>NW_028270139.1:86024347-86649347 GCF_037043375.1 Chiloscyllium plagiosum | reverse complement strand
CAAAGAAGTTAGCAATGATTCAAAGGATGCAGTACTTGTCCAAATGCAAAACACTGTGCCAAATTAGATTTAGATTTAGGTTTTATTGTCACATGTATTGTCACAGAAGCACAGGAGTACAGTGAAAAGTGTAAAATGTCATCATACATGACGTCATCTTAGATATAAAAAACTTTAGTGCAAAGTAGTAAGAGAAACGGAATTAAAATATTAAGCATTTCCTTCATAGAATAAGTATAAAAATAAAGAAATAGAGCAATAGTTAACATTAAAGTCTATGTCTCTTTCCTGTGGTCCATCATGAACTCCATGTCAAAGTGTGCCCCTCCAGTCACCAGCACTGTCCTTTGCAGCTCCATTCTAACTTCATGCCAACCCATCCCATCCATGCCCCTTACCTACCAGTTCTATCTTCACATTAAGCGTGCCAACTCACCTTGAATCCAATATGGACAGCACTCAGGTCCCTTGCAGAGATGAGAGAAAACCAAGTTCCAAGTGACTTTTCTATATAGAAAAATAATCACTCTTATTCATAAAACCTATTTACTGTGTGCACATTCCTTCAAGCAAATGGAAAATGGTTGTGGTTGTTGGAGGTCAATCATCTCAGCTCCAGGAATCTCTGCAATTCCTCAGGGTAGTGTCCTCAGTCCAACCATCTTCAACTGCTTCATCAATAACCTTCCCTCCATCATAAAGTCAAAGTGGGAATGCTCGTCAATGATTGCACAATGTTCAGCACCATTCATTACTCCTCAGGTACTGAAGCAGTCATGTTCAAATGCAACAAGATCTGGACAATATCCAGGCTTGGGCTGACAAGTGGCAAATAACATTCATGACACACAAATGCCAGGTTATGACTATCACCATAAGAGGCAATCTAGCCACCACTCCTTGAAACTCAATGGTGTTGCCATCACTGAATTCCCTACTATCAACATCCTGGAGGTTATCATTGACCAGAAACTCATCTGGACTCACCACATAAACACAGTGGCGACAGGAGCAGGTCAGGCAAGGAATACTGTGGTGAGTAATTCATCTTCTGACTCCCCAGAATCTGTCCATTATTTACAAGGCACAACTCAGAAGTGTGATGGAATACTCCCCACTTGCCTGGATGAGTGCAGCTCCAACAACATTCAAGAAGCTTGACACCATCCAGGATGAAGTAGCCTGCTTGATTAGCACCACATCCACAAATATCCACTCTCTTTACCACCAATGCTCAGTAGCAGCAGTGTGTACTATCTATAAGATGCATTGCTGAAATTCACCAGATTCTCAGACAGCAGTTTCCAAACCCATGACTACAAGCATCTACAAGGACAAGGGTAGCAGATAAATGGGAACACCACCACCTGGCAAGTTCCACTCCAAGCCACTCACCATCCTGACTTGGAAAGGTATCACTGTTGCTGGGTCAAAAACCTGGAATTCCCTTCCTAATAGCATTGTGGATCAACCCATAGCATGTGGACTGCAGCAGTTAAAGACAGCAGCTCACTACCACCTCGGTACAGTGATAAATTCTGGCCAACCAGTGTCACATACATCCCACAAATGAATAACAAAAACTGTGATAACAAACATCTCATTCAAATGCATGGCCCCTTATAGCAACAAGCATTAGAATTCATAGTCCCATATCAATGAGTCGATAATTTTTCAAAATGTGAAATAGCAGGTGTTCTTTTTTTTTAGATTACATTACAGTGTGGAAACAGGCCCTTCGGCCCAACAAGTCCACACCGACCCACCGAAGCGCAACCCACCCATTCCCCTACATTTACCCCTTTACCTAACACTACGGGCAATTTAGCATGGCCAATTCACCTGACCTGTACATCCTTGGACTATGGGAGGAAACCGGAGCACCCGGAGGAAACCCACGCAGACACGGGGAGAACGTGCAAACTCCACACAGTCAGTCGCCTGAGGCGGGAATTCAACCCGGGTCTCTTGCGCTGTGAGGCAGCAGTGCTAACCACTGTGCAACCGTGCCGCCCAATCTATTCTGCTGTGATAATAGATTGTTGTGAAATCAGCTATGCAAAAGGAATCCAGTAAGGTAACCCTTCAGGTTTATTTTAACAGGCAAATAAAATAGCTTACTTTCCTTTTTTACATTCCAGACGTTTTTTTGAAGATTTATTGGCCAGGACAATCAAGTGCCTGGAAAGGTTGAGAGTGTGGGGCTGGAAAAGCACAGCAGGTCAGACAGCATCCAAGGAGCAGGAGAATTGATGAATCAGGCATAAGCTCTTCACTAGGAATGAGGCTTGTGGGCCAGCGGGCTGAGAGATAAATGAGAGGGGATGGGGTTAGGGGGGAGGTAGCTAAGAATGCGTTAGGTAGATGAAGGTGGGGGAGAAGGTGATAGGTCAGAGGGCAGAGCATATAGTTAGGAAAGGCGATGGACAGGTCAAGAGGGCGGTACCATGTTGGAGTCTTGGGACTGGGATAATGTTGGGGAAAGGGAAATGAAGAAACTGGTGAAATCTACATTGATTCCATGTGGTTGCAGAGTCCCAAGGCAGAACATGAGGTGTTCTTCTTTCAGGTATCATTTCCAGGAAAATTATTGAGATAAGTGACATATTTCTGTCGCAGGTCAAATACATTTGCAGAGGGTCTGGGATAGAAAGAAACAGCCTGTTGGAAGTTTAAACCTTCCAGGCAAATTCCATGTCCATCCATACATCAGGATGTTTCCAATCCAATCACTCTTGAAGAAGCAAAAACAGAAATTGTTGCAAAAGCTCAGCAGGTTTGTGTAGAGAAATCAGAGTTAACATCTTGGGTCTGGTAACCCTTCCTCAGAACTGATGGTACCTAGGAAAATGTCAGTTTTATGCAGAAGATAGGGTGGGAGGGGGTAAAGAGTAAACGATAGGTGGGGATAGAGTGCAAAGAGAGAGAAGAACAATTGGACAGACAAAGGTGTGGGAGATGATCTGGCTAGGAGGGTGAATAACTGTAAATGGGGACTGTTAGTGGCTAACAATGGGTTGTGTGTCTTAGCAGACTACGTGATCACAAGGGCTGGTGTGTGGAGAAGGGGGCTGGGTCAAAGGAGAGTTCAGGTGGTATAATTATTGAACTCAATATTGAAGCATTGCAGCAAGCCTGAGACAGAGAATATTGGGCAAGGAACAAGGTGGTGTGTTGAAGTAGCAGGCACCTGGAAGCTCAGGGTCTTTTTTGCAGGCAGAATGTTTATGTTCTGCGAAGTGGTCACCCAGTCTATGCTTTGTTTCTCCAATGTAAAGGAGACCAAATTGTGAGCAGCGAATGTAGTAGACAAGATTATGATGGAGCACACAAGGGAAAGGCTATACTGGATTTACTGTTGCACAATGACGCAGATGAGATAAGTGGGCTTAAGGTGTAGGAACTCTTAGGAAGCAATGCTCTTAACATGATCGAATTTACTCTGCAATTTGAGAGAGATAGAATCAGAGGTAACAGTATTACAGCTGAATAAAGGCAACTACAGAGACATGAGGGAGGAGTTGGGTATAATCAGGAGTTTCTGGGAGTAATTCAGGAGACACAGCAGAGATTCATCCCTGAGGAAAATGAAGCATGGTATGGGGGGATAAGGCAATCATGACTGACTAGGGACCTCAGGGTTAGCATAAAAGCAAAAGAGAAAGCATATAAAGTAGCATATAAAGTGGCTCAGTGGTTAGCACTACTGCTTTACAGCGCTAGGGTCCCAGGTTTGCTTCCAGCCTTGGGTGACTGTCTATGTAGAGTTTGCACATTCTCCCCGTATCAGTACAGGTTTCCTCCGGGTACTCTGGTTTTCTTCCACATTCCAAAGATGTGCAGGTCAGGTGAATTGGCTATGCTAAATTGTCCATAGTTGTTAGGTGCATTAGTCAGAGGGAAATGGGTCTTGGTGGGTTACTCTTCGGAAGGTCGGTGTGGACTTGTTGGGCCAAAGGGCCTGTTTCCACACTGTAGAAAATCTAATCTAATCTGAACAATGGGAAATCAGAGGATTGAGAAAGCTTACAAAGAGCGACAGATGGCAACAAAAAGAAATGATAGAGATGATTAAATATGAGGGTAAGCTAGCCAGTAATATTACAGCCGGGAAGACTGTAAGAGTTTCTTTAGATATCTAAAGGGCAAAAGAGAGGCAAAAATGGACATTGGTCTGCTGGAAAATGATGCAGGAGAGTGGGGAAAAAGGAAATGGCTGAGGAACTGAATAATTACTTCGAATCAGTCTTCACAATGGAAGACATGAGTAATATCCCAAAAGTTCAAGAAAGTAAGGGAGCAGAGCTGACTATAATGGCCATCACCAAGGAGAAGGTGCTTGACAAAATGAATGGCCTGAAGGTAGATAAATCACCTGGACCAGAAGGACTATACTACAGAGTTCTAAGGGAGTTTGCTGAAGAGCTAATGGAGGCATTAATAGTAATCTTTCAGGAATCGCTAGAATCAGGAAGGGTCCCGGAGGACTGGAAAATCACTAACATAACACCCCTATTTAAAAAGGGAGTAAGGCAGATGACGGGAAATTACAGAGTAGTTAGCCTAACCTTGGTGTGGATAAGATCCTGGAATCCATTATGAAGAATGAGATTTCTGAATATTTGGAAGTGTGTGGTAAAATAGGGCACAGTCATCAAGGGTAGGTTACGCCTGACAAATCTGCTCAAATTCTATGAGGAAGTAATGAGCACATTAGACCAAGGAGAACCAGTGGATGTTGTCTACCTGGACTTCAAGAAGGCCTTTGACAAGGTCCCACACAAGAGGCTACTGAGTAAGGTAAGTGTCCATGGTCATAGAGGCAATGTGCTAGCCTGGATAGAAACTTGGCTGTCCAGCAGAAAGCAGAAAGTGAAGATTAAAGGGTCCTTCTCAGGGTGGCAACCAGAGAGAAGTGGTGTTCCACAAGGTTCAGTGTTGGGACCACAACTTTTCACTTTATACATTAACAATCCAGATAAAGGAACTGTGGGCATTCTGGCTAAGTTTGCAGATGATACAAAGATAGTTTGAGGGACAGGTATCATTAAGGGGTGGGAAGGCTGCAGTAGGATTTTGATAGGTTAGGACAGTGGGCAAAGAAGTGGCAGATGCCATACAAGGTGGGAAAGTGTGATGCATTGCACTTTGCTCAAATTTCATTCCTCCATAAGTATTTTGCTCAGATTACAGCCTCCCGCAGTATTTTGCTCAGATTACAGCCGCTTCCAGTATTTTGCTCAGATTAACAGACTCCCCAGTATTTTGCTCAGATTACTAGCCTCCCTCAGTATTTTGATAAGATTTAAAGCCTCCCCCAGTATTTTGCTCAGATTTCCAAACTCCCTCATTATTTTGCACAAACTTCCAGCCTCCCTCAGTATTTTGCTCAGATTTCCAACCTCCCCCAGTATTTTGCTCAGATTTCCAGCCTCCCCCAGTATTTTCTTCAATTTACCAGCCTAACCCAGTATTTTGCTCAGATTATCAGCCTTCCCAGTGTTTTGCTCAGATTACAGCCTCCCCAGTGTTTTGCCCAGATGAACAATATCCCCCAGTATTTTGCTCAGATATCCCACCTCCCTCAGTGTTTTGCTCAGATTTAAAGCCTCCAGCAGTATTTTGCTCAGATTACCAGCCTCCCCCAGTATTTTGCCCAGTTTTCCTGCCTCCCCCAATATTTTGCTCTGATTTCCAGCCTCTATCAGTATTTCGCTCAGACTTCCTTCCTCCCTCAGTATTTTGCTCAGATTTCCAATCTCCCCCAGTATTTTGCTCAGATTTCCAACCTCCCCCAATATTTTGCTCAGATTATCAGACTCCCCCCAGTATCTTGCTCGGATTTAAAGTCTTCACCAGTATTTTGCTCAGTTTTCCATTCTGCCTTTGTATCCTGCTCGGATTACCAGCCTCCAACAGCATTTTGCTCAGATTACCAACCTCCCCCAGTATTTTGCTCAGATTACAGCCTCCCTAGTATTTTGCTCAGAATATCAGTCTCCCCCAGTATTTTGCTCAGATTACCAGTCTCCCCAGTATTTTGCTCAGATTATCAACTCCCCAAGTATTTTGCTCAGATTACAGCCTCCCCCAGTATTTTGCTCAGATTACCAGCCTCTCCAGTATTCTGCTCAGATTTCTTCCCTCCCCCAGTATTTTGCTCAGATTACCAGCCTTTATCAGTATTTTGCTCAGATTTCCAACCTCCCCTAGTATTTTGCTCAGAATACGAGCCTCTCGAAGTATTTTGCTCAGACTTCCCTCGTCCCTCCGTATTTTGCTCAGATTTCCAGCTCCACCCCCCCCACCCAGTGTTTGGTTTGAGTTCCAGCCTCCATCAGTATCTTGCTCAGATTTAAAGCCTTCACCAGTATTTTGCTCAGATTTTCATTCTGCCTTAGTAGTCTGCTCAGATTACCAGCCTCCAACAGTATTTTGCTCAGATTTCCAATCTCCCCCAGTATTTTGCTCAGATTACCAACCTCCCCCAGTATTTTGTTCAGATTACAGCCTCCCCAGTATTTTGCTCCGATTACAGCCTCCCCAGTATTTTGCTCAGTTTACACCCTCCCCAGTATTTTGCCAGGTTACCAATCTCCCCCAGTATTTTGCTCAGTTTACAGCCTCCCCAGTATTTTGCCCAGATTACTAATCTCCCCCAGAATGTTTCTCAGATTACCAGCCTTCCCAGTGTTTTGCTCAGATTACAGCCTCTCCAGTGTTTTGCCCAGATTAACAATATCCCCCAGTATTTTGCTCAGATTTCCCACCTCCCTCAGTGTTTTGCTCAGATTTAAAGCCTCCAGCAGTATTTTGCTCAGATTTCAAACCTCCCTCAGTATTTTGCTCAGATTACCAGCCTCCCCCAGTATTTTGCCCAGTTTTCCTGCCTCCCCCAATATTTTGCTCTGATTTCCAGCCTCTATCAGTATTTCGCTCAGACTTCCCTCCTCCCTCAGTATTTTGCTCAGATTTCCAACCTCCCCCAATATTTTGCTCAGATTATCAGATTCCCCCCAGTATCTTGCTCGGATTTAAAGCCTTCACCAGTATTTTGCTCAGATTTCCAACCTCCCCCCAGTATCTTGCTCGGATTTAAAGCCTTCACCAGTATTTTGCTCAGAGTTCTATTCTGCCTTTCCATTCTGCCTTTCTGCCTCAGACTTCCCTCCTCCCTCCGTATTTTGCTCAGATTTTCAGCTCCCCACCCCACAATACCTAGTGTTTGGTCTGAGTTCCAGCCTCCATCAGTATCTTGCTCAGATTTAAAGCCTTCACCAGTATTTTGCTCAGATTTCCATTCTGCCTTAGTATTCTGCTCAGATTACCAGCCTCCAACAGTATTTTGCTCAGATTTCCAACCTCCCCCAGTATTTTGCTCAGATTACCAACCTCCCCCAGTATTTTGTTCAGATTACAGCCTCCCCAGTATTTTGCTCAGATTACAGCCTCCCCAGTATTTTGCTCAGTTTACAGCCTCCCCAGTATTTTGCCCAGGTTACCAATCTCCCCCAGAATGTTTCTCAGATTACCGGCCTTCCCAGTATTTTGCTCAGATTACAGCCTCCCCAGGTTTTGCCTAGATTACAAGCCTCCCCCAGTATTTTGCTCAGTTTTCCTGCCTCCCCCAATATTTTGCTCAGATTTCCTGCATCCCTCAGTATTGTGCTCAGATTACCAGCCTCCTCCACTATTTTGCTCTGATTTCCAGCCTGCCCCAGTATTTTCCTCAGATTTCCAACCTCCCCCAATATTTTGCTCAGATTTCCAGCCTCCCTTAGTATTTTGCTCAGATATAAAGCCTCCACCAGTATTTTGCTCTGATTTCCATCCTTCCCAAGTATTTTGCTCAGATTACTAGTCTCCCCAAATATCTTCCTCAGATTACTAGCCTCCCCAAGTATTTCCCTCAGATTACCAGCCTCCCCAAGTATTTTGCTCAGATTCCCAACCTCCCCAAGTATTATGCTCAGATTACCAGCCTCCCCAGTATTTTGCTCAGATTACTAGCCTCCCCAAGTATTTTGCTCAGATTACAGGCTCCCTCAGTGTTTTGCTCAGAGTACAGCCTCCCCAGATTTGCAGATTTCAAACCTCCTTCATACTTTGCTCAGATTACCAGCCTCCCCCAGTATTTTGCTCAGTTTTCCTGCCACGCCCAATATTTTGCTCAGATTTCCAGCCTCCCTCAGTATTGTGCTTAGATTACCAGCCTCCTACACTATTTTGCTCTGATTTCCAGCCTCCCCCAGTATTTTGCTCAGTTTTCCTGCCTCCCCCAATATTTTGCTCAGATTTCCTGCCTCCCTCAGTATTGTGCTCAGATTACCAGCCTCCTCCACTATTTTGCTCTGATTTCCAACCTCCCCCAATATTTTGCTCAGATTACCAGCCTCCCTTAGTATTTTGCTCAGATTACCAGCCTCCTCCACTATTTTGCTCTGATTTCCTGCCTCCCCCAGTATTTTCCTCAGATTACTAGCCTCCCCAAGTATTTTCCTCAGATTACCAGCCTCCCCAAGTATTTTGCTCAGATTCCCAACCTCCCCCAGTATTTTGCTCAGATTCCCAGCCTCCCCAGTATTTTGCTTAGATTACCAACCTCCCCCAGTATTTTGCTCAGATTACAGGCTCCCTCAATGTTTTGCTCAGATTTAAAGCCTCCAGCAGTATTTAGCTCAGATTTCTAACCCTCCTCAGTATTTTGCTCAGATTATCAGACTCCCTCATTAGTTTGCTCAGATTTCCAACCTCCCCCAGTATTTTGCTCAGATTACCAGCCTCCTCCAGTATTTTACTTAATTTCCAGCCTTTATCAGTATTTTGCTCAGATTTCCAACCTCCCCTAGTATTTTGCTCAGAATACGAGCCTCTCCAAGTACTTTGCTCAGACTTCCCTCCTCCCTCCGTATTTTGTTCAGATTTCCAGCTCCCCCCCCCCCCCCCCCCCCCCCCACCACCATCCAGTGTTTGGTCTGAGTTCCAGCCTCCATCAGTACCTTGCTCAGATTTAAAGCCTTCACCAGTATTTTGCTCAGATTTCCATTCTGCCTTAGTATTCTGCTCAGATTACCAGCCTCCAACAGTATTTTGCTCAGATTACAACCTCCCCAGTATTTTGCTCTGATGTCCATCCTCCCCAAGTATTTTGCTCAGATTACTAGCCTCCCCAAATATTTTCCTCAGATTACTAGCCTCCCCAAGTATTTTCCTCAGATTACCGGCCTCCCCAAGTATTTTGCTCAGATTCCCAACCTCCCCCAGTATTATGCTCAGATTACCAGCCTCCCCAGTATTTTGCTCAGATTTCCCACCTCCCTCAGTGTTTTGCTCAGACTTAAAGCCTCCAGCCGAATTTTGCTGATTTCAAACCTCCTTCAGTACTTTGCTCAGATTACCAGCCTCCCCCAGTATTTTGCCCAGTTTTCCTGCCTCCCCCAATATTTTGCTCTGATTTCCAGCCTCTATCAGTATTTCGCTCAGACTTCCTTCCTCCCTCAGTATTTTGCTCAGATTTCCAATCTCCCCCAGTATTTTGCTCAGATTTCGCTCCTCCCCCAGTATTTTGCTCAGATTTCCAACCTCCCCCAATATTTTGCTCAGATTATCAGACTCCCCCCAGTATCTTGCTCGGATTTAAAGTCTTCACCAGTATTTTGCTCAGTTTTCCATTCTGCCTTTGTATCCTGCTCGGATTACCAGCCTCCAACAGCATTTTGCTCAGATTACCAACCTCCCCCAGTATTTTGCTCAGATTACAGCCTCCCTAGTATTTTGCTCAGAATATCAGTCTCCCCCAGTATTTTGCTCAGATTACCAGTCTCCCCAGTATTTTGCTCAGATTATCAACTCCCCAAGTATTTTGCTCAGATTACAGCCTCCCCCAGTATTTTGCTCAGATTACCAGCCTCTCCAGTATTCTGCTCAGATTTCTTCCCTCCCCCAGTATTTTGCTCAGATTACCAGCCTTTATCAGTATTTTGCTCAGATTTCCAACCTCCCCTAGTATTTTGCTCAGAATACGAGCCTCTCGAAGTATTTTGCTCAGACTTCCCTCGTCCCTCCGTATTTTGCTCAGATTTCCAGCTCCACCCCCCCCACCCAGTGTTTGGTTTGAGTTCCAGCCTCCATCAGTATCTTGCTCAGATTTAAAGCCTTCACCAGTATTTTGCTCAGATTTTCATTCTGCCTTAGTAGTCTGCTCAGATTACCAGCCTCCAACAGTATTTTGCTCAGATTTCCAATCTCCCCCAGTATTTTGCTCAGATTACCAACCTCCCCCAGTATTTTGTTCAGATTACAGCCTCCCCAGTATTTTGCTCCGATTACAGCCTCCCCAGTATTTTGCTCAGTTTACAGCCTCCCCAGTATTTTGCCCAGGTTACCAATCTCCCCCAGAACGTTTCTCAGATTACCGGCCTTCCCAGTATTTTGCTCAGATTACAGCCTCCCCAGGTTTTGCCTAGATTACAAGCCTCCCCCAGTATTTTGCTCAGTTTTCCTGCCTCCCCCAATATTTTGCTCAGATTTCCTGCATCCCTCAGTATTGTGCTCAGATTACCAGCCTCCTCCACTATTTTGCTCTGATTTCCAGCCTGCCCCAGTATTTTCCTCAGATTTCCAACCTCCCCCAATATTTTGCTCAGATTTCCAGCCTCCCTTAGTATTTTGCTCAGATATAAAGCCTCCACCAGTATTTTGCTCTGATTTCCATCCTTCCCAAGTATTTTGCTCAGATTACTAGTCTCCCCAAATATCTTCCTCAGATTACTAGCCTCCCCAAGTATTTCCCTCAGATTACCAGCCTCCCCAAGTATTTTGCTCAGATTCCCAACCTCCCCAAGTATTATGCTCAGATTACCAGCCTCCCCAGTATTTTGCTCAGATTACTAGCCTCCCCAAGTATTTTGCTCAGATTACAGGCTCCCTCAGTGTTTTGCTCAGAGTACAGCCTCCCCAGATTTGCAGATTTCAAACCTCCTTCATACTTTGCTCAGATTACCAGCCTCCCCCAGTATTTTGCTCAGTTTTCCTGCCACGCCCAATATTTTGCTCAGATTTCCAGCCTCCCTCAGTATTGTGCTTAGATTACCAGCCTCCTACACTATTTTGCTCTGATTTCCAGCCTCCCCCAGTATTTTGCTCAGTTTTCCTGCCTCCCCCAATATTTTGCTCAGATTTCCTGCCTCCCTCAGTATTGTGCTCAGATTACCAGCCTCCTCCACTATTTTGCTCTGATTTCCAACCTCCCCCAATATTTTGCTCAGATTACCAGCCTCCCTTAGTATTTTGCTCAGATTACCAGCCTCCTCCACTATTTTGCTCTGATTTCCTGCCTCCCCCAGTATTTTCCTCAGATTACTAGCCTCCCCAAGTATTTTCCTCAGATTACCAGCCTCCCCAAGTATTTCGCTCAGATTCCCAACCTCCCCCAGTATTTTGCTCAGATTCCCAGCCTCCCCAGTATTTTGCTTAGATTACCAACCTCCCCCAGTATTTTGCTCAGATTACATGCTCCCTCAATGTTTTGCTCAGATTTAAAGCCTCCAGCAGTATTTAGCTCAGATTTCTAACCCTCCTCAGTATTTTGCTCAGATTATCAGACTCCCTCATTAGTTTGCTCAGATTTCCAACCTCCCCCAGTATTTTGCTCAGATTACCAGCCTCCTCCAGTATTTTACTTAATTTCCAGCCTTTATCAGTATTTTGCTCAGATTTCCAACCTCCCTTAGTATTTTGCTCAGAATACGAGCCTCTCCAAGTACTTTGCTCAGACTTCCCTCCTCCCTCCGTATTTTGTTCAGATTTCCAGCTCCCCCCCCCCCCCCCCCCCCCCACCACCATCCAGTGTTTGGTCTGAGTTCCAGCCTCCATCAGTACCTTGCTCAGATTTAAAGCCTTCACCAGTATTTTGCTCAGATTTCCATTCTGCCTTAGTATTCTGCTCAGATTACCAGCCTCCAACAGTATTTTGCTCAGATTACAACCTCCCCAGTATTTTGCTCTGATGTCCATCCTCCCCAAGTATTTTGCTCAGATTACTAGCCTCCCCAAATATTTTCCTCAGATTACTAGCCTCCCCAAGTATTTTCCTCAGATTACCGGCCTCCCCAAGTATTTTGCTCAGATTCCCAACCTCCCCCAGTATTATGCTCAGATTACCAGCCTCCCCAGTATTTTGCTCAGATTTCCCACCTCCCTCAGTGTTTTGCTCAGACTTAAAGCCTCCAGCCGAATTTTGCTGATTTCAAACCTCCTTCAGTACTTTGCTCAGATTACCAGCCTCCCCCAGTATTTTGCTCAGTTTTCCTGCCTCCCCCAATATTTTGCTCAGACTTCCTGCCTCCCTCAGTATTGAGTTCAGATTACCAGCCTCCTACACTATTTTGCTCAGATTTCCAGCCTCCCCCAGTATTTTGCTCAGTTTTCCTGCCTCCCACAATATTTTGCTCAGATTTCCTGCCTCCCTCAGTATTGTGCTCAGATTACCAGCCTCCTCCACTATTTTGCTCAGATTCCCAACCTCCCCCAGTATTTTGCTCAGATTACCAGCCTCCACCAGTATTTTGCTCTGATTTCCATCCTCCCCCAGTATTTTGCTCAGATTACTAGCCTCCCCAAGTATTTTCCTCAGATTACCAGCCTCCCCAAGTATTTTGCTCAGATTCCCAACCTCCCCCAGTATTTTGCTCAGATTACCAGCCTCCCCAGTATTTTGCTCAGATTACCAACCTCCCCCAGTATTTTGCTAAGATTACAGGCTCCCTCAATGTTTTGCTCAGATTTGAAGCCTCCAGCAATATTTAGCTCAGATTTCTAACCCTCCTCAGTATTTTGCTCAGATTATCAGACTCCCTCATTATTTTGCTCAGATTTCCAACCTGCCCTAGTATTTTGCTCAGAATACGAGCCTCTCCAAGTAATTTGCTCAGACTTCCCTCCTCCCTCCGTATTTTGCTCAGATTTCCAGCTCCCCCCCGCCACCACCACCATCCAGTGTTTGGTCTGAGTTCCAGCCTCCATCAATACCTTGCTCAGATTTAAAGCCTTCACCAGTATTTTGCTCAGATTTCCATTCTGCCTTAGTATTCTGCTCAGATTACCAGCCTCCAACAGTATTTTGCTCAGATTACAGCCTCCCCAGTATTTTGCTCAGATTACAGCCTCCCCAGTGTTTTGTTCAGTTTACAGCCTACTCAGTATTTTGCTCAGATTACCAGTCTCCCCAGTAGTTTGCTCTGATTACCAACCCCCCCCCCAGTATTTTGCTCAGTTTACCAGCCTCTCCAGTATTCTGCTCAGATTACGTGCCTCCCCCAGTATTTTGCTCAGATTACCAGCCTCTCCAGTATTTTGCTCAGATTTCCAACCTCCTCAGTATTTTGCTCAGATTACAGCCTCCCGCAGTATTTTGCTCAGATTACAGCCGCTTCCAGTATTTTGCTCAGATTAACAGCCTCCTCAGTATTTTGCTCAGATTACTAGCCTCCCTCAGTATTTTGATAAGATTTAAAGCCTCCCCCAGTATTTTGCTCAGATTTCCAAACTCCCTCATTATTTTGCACAAACTTCCAACCTCCCCCAGTATTTTGCTCAGATTTCCAGCCTCCCCCAGTATTTTCTTCAATTTACCAGCCTAACCCAGTATTTTGCTCAGATTATCAGCCTTCCCAGTGTTTTGCTCAGATTACAGCCTCCCCAGTGTTTTGCCCAGATGAACAATATCCCCCAGTATTTTGCTCAGATATCCCACCTCCCTCAGTGTTTTGCTCAGATTTAAAGCCTCCAGCAGTATTTTGCTCAGATTTCAAACCTCCCTCAGTATTTTGCTCAGATTACCAGCCTCCCCCAGTATTTTGCCCAGTTTTCCTGCCTCCACCAATATTTTGCTCTGATTTTCAGCCTCTATCAGTATTTCGCTCTGACTTCCTTCCTCCCTCAGTATTTTGCTCAGATTTCCAACCTCCCCCAGTATTTTGCTCTGATTTCTCTCCTCCCCCAGTATTTTGCTCAGATTTCCAACCTCCCCCAATATTTTGCTCAGATTATCAGACTCCACCCAGTATCGTGCTCGGATTTAAAGTCTTCACCAGTATTTTGCTCAGAGTTCCATTCTGCCTTTGTATCCTGCTCGGATTACCAGCCTCCAACAGCATTTTGCTCAGATTACCAACCTCCCCCAGTATTTTGCTCAGATTACAGCCTCCCCAGTATTTTGCTCAGAATATCAGTCTCCCCCAGTATTTTGCTCAGATTACCAGTCTCCCCAGTATTTTGCTCAGATTATCAACTCCCCAAGTATTTTGCTCAGATTACAGCCTCCCCCAGTATTTTGCTCAGATTACCAGCCTCTCCAGTATTTTGCTTAGATTTCTTCCCTCCCCAGTATTTTGCTCAGATTACCAGCCTTTATCAGTATTTTGCTCAGATTCCCAACCTCCCCTAGTATTTTGCTCAGAATACGAGCCTCTCGAAGTATTTTGCTCTGACTTCCCTCCTCCCTCCGTGTTTTGCTCAGATTTCCAGCTCCCCCCCTCCCCCCCCCAAACAGTGTTTGGTCTGAGTTCCAGCCTCCATCAGTATCTTGCTCAGATTTAAAGCCTTCACCAGTATTTTGCTCAGATTTTCATTCTGCCTTAGTATTCTGCTCAGATTACCAGCCTCCAACAGTATTTTGCTCAGATTTCCAACCTCCGCCAGTATTTTGCTCAGATTACCAACCACCCTCAGTATTTTGTTCAGATTACAGCCTCCCAGTATTTTGTTCAGATTACAGCCTCCCCCATATTTTGCTCAGTTTACAGCCTCCCCAGTATTTTGCCAGGTTACCAATCTCCCCCAGTATTTTGCTCAGATTACAGGTTCCCTCAGTGTTTTGCTCAGTTTACAGCCTCCCCAGTATTTTGCCCAGATTACCAATCTCCCCCAGGATTTTCCTCAGATTTCCCGCCTCCTCAGTGTTTTGCTCAGATTACAGCCTCCCCAGTATTTTGCCCAGTTTACCAATCTCCCCCAGAATGTTTCTCAGATTACCAGCCTTCCCAGTGTTTTGCTTAGATTACAGCCTCCCCAGTGTTTTGCCCAGATTAACAATATCCCCCAGTATTTTGCTCAGATTTCCCACCTCCCTCAGTGTTTTGCTCAGATTTAAAGCCTCCAGCAGTATTTTGCTCAGATTTCAAACCTCCCTCAGTATTTTGCTCAGATTACCAGCCTCCCCCAGTATTTTGCCCCGTTTTCCTGCCTCCCCCAATATTTTGCTCTGATTTCCAGCCTCTATCAGTATTTCGCTCAGACTTCCCTCCTCCCTCACTATTTTGCTCAGATTTCCAACCTCCCCCAATATGTTGCTCAGATTATCAGACTCCCCCCAGTATCTTGCTCGGATTTAAAGCCTTCACCAGTAGTTTGCTCAGATTGTCAGACTCCCCCCAGTATCTTGCTCGGATTTAAAACCTTCACCAGTATTTTGCTCAGATTTCCATTCTGCCTTTCTGCCTCAGACTTCCCTCCTCCCTCCGTACTTTGCTCAGATTTTCAGCTCCCCCCCCCCCACAACACCTCGTGTTTGGTCTGAGTTACAGCCTCCATCAGTATCTTGCTCAGATTTAAAGCCTTCACCAGTATTTTGCTCAGATTTCCATTCTGCCTTAGTATTCTGCTCAGATTACCAGCCTCCAACAGTATTTTGCTCAGATTTCCAACCTCCCCCAGTATTTTGCTCAGATTACCAACCTCCCCCAGTATTTTGTTCAGATTACAGCCTCCCCAGTATTTTGTTCAGATTACAGCCTCCCCAGTATTTTGCTCAGTTTACAGCCTCCCCAGTATTTTGCCCAGGTTACCAATCTCCCCCAGGATTTTGCTCAGATTTCCCGCCTCCCTCAGTGTTTTGCTCAGATTACAGCCTCCCCAGTATTTTGCCCAGGTTACCAATCTCCCCCAGAATGTTTCTCAGATTACCGGCCTTCCCAGTATTTTGCTCAGATTACAGCCTCCCCAGGTTTTGCCCAGATTTCCTGCCTCCCCCAATATATTGCTCAGATTTCCTGCATCCCTCAGTATTATGCTCAGATTACCAGCCTCCTCCACTATTTTGCTCTGATTTCCAGCCTGCCCCAGTATTTTCCTCAGATTTCCAACCTCCCCCAATATTTTGCTCAGATTACCAGCCTCCCTTAGTATTTTGCTCAGATATAAAGCCTCCAACAGTATTTTGCTCTGATTTCCATCCTCCCCAAGTATTTTGCTCAGATTACTAGCCTCCCCAAGTATTTTGCTCAGATTCCCAACCTCCCCCAGTATTATTCTCAGATTACCAGCCTCCCTAGTATTTTGCTCAAAATACCAACCTCCGAAGTATTTTGCTCAGATTACAGGCTCCCTCAGTGTTTTGCTCAAAGTACAGCCTCCCCAGATTTGCAGACTTCAAACCTCCTTCATACTTTGCTCAGATTACCAGCCTCCCCCAGTATTTTGCTCAGTTTTCCTGCCACGCCCAATATTTTGCTCAGATTTCCAGCCTCCCTCAGTATTGTGCTTAGATTACCTGCCTCCTCCACTATTTTGCTCTGATTTCCAGCCTCCCCCATAATTTTGCTCAGTTTTCCTGCCTCCCCCAATATTTTGCCCAGATTTCCTGCCTCCCTCAGTATAGTGCTCAGATTACCAGCCTCCTCCACTATTTTGCTCTGATTTCCATCCTCCCCCAGTATTTTCCTCAGATTACCAGCCTCCCCAAGTATTTTCCTCAGATTACCAGCCTCCCCAGTATTTTGCTCAGATTCCCAACCTCCCCCAGTATTTTGCTCAGATTACAGTCTCCCTCAATGTTTTGCTCAGATTTAAAGCCTCCAGCAGTATTTAGCTCAGATTTCTAACCCTCCTCAGTATTTTGCTCAGATTATCAGACTCCCTCATTATTTTGCTCAGATTTCCAACCTCCCCCAGTATTTTGCTCAGATTACCAGCCTCCTCCAGTATTTTACTTAATTTCCAGCCTTTATCAGTATTTTGCTCAGATTTCCAACCTCCCCTAGTATTTTGCTCAGAATACGAGCCTCTCCAAGTATTTTCCTCTGACTTCCCTCCTCCCTCCGTATTTTGCACAGATTTCCAGCTCCCCCCGCCCCCACCACCATCCAGTGTTTGGTCTGAGTTCCAGCCTCCATCAGTACCTTGCTCAGATTTAAAGCCTTCACCAGTATTTTGCTCAGATTTCCATTCTGCCTGAGTATTCTGCTCAGATTACCAGCCTCCAACAGTATTTTGCTCAGATTACAACCTCCCCAGTATTTTGCTCTGATGTCCATCCTCCCCAAGTATTTTGCTCAGATTACTAGCCTCCCCAAATATTTTCCTCAGATTACTAGCCTCCCCAAGTATTTTCCTCAGATTACCGGCCTCCCCAAGTATTTTGCTCAGATTCCCAACCTCCCCCAGTTTTATGCTCAGATTACCAGCCTCCCCAGTATTTTGCTCAGATTTCCCACCTCCCTCAGTGTTTTGCTCAGACTTCAAGCCTCCAGCCGTATTTTGCTGATTTCAAACCTCCTTCAGTACTTTGCTCAGATTACCTGCCTCACCCAGTATTTTGCTCAGTTTTCCTGCCTCCCCAAATATTTTGCTCAGACTTCCTGCCTCCCTCAGTATTGTGCTCAGATTACCAGCCTCCTACACTATTTTGCTCAGATTTCCAGCCTCCCCCAGTATTTTGCTCAGTTTTCCTGCCTCCCCCAATATTTTGCTCAGATTTCCTGCCTCCCTAATATTATGCTCAGATTACCAGCCTCCCTTAGTATTTTGCCCAAATATAAAGCCTCCATCAGTACCTTGCTCAGATTTCCATCCTCCCACAGTATTCTGCTCAGATTACTAGCCTCCCCAAGTATTTTCCTCAAATTACCAGCCTCCCCAAGTATTTTGCTCAGATTCCCAACCTCCCCCAGTGTTTGGTCAGATTACCAGCCTCCACCAGTATTTTGCTCAAAATACCAACCTCCCCCAGTATTTTGCTCAGATTACAGGCTCCCTCAGTGTCTTGCTCAGAGTACAGCCTCCCCAGTGTTTTGCTCAGATTACCAATCTCCCCCAGTATTTTGCTCAAATTTCCCGCCTCCTTCAGTGTTTTGCTCAGATTACAGCCTCCCCAGTATTTTGCCCAGGTTACCAATCTCCCCCAGAATGTTTCTCAGATTACCAGCCTTCCCAGTATTTTGCTCAGATTACAGCCTCCCCAGGGTTTTGCTCAGATTACAGCCTCCTCAGGGTTTTGCCCAGATTACCAATCTCCCCCCGTATTTTGCTCAGATTTCCCACCTCCCTCAGTATTTTGCTCAGATTTAAAGCCTCCAGCCGTATTTTGCTGATTTCAAACCTCCTTCAGTCCTTTGCTCAGATTACCAGCCTCCCCCAGTATTTTGCTCAGTTTTCCTGCCTCCCCCAATATTTTGCTCAGACTTCCTGCCTCCCTCAGTATTGTGCTCAGATTACCAGCCTCCTACACTATTTTGTTCAGATTTCCAGCCTCCCCCAGTATTTTGCTCAGTTTTCCTGCCTCCTCCAATATTTTGCTCATATTTCCTGCCTCCCTCAGTATTGTGCTCAAATATAAAGCCTCCACCAGTATTTTGCTCTGATTTCCATCCTCCCCCAGTATTTTGCTCAGATTACTAGCCTCCCCAAGTATTTTCCTCAAATTACCAGCCTCCCCAAGTATTTTGCTCAGATTCCCAACCTCCCCCAGTATTTTGCTCAGATTACCAGCCTCCACAGTATTTTGCTCAGATTACCAACCTCCCCCAGTATGTTGCTCAGATTACAGGCTCCCTCAATGTTTTGCTCAGATTTAAAGCCTCCAGCAATATTTAGCTCAGATTTCTAACCCTCCCCCAGTATTTTGCTCAGATTACCAGCCTCCTCCAGTATTTTACTCTAATTTCCAGCCTTTATCAGTATTTTGCTCAGATTTCCAACCTCCCCTAGTATTTTGCTCAGAATACGAGCCTCTCCAAGTAATTTGCTCAGACTTCCCTCCTCCCTCCGTATTTTGCTCAGATTTCCAGCTCCCCCCCCACTCCCGCCACCACCACCATCCAGTGTTTGGTCTGAGTTCCAGACTCCATCAATACCTTGCTCAGATTTAAAGCCTTCACCAGTATTTTGCTCAGATTTCCATTCTGCCTTAGTATTCTGCTCAGATTACCAGCCTCCAACAGTATTTTGCTCAGATTACAACCTCCCCAGTATTTTGCTTAGATTACAGCCTCCCCAGTGTTTTGTTCAGTTTACAGCCTCCTCAATGTTTTGCTCAGATTTAAAGCCTCCAGCAATATTTAGCTCAGATTTCTAACCCTCCTCAGTATTTTGCTCAGATTATCAGACTCCCTCATTATTTTGCTCAGATTTCCCCCAGTATATTGCTCAGATTACCAGCGTCCTCCAGTATTTTACTCTAATTTCCAGCCTTTATCAGTATTTTGCTCAGATTACCAACCTCCCCTAGTATTTTGCTCAGAATACGAGCCTCTCCAAGTAATTTGCTCAGACTTCCCTCCTCCCTCCGTATTTTGCTCAGATTTCCAGCTCCCCCCGCCCCCTCCCCCGCCACCACCACCATCCAGTGTTTGGTCTGAGTTCCAGCCTCCATCAATACCTTGCTCAGATTTAAAGCCTTCACCAGTATTTTGCTCAGATTTCCATTCTGCCTTAGTATTCTGCTCAGATTACCAGCCTCCAACAGTATTTTGCTCAGATCACAGCCTCCCAGTATTTTGCTCAGATTACAGCCTCCCCAGTGTTTTGTTCAGTTTACAGCCTCCTCAGTATTTTGGTCAGATTACCAGTCTCCCCAGTATTTTGTTCTGATTACCAACCCCCCCCCCCCCGCAGTATTTTGCTCAGTTTACCAGCCTCTCCAGTATTCTGCTCAGATTACGTGCCTCCCCAAGTATTTTGCTCAGATTACCAGCCTCTCCAGTATTTTGCTCAGATTTCCAACCTCCCCAGTATTTTGCTCAGATTACAGTCTCCCCAGTGTTTTGCTCAGATTTAAAGCCTCCAGCAGTATTTACATCAGATTTCAAACCCTCCTCAGTATTTTGCTCAGATTATCAGACTCCCTCATTATTTTGCTCAGATTACCAATCTCCCCCAGGATTTTGCTCAGATTTCCCGCCTCCCTCACTGTTTTGCTCAGATTACAGCCTCCCCAGTATTTTGCCCAGGTTACCAATCGCCCCCAGAATGTTTCTCAGATTACCAGCCTCCCCAAGTATTTTCCTCAGATTACCAGCCTCCCCAAGTATTTTGCTCAGATTCCCAACCTCCCCCAATATTATGCACAGATTACCAGCGTCCTCCAGTATTTTACTCTAATTTCCAGCCTTTATCAGTATTTTGCTCAGATTTCCAACCTCCCCTAGTATTTTGCTCAGAATACGATACTCTCCAAGTATTTTGCTCAGACTTCCCTCCTCCCTCTGTATTTTGCTCTGATTTCCAGCTCCCCCTACCGCCGCCCCCCCCCCCCCCCAACCCCCACCATCCAGTGTTTGGTCTGAGTTCCAGCCTCCATCAGTACCTTGCTCAGATTTAAAGCCTTCACCAGTATTTTGCTCAGATTTCCATTCTGCCATAGTATTCTGCTCAAATTACCAGCCTCCAACAGTATTTTGCTCAGATATAAAGCCTCCACCAGTATTTTGCTCTGATTCCCATCCTCCCCAAGTATTTTCCTCAGATTACCAGCCTCCCGAAGTATTTTGCTCAGATTCCCAACCTCCCCCGGTATTATGCTCAGATTACCAGCCTCCCCAGTATTTTGCTCAAAATACCAACCTCCCCCAGTATTTTGCTCAGATTACAGGCTCCCTCAGTGTCTTGCTCAGAGTACAGCCTCCCCAGTGTTTTGCTCAGATTACCAATCTCCCCCAGTATTTTGCTCAAATTTCCCGCCTCCTTCAGTGTTTTGCTCAGATTACAGCCTCCCCAGTATTTTGCCCAGGTTACCAATTTCCCCCAAAATGTTTCTCAGATTACCAGCCTTCCCAGTATTTTGCTCAGATTACAGCCTCCCCAGGGTTTTGCTCAGATTACAGCCTCCTCAGGGTTTTGCCCAGATTACGAATCTCCCCCCGTATTTTGCTCAGATTTCCCACGTCCCTCAGTATTTTGCTCAGATTTAAAGCCTCCAGCCGTATTTTGCTGATTTCAAACCTCCTTCAGTCCTTTGCTCAGATTACCAGCCTCCCCCAGTATTTTGCTCAGTTTTCCTGCCTCCCCCAATATTTTGCTCAGACTTCCTGCCTCCCTCAGTATTGTGCTCAGATTACCAGCCTCCTACACTATTTTGCTCAGATTTCCAGCCTCCCCCAGTATTTTGCTCAGTTTTCCTGCCTCCCCCAATATTTTGCTCAGATTTCCTGCCTCCCTCAGTATTGTGCTCAAATATAAAGCCTCCACCAGTATTTTGCTCTGATTTCCATCCTCCCCCACTATTTTGCTCAGATTACTAGCCTCCCCAAGTATTTTCCTCAAATTACCAGCCTCCCCAAGTATTTTGCTCAGATTCCCAACCTCCCTCAGTATTTTGCTCAGATTACCAGCCTCCACCAGTATTTTGCTCTGATTTCCATCCTCCCCCAGTATTTTGCTCATATTACTAGCCTCCCCAAGTATTTTCCTCAGATTACCAGCCTCTCCAAGTATTTTGCTCAGATTCCCAACCTCCCCCAGTATTTTGCTCAGATTACCGGCCTCCCCAGTATTTTGCTCAGATTACCAACCTCCCCCAGTATTTTGCTCAGATTACAGGCTTCCTCAATGTTTTGCTCAGATTTAAAGCCAGCAGCAATATTTAGCTCAGATTTCTAACCCTCCTCATTATTTTGCTCAGATTTCCAACCTCCCCCAGTATTTTGCTCAGATTACCAGCCTCCCCCAGTATTTTGCTCAGATTACCAGCCTCCTCCAGTATTTTACTCTAATTTCCAGCCTTTATCAGTATTTTGCTCAGATTTCCAACCTCCCCTAGTATTTTGCTCAGAATACGAGCCTCTCCAAGTAATTTGCTCAGACTTCCCTCCTCCCTCCGTATTTTGCTAAGATTTCCAGCTCCCCCCACAACCACCATCCAGTGTTTGGTCTGAGTTCCAGCCTCCATCAGTACCTTGCTCAGATTTAAAGCCTTCACCAGTATTTTGCTCAGATTTCCATTCTGCCTTAGTATTCTGCTCAGATTACTAGCCTCCCCAGTATTTTGCTCAGATTACCAGTATCCCCAGTATTTTGCTCTGATTACCAACACCCTCCCCCCCCCCCCCAGTATTTTGCTCAGATTACCAGCCTCCTCCAGTATATTACTCTAATCTCCAGCCTTTATCAGTATTTTGCTCAGATTTCCAACCTCCCCTAGCATTTTGCTCAGAATACGAGCGCCTCTCCAAGTAATTTGCTCAGACTTCCCTCCTCCCTCCGTATTTTGCTAAGATTTCCAGCTCCCACCCACAACCACCATCCAGTGTTTGGTCTGAGTTCCAGCCTCCATCAGTACCTTGCTCAGATTTAAAGCCTTCACCAGTATTTTGCTCAGATTTCCATTCTGCCTTAGTATTCTGCTCAGATTACTAGCCTCCCCAGTATTTTGCTCAGATTACCAGTATCCCCAGTATTTTGCTCAGATTACCAACCACCCCCAGTATTTTGCTCAGATTACAGGCTCCCTCAATGTTTTGCTCAGATTTAAAGCCACCAGCAATATTTAGCTCAGATTTCTAACCCTCCTCATTATTTTGCTCAGATTACCAGCCTCCTCCAGTATTTTGTTCAGATTACTAACCTCCCCATGTATTTTGCTCAGATTACAGCCTCCCCATGTATTTTGCTCAGATTACTAACCTCCCCATGTATTTTGCTCAGACTACTAACGGCCCATGTGTTTTGCTCAGATTACAGCCTCCCCATGTATTTTGCTCAGATTACTAATCTCCCCATGTATTTTGCTCAGATTACTAACCTCCCCATCTGTTTTGCTCAGATTACAGCCTCCCCATGTATTTTGCTCAGATTACAGCCTCCCCATGTATTTTGTTCAGATTACTAACCTCTCCATGTGTTTTGCTCAGATTACAGCCTCCCCATGTATTTTGCCAAGATTACTAACCTCCCCATGTATTTTGCTCAGATTACTAACCTCCCCCAGTATTTTGTTCAGATTACAGCCTCCCCATGTATTTTGCTCAGATTACTAACCCCCCCCAGTATTTTGTTCAGATTACTAACCTCCCCAGTATTTTGTTTAGATTACTAACCTCCCCATGTATTTTGTTCAGATTACTAACCTCCCCCAGTATCTTGCTCAGATTACTAACCTCCCCCAGTATTTTGTTCAGATTACAGCCTCCCCATGTATTTTGCTCAGATTACTAACCTCCCCATGTATTTTGTACAGTTTACTAAATTCCCCCAGTATGTTGTTCAGATTACTAACCTCCCCCAGTATTTTGTTCAGATTACTAACCTCCCATGTGTTTTTATCAGATTACTAACCTCCCATGTATTTTGCTCAGATTACAGCTGCCCCCAGTATTTTGTTCAGATTACTAACCTCCCCAGTATTTTGCTCTGATTACCAACACCCTCCCCCCCCCCCAGTATTTTGCTCAGATTACCAGCCTCCTCCAGTATTTTACTCTAATCTCCAGCCTTTATCAGTATTTTGCTCAGATTTCCAACCTCCCCTAGCATTTTGCTCAGAATGCGAGCGCCTCTCCAAGTAATTTGCTCAGACTTCCCTCCTCCCTCCGTATTTTGCTAAGATTTCCAGCTCCCACCCACAACCACCATCCAGTGTTTGGTCTGAGTTCCAGCCTCCATCAGTACCTTGCTCAGATTTAAAGCCTTCACCAGTATTTTGCTCAGATTTCCATTCTGCCTTAGTATTCTGCTCAGATTACTAGCCTCCCCAGTATTTTGCTCAGATTACCAGTATCCCCAGTATTTTGCTCAGATTACCAACCACCCCCAGTATTTTGCTCAGATTACAGGCTCCCTCAATGTTTTGCTCAGATTTAAAGCCACCAGCAATATTTAGCTCAGATTTCTAACCCTCCTCATTATTTTGCTCAGATTACCAGCCTCCTCCAGTATTTTGTTCAGATTACTAACCTCCTATGTATTTTGCTCAGATTACAGCCTCCCCCAGTATTTTGTTCAGATTACTAACCTCCCCATGTATTTTGCTCAGATTACAGCCTCCCCATGTATTTTGCTCAGATTACTAACCTCCCCATGTATTTTGCTCAGACTACTAACCTCCCATGTGTTTTGCTCAGATTACAGCCTCCCCATGTATTTTGCTCAGATTACTAATCTCCCCATGTATTTTGCTCAGATTACTAACCTCCCCATCTGTTTTGCTCAGATTACAGCCTCCCCATGTATTTTGCTCAGATTACAGCCTCCCCATGTATTTTGTTCAGATTACTAACCTCTCCATGTGTTTTGCTCAGATTACAGCCTCCCCATGTATTTTGCCAAGATTACTAACCTCCCCATGTATTTTGCTCAGATTACTAACCTCCCCCAGTATTTTGTTCAGATTACAGCCTCCCCATGTATTTTGCTCAGATTACTAACCCCCCCCAGTATTTTGTTCAGATTACTAACCTCCCCAGTATTTTGTTTAGATTACTAACCTCCCCATGTATTTTGTTCAGATTACTAACCTCCCCCAGTATCTTGCTCAGATTACGTGCCTCCCCCAGTATTTTGTTCAGATTACAGCCTCCCCATGTATTTTGCTCAGATTACTAACCTCCCCATGTATTTTGTACAGTTTACTAAATTCCCCCAGTATGTTGTTCAGATTACTAACCTCCCCCAGTATTTTGTTCAGATTACTAACCTCCCATGTGTTTTTCTCAGATTACTAACCTCCCATGTATTTTGCTCAGATTACAGCTGCCCCCAGTATTTTGTTCAGATTACTAACCTCCCCATGTATTTTGCTCAGATTACAGCCTCCACCAGTATCTTGCTCAGATTACAGCCTCCACATGTATTTTGCTCAGATTACAGCCTCCCCTAGTATTTTGCTCAGACTACTAACCTCCCATGGGTTTTGCTCAGATTACAGCCTCCCCATGTATTTTGCTCAGATTACTAACCTCCCCATGTATTTTGCTCAGATTACAGCCTCCCCCAGTATTTTGCTCAGATTACAGCCTCCCCATGTATTTTGCTCAGATTACTAACCTCCCCATGTATTTTGTTCAGATTACTAACCTCTCCATGTGTTTTGCTCAGATTACAGCCTCCCCATGTATTTTGCCAAGATTACTAACCTCCCCATGTATTTTGCTCAGATTACTAACCTCCCCCAGTATTTTGTTCAGATTACAGCCTCGCCATGTATTTTGCTCAGATTACTAACGTCCCCATGTATTTTGCTCACATTACTAACCTCCCCCAGTATTTTGCTCAGATTACTAACCTCCCCCAGTATTTTGTTCAGTTTTCTAACCTCCCCATGTATTTTGCTCAGATTACCAGCCTCCCCAAGTATTTTGCTCAGATTCCCAACCTCCCCCAGTATTTTGCTCAGATTACCGGCCTCCCCAGTATTTTGCTCAGATTACCAACCTCCCCCAGTATTTTGCTCAGATTACCGGCCTCCCCCAGTAATTTGCTCAGATTACCAGCCTCCTCCAGTATTTTACTCTAATTTCCAGCCTTTATCAGTATTTTGCTCAGATTTCCAACCTCCTCTAGTATTTTGCTCAGAATACGAGCCTCTCCAAGTATTTTGCTCAGACTTCCCTCCTCCCTCCGTATTTTGCTCAGATTTCCAGCTCCCCTCACCCCTCCCCCCACCCCCCTCACCACCATCCAGTGTTTGGTCTGAGTTCCAGCCTCCATCAGTACCTTGCTCAGATTTAAAGCCTTCACCAGTATTTTGCTCAGATTTCCATTCTGCCTTAGTATTCTGCTTAGATTACCAGCCTCCCCAGTATTTTGCTCAAAATACCAACCTCCCCCAGTATTTTGCTCAGATTACAGGCTCCCTCAGTGTCTTGCTCAGAGTACAGCCTCCCCAGTGTTTTGCTCAGATTACCAATCTCCCCCAGGATTTTGCTCAGATTTACCGCCTCCCTCAGTGTTTTGCTCAGATTACAGCCTCCCCAGTATTTTGCCCAGGTTACCAATCTCCCCCAGAATGTTTCTCAGATTACCAGCCTTCCCAATATTCTGCTCAGATTACGTGCCTCCCCCAGTATTTTGGTCAGATTACCAGCCTCTCCAGTATTTTGCTCAGATTTCCAACCTCCCCAGTATTTTGTTCAGATTACAGCCTCCCCAGTGTTTTGCTCAGATTACCAATCTCCCCCAGGATGTTGCTCAGATTTCCCGCCTCCCTCAGTGTTTTGCTCAGATTACAGCCTCCCCAGTATTTTGCCCAGGTTACCAATCTCCCCCAGAATGTTTCTCAGATTACCAGCCTTCCCAATATTCTGCTCAGATTACGTGCCTCCCCCAGTATTTTGGTCAGATTACCAGCCTCCCCATGTATTTTGCTCAGATTACTAACCTCCCCATGTATTTTGTACAGTTTACTAAATTCCCCCAGTATGTTGTTCAGATTACTAACCTCCCCCAGTATTTTGTTCAGATTACTAACCTCCCATGTGTTTTTCTCAGATTACTAACCTCCCATGTATTTTGCTCAGATTACAGCTGCCCCCAGTATTTTGTTCAGATTACTAACCTCCCCATGTATTTTGCTCAGATTACAGCCTCCACCAGTATCTTGCTCAGATTACAGCCTCCACATGTATTTTGCTCAGATTACAGCCTCCCCTAGTATTTTGCTCAGACTACTAACCTCCCATGGGTTTTGCTCAGATTACAGCCTCCCCATGTATTTTGCTCAGATTACTAACCTCCCCATGTATTTTGCTCAGATTACAGCCTCCCCCAGTATTTTGCTCAGATTACAGCCTCCCCATGTATTTTGCTCAGATTACTAACCTCCCCATGTATTTTGTTCAGATTACTAACCTCTCCATGTGTTTTGCTCAGATTACAGCCTCCCCATGTATTTTGCCAAGATTACTAACCTCCCCATGTATTTTGCTCAGATTACTAACCTCCCCCAGTATTTTGTTCAGATTACAGCCTCGCCATGTATTTTGCTCAGATTACTAACGTCCCCATGTATTTTGCTCACATTACTAACCTCCCCCAGTATTTTGCTCAGATTACTAACCTCCCCCAGTATTTTGTTCAGTTTTCTAACCTCCCCATGTATTTTGCTCAGATTACCAGCCTCCCCAAGTATTTTGCTCAGATTCCCAACCTCCCCCAGTATTTTGCTCAGATTACCGGCCTCCCCAGTATTTTGCTCAGATTACCAACCTCCCCCAGTATTTTGCTCAGATTACCGGCCTCCCCCAGTAATTTGCTCAGATTACCAGCCTCCTCCAGTATTTTACTCTAATTTCCAGCCTTTATCAGTATTTTGCTCAGATTTCCAACCTCCTCTAGTATTTTGCTCAGAATACGAGCCTCTCCAAGTATTTTGCTCAGACTTCCCTCCTCCCTCCGTATTTTGCTCAGATTTCCAGCTCCCCTCACCCCTCCCCCCACCCCCCTCACCACCATCCAGTGTTTGGTCTGAGTTCCAGCCTCCATCAGTACCTTGCTCAGATTTAAAGCCTTCACCAGTATTTTGCTCAGATTTCCATTCTGCCTTAGTATTCTGCTTAGATTACCAGCCTCCCCAGTATTTTGCTCAAAATACCAACCTCCCCCAGTATTTTGCTCAGATTACAGGCTCCCTCAGTGTCTTGCTCAGAGTCCAGCCTCCCCAGTGTTTTGCTCAGATTACCAATCTCCCCCAGGATTTTGCTCAGATTTACCGCCTCCCTCAGTGTTTTGCTCAGATTACAGCCTCCCCAGTATTTTGCCCAGGTTACCAATCTCCCCCAGAATGTTTCTCAGATTACCAGCCTTCCCAATATTCTGCTCAGATTACGTGCCTCCCCCAGTATTTTGGTCAGATTACCAGCCTCTCCAGTATTTTGCTCAGATTTCCAACCTCCCCAGTATTTTGTTCAGATTACAGCCTCCCCAGTGTTTTGCTCAGATTACCAATCTCCCCCAGGATGTTGCTCAGATTTCCCGCCTCCCTCAGTGTTTTGCTCAGATTACAGCCTCCCCAGTATTTTGCCCAGGTTACCAATCTCCCCCAGAATGTTTCTCAGATTACCAGCCTTCCCAATATTCTGCTCAGATTACGTGCCTCCCCCAGTATTTTGGTCAGATTACCAGCCTCTCCAGTATTTTGCTCAGATTTCCAACCTCCTGAGTATTTTGCTCAGATTACAGCCTCCCCAATGTTTTGCTCAGATTACCAATCTCCCCCAGGATTTTGCTCAGATTTCCCACCTCCCTCAGTGTTTTGCTCAGATTACAGCCTCCCCAGTATTTTGCCCAGGTTACCAATCTCCCCCAGAATGTTTCTCAGATTACTAGCCTTCCCAATATTTTGCTCAGATTACTGGCCTCCCCAAGTATTTTCCTCAGATTACCAGCCTCCCCAAGTATTTTGCTCAGATTCCCAACCTCCCCCAGTATTTTGCTCAGATTACATGCCTCCCCAGTATTTTGCTCAGATTACCAACCACCCCCAGTATTTTGCTCAGATTACAGGCTCCCTCAATGTTTTGCTCAGATTTAAAGCCACCAGCAATATTTAGCTCAGATTTCTAACCCTCCTCATTATTTTGCTCAGATTTCCAACCTCCCCCAGTATTTTGCTCAGATTACCAGCCTCCCCCAGTATTTTGCTCAGATTACCAGCCTCCTCCAGTATTTTACTCTAATTTCCAGCCTTTATCAGTATTTTGCTCAGATTTCCAACCTCCCCTAGTATTTTCCTCAGATTACCAGCCTCCCCAAGTATTTTGCTCAGATTCCCAACCTCCCCCAGTATTTTGCTCAGATTACCAGCCTCCTCCAGTATTTTACTCTAATTTCCAGCCTTTATCAGTATTTTGCTCAGATTTCCAACCTCCCCTAGCATTTTGCTCAGAATACGAGCGCCTCTCCAAGTAATTTGCTCAGACTTCCCTCCTCCCTCTGTATTTTGCTAAAATTTCCAGCTCCCACCCACAACCACCATCCAGTGTTTGGTCTGAGTTCCAGCCTCCATCAGTACCTTGCTCAGATTTAAAGCCTTCACCAGTATTTTGCTCAGATTACCAGCCTCTCCAGTATTTTGCTCAGATTTCCAACCTCCCCAGTATTTTGCTCAGATTACAGCCTCCCCAGTGGTTTGCTCAGATTACCAATCTCCCCCAGGATTTTGCTCAGATTTCCCGCCTCCCTCAGTGTTTTGCTCAGATTACAGCCTCCCCTGTATTTTGCCCAGGTTACCAATCTCCCCCAGAATGTTTCTCAGATTACCAGCTTTCCCAATATTTTGCTCAGATTCCTGGCCTCCCCACGTATTTTCCTCAGATTACCAGCCTCCCCTGTATTTTGCTCAAAATACCAACCTCCCCCAGTGTTTTGCTCAGATTACAGGCTCCCTCAGTGTTTTGCTCAGACTACAGCCTCCCCAGTGTTTTGCTCAGATTACCAATCTCTCCCAGGACTTTCCTCAGATTTCCCGCCTCCCTCAATGTTTTGCTCAGATTTAAAGCCTCCCCAAGTATTTTGCTCAGATTCCCAACCTCCCCCAGTATTTTGCTCAGATTACCGGCCTCCCCAGTATTTTGCTCAGATTACCAACCTCCCCCAGTATTTTGCTCAGATTACCGGCCTCCCCCAGTAATTTGCTCAGATTACCAGCCTCCTCCAGTATTTTACTCTAATTTCCAGCCTTTATCAGTATTTTGCTCAGATTTCCAACCTCCTCTAGTATTTTGCTCAGAATACGAGCCTCTCCAAGTATTTTGCTCAGACTTCCCTCCTCCCTCCGTATTTTGCTCAGATTTCCAGCTCTCCTCACCCCTCCCCCCACCCCCCTCACCACCATCCAGTGTTTGGTCTGAGTTCCAGCCTCCATCAGTACCTTGCTCAGATTTAAAGCCTTCACCAGTATTTTGCTCAGATTTCCATTCTGCCTTAGTATTCTGCTTAGATTACCAGCCTCCCCAGTATTTTGCTCAAAATACCAACCTCCCCCAGTATTTTGCTCAGATTACAGGCTCCCTCAGTGTCTTGCTCAGAGTACAGCCTCCCCAGTGTTTTGCTCAGATTACCAATCTCCCCCAGGATTTTGCTCAGATTTACCGCCTCCCTCAGTGTTTTGCTCAGATTACAGCCTCCCCAGTATTTTGCCCAGGTTACCAATCTCCCCCAGAATGTTTCTCAGATTACCAGCCTTCCCAATATTCTGCTCAGATTACGTGCCTCCCCCAGTATTTTGGTCAGATTACCAGCCTCTCCAGTATTTTGCTCAGATTTCCAACCTCCCCAGTATTTTGTTCAGATTACAGCCTCCCCAGTGTTTTGCTCAGATTACCAATCTCCCCCAGGATGTTGCTCAGATTTCCCGCCTCCCTCAGTGTTTTGCTCAGATTACAGCCTCCCCAGTATTTTGCCCAGGTTACCAATCTCCCCCAGAATGTTTCTCAGATTACCAGCCTTCCCAATATTCTGCTCAGATTACGTGCCTCCCCCAGTATTTTGGTCAGATTACCAGCCTCTCCAGTATTTTGCTCAGATTTCCAACCTCCTGAGTATTTTGCTCAGATTACAGCCTCCCCAATGTTTTGCTCAGATTACCAATCTCCCCCAGGATTTTGCTCAGATTTCCCACCTCCCTCAGTGTTTTGCTCAGATTACAGCCTCCCCAGTATTTTGCCCAGGTTACCAATCTCCCCCAGAATGTTTCTCAGATTACTAGCCTTCCCAATATTTTGCTCAGATTACTGGCCTCCCCAAGTATTTTCCTCAGATTACCAGCCTCCCCAAGTATTTTGCTCAGATTCCCAACCTCCCCCAGTATTTTGCTCAGATTACATGCCTCCCCAGTATTTTGCTCAGATTACCAACCACCCCCAGTATTTTGCTCAGATTACAGGCTCCCTCAATGTTTTGCTCAGATTTAAAGCCACCAGCAATATTTAGCTCAGATTTCTAACCCTCCTCATTATTTTGCTCAGATTTCCAACCTCCCCCAGTATTTTGCTCAGATTACCAGCCTCCCCCAGTATTTTGCTCAGATTACCAGCCTCCTCCAGTATTTTACTCTAATTTCCAGCCTTTATCAGTATTTTGCTCAGATTTCCAACCTCCCCTAGTATTTTCCTCAGATTACCAGCCTCCCCAAGTATTTTGCTCAGATTCCCAACCTCCCCCAGTATTTTGCTCAGATTACCAGCCTCCTCCAGTATTTTACTCTAATTTCCAGCCTTTATCAGTATTTTGCTCAGATTTCCAACCTCCCCTAGCATTTTGCTCAGAATACGAGCGCCTCTCCAAGTAATTTGCTCAGACTTCCCTCCTCCCTCTGTATTTTGCTAAAATTTCCAGCTCCCACCCACAACCACCATCCAGTGTTTGGTCTGAGTTCCAGCCTCCATCAGTACCTTGCTCAGATTTAAAGCCTTCACCAGTATTTTGCTCAGATTACCAGCCTCCCCAGTATTTTGCTCAGATTACAGCCTCCCCAGTGGTTTGCTCAGATTACCAATCTCCCCCAGGATTTTGCTCAGATTTCCCGCCTCCCTCAGTGTTTTGCTCAGATTACAGCCTCCCCTGTATTTTGCCCAGGTTACCAATCTCCCCCAGAATGTTTCTCAGATTACCAGCCTTCCCAATATTTTGCTCAGATTTCTGGCCTCCCCAAGTATTTTCCTCAGATTACCAGCCTCCCCTGTATTTTGCTCAAAATACCAACCTCCCCCAGTGTTTTGCTCAGATTACAGGCTCCCTCAGTGTTTTGCTCAGACTACAGCCTCCCCAGTGTTTTGCTCAGATTACCAATCTCCCCCAGGACTTTCCTCAGATTTCCCGCCTCCCTCAATGTTTTGCTCAGATTTAAAGCCTCCAGCAGTATTTAGCTCAGATTTCTAACCCTCCTCAGTATTTTGCTCAGATTATCAGACTCCCTCATTATGTTGCTCAGATTTCCAACCTCCCCCAGTATTTTGCTCAGATTACAGCCTCCCCAGTATTTTGCTCAGAGTATCAGTCTCCCCCAGTATTTTGCTCAGATTACCAGCCTCTCCAGTATTCTGCTCAGATTTCCTGCCTCCCCCAGTATTTTGCTCAGATTACCAGCCTCCTCCAGTATTTTACTCAGAATACGAGCCTCTCCAAGTATTTTGCTCAGACTTCCCTCCTCCCTCTGTATTTTGCTCAGATTTCCAGCTCCCCCCCACTCCCCCCCCACGCCACCACCATCCAGTATTTGGTCTGAGTTCCAGCCTCCATCAGTACCTTCCTCAGATTTAAAGCCTTCACCAGTATTTTGCTCAGATTTCCATTCTGCCTTAGTATTCTGCTCAGATTACCAGCCACCAACAGTATTTAGCTCAGATTACAGCCTCCCCAGTATTTTGTTCAGATTACTAACCTCCCCCAGTATATTGTTCAGATTACAACCTCCCCCAGTATTTTGTTCAGATTACAGCTTCGCCCAGTATTTTGTTCAGATTACTAACCTCCCCCAGTATTTTGTTCAGATCACTGACCTCCCATGTATTTTGCTCAGATTACTAACCTCCCATGTATTTTGCTCAGATTACTAACCTCCCCCAGTATTTTGTTCAGATTACAGCCTCCCCATATATTTTGCTCAGATTACTAACGTCCCCATGTATTTTGCTCACATTACTAACCTCCCCCAGTATTTTGCTCAGACAACTAACCTCCCCCATGTATTTTGCTCAGATTACAGCCTCCCCCATGTATTTTGCTCAGATTACAGCCTCCCCATGTGTTTTGCTCAGATTACTAACCTCCCATGTATTTTGCTCAGATTACAGCCGCCCCCAGTATTTTGTTCAGATTACTAACCTCCCCATGTATTTTGCTCAGATTACAGCCTCCACCAGTATTTTGCTCAGATTACAGCCTCCACATGTATTTTGCTCGGATTACAGCCTCCCCCAGTATTTTGCTCAGATTACAGCCTCCCCATGTATTTTGCTCAGATTACTAACCTCCCCATGTATTTTGCTCAGACTACAAACCTCCCATGTGTTTTGCTCAGATTACAGCCTCCCCATGTATTTTGCTCAGATTACTAATCTCCCCATGTATTTTGCACAGATTACTAACCTCCCCATCTGTTTTGCTCAGATTACAGCCTCCCCATGTATTTTGCTCAGATTACAGCCTCCCCATGTATTTTGTTCAGATTACTAACCTCTCCATGTGTTTTGCTCAGATTACAGCCTCCCCATGTATTTTGCCAAGATTACTAACCTCCCCATGTATTTTGCTCAGATTACTAACCTCCCCCAGTATTTTGTTCAGATTACAGCCTCCCCATGTATTTTGCTCAGATTACTAACCTCCCCCAGTATTTTGTTCAGATTACTAACCTCCCCAGTATTTTGTTTAGATTACTAACCTCCCCATGTATTTTGTTCAGATTACTAACCTCCCCCAGTATCTTGTTCAGATTACTAACCTCTCCCAGTATTTTGCTCATATTACTAACATCCCCATGTATTTTGCTCAGATTACTAACCTCCCCCAGTATTTTGTTCAGATTACAGCCTCCCCATGTATTTTGCTCAGATTACTAACCGCCCCATGTATTTTGTTCAGTTTACTAAACTCCCCCAGTATGTTGTTCAGATTACTAACCTCCCTCAGTATTTTGTTCAGATTACAGCCGCTCAGTAGTATTTTGCTCTGATTACAGCCTGCCCATGTATTTTGCTCAGATTACTAACCTCCCCATGTATTTTGCTCAGATTACTAACCTCCCCCAGTAATTTGTTCAGATTACAGCCTCCCCATGTATTTTGCTCAGATTACTAATCTCCCATGTATTTTGCTCAGAATACTAACCTCCCCCAGTATTTTGTTCAGATTACTAACCTCTCCCAGTATTTTGTTCAGATTACTAACCTCCCCATGTATTTTGCTCAGATTACAGCCTCCCCATGTATTTTACTCAGATTACTAACCTCCCATGTATTTTGCTCAGATTACTAACCTCCCCCAGTATTTTGTTCAGATTACTAACCTCCCCATGTATTTTGCTCAGATTACAGCCTCCCCATGTATTTTGCTCAGATTACTAACCTCCCCCATGTATTTTTTTCATATTACAGCTTCCCCATGTATTTTGCTCAGATTACTAAATTCCCCATGTATTTTGTTCAGTTTACTAACCTCCCCCAGTAATTTGATCAGATTACTAACCTCCCCATGTATTTTGCTCAGATTACAGCCTCCCCCATGTATTTTGTTCAGATTACAGCCTCCCCATGTATTTTGCTCAGATTACTAAACTCCCCCAGTATTTTGTCAGTTTACTAACCTCCCCAGTATTTTGTTCAGATTACTAACATCCCCATTTATTTTGCTCAGATAACAGCCTCTCCATGTATTTTGCTCAGATTACAGCTGCCCCCAGTGTTTTGTTCAGATAACTAACCTCCCCATGTATTTTGCTCAGATTACAGCCTCCACCAGTATCTTGCTCAGATTACAGCCTCCACATGTATTTTGCTCAGATTACAGCCTCCCCTAGTATTTTGCTCAGACTACTAACCTCCCATGTGTTTTGCTCAGATTACTAACCTCCCGATGTATTTTGCTCAGATTACAGTCTCCCCATGTATTTTGCTCAGATTACTAACCTCCTCCATGTATTTTTTTCATATTACAGCTTCCCCATGTATTTTGCTCAGATTACTAAATTCCCCATGTATGTTGTTCAGTTTACTAACCTCCCCCAGTAATTTGATCAGATTACTAACCTCCCCATGTATTTTGCTCAGATTACAGCCTCCCCCATGTATTTTGTTCAGATTACAGCCTCCCCATGTATTTTGCTCAGATGACTAAACTCCCCCAGTATTTTGTCAGTTTACTAACCTCCCCAGTATTTTGTTCAGATTACTAACATCCCCATGTATTTTGCTCAGATAACAGCCTCTCCATGTATTTTGTTCAGATTACTAACCTCCCCATGTATTTTGCTCAGATTACAGCCTCCACCAGTATTTTGCTCAGATTACAGCCTCCACATGTACTTTGCTCGGATTACAGCCTCCCCCAGTATTTTGATCAGATTACAGCCTCCCCATGTATTTTGCTCAGATTACTAACCTCCCCATGTATTTTGCTCAGACTACTAACCTCCCATGTGTTTTGCTCAGATTACAGCCTCCCCATGTATTTTGCTCAGATTACTAATCTCCCCATGTATTTTGCTCAGATTACTAACCTCCCATCTGTTTTGCTCAGATTACAGCCTCCCCATGTATTTTGCTCAGATTACAGCGTCCCCAAGTATTTTGTTCAGATTACTAACCTCTCCATGTGTTTTGCTCAGATTACAGCCTCCCCATGTATTTTGCCAAGATTACTAACCTCCCCATGTATTTTGCTCAGATTACTAACCTCCCCCAGTATTTTGTTCAGATTACAGCCTCCCCATGTATTTTGCTCAGATTACTAACCTCCCCCAGTATTTTGTTCAGATTACTAACCTCCCCAGTATTTTGTTTAGATTACTAACCTCCCCATGTATTTTGTTCAGATTACTAACCTCCCCCAGTATCTTGTTCAGATTACTAACCTCTCCCAGTATTTTGCTCATATTACTAACATCCCCATGTATTTTGCTCAGATTACTAAACTCCCCCAGTATTTTGTTCAGATTACAGCCTCCCCATGTATTTTGCTCAGATTACTAACCTCCCCATGTATTTTGTTCAGTTTACTAAACTCCCCCAGTATGTTGTTCAGATTACTAACCTCCCCCAGTATTTTGTTCAGATTACAGCCGCTCAGTAGTATTTTGCTCTGACTACAGCCTGCCCATGTATTTTGCTCAGATTACTAACCTCCCCATGTATTTTGCTCAGATTACTAACCTCCCCCAGTATTTTGTTCAGTTTTCTAACCTCCCCATGTATTTTGCTCAGATTACTAACCTCCCCCAGTATTTTGTTCAGATTACAGCCTCTCCATGTATTTTGCTCAGATTACTAATCTCCCATGTATTTTGCTCAGAATACTAACCTCCCCCAGTATTTTGTTCAGATTACTAACCTCTCCCAGTATTTTGTTCAGATTACTAACCTCCCCATGTATTTTGCTCAGATTACAGCCTCCCCATGTATTTTACTCAGATTACTAACCTCCCATGTATTTTGCTCAGATTACTAACCTCCCCCAGTATTTTGTTCAGATTACTAACCTCCCCATGTATTTTGCTCAGATTACAGCCTCCCCATGTATTTTGCTCAGATTACTAAATTCCCCATGTATTTTGTTCAGTTTACTAACCTCCCCCAGTAATTTGATCAGATTACTAACCTCCCCATGTATTTTGCTCAGATTACAGCCTCCCCCATGTATTTTGTTCAGATTACAGCCTCCCCATGTATTTTGCTCAGATTACTAAACTCCCCCAGTATTTTGTCAGTTTACTAACCTCCCCAGTATTTTGCTCAGATTACTAACATCCCCATGTATTTTGCTCAGATAACAGCCTCTCCATGTATTTTGCTCAGATTACAGCTGCCCCCAGTATTTTGTTCAGATTACTAACCTCCCCATGTATTTTGCTCAGATTACAGCCTCCACCAGTATCTTGCTCAGATTTCAGCCTCCACATGTAATTTGCTCAGATTACAGCCTCCCCTAGTATTTTGCTCAGACTACTAACCTCCCATGTGTTTTGCTCAGAATACTAACCTTCCCCCAGTATTTTGTTCAGATTACTAACGTCTCCCAGTATTTTGTTCAGATTACTAACCTCCCCATGTATTTTGCTCAGATTACAGCCTCCCCATGTATTTTGCTCAGATTACTAACCTCCCCCGTGTATTTTTTTCATATTACAGCTTCCCCATGTATTTTGCTCAGATTACTAAATTCCCCATGTATTTTGTTCAGTTTACTAACCTCCCCCAGTAATTTGATCAGATTACTAACCTCCCCATGTATTTTGCTCAGATTACAGCCTCCCCCATGTATTTTGTTCAGATTACAGCCTCCCCATGTATTTTGCTCAGATTACTAAACTCCCCCAGTATTTTGTCAGTTTACTAACCTCCCCAGTATTTTGTTCAGATTACTAACATCCCCATTTATTTTGCTCAGATAACAGCCTCTCCATGTATTTTGCTCAGATTACAGCTGCCCCCAGTGTTTTGTTCAGATAACTAACCTCCCCATGTATTTTGCTCAGATTACAGCCTCCACCAGTATCTTGCTCAGATTACAGCCTCCACATGTATTTTGCTCAGATTACAGCCTCCCCTAGTATTTTGCTCAGACTACTAACCTCCCATGTGTTTTGCTCAGATTACTAACCTCCCGATGTATTTTGCTCAGATTACAGTCTCCCCATGTATTTTGCTCAGATTACTAACCTCCTCCATGTATTTTTTTCATATTACAGCTTCCCCATGTATTTTGCTCAGATTACTAAATTCCCCATGTATGTTGTTCAGTTTACTAACCTCCCCCAGTAATTTGATCAGATTACTAACCTCCCCATGTATTTTGCTCAGATTACAGCCTCCCCCATGTATTTTGTTCAGATTACAGCCTCCCCATGTATTTTGCTCAGATTACTAAACTCCCCCAGTATTTTGTCAGTTTACTAACCTCCCCAGTATTTTGTTCAGATTACTAACATCCCCATGTATTTTGCTCAGATAACAGCCTCTCCATGTATTTTGTTCAGATTACTAACCTCCCCATGTATTTTGCTCAGATTACAGCCTCCACCAGTATTTTGCTCAGATTACAGCCTCCACATGTACTTTGCTCGGATTACAGCCTCCCCCAGTATTTTGATCAGATTACAGCCTCCCCATGTATTTTGCTCAGATTACTAACCTCCCCATGTATTTTGCTCAGACTACTAACCTCCCATGTGTTTTGCTCAGATTACAGCCTCCCCATGTATTTTGCTCAGATTACTAATCTCCCCATGTATTTTGCTCAGATTACTAACCTCCCATCTGTTTTGCTCAGATTACAGCCTCCCCATGTATTTTGCTCAGATTACAGCGTCCCCAAGTATTTTGTTCAGATTACTAACCTCTCCATGTGTTTTGCTCAGATTACAGCCTCCCCATGTATTTTGCCAAGATTACTAACCTCCCCATGTATTTTGCTCAGATTACTAACCTCCCCCAGTATTTTGTTCAGATTACAGCCTCCCCATGTATTTTGCTCAGATTACTAACCTCCCCCAGTATTTTGTTCAGATTACTAACCTCCCCAGTATTTTGTTTAGATTACTAACCTCCCCATGTATTTTGTTCAGATTACTAACCTCTCCCAGTATTTTGCTCATATTACTAACATCCCCATGTATTTTGCTCAGATTACTAAACTCCCCCAGTATTTTGTTCAGATTACAGCCTCCCCATGTATTTTGCTCAGATTACTAACCTCCCCATGTATTTTGTTCAGTTTACTAAACTCCCCCAGTATGTTGTTCAGATTACTAACCTCCCCCAGTATTTTGTTCAGATTACAGCCGCTCAGTAGTATTTTGCTCTGACTACAGCCTGCCCATGTATTTTGCTCAGATTACTAACCTCCCCATGTATTTTGCTCAGATTACTAACCTCCCCCAGTATTTTGTTCAGTTTTCTAACCTCCCCATGTATTTTGCTCAGATTACTAACCTCCCCCAGTATTTTGTTCAGATTACAGCCTCTCCATGTATTTTGCTCAGATTACTAATCTCCCATGTATTTTGCTCAGAATACTAACCTCCCCCAGTATTTTGTTCAGATTACTAACCTCTCCCAGTATTTTGTTCAGATTACTAACCTCCCCATGTATTTTGCTCAGATTACAGCCTCCCCATGTATTTTACTCAGATTACTAACCTCCCATGTATTTTGCTCAGATTACTAACCTCCCCCAGTATTTTGTTCAGATTACTAACCTCCCCATGTATTTTGCTCAGATTACAGCCTCCCCATGTATTTTGCTCAGATTACTAAATTCCCCATGTATTTTGTTCAGTTTACTAACCTCCCCCAGTAATTTGATCAGATTACTAACCTCCCCATGTATTTTGCTCAGATTACAGCCTCCCCCATGTATTTTGTTCAGATTACAGCCTCCCCATGTATTTTGCTCAGATTACTAAACTCCCCCAGTATTTTGTCAGTTTACTAACCTCCCCAGTATTTTGCTCAGATTACTAACATCCCCATGTATTTTGCTCAGATAACAGCCTCTCCATGTATTTTGCTCAGATTACAGCTGCCCCCAGTATTTTGTTCAGATTACTAACCTCCCCATGTATTTTGCTCAGATTACAGCCTCCACCAGTATCTTGCTCAGATTTCAGCCTCCACATGTAATTTGCTCAGATTACAGCCTCCCCTAGTATTTTGCTCAGACTACTAACCTCCCATGTGTTTTGCTCAGAATACTAACCTTCCCCCAGTATTTTGTTCAGATTACTAACGTCTCCCAGTATTTTGTTCAGATTACTAACCTCCCCATGTATTTTGCTCAGATTACAGCCTCCCCATGTATTTTGCTCAGATTACTAACCTCCCCCGTGTATTTTTTTCATATTACAGCTTCCCCATGTATTTTGCTCAGATTACTAAATTCCCCATGTATTTTGTTCAGTTTACTAACCTCCCCCAGTAATTTGATCAGATTACTAACCTCCCCATGTATTTTGCTCAGATTACAGCCTCCCCCATGTATTTTGTTCAGATTACAGCCTCCCCATGTATTTTGCTCAGATTACTAAACTCCCCCAGTATTTTGTCAGTTTACTAACCTCACCCAGTATTTTGTTCAGATTACTAACCTCCCCATGTATTTTGCTCAGATTACTTACCTCCCCATGTATTTTGTTCAGTTTACTAAACTCCCCCAGTATGTTGTTCAGATTACTAACCTCCCTCAGTATTATGTTCAGATTACAGCCGCTCAGTAGTATTTTGCTCTGATTACAGCCTGCCCATGTATTTTGCTCAGATTACTAACCTCCCCATGTATTTTGCTCAGATTACTAACCTCCCCCAGTATTTTGTTCAGTTTTCTAACCTCCCCATGTATTTTGCTCAGATTACTAATCTCCCATGTATTTTGCTCAGAATACTAACCTCCCCCAGTATTTTGTTCAGATTACTAACCTCTCCCAGTATTTTGTTCAGATTACTAACCTCCCCATGTATTTTGCTCAGATTACAGCCTCCCCATGTATTTTACTCAGATTACTAACCTCCCATGTATTTTGCTCAGATTACTAACCTCCTCAGTATTTTGTTCAGATTACTAACCTCCCCATGTATTTTGCTCAGATTACAGCCTCCCCATGTATTTTGCTCAGATTACTAACCTCCCCCATGTATTTTTTTCATATTACAGCTTCCCCATGTATTTTTCTCAGATTACTAAATTCCCCATGTATTTTGTTCAGTTTACTAACCTCCCCCAGTAATTTGATCAGATTACTAACCTCCCCATGTATTTTGCTCAGATTACAGCCTCCCCCATGTATTTTGTTCAGATTACAGCCTCCCCATGTATTTTGCTCAGATTACTAAACTCCCCCAGTATTTTGTCAGTTTACTAACCTCCCCAGTATTTTGTTCAGATTACTAACATCCCCATGTATTTTGCTCAGATTACAGCTGCCCCCAGTATTTTGTTCAGATTACTAACCTCCCCATGTATTTTGCTCAGATTACAGCCTCCCCCAGTATTTTGCTCAGATTACAGCCTCCCCATGTATTTTGCTCAGATTACTAACCTCCCCATGTATTTTGCTCAGACTACTAACCTCCCATGTGTTTTGCTCAGATTACAGCCTCCCCATGTATTTTGCTCAGATTACTAATCTCCCCATGTATTTTGCTCAGATTACTAACCTCCCCATCTGTTTTGCTCAGATTACAGCCTCCCCATGTATTTTGCTCAGATTACAGCCTCCCCATGTATTTTGTTCAGATTACTAACCTCTCCATGTGTTTTGCTCAGATTACAGCCTCCCCATGTATTTTGCCAAGATTACTAACCTCCCCATGTATTTTGCTCAGATTACTAACCTCCCCCAGTATTTTGTTCAGATTACAGCCTCCCCATGTATTTTACTCAGATTACTAACCTCCCATGTATTTTGCTCAGATTACTAACCTCCCCCAGTATTTTGTTCAGATTACTAACCTCCCCATGTATTTTGCTCAGATTACAGCCTCCCCATGTATTTTGCTCAGATTACTAAATTCCCCATGTATTTTGTTCAGTTTACTAACCTCCCCCAGTAATTTGATCAGATTACTAACCTCCCCATGTATTTTGCTCAGATTACAGCCTCCCCCATGTATTTTGTTCAGATTACAGCCTCCCCATGTATTTTGCTCAGATTACTAAACTCCCCCAGTATTTTGTCAGTTTACTAACCTCCCCAGTATTTTGTTCAGATTACTAACATCCCCATGTATTTTGCTCAGATAACAGCCTCTCCATGTATTTTGCTCAGATTACAACTGCCCCCAGTATTTTGTTCAGATTACTAACCTCCCCATGTATTTTGCTCAGATTACAGCCTCCACCAGTATCTTGCTCAGATTTCAGCCTCCACATGTAATTTGCTCAGATTACAGCCTCTCCTAGTATTTTGCTCAGACTACTAACCTCCCATGTGTTTTGCTCAGAATACTAACCTTCCCCCAGTATTTTGTTCAGATTCCTAACGTCTCCCAGTATTTTGTTCAGATTACTAACCTCCCCATGTATTTTGCTCAGATTACAGCCTCCCCATGTATTTTGCTCAGATTACTAACCTCCCCCGTGTATTTTTTTCATATTACAGCTTCCCCATGTATTTTGCTCAGATTACTAAATTCCCCATGTATTTTGTTCAGTTTACTAACCTCCCCCAGTAATTTGATCAGATTACTAACCTCCCCATGTATTTTGCTCAGATTACAGCCTCCCCCATGTATTTTGTTCAGATTACAGCCTCCCCATGTATTTTGCTCAGATTACTTACCTCCCCATGTATTTTGTTCAGTTTACTAAACTCCCCCAGTATGTTGTTCAGATTACTAACCTCCCTCAGTATTATGTTCAGATTACAGCCGCTCAGTAGTATTTTGCTCAGATTACAGCCTGACCATGTATTTTGCTCAGATTACTAACCTCCCCATGTATTTTGCTCAGATTACTAACATCCCCATGTATTTTGTTCAGTTTTCTAACCTCCCCATGTATTTTGCTCAGATTACTAATCTCCCATGTATTTTGCTCAGAATACTAACCTCCCCCAGTATTTTGTTCAGATTACTAACCTCTCCCAGTATTTTGTTCAGATTACTAACCTCCCCATGTATTTTGCTCAGATTACAGCCTCCCCATGTATTTTACTCAGATTACTAACCTCCCATGTATTTTGCTCAGATTACTAACCTCCTCAGTATTTTGTTCAGATTACTAACCTCCCCATGTATTTTGCTCAGATTACAGCCTCCCCATGTATTTTGCTCAGATTACTAACCTCCCCCATGTATTTTTTTCATATTACAGCTTCCCCATGTATTTTTCTCAGATTACTAAATTCCCCATGTATTTTGTTCAGTTTACTAACCTCCCCCAGTAATTTGATCAGATTACTAACCTCCCCATGTATTTTGCTCAGATTACAGCCTCCCCCATGTATTTTGTTCAGATTACAGCCTCCCCATGTATTTTGCTCAGATTACTAAACTCCCCCAGTATTTTGCTCAGATTACAACTGCCCCCAGTATTTTGTTCAGATTACTAACCTCCCCATGTATTTTGCTCAGATTACAGCTGCCCCCAGTATTTTGTTCAGATTACTAACCTCCCCATGTATTTTGCTCAGATTACAGCCTCCACCAGTATCTTGCTCAGATTACAGCCTCCACATGTATTTTGCTCAGATTACAGCCTCCCCTAGTATTTTGCTCAGACTACTAACCTCCCATGTATTTTGCTCAGATTACTAACCTCCCATGTATTTTGCTCAGATTACTAACCTCCCCCAGTATTTTGTTCAGATTACTAACCTCCCCATGTATTTTGCTCAGATTACAGCCTCCCCATGTATTTTGCTCAGATTACTAACCTCCCCCATGTATTTTTTTCATATTACAGCTTTCCCATGTATTTTGCTCAGATTACTAAATTCCCCATGTATTTTGTTCAGTTTACTAACCTCCCCCAGTAATTTGATCAGATTACTAACCTCCCCATGTATTTTGCTCAGATTACAGCCTCCCCCATGTATTTTGTTCAGTTTACAGCCTCCCCATGTATTTTGCTCAGATTACTAAACTCCCCCAGTATTTTGTCAGTTTACTAACCTCCCCAGTATTTTGTTCAGATTACTAACATCCCCATTTATTTTGCTCAGATAACAGCCTCTCCATGTATTTTGTTCAGATTACTAACCTCCCCATGTATTTTGCTCAGATTACAGCCTCCACCAGTATTTTGCTCAGATTACAGCATCCACATGTACTTTGCTCGGATTACAGCCTCCCCCAGTATTTTGCTCAGATTACAGCCTCCCCATGTATTTTGCTCAGATTACTAACCTCCCCATGTATTTTGCTCAGACTACTAACCTCCCATGTGTTTTGCTCAGATTACAGCCTCCCCATGTATTTTGCTCAGATTACTAATCTCCCCATGTATTTTGCTCAGATTACTAACCTCCCCATCTGTTTTGCTCAGATTACAGCCTCCCCATGTATTTTGCTCAGATTACAGCCTCCCCATGTATTTTGTTCAGATTACTAACCTCTCCATGTGTTTTGCTCAGATTACAGCCTCCCCATGTATTTTGCCAAGATTACTAACCTCCCCATGTATTTTGCTCAGATTACTAACCTCCCCCAGTATTTTGTTCAGATTACAGCCTCCCCATGTATTTTGCTCAGATTACTAACCTCCCCCAGTATTTTGTTCAGATTACTAACCTCCCCAGTATTTTGTTTAGATTACTAACCTCCCCATGTATTTTGTTCAGATTACTAACCTCCCCCAGTTTCTTGTTCAGATTACTAACCTCTCCCAGTATTTTGCTCATATTACTAACATCCCCATGTATTTTGCTCAGATTACTAACCTCCCCCAGTATTTTGTTCAGATTACAGCCTCCCCATGTATTTTGCTCAGATTACTAACCTCCCCATGTATTTTGTTCAGTTTACTAAACTCCCCCAGTATGTTGTTCAGATTACTAACCTCCCCCAGTATTTTGTTCAGATTACAGCCGCTCAGTAGTATTTTGCTCTGATTTCAGCCTGCCCATGTATTTTGCTCAGATTACTAACCTCCCCATGTATTTTGCTCAGATTACTAACCTCCCCCAGTATTTTGTTCAGTTTTCTAACCTCCCCATGTATTTTGCTCAGATTACTAACCTCCCCCAGTATTTTGTTCAGATTACAGCCTCCCCATGTATTTTGCTCAGATTACTAATCTCCCATGTATTTTGCTCAGAATACTAACCTCCCCCAGTATTTTGTTCAGATTACTAACCTCTCCCAGTATTTTGTTCAGATTACTAACCTCCCCATGTATTTTGCTCAGATTACAGCCTCCCCATGTATTTTACTCAGATTACTAACCTCCCATGTATTTTGCTCAGATTACTAACCTCCCCCAGTATTTTGTTCAGATTACTAACCTCCCCATGTATTTTGCTCAGATTACAGCCTCCCCATGTATTTTGCTCAGATTACTAACCTCCCCCATGTATTTTGTTCAGATTACAGCCTCCCCATGTATTTTGCTCAGATTACTAAACTCCCCCAGTATTTTGTCAGTTTACTAACCTCCCCAGTATTTTGATCAGATTACTAACATCCCCATGTATTTTGCTCAGATAACAGCCTCTCCATGTATTTTGCTCAGATTACAGCTGCCCCCAGTATTTTGTTCAGATTACTAACCTCCCCATGTATTTTGCTCAGATTACAGCCTCCACCAGTATCTTGCTCAGATTACAGCCTCCACATGTATTTTGCTCAGATTACAGCCTCCCATGTGTTTTGCTCAGAATACTAACCTCCCCCAGTATTTTGTTCAGATTACTAACCTCTCCCAGTATTTTGTTCAGATTACTAACCTCCCCATGTATTTTGCTCAGATTACAGCCTCCCCATGTATTTTGCTCAGATTACTAACCTCCCATGTATTTTTTTCATATTACAGCTTCCCCATGTATTTTTCTCAGATTACTAAATTCCCCATGTATTTTGTTCAGTTTACTAACCTCCCCCAGTAATTTGATCAGATTACTAACCTCCCCATGTATTTTGCTCAGATTACAGCCTCCCCCATGTATTTTGTTCAGATTACAGCCTCCCCATGTATTTTGCTCAGATTACTAAACTCCCCCAGTATTTTGTCAGTTTACTAACCTCCCCAGTATTTTGTTCAGATTACTAACATCCCCATGTATTTTGCTCAGATTACAGCTGCCCCCAGTATTTTGTTCAGATTACTAACCTCTCCATGTGTTTTGCTCAGATTACAGCCTCCCCATGTATTTTGCCAAGATTACTAACCTCCCCATGTATTTTGCTCAGATTACTAACCTCCCCCAGTATTTTGTTCAGATTACAGCCTCCCCATGTATTTTACTCAGATTACTAACCTCCCATGTATTTTGCTCAGATTACTAACCTCCCCCAGTATTTTGTTCAGATTACTAACCTCCCCATGTATTTTGCTCAGATTACAGCCTCCCCATGTATTTTGCTCAGATTACTAAATTCCCCATGTATTTTGTTCAGTTTACTAACCTCCCCCAGTAATTTGATCAGATTACTAACCTCCCCATGTATTTTGCTCAGATTACAGCCTCCCCCATGTATTTTGTTCAGATTACAGCCTCCCCATGTATTTTGCTCAGATTACTAAACTCCCCCAGTATTTTGTCAGTTTACTAACCTCCCCAGTATTTTGTTCAGATTACTAACATCCCCATGTATTTTGCTCAGATAACAGCCTCTCCATGTATTTTGCTCAGATTACAACTGCCCCCAGTATTTTGTTCAGATTACTAACCTCCCCATGTATTTTGCTCAGATTACAGCCTCCACCAGTATCTTGCTCAGATTTCAGCCTCCACATGTAATTTGCTCAGATTACAGCCTCCCCTAGTATTTTGCTCAGACTACTAACCTCCCATGTGTTTTGCTCAGAATACTAACCTTCCCCCAGTATTTTGTTCAGATTCCTAACGTCTCCCAGTATTTTGTTCAGATTACTAACCTCCCCATGTATTTTGCTCAGATTACAGCCTCCCCATGTATTTTGCTCAGATTACTAACCTCCCCCGTGTATTTTTTTCATATTACAGCTTCCCCATGTATTTTGCTCAGATTACTAAATTCCCCATGTATTTTGTTCAGTTTACTAACCTCCCCCAGTAATTTGATCAGATTACTAACCTCCCCATGTATTTTGCTCAGATTACAGCCTCCCCCATGTATTTTGTTCAGATTACAGCCTCCCCATGTATTTTGCTCAGATTACTAAACTCCCCCAGTATTTTGTCAGTTTACTAACCTCCCCAGTATTTTGTTCAGATTACTAACATCCCCATGTATTTTGCTCAGATTACAGCTGCCCCCAGTATTTTGTTCAGATTACTAACCTCTCCATGTGTTTTGCTCAGATTACAGCCTCCCCATGTATTTTGCCAAGATTACTAACCTCCCCATGTATTTTGCTCAGATTACTAACCTCCCCCAGTATTTTGTTCAGATTACAGCCTCCCCATGTATTTTACTCAGATTACTAACCTCCCATGTATTTTGCTCAGATTACTAACCTCCCCCAGTATTTTGTTCAGATTACTAACCTCCCCATGTATTTTGCTCAGATTACAGCCTCCCCATGTATTTTGCTCAGATTACTAAATTCCCCATGTATTTTGTTCAGTTTACTAACCTCCCCCAGTAATTTGATCAGATTACTAACCTCCCCATGTATTTTGCTCAGATTACAGCCTCCCCCATGTATTTTGTTCAGATTACAGCCTCCCCATGTATTTTGCTCAGATTACTAAACTCCCCCAGTATTTTGTCAGTTTACTAACCTCCCCAGTATTTTGTTCAGATTACTAACATCCCCATGTATTTTGCTCAGATAACAGCCTCTCCATGTATTTTGCTCAGATTACAACTGCCCCCAGTATTTTGTTCAGATTACTAACCTCCCCATGTATTTTGCTCAGATTACAGCCTCCACCAGTATCTTGCTCAGATTTCAGCCTCCACATGTAATTTGCTCAGATTACAGCCTCCCCTAGTATTTTGCTCAGACTACTAACCTCCCATGTGTTTTGCTCAGAATACTAACCTTCCCCCAGTATTTTGTTCAGATTCCTAACGTCTCCCAGTATTTTGTTCAGATTACTAACCTCCCCATGTATTTTGCTCAGATTACAGCCTCCCCATGTATTTTGCTCAGATTACTAACCTCCCCCGTGTATTTTTTTCATATTACAGCTTCCCCATGTATTTTGCTCAGATTACTAAATTCCCCATGTATTTTGTTCAGTTTACTAACCTCCCCCAGTAATTTGATCAGATTACTAACCTCCCCATGTATTTTGCTCAGATTACAGCCTCCCCCATGTATTTTGTTCAGATTACAGCCTCCCCATGTATTTTGCTCAGATTACTTACCTCCCCATGTATTTTGTTCAGTTTACTAAACTCCCCCAGTATGTTGTTCAGATTACTAACCTCCCTCAGTATTATGTTCAGATTACAGCCGCTCAGTAGTATTTTGCTCAGATTACAGCCTGACCATGTATTTTGCTCAGATTACTAACCTCCCCATGTATTTTGCTCAGATTACTAACATCCCCATGTATTTTGTTCAGTTTTCTAACCTCCCCATGTATTTTGCTCAGATTACTAATCTCCCATGTATTTTGCTCAGAATACTAACCTCCCCCAGTATTTTGTTCAGATTACTAACCTCTCCCAGTATTTTGTTCAGATTACTAACCTCCCCATGTATTTTGCTCAGATTACAGCCTCCCCATGTATTTTACTCAGATTACTAACCTCCCATGTATTTTGCTCAGATTACTAACCTCCTCAGTATTTTGTTCAGATTACTAACCTCCCCATGTATTTTGCTCAGATTACAGCCTCCCCATGTATTTTGCTCAGATTACTAACCTCCCCCATGTATTTTTTTCATATTACAGCTTCCCCATGTATTTTTCTCAGATTACTAAATTCCCCATGTATTTTGTTCAGTTTACTAACCTCCCCCAGTAATTTGATCAGATTACTAACCTCCCCATGTATTTTGCTCAGATTACAGCCTCCCCCATGTATTTTGTTCAGATTACAGCCTCCCCATGTATTTTGCTCAGATTACTAAACTCCCCCAGTATTTTGTCAGTTTACTAACCTCCCCAGTATTTTGTTCAGATTACTAACATCCCCATGTATTTTGCTCAGATTACAGCTGCCCCCAGTATTTTGTTCAGATTACTAACCTCCCCATGTATTTTGCTCAGATTACAGCCTCCACCAGTATCTTGCTCAGATTACAGCCTCCACATGTATTTTGCTCAGATTACAGCCTCCCCTAGTATTTTGCTCAGACTACTAACCTCCCATGTATTTTGCTCAGATTACTAACCTCCCATGTATTTTGCTCAGATTACTAACCTCCCCCAGTATTTTGTTCAGATTACTAACCTCCCCATGTATTTTGCTCAGATTACAGCCTCCCCATGTATTTTGCTCAGATTACTAACCTCCCCCATGTATTTTTTTCATATTACAGCTTTCCCATGTATTTTGCTCAGATTACTAAATTCCCCATGTATTTTGTTCAGTTTACTAACCTCCCCCAGTAATTTGATCAGATTACTAACCTCCCCATGTATTTTGCTCAGATTACAGCCTCCCCCATGTATTTTGTTCAGTTTACAGCCTCCCCATGTATTTTGCTCAGATTACTAAACTCCCCCAGTATTTTGTCAGTTTACGAACCTCCCCAGTATTTTGTTCAGATTACTAACATCCCCATTTATTTTGCTCAGATAACAGCCTCTCCATGTATTTTGTTCAGATTACTAACCTCCCCATGTATTTTGCTCATATTACAGCCTCCACCAGTATTTTGCTCAGATTACAGCATCCACATGTACTTTGCTCGGATTACAGCCTCCCCCAGTATTTTGCTCAGATTACAGCCTCCCCATGTATTTTGCTCAGATTACTAACCTCCCCATGTATTTTGCTCAGACTACTAACCTCCCATGTGTTTTGCTCAGATTACAGCCTCCCCATGTATTTTGCTCAGATTACTAATCTCCCCATGTATTTTGCTCAGATTACTAACCTCCCCATCTGTTTTGCTCAGATTACAGCCTCCCCATGTATTTTGCTCAGATTACAGCCTCCCCATGTATTTTGTTCAGATTACTAACCTCTCCATGTGTTTTGCTCAGATTACAGCCTCCCCATGTATTTTGCCAAGATTACTAACCTCCCCATGTATTTTGCTCAGATTACTAACCTCCCCCAGTATTTTGTTCAAATTACAGCCTCCCCATGTATTTTGCTCAGATTACTAACCTCCCCCAGTATTTTGTTCAGATTACTAACCTCCCCAGTATTTTGTTTAGATTACTAACCTCCCCATGTATTTTGTTCAGATTACTAACCTCCCCCAGTTTCTTGTTCAGATTACTAACCTCTCCCAGTATTTTGCTCATATTACTAACATCCCCATGTATTTTGCTCAGATTACTAACCTCCCCCAGTATTTTGTTCAGATTACAGCCTCCCCATGTATTTTGCTCAGATTACTAACCTCCCCATGTATTTTGTTCAGTTTACTAAACTCCCCCAGTATGTTGTTCAGATTACTAACCTCCCCCAGTATTTTGTTCAGATTACAGCCGCTCAGTAGTATTTTGCTCTGATTTCAGCCTGCCCATGTATTTTGCTCAGATTACTAACCTCCCCATGTATTTTGCTCAGATTACTAACCTCCCCCAGTATTTTGTTCAGTTTTCTAAGGTCCCCATGTATTTTGCTCAGATTACTAACCTCCCCATGTATTTTGCTCAGATTACAGCCTCCCCATGTATTTTACTCAGATTACTAACCTCCCATGTATTTTGCTCAGATTACTAACCTCCCCCAGTATTTTGTTCAGATTACTAACCTCCCCATGTATTTTGCTCAGATTACAGCCTCCCCATGTATTTTGCTCAGATTACTAACCTCCCCCATGTATTTTGTTCAGATTACAGCCTCCCCATGTATTTTGCTCAGATTACTAAACTCCCCCAGTATTTTGTCAGTTTACTAACCTCCCCAGTATTTTGATCAGATTACTAACATCCCCATGTATTTTGCTCAGATAACAGCCTCTCCATGTATTTTGCTCAGATTACAGCTGCCCCCAGTATTTTGTTCAGATTACTAACCTCCCCATGTATTTTGCTCAGATTACAGCCTCCACCAGTATCTTGCTCAGATTACAGCCTCCACATGTATTTTGCTCAGATTACAGCCTCCCATGTGTTTTGCTCAGAATACTAACCTCCCCCAGTATTTTGTTCAGATTACTAACCTCTCCCAGTATTTTGTTCAGATTACTAACCTCCCCATGTATTTTGCTCAGATTACAGCCTCCCCATGTATTTTGCTCAGATTACTAACCTCCCATGTATTTTTTTCATATTACAGCTTCCCCATGTATTTTTCTCAGATTACTAAATTCCCCATGTATTTTGTTCAGTTTACTAACCTCCCCCAGTAATTTGATCAGATTACTAACCTCCCCATGTATTTTGCTCAGATTACAGCCTCCCCCATGTATTTTGTTCAGATTACAGCCTCCCCATGTATTTTGCTCAGATTACTAAACTCCCCCAGTATTTTGTCAGTTTACTAACCTCCCCAGTATTTTGTTCAGATTACTAACATCCCCATGTATTTTGCTCAGATTACAGCTGCCCCCAGTATTTTGTTCAGATTACTAACCTCCCCATGTATTTTGCTCAGATTACAGCCTCCACCAGTATCTTGCTCCGATTACAGCCTCCACATGTATTTTGCTCAGATTACAGCCTCCCCTAGTATTTTGCTCAGACTACTAACCTCCCATGTATTTTGCTCAGATTACTAACCTCCCATGTATTTTGCTCAGATTACTAACCTCCCCCAGTATTTTGTTCAGATTACTAACCTCCCCATGTATTTTGCTCAGATTACAGCCTCCCCATGTATTTTGCTCAGATTACTAACCTCCCCCATGTATTTTTTTCATATTACAGCTTTCCCATGTATTTTGCTCAGATTACTAAATTCCCCATGTAGTTTGTTCAGTTTACTAACCTCCCCCAGTAATTTGATCAGATTACTAACCTCCCCATGTATTTTGCTCAGATTACAGCCTCCCCCATGTATTTTGTTCAGTTTACAGCCTCCCCATGTATTTTGCTCAGATTACTAAACTCCCCCAGTATTTTGTCAGTTTACTAACCTCCCCAGTATTTTGTTCAGATTACTAACATCCCCATTTATTTTGCTCAGATAACAGCCTCTCCATGTATTTTGTTCAGATTACTAACCTCCCCATGTATTTTGCTCAGATTACAGCCTCCACCAGTATTTTGCTCAGATTACAGCATCCACATGTACTTTGCTCGGATTACAGCCTCCCCCAGTATTTTGCTCAGATTACAGCCTCCCCATGTATTTTGCTCAGATTACTAACCTCCCCATGTATTTTGCTCAGACTACTAACCTCCCATGTGTTTTGCTCAGATTACAGCCTCCCCATGTATTTTGCTCAGATTACTAATCTCCCCATGTATTTTGCTCAGATTACTAACCTCCCCATCTGTTTTGCTCAGATTACAGCCTCCCCATGTATTTTGCTCAGATTACAGCCTCCCCATGTATTTTGTTCAGATTACTAACCTCTCCATGTGTTTTGCTCAGATTACAGCCTCCCCATGTATTTTGCCAAGATTACTAACCTCCCCATGTATTTTGCTCAGATTACTAACCTCCCCCAGTATTTTGTTCAGATTACAGCCTCCCCCAGTATTTTGCTCAGATTACTAACCTCCCCCAGTATTTTGTTCAGATTACTAACCTCCCCAGTATTTTGTTTAGATTACTAACCTCCCCATGTATTTTGTTCAGATTACTAACCTCCCCCAGTTTCTTGTTCAGATTACTAACCTCTCCCAGTATTTTGCTCATATTACTAACATCCCCATGTATTTTGCTCAGATTACTAACCTCCCCCAGTATTTTGTTCAGATTACAGCCTCCCCATGTATTTTGCTCAGATTACTAACCTCCCCATGTATTTTGTTCAGTTTACTAAACTCCCCCAGTATGTTGTTCAGATTACTAACCTCCCCCAGTATTTTGTTCAGATTACAGCCGCTCAGTAGTATTTTGCTCTGATTTCAGCCTGCCCATGTATTTTGCTCAGATTACTAACCTCCCCATGTATTTTGCTCAGATTACTAACCTCCCCCAGTATTTTGTTCAGTTTTCTAACCTCCCCATGTATTTTGCTCAGATTACTAACCTCCCCCAGTATTTTGTTCAGATTACAGCCTCCCCATGTATTTTGCTCAGATTACTAATCTCCCATGTATTTTGCTCAGAATATTAACCTCCCCCAGTATTTTGTTCAGATTACTAACCTCTCCCAGTATTTTGTTCAGATTACTAACCTCCCCATGTATTTTGCTCAGATTACAGCCTCCCCATGTATTTTACTCAGATTACTAACCTCCCATGTATTTTGCTCAGATTACTAACCTCCCCCAGTATTTTGTTCAGATTACTAACCTCCCCATGTATTTTGCTCAGATTACAGCCTCCCCATGTATTTTGCTCAGATTACTAACCTCCCCCATGTATTTTGTTCAGATTACAGCCTCCCCATGTATTTTGCTCAGATTACTAAACTCCCCCAGTATTTTGTCAGTTTACTAACCTCCCCAGTATTTTGATCAGATTACTAACATCCCCATGTATTTTGCTCAGATAACAGCCTCTCCATGTATTTTGCTCAGATTACAGCTGCCCCCAGTATTTTGTTCAGATTACTAACCTCCCCATGTATTTTGCTCAGATTACAGCCTCCACCAGTATCTTGCTCAGATTACAGCCTCCACATGTATTTTGCTCAGATTACAGCCTCCCATGTGTTTTGCTCAGAATACTAACCTCCCCCAGTATTTTGTTCAGATTACTAACCTCTCCCAGTATTTTGTTCAGATTACTAACCTCCCCATGTATTTTGCTCAGATTACAGCCTCCCCATGTATTTTGCTCAGATTACTAACCTCCCATGTATTTTGCTCAGATTACTAACCTCCCCCAGTATTTTGTTCAGATTACTAACCTCCCCATGTATTTTGCTCAGATTACTGCCTCCCCATGTATTTTGCTCAGATTACTAACCTCCCCCGTGTATTTTTTTCATATTACAGCTTCCCCACGTATTTTGCTCAGATTACTAAATTCCCCATGTATTTTGTTCAGTTTACTAACCTCCCCCAGTAATTTGATCAGATTACTAACCTCCCCATGTATTTTGCTCAGATTACAGCCTCCCCCATGTATTTTGTTCAGATTACAGCCTCCCCATGTATTTTGCTCAGATTACTAAACTCCCCCAGTATTTTGTCAGTTTACTAACCTCCCCAGTATTTTGTTCAGATTACTAACATCCCCATGTATTTTGCTCAGATAACAGCCTCTCCATGTATTTTGTTCCGATTACTAACCTCCCATGTGTTTTGCTCAGATTACTAACCTCCCATGTATTTTGCTCAGATTACAGCCTCCCCCAGTATTTTGTTCAGATTACTAACCTCCCCATGTATTTTGCTCAGATTACAGCCTCCCCATGTGTTTTGCTCAGATTACTAATCTCCCCATGTATTTTGCTCAGATTACTAACCTCCCCATCTGTTTTGCTCAGATTACAGCCTCCACATGTATTTTGCTCAGATTACAGCCTCCCCATGTATTTTGTTCAGATTACTAACCTCTCCATGTGTTTTGCTCAGATTACAGCCTCCCCATGTATTTTGCCAAGATTACTAACCTCCCCTTGTATTTTGCTCAGATTACTAACCTCCCCCAGTATTTTGTTCAGATTACAGCCTCCCCATGTATTTTGCTCAGATTACTAACCTCCCCCAGTATTTTGTTCGGATTACTAACCTCCCCAGTATTATGTTTAGATTACTAACCTCCCCATGTATTTTGTTCAGATTACTAACCTCCCCCAGTATCTTGTTCAGATTACTAACCTCTCCCAGTATTTTGCTCATATTACTAACATCCCCATGTATTTTGCTCAGATTACTAACCTCCCCCAGTATTTTGTTCAGATTACAGCCTCCCCATGTATTTTGCTCAGATTACTAACCTCCCCAAGTATTTTGTTCAGTTTACTAAACTCCCCCAGTATGTTGTTCCGATTACTAACCTCCCCCAGTATTTTGTTCAGATTACAGCCGCTCAGTAGTATTTTGCTCTGATTACAGCCTGCCCATGTATTTTGCTCAGATTACTAACCTCCCCATGTATTTTGCTCAGATTACTAACCTCCCCCAGTATTTTGTTCAGTTTTCTAACCTCCCCATGTATTTTGCTCAGATTACTAATCTCCCATGTATTTTGCTCAGAATACTAACCTCCTCCAGTATTTTGTTCAGATTACTAACCTCTCCCAGAATTTTGTTCAGATTACTAACCTCCCATGTATTTTGCTCAGATTACTAACATCCCCCAGTATTTTGTTCAGATTACTAACCTCCCCAGTATTTTGTTTAGATTACTAACCTCCCCATGTATTTTGTTCAGATTACTAACCTCCCCCAGTATCTTGTTCAGATTACTAACCTCTCCCAGTATTTTGCTCATATTACTAACATCCCCATGTATTTTGCTCAGATTACTAACCTCCCCCAGTATTTTGTTCAGATTACAGCCTCCCCATGTATTTTGCTCAGATTACTAACCGCCCCATGTATTTTGTTCAGTTTACTAAACTCCCCCAGTATGTTGTTCAGATTACTAACCTCCCTCAGTATTTTGTTTAGATTACAGCCGCTCAGTAGTATTTTGCTCTGATTACAGCCTGCCCATGTATTTTGCTCAGATTACTAACCTCCCCATGTATTTTGCTCAGATTACTAACCTCCCCCAGTAATTTGTTCAGATTACAGCCTCCCCATGTATTTTGCTCAGATTACTAATCTCCCATGTATTTTGCTCAGAATACTAACCTCCCCCAGTATTTTGTTCAGATTACTAACCTCTCCCAGTATTTTGTTCAGATTACTAACCTCCCCATGTATTTTGCTCAGATTACAGCCTCCCCATGTATTTTACTCAGATTACTAACCTCCCATGTATTTTGCTCAGATTACTAACCTCCCCCAGTATTTTGTTCAGATTACTAACCTCCCCATGTATTTTGCTCAGATTACAGCCTCCCCATGTATTTTGCTCAGATTACTAACCTCCCCCATGTATTTTGTTCAGATTACAGCCTCCCCATGTATTTTGCTCAGATTACTAAACTCCCCCAGTATTTTGTCAGTTTACTAACCTCCCCAGTATTTTGATCAGATTACTAACATCCCCATGTATTTTGCTCAGATAACAGCCTCTCCATGTATTTTGCTCAGATTACAGCTGCCCCCAGTATTTTGTTCAGATTACTAACCTCCCCATGTATTTTGCTCAGATTACAGCCTCCACCAGTATCTTGCTCAGATTACAGCCTCCACATGTATTTTGCTCAGATTACAGCCTCCCATGTGTTTTGCTCAGAATACTAACCTCCCCCAGTATTTTGTTCAGATTACTAAACTCTCCCAGTATTTTGTTCAGATTACTAACCTCCCCATGTATTTTGCTCAGATTACAGCCTCCCCATGTATTTTGCTCAGATTACTAACCTCCCATGTATTTTGCTCAGATTACTAACCTCCCCCAGTATTTTGTTCAGATTACTAACCTCCCCATGTATTTTGCTCAGATTACAGCCTCCCCATGTATTTTGCTCGGATTACTAACCTCCCCCGTGTATTTTTTTCATATTACAGCTTCCCCACGTATTTTGCTCAGATTACTAAATTCCCCATGTATTTTGTTCAGTTTACTAACCTCCCCCAGTAATTTGATCAGATTACTAACCTCCCCATGTATTTTGCTCAGATTACAGCCTCCCCCATGTATTTTGTTCAGATTACAGCCTCCCCATGTATTTTGCTCAGATTACTAAACTCCCCCAGTATTTTGTCAGTTTACTAACCTCCCCAGTATTTTGTTCAGATTACTAACATCCCCATGTATTTTGCTCAGATAACAGCCTCTACATGTATTTTGTTCAGATTACTAACCTCCCATGTGTTTTGCTCAGATTACTAACCTCCCATGTATTTTGCTCAGATTACAGCCTCCCCCAGTATTTTGTTCAGATTACTAACCTCCCCATGTATTTTGCTCAGATTACAGCCTCCCCATGTGTTTTGCTCAGATTACTAATCTCCCCATGTATTTTGCTCAGATTACTAACCTCCCCATCTGTTTTGCTCAGATTACAGCCTCCACATGTATTTTGCTCAGATTACAGCCTCCCCATGTATTTTGTTCAGATTACTAACCTCTCCATGTGTTTTGCTCAGATTACAGCCTCCCCATGTATTTTGCCAAGATTACTAACCTCCCCTTGTATTTTGCTCAGATTACTAACCTCCCCCAGTATTTTGTTCAGATTACAGCCTCCCCATGTATTTTGCTCAGATTACTAACCTCCCCCAGTATTTTGTTCGGATTACTAACCTCCCCAGTATTTTGTTTAGATTACTAACCTCCCCATGTATTTTGTTCAGATTACTAACCTCCCCCAGTATCTTGTTCAGATTACTAACCTCTCCCAGTATTTTGCTCATATTACTAACATCCCCATGTATTTTGCTCAGATTACTAACCTCCCCCAGTATTTTGTTCAGATTACAGCCTCCCCATGTATTTTGCTCAGATTACTAACCTCCCCAAGTATTTTGTTCAGTTTACTAAACTCCCCCAGTATGTTGTTCCGATTACTAACCTCCCCCAGTATTTTGTTCAGATTACAGCCGCTCAGTAGTATTTTGCTCTGATTACAGCCTGCCCATGTATTTTGCTCAGATTACTAACCTCCCCATGTATTTTGCTCAGATTACTAACCTCCCCCAGTATTTTGTTCAGTTTTCTAACCTCCCCATGTATTTTGCTCAGATTACTAATCTCCCATGTATTTTGCTCAGAATACTAACCTCCTCCAGTATTTTGTTCAGATTACTAACCTCTCCCAGAATTTTGTTCAGATTACTAACCTCCCATGTATTTTGCTCAGATTACTAACCTCCCCCAGTATTTTGTTCAGATTACTAACCTCCCCATGTATTTTGCTCAGATTACAGCCTCCCCATGTATTTTGCTCAGATTACTAACCTCCCCCATGTATTTTTTCATATAACAGCTTCCCCATGTATTTTGCTCAGATTACTAAATTCCCCATGTATTTTGTTCAGTTTACTAACCTCCCCCAGTAATTTGATCAGATTACTAACCTCCCCATGTATTTTGCTCAGATTACAGCCTCCCTCATGTATTTTGTTCAGATTACAGCCTCCCCATGTATTTTGCTCAGATAACAGCCTCTCCATGTATTTTGTTCAGATTACTAACCTCCCATGTGTTTTGCTCAGATTACTAACCTCCCATGTATTTTGCTCAGATTACAGCCTCCCCCAGTATTTTGTTCAGATTACTAACCTCCCCATGTATTTTGCTCAGATTACAGCCTCCCCATGTGTTTTGCTCAGATTACTAATCTCCCCATGTATTTTGCTCAGATTACTAACCTCCCCATCTGTTTTGCTCAGATTACAGCCTCCACATGTATTTTGCTCAGATTACAGCCTCCCCATGTATTTTGTTCAGATTACTAACCTCTCCATGTGTTTTGCTCAGATTACAGCCTCCCCATGTATTTTGCCAAGATTACTAACCTCCCCTTGTATTTTGCTCAGATTACTAACCTCCCCCAGTATTTTGTTCAGATTACAGCCTCCCCATGTATTTTGCTCAGATTACTAACCTCCCCCAGTATTTTGTTCGGATTACTAACCTCCCCAGTATTTTGTTTAGATTACTAACCTCCCCATGTATTTTGTTCAGATTACTAACCTCCCCCAGTATCTTGTTCAGATTACTAACCTCTCCCAGTATTTTGCTCATATTACTAACATCCCCATGTATTTTGCTCAGATTACTAACCTCCCCCAGTATTTTGTTCAGATTACAGCCTCCCCATGTATTTTGCTCAGATTACTAACCTCCCCAAGTATTTTGTTCAGTTTACTAAACTCCCCCAGTATGTTGTTCCGATTACTAACCTCCCCCAGTATTTTGTTCAGATTACAGCCGCTCAGTAGTATTTTGCTCTGATTACAGCCTGCCCATGTATTTTGCTCAGATTACTAACCTCCCCATGTATTTTGCTCAGATTACTAACCTCCCCCAGTATTTTGTTCAGTTTTCTAACCTCCCCATGTATTTTGCTCAGATTACTAATCTCCCATGTATTTTGCTCAGAATACTAACCTCCTCCAGTATTTTGTTCAGATTACTAACCTCTCCCAGAATTTTGTTCAGTTTACTAACCTCCCATGTATTTTGCTCAGATTACTAACCTCCCCCAGTATTTTGTTCAGATTACTAACCTCCCCATGTATTTTGCTCAGATTACAGCCTCCCCATGTATTTTGCTCAGATTACTAACCTCCCCCATGTATTTTTTCATATAACAGCTTCCCCATGTATTTTGCTCAGATTACTAAATTCCCCATGTATTTTGTTCAGTTTACTAACCTCCCCCAGTAATTTGATCAGATTACTAACCTCCCCATGTATTTTGCTCAGATTACAGCCTCCCTCATGTATTTTGTTCAGATTACAGCCTCCCCATGTATTTTGCTCAGATTACTAACCTCCCCCAGTATTTTGTTCAGTTTTCTAACCTCCCCATGTATTTTGCTCAGATTACTAATCTCCCATGTATTTTGCTCAGAATACTAACCTCCTCCAGTATTTTGTTCAGATTACTAACCTCTCCCAGTATTTTGTTCAGATTACTAACCTCCCATGTATTTTGCTCAGATTACTAACCTCCCCCAGTATTTTGTTCAGATTACTAACCTCCCCATGTATTTTGCTCAGATTACAGCCTCCCCATGTATTTTGCTCAGATTACTAACCTCCCCCATGTATTTTTTTCATATAACAGCTTCCCCATGTATTTTGCTCAGATTACTAAATTCCCCATGTATTTTGTTCAGTTTACTAACCTCCCCCAGTAATTTGATCAGATTACTAACCTCCCCATGTATTTTGCTCAGATTACAGCCTCCCCCATGTATTTTGTTCAGATACAGCCTCCCCATGTATTTTGCTCAGATTACTAAACTCCCCCAGTATTTTGTCAGTTTACTAACCTCCCCAGTATTTTGTTCAGATTACTAACATCCCCATGTATTTTGCTCAGATAACAGCCTCTCCATGTATTTTGCTCAGATTACAGCTGCCCCCAGTATTTTGTTCAGATTACTAACCTCCCCATGCATTTTGCTCAGATTACAGCCTCCACCAGTATCTTGCTCAGATTACAGCCTCCACATGTATTTTGCTCAGATTACAGCCTCCCCTAGTATTTTGCTCAGACTACTAACCTCCCATGTGTTTTGCTCAGAATACTAACCTCCCCCAGTATTTTGTTCAGATTACTAACCTCTCCCAGTATTTTGTTCAGATTACTAACATCCCCATGTATTTTGCTCAGATAACAGCCGCTCCATGTATTTTGCTCAGATTACAGCTGCCCCCAGTATTTTGTTCAGATTACTAACCTCCCCATGTATTTTGCTCAGATTACAGCCTCCACCAGTATCTTGCTCAGATTACAGCCTCCACATGTATTTTGCTCAGATTACAGCCTCCCCTAGTATTTTGCTCAGACTACTAACCTCCCATGTGTTTTGCTCAGAATACTAACCTCCCCCAGTATTTTGTTCAGATTACTAACCTCTCCCAGTATTTTGTTCAGATTACAGCCTCCCCATGTATTTTGCTCAGATTACTAACCTCCCCCAGTATTTTGTTCAGATTACTAACCTCCCCAGTATTTTGTTCAGATTACTAACCTCCCCATGTATTTTGTTCAGATTACTAACCTCCCCCAGTTTCTTGTTCAGATTACTAACCTCTCCCAGTATTTTGCTCATATTACTAACATCCCCATGTATTTTGCTCAGATTACTAACCTCCCCCAGTATTTTGTTCAGATTACAGCCTCCCCATGTATTTTGCTCAGATTACTAACCTCCCCATGTATTTTGTTCAGTTTACTAAACTCCCCCAGTATGTTGTTCAGATTACTAACCTCCCCCAGTATTTTGTTCAGATTACAGCCGCTCAGTAGTATTTTGCTCTGATTTCAGCCTGCCCATGTATTTTGCTCAGATTACTAACCTCCCCATGTATTTTGCTCAGATTACTAACCTCCCCCAGTATTTTGTTCAGTTTTCTAACCTCCCCATGTATTTTGCTCAGATTACTAACCTCCCCCAGTATTTTGTTCAGATTACAGCCTCCCCATGTATTTTGCTCAGATTACTAATCTCCCATGTATTTTGCTCAGAATACTAACCTCCCCCAGTATTTTGTTCAGATTACTAACCTCTCCCAGTATTTTGTTCAGATTACTAACCTCCCCATGTATTTTGCTCAGATTACAGCCTCCCCATGTATTTTACTCAGATTACTAACCTCCCATGTATTTTGCTCAGATTACTAACCTCCCCCAGTATTTTGTTCAGATTACTAACCTCCCCATGTATTTTGCTCAGATTACAGCCTCCCCATGTATTTTGCTCAGATTACTAACCTCCCCCATGTATTTTGTTCAGATTACAGCCTCCCCATGTATTTTGCTCAGATTACTAAACTCCCCCAGTATTTTGTCAGTTTACTAACCTCCCCAGTATTTTGATCAGATTACTAACATCCCCATGTATTTTGCTCAGATAACAGCCTCTCCATGTATTTTGCTCAGATTACAGCTGCCCCCAGTATTTTGTTCAGATTACTAACCTCCCCATGTATTTTGCTCAGATTACAGCCTCCACCAGTATCTTGCTCAGATTACAGCCTCCACATGTATTTTGCTCAGATTACAGCCTCCCATGTGTTTTGCTCAGAATACTAACCTCCCCCAGTATTTTGTTCAGATTACTAAACTCTCCCAGTATTTTGTTCAGATTACTAACCTCCCCATGTATTTTGCTCAGATTACAGCCTCCCCATGTATTTTGCTCAGATTACTAACCTCCCATGTATTTTGCTCAGATTACTAACCTCCCCCAGTATTTTGTTCAGATTACTAACCTCCCCATGTATTTTGCTCAGATTACAGCCTCCCCATGTATTTTGCTCGGATTACTAACCTCCCCCGTGTATTTTTTTCATATTACAGCTTCCCCACGTATTTTGCTCAGATTACTAAATTCCCCATGTATTTTGTTCAGTTTACTAACCTCCCCCAGTAATTTGATCAGATTACTAACCTCCCCATGTATTTTGCTCAGATTACAGCCTCCCCCATGTATTTTGTTCAGATTACAGCCTCCCCATGTATTTTGCTCAGATTACTAAACTCCCCCAGTATTTTGTCAGTTTACTAACCTCCCCAGTATTTTGTTCAGATTACTAACATCCCCATATATTTTGCTCAGATAACAGCCTCTCCATGTATTTTGTTCAGATTACTAACCTCCCATGTGTTTTGCTCAGATTACTAACCTCCCATGTATTTTGCTCAGATTACAGCCTCCCCCAGTATTTTGTTCAGATTACTAACCTCCCCATGTATTTTGCTCAGATTACAGCCTCCCCATGTGTTTTGCTCAGATTACTAATCTCCCCATGTATTTTGCTCAGATTACTAACCTCCCCATCTGTTTTGCTCAGATTACAGCCTCCACATGTATTTTGCTCAGATTACAGCCTCCCCATGTATTTTGTTCAGATTACTAACCTCTCCATGTGTTTTGCTCAGATTACAGCCTCCCCATGTATTTTGCCAAGATTACTAACCTCCCCTTGTATTTTGCTCAGATTACTAACCTCCCCCAGTATTTTGTTCAGATTACAGCCTCCCCATGTATTTTGCTCAGATTACTAACCTCCCCCAGTATTTTGTTCGGATTACTAACCTCCCCAGTATTTTGTTTAGATTACTAACCTCCCCATGTATTTTGTTCAGATTACTAACCTCCCCCAGTATCTTGTTCAGATTACTAACCTCTCCCAGTATTTTGCTCATATTACTAACATCCCCATGTATTTTGCTCAGATTACTAACCTCCCCCAGTATTTTGTTCAGATTACAGCCTCCCCATGTATTTTGCTCAGATTACTAACCTCCCCAAGTATTTTGTTCAGTTTACTAAACTCCCCCAGTATGTTGTTCCGATTACTAACCTCCCCCAGTATTTTGTTCAGATTACAGCCGCTCAGTAGTATTTTGCTCTGATTACAGCCTGCCCATGTATTTTGCTCAGATTACTAACCTCCCCATGTATTTTGCTCAGATTACTAACCTCCCCCAGTATTTTGTTCAGTTTTCTAACCTCCCCATGTATTTTGCTCAGATTACTAATCTCCCATGTATTTTGCTCAGAATACTAACCTCCTCCAGTATTTTGTTCAGATTACTAACCTCTCCCAGAATTTTGTTCAGATTACTAACCTCCCATGTATTTTGCTCAGATTACTAACCTCCCCCAGTATTTTGTTCAGATTACTAACCTCCCCATGTATTTTGCTCAGATTACAGCCTCCCCATGTATTTTGCTCAGATTACTAACCTCCCCCATGTATTTTTTCATATAACTGCTTCCCCATGTATTTTGCTCAGATTACTAAATTCCCCATGTATTTTGTTCAGTTTACTAACCTCCCCCAGTAATTTGATCAGATTACTAACCTCCCCATGTATTTTGCTCAGATTACAGCCTCCCCCATGTATTTTGTTCAGATTACAGCCTCCCCATGTATTTTGCTCAGATTACTAACCTCCCCCAGTATTTTGTTCAGTTTTCTAACCTCCCCATGTATTTTGCTCAGATTACTAATCTCCCATGTATTTTGCTCAGAATACTAACCTCCTCCAGTATTTTGTTCAGATTACTAACCTCTCCCAGTATTTTGTTCAGATTACTAACCTCCCATGTATTTTGCTCAGATTACTAACCTCCCCCAGTATTTTGTTCAGATTACTAACCTCCCCATGTATTTTGCTCAGATTACAGCCTCCCCATGTATTTTGCTCAGATTACTAACCTCCCCCATGTATTTTTTTCATATAACAGCTTCCCCATGTATTTTGCTCAGATTACTAAATTCCCCATGTATTTTGTTCAGTTTACTAACCTCCCCCAGTAATTTGATCAGATTACTAACCTCCCCATGTATTTTGCTCAGATTACAGCCTCCCCCATGTATTTTGTTCAGATACAGCCTCCCCATGTATTTTGCTCAGATTACTAAACTCCCCCAGTATTTTGTCAGTTTACTAACCTCCCCAGTATTTTGTTCAGATTACTAACATCCCCATGTATTTTGCTCAGATAACAGCCTCTCCATGTATTTTGCTCAGATTACAGCTGCCCCCAGTATTTTGTTCAGATTACTAACCTCCCCATGTATTTTGCTCAGATTACAGCCTCCACCAGTATCTTGCTCAGATTACAGCCTCCACATGTATTTTGCTCAGATTACAGCCTCCCATGTGTTTTGCTCAGAATACTAACCTCCCCCAGTATTTTGTTCAGATTACTAACCTCTCCCAGTATTTTGTTCAGATTACTAACCTCCCCATGTATTTTGCTCAGATTACAGCCTCCACATGTATTTTGCTCAGATTACAGCTTCCCCTAGTATTTTGCTCAGACTACTAACCTCCCATGTGTTTTGCTCAGAATACTAACCTCCCCCAGTATTTTGTTCAGATTACTAACCTCTCCCAGTATTTTGTTCAGATTACTAACATCCCCATGTATTTTGCTCAGATAACAGCCTCTCCATGTATTTTGCTCAGATTACAGCTGCCCCCAGTATTTTGTTCAGATTACTAACCTCCCCATGTATTTTGCTCAGATTACAGCCTCCACCAGTATCTTGCTCAGATTACAGCCTCCACATGTATTTTGCTCAGATTACAGCCTCCCCTAGTATTTTGCTCAGACTACTAACCTCCCATGTGTTTTGCTCAGAATACTAACCTCCCCCAGTATTTTGTTCAGATTACTAACCTCTCCCAGTATTTTGTTCAGATTACACCCTCCCCATGTATTTTGCTCAGATAACAGCCTCTCCATGTATTTTGCTCAGATTACAGCTGCCCCCAGTATTTTGTTCAGATTACTAACCTGCCCATGTATTTTGCTCAGATTACAGCCTCCACCAGTATCTTGCTCAGATTACAGCCTCCACATGTATTTTGCTCAGATTACAGCCTCCCCTAGTATTTTGCTCAGACTACTAACCTCCCATGTGTTTTGCTCAGAATACTAACCTCCCCCAGTATTTTGTTCAGATTACTAACCTCTCCCAGTATTTTGTTCAGATTACACCCTCCCCATGTATTTTGCTCAGATTACTAACCTCCCCCAGTATTTTGTTCAGATTACTAACCTCCCCAGTATTTTGTTTAGATTACTAACCTCCCCATGTATTTTGTTCAGATTACTAACCTCCCCCAGTTTCTTGTTCAGATTACTAACCTCTCCCAGTATTTTGCTCATATTACTAACATCCCCATGTATTTTGCTCAGATTACTAACCTCCCCCAGTATTTTGTTCAGATTACAGCCTCCCCATGTATTTTGCTCAGATTACTAACCTCCCCATGTATTTTGTTCAGTTTACTAAACTCCCCCAGTATGTTGTTCAGATTACTAACCTCCCCCAGTATTTTGTTCAGATTACAGCCGCTCAGTAGTATTTTGCTCTGATTTCAGCCTGCCCATGTATTTTGCTCAGATTACTAACCTCCCCATGTATTTTGCTCAGATTACTAACCTCCCCCAGTATTTTGTTCAGTTTTCTAACCTCCCCATGTATTTTGCTCAGATTACTAACCTCCCCCAGTATTTTGTTCAGATTACAGCCTCCCCATGTATTTTGCTCAGATTACTAATCTCCCATGTATTTTGCTCAGAATACTAACCTCCCCCAGTATTTTGTTCAGATTACTAACCTCTCCCAGTATTTTGTTCAGATTACTAACCTCCCCATGTATTTTGCTCAGATTACAGCCTCCCCATGTATTTTACTGAGATTACTAACCTCCCATGTATTTTGCTCAGATTACTAACCTCCCCCAGTATTTTGTTCAGATTACTAACCTCCCCATGTATTTTGCTCAGATTACAGCCTCCCCATGTATTTTGCTCAGATTACTAACCTCCCCCATGTATTTTGTTCAGATTACAGCCTCCCCATGTATTTTGCTCAGATTATTAAACTCCCCCAGTATTTTGTCAGTTTACTAACCTCCCCAGTATTTTGATCAGATTACTAACATCCCCATGTATTTTGCTCAGATAACAGCCTCTCCATGTATTTTGCTCAGATTACAGCTGCCCCCAGTATTTTGTTCAGATTACTAACCTCCCCATGTATTTTGCTCAGATTACAGCCTCCACCAGTATCTTGCTCAGATTACAGCCTCCACATGTATTTTGCTCAGATTACAGCCTCCCATGTGTTTTGCTCAGAATACTAACCTCCCCCAGTATTTTGTTCAGATTACTAAACTCTCCCAGTATTTTGTTCAGATTACTAACCTCCCCATGTATTTTGCTCAGATTACAGCCTCCCCATGTATTTTGCTCAGATTACTAACCTCCCATGTATTTTGCTCAGATTACTAACCTCCCCCAGTATTTTGTTCAGATTACTAACCTCCCCATGTATTTTGCTCAGATTACAGCCTCCCCATGTATTTTGCTCAGATTACTAACCTCCCCCATGTATTTTTTCATATAACAGCTTCCCCATGTATTTTGCTCAGATTACTAAATTCCCCATGTATTTTGTTCAGTTTACTAACCTCCCCCAGTAATTTGATCAGATTACTAACCTCCCCATGTATTTTGCTCAGATTACAGCCTCCCTCATGTATTTTGTTCAGATTACAGCCTCCCCATGTATTTTGCTCAGATAACAGCCTCTCCATGTATTTTGTTCAGATTACTAACCTCCCATGTGTTTTGCTCAGATTACTAACCTCCCATGTATTTTGCTCAGATTACAGCCTCCCCCAGTATTTTGTTCAGATTACTAACCTCCCCATGTATTTTGCTCAGATTACAGCCTCCCCATGTGTTTTGCTCAGATTACTAATCTCCCCATGTATTTTGCTCAGATTACTAACCTCCCCATCTGTTTTGCTCAGATTACAGCCTCCACATGTATTTTGCTCAGATTACAGCCTCCCCATGTATTTTGTTCAGATTACTAACCTCTCCATGTGTTTTGCTCAGATTACAGCCTCCCCATGTATTTTGCCAAGATTACTAACCTCCCCTTGTATTTTGCTCAGATTACTAACCTCCCCCAGTATTTTGTTCAGATTACAGCCTCCCCATGTATTTTGCTCAGATTACTAACCTCCCCCAGTATTTTGTTCGGATTACTAACCTCCCCAGTATTTTGTTTAGATTACTAACCTCCCCATGTATTTTGTTCAGATTACTAACCTCCCCCAGTATCTTGTTCAGATTACTAACCTCTCCCAGTATTTTGCTCATATTACTAACATCCCCATGTATTTTGCTCAGATTACTAACCTCCCCCAGTATTTTGTTCAGATTACAGCCTCCCCATGTATTTTGCTCAGATTACTAACCTCCCCAAGTATTTTGTTCAGTTTACTAAACTCCCCCAGTATGTTGTTCCGATTACTAACCTCCCCCAGTATTTTGTTCAGATTACAGCCGCTCAGTAGTATTTTGCTCTGATTACAGCCTGCCCATGTATTTTGCTCAGATTACTAACCTCCCCATGTATTTTGCTCAGATTACTAACCTCCCCCAGTATTTTGTTCAGTTTTCTAACCTCCCCATGTATTTTGCTCAGATTACTAATCTCCCATGTATTTTGCTCAGAATACTAACCTCCTCCAGTATTTTGTTCAGATTACTAACCTCTCCCAGAATTTTGTTCAGTTTACTAACCTCCCATGTATTTTGCTCAGATTACTAACCTCCCCCAGTATTTTGTTCAGATTACTAACCTCCCCATGTATTTTGCTCAGATTACAGCCTCCCCATGTATTTTGCTCAGATTACTAACCTCCCCCATGTATTTTTTCATATAACAGCTTCCCCATGTATTTTGCTCAGATTACTAAATTCCCCATGTATTTTGTTCAGTTTACTAACCTCCCCCAGTAATTTGATCAGATTACTAACCTCCCCATGTATTTTGCTCAGATTACAGCCTCCCTCATGTATTTTGTTCAGATTACAGCCTCCCCATGTATTTTGCTCAGATTACTAACCTCCCCCAGTATTTTGTTCAGTTTTCTAACCTCCCCATGTATTTTGCTCAGATTACTAATCTCCCATGTATTTTGCTCAGAATACTAACCTCCTCCAGTATTTTGTTCAGATTACTAACCTCTCCCAGTATTTTGTTCAGATTACTAACCTCCCATGTATTTTGCTCAGATTACTAACCTCCCCCAGTATTTTGTTCAGATTACTAACCTCCCCATGTATTTTGCTCAGATTACAGCCTCCCCATGTATTTTGCTCAGATTACTAACCTCCCCCATGTATTTTTTTCATATAACAGCTTCCCCATGTATTTTGCTCAGATTACTAAATTCCCCATGTATTTTGTTCAGTTTACTAACCTCCCCCAGTAATTTGATCAGATTACTAACCTCCCCATGTATTTTGCTCAGATTACAGCCTCCCCCATGTATTTTGTTCAGATACAGCCTCCCCATGTATTTTGCTCAGATTACTAAACTCCCCCAGTATTTTGTCAGTTTACTAACCTCCCCAGTATTTTGTTCAGATTACTAACATCCCCATGTATTTTGCTCAGATAACAGCCTCTCCATGTATTTTGCTCAGATTACAGCTGCCCCCAGTATTTTGTTCAGATTACTAACCTCCCCATGCATTTTGCTCAGATTACAGCCTCCACCAGTATCTTGCTCAGATTACAGCCTCCACATGTATTTTGCTCAGATTACAGCCTCCCCTAGTATTTTGCTCAGACTACTAACCTCCCATGTGTTTTGCTCAGAATACTAACCTCCCCCAGTATTTTGTTCAGATTACTAACCTCTCCCAGTATTTTGTTCAGATTACTAACATCCCCATGTATTTTGCTCAGATAACAGCCGCTCCATGTATTTTGCTCAGATTACAGCTGCCCCCAGTATTTTGTTCAGATTACTAACCTCCCCATGTATTTTGCTCAGATTACAGCCTCCACCAGTATCTTGCTCAGATTACAGCCTCCACATGTATTTTGCTCAGATTACAGCCTCCCCTAGTATTTTGCTCAGACTACTAACCTCCCATGTGTTTTGCTCAGAATACTAACCTCCCCCAGTATTTTGTTCAGATTACTAACCTCTCCCAGTATTTTGTTCAGATTACAGCCTCCCCATGTATTTTGCTCAGATTACTAACCTCCCCCAGTATTTTGTTCAGATTACTAACCTCCCCAGTATTTTGTTCAGATTACTAACCTCCCCATGTATTTTGTTCAGATTACTAACCTCCCCCAGTTTCTTGTTCAGATTACTAACCTCTCCCAGTATTTTGCTCATATTACTAACATCCCCATGTATTTTGCTCAGATTACTAACCTCCCCCAGTATTTTGTTCAGATTACAGCCTCCCCATGTATTTTGCTCAGATTACTAACCTCCCCATGTATTTTGTTCAGTTTACTAAACTCCCCCAGTATGTTGTTCAGATTACTAACCTCCCCCAGTATTTTGTTCAGATTACAGCCGCTCAGTAGTATTTTGCTCTGATTTCAGCCTGCCCATGTATTTTGCTCAGATTACTAACCTCCCCATGTATTTTGCTCAGATTACTAACCTCCCCCAGTATTTTGTTCAGTTTTCTAACCTCCCCATGTATTTTGCTCAGATTACTAACCTCCCCCAGTAATTTGTTCAGATTACAGCCTCCCCATGTATTTTGCTCAGATTACTAATCTCCCATGTATTTTGCTCAGAATACTAACCTCCCCCAGTATTTTGTTCAGATTACTAACCTCTCCCAGTATTTTGTTCAGATTACTAACCTCCCCATGTATTTTGCTCAGATTACAGCCTCCCCATGTATTTTACTCAGATTACTAACCTCCCATGTATTTTGCTCAGATTACTAACCTCCCCCAGTATTTTGTTCAGATTACTAACCTCCCCATGTATTTTGCTCAGATTACAGCCTCCCCATGTATTTTGCTCAGATTACTAACCTCCCCCATGTATTTTGTTCAGATTACAGCCTCCCCATGTATTTTGCTCAGATTACTAAACTCCCCCAGTATTTTGTCAGTTTACTAACCTCCCCAGTATTTTGATCAGATTACTAACATCCCCATGTATTTTGCTCAGATAACAGCCTCTCCATGTATTTTGCTCAGATTACAGCTGCCCCCAGTATTTTGTTCAGATTACTAACCTCCCCATGTATTTTGCTCAGATTACAGCCTCCACCAGTATCTTGCTCAGATTACAGCCTCCACATGTATTTTGCTCAGATTACAGCCTCCCATGTGTTTTGCTCAGAATACTAACCTCCCCCAGTATTTTGTTCAGATTACTAAACTCTCCCAGTATTTTGTTCAGATTACTAACCTCCCCATGTATTTTGCTCAGATTACAGCCTCCCCATGTATTTTGCTCAGATTACTAACCTCCCATGTATTTTGCTCAGATTACTAACCTCCCCCAGTATTTTGTTCAGATTACTAACCTCCCCATGTATTTTGCTCAGATTACAGCCTCCCCATGTATTTTGCTCGGATTACTAACCTCCCCCGTGTATTTTTTTCATATTACAGCTTCCCCACGTATTTTGCTCAGATTACTAAATTCCCCATGTATTTTGTTCAGTTTACTAACCTCCCCCAGTAATTTGATCAGATTACTAACCTCCCCATGTATTTTGCTCAGATTACAGCCTCCCCCATGTATTTTGTTCAGATTACAGCCTCCCCATGTATTTTGCTCAGATTACTAAACTCCCCCAGTATTTTGTCAGTTTACTAACCTCCCCAGTATTTTGTTCAGATTACTAACATCCCCATATATTTTGCTCAGATAACAGCCTCTCCATGTATTTTGTTCAGATTACTAACCTCCCATGTGTTTTGCTCAGATTACTAACCTCCCATGTATTTTGCTCAGATTACAGCCTCCCCCAGTATTTTGTTCAGATTACTAACCTCCCCATGTATTTTGCTCAGATTACAGCCTCCCCATGTGTTTTGCTCAGATTACTAATCTCCCCATGTATTTTGCTCAGATTACTAACCTCCCCATCTGTTTTGCTCAGATTACAGCCTCCACATGTATTTTGCTCAGATTACAGCCTCCCCATGTATTTTGTTCAGATTACTAACCTCTCCATGTGTTTTGCTCAGATTACAGCCTCCCCATGTATTTTGCCAAGATTACTAACCTCCCCTTGTATTTTGCTCAGATTACTAACCTCCCCCAGTATTTTGTTCAGATTACAGCCTCCCCATGTATTTTGCTCAGATTACTAACCTCCCCCAGTATTTTGTTCGGATTACTAACCTCCCCAGTATTTTGTTTAGATTACTAACCTCCCCATGTATTTTGTTCAGATTACTAACCTCCCCCAGTATCTTGTTCAGATTACTAACCTCTCCCAGTATTTTGCTCATATTACTAACATCCCCATGTATTTTGCTCAGATTACTAACCTCCCCCAGTATTTTGTTCAGATTACAGCCTCCCCATGTATTTTGCTCAGATTACTAACCTCCCCAAGTATTTTGTTCAGTTTACTAAACTCCCCCAGTATGTTGTTCCGATTACTAACCTCCCCCAGTATTTTGTTCAGATTACAGCCGCTCAGTAGTATTTTGCTCTGATTACAGCCTGCCCATGTATTTTGCTCAGATTACTAACCTCCCCATGTATTTTGCTCAGATTACTAACCTCCCCCAGTATTTTGTTCAGTTTTCTAACCTCCCCATGTATTTTGCTCAGATTACTAATCTCCCATGTATTTTGCTCAGAATACTAACCTCCTCCAGTATTTTGTTCAGATTACTAACCTCTCCCAGAATTTTGTTCAGATTACTAACCTCCCATGTATTTTGCTCAGATTACTAACCTCCCCCAGTATTTTGTTCAGATTACTAACCTCCCCATGTATTTTGCTCAGATTACAGCCTCCCCATGTATTTTGCTCAGATTACTAACCTCCCCCATGTATTTTTTCATATAACAGCTTCCCCATGTATTTTGCTCAGATTACTAAATTCCCCATGTATTTTGTTCAGTTTACTAACCTCCCCCAGTAATTTGATCAGATTACTAACCTCCCCATGTATTTTGCTCAGATTACAGCCTCCCCCATGTATTTTGTTCAGATTACAGCCTCCCCATGTATTTTGCTCAGATTACTAACCTCCCCCAGTATTTTGTTCAGTTTTCTAACCTCCCCATGTATTTTGCTCAGATTACTAATCTCCCATGTATTTTGCTCAGAATACTAACCTCCTCCAGTATTTTGTTCAGATTACTAACCTCTCCCAGTATTTTGTTCAGATTACTAACCTCCCATGTATTTTGCTCAGATTACTAACCTCCCCCAGTATTTTGTTCAGATTACTAACCTCCCCATGTATTTTGCTCAGATTACAGCCTCCCCATGTATTTTGCTCAGATTACTAACCTCCCCCATGTATTTTTTTCATATAACAGCTTCCCCATGTATTTTGCTCAGATTACTAAATTCCCCATGTATTTTGTTCAGTTTACTAACCTCCCCCAGTAATTTGATCAGATTACTAACCTCCCCATGTATTTTGCTCAGATTACAGCCTCCCCCATGTATTTTGTTCAGATACAGCCTCCCCATGTATTTTGCTCAGATTACTAAACTCCCCCAGTATTTTGTCAGTTTACTAACCTCCCCAGTATTTTGTTCAGATTACTAACATCCCCATGTATTTTGCTCAGATAACAGCCTCTCCATGTATTTTGCTCAGATTACAGCTGCCCCCAGTATTTTGTTCAGATTACTAACCTCCCCATGTATTTTGCTCAGATTACAGCCTCCACCAGTATCTTGCTCAGATTACAGCCTCCACATGTATTTTGCTCAGATTACAGCCTCCCATGTGTTTTGCTCAGAATACTAACCTCCCCCAGTATTTTGTTCAGATTACTAACCTCTCCCAGTATTTTGTTCAGATTACTAACCTCCCCATGTATTTTGCTCAGATTACAGCCTCCACATGTATTTTGCTCAGATTACAGCCTCCCCTAGTATTTTGCTCAGACTACTAACCTCCCATGTGTTTTGCTCAGAATACTAACCTCCCCCAGTATTTTGTTCAGATTACTAACCTCTCCCAGTATTTTGTTCAGATTACTAACATCCCCATGTATTTTGCTCAGATAACAGCCTCTCCATGTATTTTGCTCAGATTACAGCTGCCCCCAGTATTTTGTTCAGATTACTAACCTCCCCATGTATTTTGCTCAGATTACAGCCTCCACCAGTATCTTGCTCAGATTACAGCCTCCACATGTATTTTGCTCAGATTACAGCCTCCCCTAGTATTTTGCTCAGACTACTAACCTCCCATGTGTTTTGCTCAGAATACTAACCTCCCCCAGTATTTTGTTCAGATTACTAACCTCTCCCAGTATTTTGTTCAGATTACACCCTCCCCATGTATTTTGCTCAGATAACAGCCTCTCCATGTATTTTGCTCAGATTACAGCTGCCCCCAGTATTTTGTTCAGATTACTAACCTGCCCATGTATTTTGCTCAGATTACAGCCTCCACCAGTATCTTGCTCAGATTACAGCCTCCACATGTATTTTGCTCAGATTACAGCCTCCCCTAGTATTTTGCTCAGACTACTAACCTCCCATGTGTTTTGCTCAGAATACTAACCTCCCCCAGTATTTTGTTCAGATTACTAACCTCTCCCAGTATTTTGTTCAGATTACACCCTCCCCATGTATTTTGCTCAGATTACTAACCTCCGCCAGTATTTTGTTCAGATTACTAACCTCCCCAGTATTTTGTTTAGATTACTAACCTCCCCATGTATTTTGTTCAGATTACTAACCTCCCCCAGTTTCTTGTTCAGATTACTAACCTCTCCCAGTATTTTGCTCATATTACTAACATCCCCATGTATTTTGCTCAGATTACTAACCTCCCCCAGTATTTTGTTCAGATTACAGCCTCCCCATGTATTTTGCTCAGATTACTAACCTCCCCATGTATTTTGTTCAGTTTACTAAACTCCCCCAGTATGTTGTTCAGATTACTAACCTCCCCCAGTATTTTGTTCAGATTACAGCCGCTCAGTAGTATTTTGCTCTGATTTCAGCCTGCCCATGTATTTTGCTCAGATTACTAACCTCCCCATGTATTTTGCTCAGATTACTAACCTCCCCCAGTATTTTGTTCAGTTTTCTAACCTCCCCATGTATTTTGCTCAGATTACTAACCTCCCCCAGTATTTTGTTCAGATTACAGCCTCCCCATGTATTTTGCTCAGATTACTAATCTCCCATGTATTTTGCTCAGAATACTAACCTCCCCCAGTATTTTGTTCAGATTACTAACCTCTCCCAGTATTTTGTTCAGATTACTAACCTCCCCATGTATTTTGCTCAGATTACAGCCTCCCCATGTATTTTACTCAGATTACTAACCTCCCATGTATTTTGCTCAGATTACTAACCTCCCCCAGTATTTTGTTCAGATTACTAACCTCCCCATGTATTTTGCTCAGATTACAGCCTCCCCATGTATTTTGCTCAGATTACTAACCTCCCCCATGTATTTTGTTCAGATTACAGCCTCCCCATGTATTTTGCTCAGATTATTAAACTCCCCCAGTATTTTGTCAGTTTACTAACCTCCCCAGTATTTTGATCAGATTACTAACATCCCCATGTATTTTGCTCAGATAACAGCCTCTCCATGTATTTTGCTCAGATTACAGCTGCCCCCAGTATTTTGTTCAGATTACTAACCTCCCCATGTATTTTGCTCAGATTACAGCCTCCACCAGTATCTTGCTCAGATTACAGCCTCCACATGTATTTTGCTCAGATTACAGCCTCCCATGTGTTTTGCTCAGAATACTAACCTCCCCCAGTATTTTGTTCAGATTACTAAACTCTCCCAGTATTTTGTTCAGATTACTAACCTCCCCATGTATTTTGCTCAGATTACAGCCTCCCCATGTATTTTGCTCAGATTACTAACCTCCCATGTATTTTGCTCAGATTACTAACCTCCCCCAGTATTTTGTTCAGATTACTAACCTCCCCATGTATTTTGCTCAGATTACAGCCTCCCCATGTATTTTGCTCAGATTACTAACCTCCCCCGTGTATTTTTTTCATATTACAGCTTCCCCACGTATTTTGCTCAGATTACTAAATTCCCCATGTATTTTGTTCAGTTTACTAACCTCCCCCAGTAATTTGATCAGATTACTAACCTCCCCATGTATTTTGCTCAGATTACAGCCTCCCCCATGTATTTTGTTCAGATTACAGCCTCCCCATGTATTTTGCTCAGATTACTAAACTCCCCCAGTATTTTGTCAGTTTACTAACCTCCCCAGTATTTTGTTCAGATTACTAACATCCCCATGTATTTTGCTCAGATAACAGCCTCTCCATGTATTTTGTTCAGATTACTAACCTCCCATGTGTTTTGCTCAGATTACTAACCTCCCATGTATTTTGCTCAGATTACAGCCTCCCCCAGTATTTTGTTCAAATTACTAACCTCCCCATGTATTTTGCTCAGATTACAGCCTCCCCATGTGTTTTGCTCAGATTACTAATCTCCCCATGTATTTTGCTCAGATTACTAACCTCCCCATCTGTTTTGCTCAGATTACAGCCTCCACATGTATTTTGCTCAGATTACAGCCTCCCCATGTATTTTGTTCAGATTACTAACCTCTCCATGTGTTTTGCTCAGATTACAGCCTCCCCATGTATTTTGCCAAGATTACTAACCTCCCCTTGTATTTTGCTCAGATTACTAACCTCCCCCAGTATTTTGTTCAGATTACAGCCTCCCCATGTATTTTGCTCAGATTACTAACCTCCCCCAGTATTTTGTTCGGATTACTAACCTCCCCAGTATTTTGTTTAGATTACTAACCTCCCCATGTATTTTGTTCAGATTACTAACCTCCCCCAGTATCTTGTTCAGATTACTAACCTCTCCCAGTATTTTGCTCATATTACTAACATCCCCATGTATTTTGCTCAGATTACTAACTTCCCCCAGTATTTTGTTCAGATTACAGCCTCCCCATGTATTTTGCTCAGATTACTAACCTCCCCAAGTATTTTGTTCAGTTTACTAAACTCCCCCAGTATGTTGTTCCGATTACTAACCTCCCCCAGTATTTTGTTCAGATTACAGCCGCTCAGTAGTATTTTGCTCTGATTACAGCCTGCCCATGTATTTTGCTCAGATTACTAACCTCCCCATGTATTTTGCTCAGATTACTAACCTTCCCCAGTATTTTGTTCAGTTTTCTAACCTCCCCATGTATTTTGCTCAGATTACTAATCTCCCATGTATTTTGCTCAGAATACTAACCTCCTCCAGTATTTTGTTCAGATTACTAACCTCTCCCAGAATTTTGTTCAGATTACTAACCTCCCATGTATTTTGCTCAGATTACTAACCTCCCCCAGTATTTTGTTCAGATTACTAACCTCCCCATGTATTTTGCTCAGATTACAGCCTCCCCATGTATTTTGCTCAGATTACTAACCTCCCCCATGTATTTTTTCATATAACAGCTTCCCCATGTATTTTGCTCAGATTACTAAATTCCCCATGTATTTTGTTCAGTTTACTAACCTCCCCCAGTAATTTGATCAGATTACTAACCTCCCCATGTATTTTGCTCAGATTACAGCCTCCCCCATGTATTTTGTTCAGATTACAGCCTCCCCATGTATTTTGCTCAGATTACTAACCTCCCCCAGTATTTTGTTCAGTTTTCTAACCTCCCCATGTATTTTGCTCAGATTACTAATCTCCCATGTATTTTGCTCAGAATACTAACCTCCTCCAGTATTTTGTTCAGATTACTAACCTCTCCCAGTATTTTGTTCAGATTACTAACCTCCCATGTATTTTGCTCAGATTACTAACCTCCCCCAGTATTTTGTTCAGATTACTAACCTCCCCATGTATTTTGCTCAGATTACAGCCTCCCCATGTATTTTGCTCAGATTACTAACCTCCCCCATGTATTTTTTTCATATAACAGCTTCCCCATGTATTTTGCTCAGATTACTAAATTCCCCATGTATTTTGTTCAGTTTACTAACCTCCCCCAGTAATTTGATCAGATTACTAACCTCCCCATGTATTTTGCTCAGATTACAGCCTCCCCCATGTATTTTGTTCAGATACAGCCTCCCCATGTATTTTGCTCAGATTACTAACCTCCCCCAGTATTTTGTTCAGATTACTAACCTCCCCAGTATTTTGTTTAGATTACTAACCTCCCCATGTATTTTGTTCAGATTACTAACCTCCCCCAGTTTCTTGTTCAGATTACTGACCTCTCCCAGTATTTTGCTCATATTACTAACATCCCCATGTATTTTGCTCAGATTACTAACCTCCCCCAGTATTTTGTTCAGATTACAGCCTCCCCATGTATTTTGCTCAGATTACTAACCTCCCCATGTATTTTGTTCAGTTTACTAAACTCCCCCAGTATGTTGTTCAGATTACTAACCTCCCCCAGTATTTTGTTCAGATTACAGCCGCTCAGTAGTATTTTGCTCTGATTTCAGCCTGCCCATGTATTTTGCTCAGATTACTAACCTCCCCATGTATTTTGCTCAGATTACTAACCTCCCCCAGTATTTTGTTCAGTTTTCTAACCTCCCCATGTATTTTGCTCAGATTACTAACCTCCCCCAGTATTTTGTTCAGATCACAGCCTCCCCATGTATTTTGCTCAGATTACTAATCTCCCATGTATTTTGCTCAGAATACTAACCTCCCCCAGTATTTTGTTCAGATTACTAACCTCTCCCAGTATTTTGTTCAGATTACTAACCTCCCCATGTATTTTGCTCAGATTACAGCCTCCCCATGTATTTTACTCAGATTACTAACCTCCCATGTATTTTGCTCAGATTACTAACCTCCCCCAGTATTTTGTTCAGATTACTAACCTCCCCATGTATTTTGCTCAGATTACAGCCTCCCCATGTATTTTGCTCAGATTACTAACCTCCCCCATGTATTTTGTTCAGATTACAGCCTCCCCATGTATTTTGCTCAGATTACTAAACTCCCCCAGTATTTTGTCAGTTTACTAACCTCCCCAGCATTTTGATCAGATTACTAACATCCCCATGTATTTTGCTCAGATAACAGCCTCTCCATGTATTTTGCTCAGATTACAGCTGCCCCCAGTATTTTGTTCAGATTACTAACCTCCCCATGTATTTTGCTCAGATTACAGCCTCCACCAGTATCTTGCTCAGATTACAGCCTCCACATGTATTTTGCTCAGATTACAGCCTCCCATGTGTTTTGCTCAGAATACTAACCTCCCCCAGTATTTTGTTCAGATTACTAAACTCTCCCAGTATTTTGTTCAGATTACTAACCTCCCCATGTATTTTGCTCAGATTACAGCCTCCCCATGTATTTTGCTCAGATTACTAACCTCCCATGTATTTTGCTCAGATTACTAACCTCCCCCAGTATTTTGTTCAGATTACTAACCTCCCCATGTATTTTGCTCAGATTACAGCCTCCCCATGTATTTTGCTCAGATTACTAACCTCCCCCGTGTATTTTTTTCATATTACAGCTTCCCCACGTATTTTGCTCAGATTACTAAATTCCCCATGTATTTTGTTCAGTTTACTAACCTCCCCCAGTAATTTGATCAGATTACTAACCTCCCCATGTATTTTGCTCAGATTACAGCCTCCCCCATGTATTTTGTTCAGATTACAGCCTCCCCATGTATTTTGCTCAGATTACTAAACTCCCCCAGTATTTTGTCAGTTTACTAACCTCCCCAGTATTTTGTTCAGATTACTAACATCCCCATGTATTTTGCTCAGATAACAGCCTCTCCATGTATTTTGTTCAGATTACTAACCTCCCATGTGTTTTGCTCAGATTACTAACCTCCCATGTATTTTGCTCAGATTACAGCCTCCCCCAGTATTTTGTTCAGATTACTAACCTCCCCATGTATTTTGCTCAGATTACAGCCTCCCCATGTGTTTTGCTCAGATTACTAATCTCCCCATGTATTTTGCTCAGATTACTAACCTCCCCATCTGTTTTGCTCAGATTACAGCCTCCACATGTATTTTGCTCAGATTACAGCCTCCCCATGTATTTTGTTCAGATTACTAACCTCTCCATGTGTTTTGCTCAGATTACAGCCTCCCCATGTATTTTGCCAAGATTACTAACCTCCCCTTGTATTTTGCACAGATTACTAACCTCCCCCAGTATTTTGTTCAGATTACAGCCTCCCCATGTATTTTGCTCAGATTACTAACCTCCCCCAGTATTTTGTTCGGATTACTAACCTCCCCAGTATTTTGTTTAGATTACTAACCTCCCCATGTATTTTGTTCAGATTACTAACCTCCCCCAGTATCTTGTTCAGATTACTAACCTCTCCCAGTATTTTGCTCATATTACTAACATCCCCATGTATTTTGCTCAGATTACTAACCTCCCCCAGTATTTTGTTCAGATTACAGCCTCCCCATGTATTTTGCTCAGATTACTAACCTCCCCAAGTATTTTGTTCAGTTTACTAAACTCCCCCAGTATGTTGTTCCGATTACTAACCTCCCCCAGTATTTTGTTCAGATTACAGCCGCTCAGTAGTATTTTGCTCTGATTACAGCCTGCCCATGTATTTTGCTCAGATTACTAACCTCCCCATGTATTTTGCTCAGATTACTAACCTCCCCCAGTATTTTGTTCAGTTTTCTAACCTCCCCATGTATTTTGCTCAGATTACTAATCTCCCATGTATTTTGCTCAGAATACTAACCTCCTCCAGTATTTTGTTCAGATTACTAACCTCTCCCAGAATTTTGTTCAGATTACTAACCTCCCATGTATTTTGCTCAGATTACTAACCTCCCCCAGTATTTTGTTCAGATTACTAACCTCCCCATGTATTTTGCTCAGATTACAGCCTCCCCATGTATTTTGCTCAGATTACTAACCTCCCCCATGTATTTTTTCATATAACAGCTTCCCCATGTATTTTGCTCAGATTACTAAATTCCCCATGTATTTTGTTCAGTTTACTAACCTCCCCCAGTAATTTGATCAGATTACTAACCTCCCCATGTATTTTGCTCAGATTACAGCCTCCCCCATGTATTTTGTTCAGATTACAGCCTCCCCATGTATTTTGCTCAGATTACTAACCTCCCCCAGTATTTTGTTCAGTTTTCTAACCTCCCCATGTATTTTGCTCAGATTACTAATCTCCCATGTATTTTGCTCAGAATACTAACCTCCTCCAGTATTTTGTTCAGATTACTAACCTCTCCCAGTATTTTGTACAGATTACTAACCTCCCATGTATTTTGCTCAGATTACTAACCTCCCCCAGTATTTTGTTCAGATTACTAACCTCCCCATGTATTTTGCTCAGATTACAGCCTCCCCATGTATTTTGCTCAGATTACTAACCTCCCCCATGTATTTTTTTCATATAACAGCTTCCCCATGTATTTTGCTCAGATTACTAAATTCCCCATGTATTTTGTTCAGTTTACTAACCTCCCCCAGTAATTTGATCAGATTACTAACCTCCCCATGTATTTTGCTCAGATTACAGCCTCCCCCATGTATTTTGTTCAGATACAGCCTCCCCATGTATTTTGCTCAGATTACTAAACTCCCCCAGTATTTTGTCAGTTTACTAACCTCCCCAGTATTTTGTTCAGATTACTAACATCCCCATGTATTTTGCTCAGATAACAGCCTCTCCATGTATTTTGCTCAGATTACAGCTGCCCCCAGTATTTTGTTCAGATTACTAACCTCCCCATGTATTTTGCTCAGATTACAGCCTCCACCAGTATCTTGCTCAGATTACAGCCTCCACATGTATTTTGCTCAGATTACAGCCTCCCCTAGTATTTTGCTCAGACTACTAACCTCCCATGTGTTTTGCTCAGAATACTAACCTCCCCCAGTATTTTGTTCAGATTACTAACCTCTCCCAGTATTTTGTTCAGATTACTAACCTCCCCATGTATTTTGCTCAGATTACAGCCTCCCCATGTATTTTGCTCAGATTACTAACCTCCCATGTATTTTGCTCAGATTACAGCTGCCCCCAGTATTTTGTTCAGATTACTAACCTCCCCATGTATTTTGCTCAGATTACAGCCTCCCCATGTGTTTTGCTCAGATTACTAATCTCCCCATGTATTTTGCTCAGATTACTAACCTCCCCATCTGTTTTGCTCAGATTACAGCCTCCACATGTATTTTGCTCAGATTACAGCCTCCCCATGTATTTTGTTTAGATTACTAACCTCTCCATGTGTTTTGCTCAGATGACAGCCTCCCCATGTATTTTGCCAAGATTACTAACCTCCCCTTGTATTTTGCTCAGATTACTAACCTCCCCCAGTATTTTGTTCAGTTTACAGCCTCCCCATGTATTTTGCTCAGATTACTAACCTCCCCCAGTATTTTGTTCGGATTACTAACCTCCCCAGTATTTTGTTTAGATTACTAACCTCCCCATGTATTTTGTTCAGATTACTAACCTCCCCCAGTATCTTGTTCGGATTACTAACCTCTCCCAGTATTTTGCTCATATTACTAACATCCCCATGTATTTTGCTCAGATTACTAACCTCCCCCAGTATCTTGTTCAGATTACAGCCTCCCCATGTATTTTGCTCAGATTACTAACCTCCCCAAGTATTTTGTTCAGTTTACTAAACTCCCCCAGTATGTTGTTCCGATTACTAACCTCCCCCAGTATTTTGTTCAGATTACAGCCGCTCAGTAGTATTTTGCTCTGATTACAGCCTGCCCATGTATTTTGCTCAGATTACTAACCTCCCCATGTATTTTGCTCAGATTACTAACCTCCCCCAGTATTTTGTTCAGTTTTCTAACCTCCCCATGTATTTTGCTCAGATTACTAATCTCCCATGTATTTTGCTCAGAATACTAACCTCCTCCAGTATTTTGTTCAGATTACTAACCTCTCCCAGAATTTTGTTCAGATTACTAACCTCCCATGTATTTTGCTCAGATTACTAACCTCCCCCAGTATTTTGTTCAGATTACTAACCTCCCCATGTATTTTGCTCAGATTACAGCCTCCCCATGTATTTTGCTCAGATTACTAACCTCCCCCATGTATTTTTTCATATAACAGCTTCCCCATGTATTTTGCTCAGATTACTAAATTCCCCATGTATTTTGTTCAGTTTACTAACCTCCCCCAGTAATTTGATCAGATTACTAACCTCCCCATGTATTTTGCTCAGATTACAGCCTCCCCCATGTATTTTGTTCAGATTACAGCCTCCCCATGTATTTTGCTCAGATTACTAACCTCCCCCAGTATTTTGTTCAGTTTTCTAACCTCCCCATGTATTTTGCTCAGATTACTAATCTCCCATGTATTTTGCTCAGAATACTAACCTCCTCCAGTATTTTGTTCAGATTACTAACCTCTCCCAGTATTTTGTTCAGATTACTAACCTCCCATGTATTTTGCTCAGATTACTAACCTCCCCCAGTATTTTGTTCAGATTACTAACCTCCCCATGTATTTTGCTCAGATTACAGCCTCCCCATGTATTTTGCTCAGATTACTAACCTCCCCCATGTATTTTTTTCATATAACAGCTTCCCCATGTATTTTGCTCAGATTACTAAATTCCCCATGTATTTTGTTCAGTTTACTAACCTCCCCCAGTAATTTGATCAGATTACTAACCTCCCCATGTATTTTGCTCAGATTACAGCCTCCCCCATGTATTTTGTTCAGATACAGCCTCCCCATGTATTTTGCTCAGATTACTAAACTCCCCCAGTATTTTGTCAGTTTACTAACCTCCCCAGTATTTTGTTCAGATTACTAACATCCCCATGTATTTTGCTCAGATAACAGCCTCTCCATGTATTTTGCTCAGATTACAGCTGCCCCCAGTATTTTGTTCAGATTACTAACCTCCCCATGTATTTTGCTCAGATTACAGCCTCCACCAGTATCTTGCTCAGATTACAGCCTCCACATGTATTTTGCTCAGATTACAGCCTCCCCTAGTATTTTGCTCAGACTACTAACCTCCCATGTGTTTTGCTCAGAATACTAACCTCCCCCAGTATTTTGTTCAGATTACTAACCTCTCCCAGTATTTTGTTCAGATTACTAACCTCCCCATGTATTTTGCTCAGATTACAGCCTCCCCATGTATTTTGCTCAGATTACTAACCTCCCATGTATTTTGCTCAGATTACTAACCTCCCCCAGTATTTTGTTCAGATTACTAACCTCCCCATGTATTTTGCTCAGATTACAGCCTCCCCATGATTTTGCTCAGATTACTAACCTCCCCCGTGTATTTTTTTCATATTACAGCTTCCCCATGTATTTTGCTCAGATTACTAAATTCCCCATGTATTTTGTTCAGTTTACTAACCTCCCCCAGTAATTTGATCAGATTACTAACCTCCCCATATATTTTGCTCAGATTACAGCCTCCCCCATGTATTTTGTTCAGATTACAGCCTCCCCATGTATTTTGCTCAGATTACTAAACTCCCCCAGTACTTTGTCAGTTTACTAACCTCCCCAGTATTTTGTTCAGATTACTAACATCCCCATGTATTTTGCTCAGATAACAGCCTCTCCATGTATTTTGCTCAGATTACTAACCTCCCCATGTATTTTGTTCAGATTACTAACCTCCCATGTGTTTTGCTCAGATTACTAACCTCCCATGTATTTTGCTCAGATTACAGCTGCCCCCAGTATTTTGTTCAGATTACTAACCTCCCCATGTATTTTGCTCAGATTACAGCCTCCACCAGTATCTTGCTCAGATTACAGCCTCCACATGTATTTTGCTCAGATTACAGCCTCCCCTAGTATTTTGCTCAGACTACTAACCTCCCATGGGTTTTGCTCAGATTACAGCCTCCCCATGTATTTTGCTCAGATTACTAACCTCCCCATGTATTTTGCTCAGATTACAGCCTCCCCCAGTATTTTGCTCAGATTACAGCCTCCCCATGTATTTTGCTCAGATTACTAACCTCCCCATGTATTTTGTTCAGATTACTAACCTCTCCATGTGTTTTGCTCAGATTACAGCCTCCCCATGTATTTTGCCAAGATTACTAACCTCCCCATGTATTTTGCTCAGATTACTAACCTCCCCCAGTATTTTGTTCAGATTACAGCCTCGCCATGTATTTTGCTCAGATTACTAACGTCCCCATGTATTTTGCTCACATTACTAACCTCCCCCAGTATTTTGCTCAGATTACAGCCTCCCCCAGTATTTTGTTCAGATTACTAACCTCACCCAGTATTTTGCTCAGATTACTAACCTCCCCATGTATTTTGCTCAGATTACTAACCTCACCCAGTATTTTGTTCAGATTACTAACCTGTCCCAGTATTTTGTTCAGATTACTAACCTCCCCATGTATTTTGTTCAGATTACTAACCTCTCCCAGTATTTTGCTCAGATTACTAACCTCCCCCAGTATTTTGTTCAGATTACTAACATCCCATGTATTTTGCTCAGATTACTAACCTCACACAGTATTTTGCACAGATTACGAACCTCCTCCAGTATTTTGCTCAGAATACAGCCTCCCCCAGTATTTTGTTCAGATTACTAACCTCCACAGTATTTTGCTCAGATTACTAACCTCCCCAGTAGTTTGCTCAGATTACTAACCTCCCCCAGTATTTTGTTCAGATTACTAACCTCCCCATGTATTTTGTTCAGATTACTAACCTCTCCCAGTATTTTGCTCAGATTACTAACATCCCCATGTATTTTGTTCAGTTTACTAAACTCCCCCAGTATATTGTTCAGATTACTAACCTCTCCCAGTATTTTGTTCAGATTGCAGCCACTCCGTAGTATTTTGCTCTGATTACACCCTGCCCATGTATTTTGCTCAGATTACTAACCTCCCCATGTATTTTGCTCAGATTACTAACCTCCCCCAGTATTTTGCTCAGATTACTAACCTCCCCGTGTATTTTGCTCAGATTACAGGCTCCCTCAATGTTTTGCTCAGATTTAAAGCCTCCAGCAGTATTTAACTCAGATTTCTAACCCTCCTGAGTATTTTGCTCAGATTATCAGACTCCCTCATTATTTTGCTCAGATTTCCAACCTCCCCCAGTAATTTGCTCAGATTACCAGCCTCCTCCAGTATTTTACTCTAATTTCCAGCCTTTATCAGTATTTTGCTCAGATTTCCAACCTCCTCTAGTATTTTGCTCAGAATACGAGCCTCTCCAAGTATTTTGCTCAGACTTCCCTCCTCCCTCCGTATTTTGCTCAGATTTCCAGCTCCCCACACCCCCCCACCCCCCTCACCACCATCCAGCGTTTGGTCTGAGTTCCAGCCTCCATCAGTACCTTGCTCAGATTTAAAGCCTTCACCAGTATTTTGCTCAGATTTCCATTCTGCCTTAGCATTCTGCTCAGATTACCAGCCTCCAACAGTATTTTGCTCAGATATAAAGCCTCCACCAGTATTTTGCTCTGATTTCCATCCTCCCCCAGTATTTTGCTCAGATTACTAGCCTCCCCAAGTATTTTCCACAAATTACCAGCCTCCCCAAGTATTTTGCTCAGATTCCCAATCTCCCCCAGTATTTTGCTCAGATTACCAGCCTCCACCAGTATTTTGCTCTGATTTCCATCCTCCCCCAGTATTTTGCTGAGATTACTAGCCTCCCCAAGTATTTTCCTCAGATTACCAGCCTCCCCAGTATTTTGCTCAGATTCCCACCTCCCCCAGTATTATGCTCAGAATACCAGCCTCCCCAGTATTTTGCTCAAAATACCAACCTCCCCCAGTATTTTGCTCAGATTACAGGCACCCTCAGTGTCTTGCTCAGAGTACAGCCTCCCCAGTGTTTTGCTCAGATTACCAATCTCCCCCTGTATTTTGCTCAGATTACCCGCCTCCTTCAGTGTTTTGCTCAGATTACAGCCTCCCCAGTATTTTGCCCAGGTTACCAATCTCCCCCAGAATGTTTCTCAGATTACCAGCCTTCCCAGTATTTTGCTCAGATTACATCCTCCCTAGGGTTTTGCTCAGATTACAGCCTCCTCAGGGTTTTGCCCAGATTACCAATCTCCCCCAGTATTTTGCTCAGATTTCCCACCTCCCTCAGTATTTTGCTCAGATTTAAAGCCTCCAGCCGTATTTTGCTGATTTCAAACCTCCTTCAGTACTTTGCTCAGATTACCAGCCTCCCCCAGTATTTTGCTCAGTTTTCCTGCCTCCCCCAATATTTTGCTCAGACTTCCTGCCTCCCTCAGTATTGTGCTCAGATTACCGGCCTCCTACACTATTTTGCTCAGATTTCCAGCCTCCCCTAGTATTTTGCTCAGTTTTCCTGCCTCCTCCAATATTTTACTCAGATTTCCTGCCTCCCTCAGTATTGTGCTCAAATATAAAGCCTCCACCAGTATTTTGCTCTGATTTCCATCCTCCCCCAGTATTTTGCTCAGATTACTAGCCTCCCCAAGTATTTTGCTCAGATTCCCAACCTCCCCAAGTATTTTCCTCAGATTACCAGCCTCCCCAGTATTTTGCTCAGATTACCAACCTCCCCCAGTATTTTGCTCAGATTACAGGCTCCCTCAATGTTTTGCTCAGATTTAAAGCCTCCAGCAATATTTAGCTCAGATTTCTAACCCTCCTCAGTATTTTGCTCAGATAATCAGACTCCCTCATTATTTTGCTCAGATTTCCAATCTCCCCCAGTATTTTGCTCAGATTACCAGCGCCCTCCAGTATTTTACTCTAATTTCCAGCCTTTATCAGTATTTTGCTCAGATTTCCAAACTCCCCGAGTATTTTGCTCAGAATACGATACTCTCCAAGTATTTTGCTCAGACTTCCCTCCTCCCTCTGTATTTTGCTCAGATTTCCAGCTCCCCCCTCAACCACCACCATCCAGTGTTTGGTCTGAGTTCCAGCTTCCATCAGTACCTTGCTCAGATTTAAAGCCTTCATCAGTATTTTGCTCAGATTTCCATTCTGCCTTAGTATTCTGCTCAGATTACCAGCCTCCAACAGTATTTGCTCAGATTACAGACTCCCCAGTATTTTGCTCAGATTACAGCCTCCCCAGTGTTTTGTTCAGTTTACAGCCTCCCCAGTATTTTGCTCAGATTACCAGTCTCTCCAGTATTTTGCTTAGTTTACAGCCTCCCCAGTATTTTGCTCACATTACCAGTCTCCCCAGTATTTTGCTCAGATTGCCAACCCCCCCCCCCAGTATTTTGCTCAGTTTACCAGCCTCTCCAGTATTCTGCTCAGATTACGTGCCTCCCCCAGTATTTTGCTCAGATTACCAGCCTCTCCAGTATTTTGCTCAGATTTCCAACCTCCCCAGTATGTTGCTCAGATAAAAGTCTCCCCTGTGTTTTGCTCAGATTTAAAGCCTCCAGCAGTATTTAGCTCAGATTTCTAACCCTCCTCAGTATTTTGCTCAGATTATCAGACTCCCTCATTATTTTGCTCAGATTACCAATCTCACCCAGGATTTTGCTCAGATATCCCGCCTCCCTCAGTGTTTTGCTCAGATTACAGCCTCCCCAGTATTTTGCCCAGGTTACCAATCTCCCCCAGAATGTTCCTCAAATTACCAGCCTTCCCAATATTTTGCTCAGATTACTAGCCTCCCCAAGTATTTTCCTCAGATGACCAGCCTCCCCAAGTATTTTGCTCAGATTCCCAACCTCCCTCAGTATTTTGCTCAGATTCCCAATCTCCCCCAGTATTTTGCTCAGATTACAGGCTCCCTCAGTGTTTTGCTCAGAGTACAGCCTCCCCAGTGTTTTGCCCAGATTACCAATCTCCCCCAGTATTTTGCTCAGATTACCAGCCTCTTCCAGTATTTTACTCTAATTTCCAGCCTTTATCAGTATTTTGCTCAGACTTCCAACCTCCCCTAGTATTTTGCTCAGAATACGAGCCTCTCCAAGTATTTTGCTCAGACTTCCCTCCTCCCTCCGTATTTTTCTCAGATTTCCAGCTCTCCCCACCACCCCCCCGCACCCCAGCACCATCCAGTGTTTGGTCTGAGGTCCAGCCTCCATCAGTACCTTGCTCAGATTTAAAGCCTTCACCAGTATTTTGCTCAGATTTCCATTCTGCCTTAGTATTCTGCTCAGATTACCAGCCTCCAACAGTATTTTGCTCAGATATAAAGCCTCCACCAGTATTTTGCTCTGATTTCCATCCTCCCCCAGTATTTTCCTCAGATTACTAGCCTCCACAAGTATTTTCCTCAGTTTACCAGCCTCCCCAAGTATTTTGCTCAGATTCCCAACCTCCCCCAGTATTATGCTCAGATTACAGGCTCCCTCAGTGTTTTGCTCAGAGTACAGCCTCCCTAGTGTTTTGCTCAGATTACCAATCTCCCCCAGGATTTTCCTCAGATTTCCTGCCTCCCTCATTGTTTTGCTCAGATTACCAGCCTTCCCAGTATTTTGCTCAGATTACAGCCTCCCCAGGGTTTTGCTCAGATTACCAATATTACCCAGTATTTTGCTCAGACCTAAAGCCTCCAGCCGTATTTTGCTGATTTCAAACATCCTTCAGTACTTTGCTCAGATTACCAGCCTCCCCCAGTATTTTGCTCAGACTTCCTGCCTCCCTCAGTATTGTGCTCAGATTACCAGCCTCCTACACTATTTTGCTCAGATTACCAGCCTCCCCCAGTATTTTGCTCAGTTTTCCTGCCTCCCGCAATATTTTGCTCAGATTTCCTGCCTCCCTCAATATTGTGCTCAGATTTCCCGCCTCCCTTAGTATTTTGCTCAAATATAAAGCCTCCACCAGTATTTTGCGCTGATTTCCATCCTTCCCCAGTATTTTGCTCAGTTTACTAGCCTCCCCAAGTATTTTCCTCAGATTACCAGCCTCCCCAAGTATTTTGCTCAGATTCCCAACCTCACCCAGTATTTTGCTCATATTACCAGCCTCCCCAGTATTTTGCTCAGATTACCAACCTCCCCCAGTATTTTGCTCAGATTACAGGCTCCCTCAATGTTTTGCTCAGCTATAAAGCCTCCACCAGTATTTTGCTCTGATTTCCATCCTCCCCCAGTATTTCCCTCAGATTACTAGCCTCCCCAAGTATTTTCCTCAGATTACCAGCCTCCCCAAGTATTTTGCTCAGATTCCCAACCTCCCCCAGTATTTTGCTCAGATTACCGGCCTCCCCAGTATTTAGCTCAGATTACCAACCTCCCCCAGTATTTTGCTCAGATTACCGGCCTCCCCAAGTATTTTGCTCAGATTACCAACCTCCCCCAGTATTTTGCTCAGATTACAGGCTCCCTCAATGTTTTGCTCAGATTTAAAGCCTCCAGCAGTATTTAGCTCAGATTTCTAACCCTCCTGAGTATTTTGCTCAGATTATCAGACTCCCTCATTATTTTGCTCAGATTTCCAACCTCCCCCAGTAATTTGCTCAGATTACCAGCCTCCTCCAGTATTTTACTCTAATTTCCAGCCTTTATCAGTATTTTGCTCAGATTTCCAACCTCCTCTAGTATTTTGCTCAGAATACGAGCCTCTCCAAGTATTTTGCTCAGACTTCCCTCCTCCCTCCGTATTTTGCTCAGATTTCCAGCTCCCCACACCCCCCCACCCCCCTCACCACCATCCAGTGTTTGGTCTGAGTTCCAGCCTCCATCAGTACCTTGCTCAGATTTAAAGCCTTCACCAGTATTTTGCTCAGATTTCCATTCTGCCTTAGTATTCTGCTCAGATTACCAGCCTCCAACAGTATTTTGCTCAGATATAAAGCCTCCACCAGTATTTTGCTCTGATTTCCATCCTCCCCCAGTATTTTGCTCAGATTACTAGCCTCCCCAAGTATTTTCCTCAAATTACCAGCCTCCCCAAGTATTTTGCTCAGATTCCCAACCTCCCCCAGTATTTTGCTCAGATTACCAGCCTCCACCAGTATTTTGCTCTGATTTCCATCCTCCCCCAGTATTTTGCTCAGATTACTCGCCTCCCCAAGGATTTTCCTCAGATTACCAGCCTCCCCAGTATTTTGCTCAGATTCCCACCTCCCCCAGTATTATGCTCAGAATACCAGCCTCCCCAGTATTTTGCTCAAAATACCAACCTCCCCCAGTATTTTGCTCAGATTACAGGCTCCCTCAGTGTCTTGCTCAGAGTACAGCCTCCCCAGTGTTTTGCTCAGAATACCAATCTCCCCCAGTATTTTGCTCAGATTTCCCGCCTCCTTCAGTGTTTTGCTCAGATTACAGCCTCCCCAGTATTTTGCCCAGGTTACCAATCTCCCCCAGAATGTTTCTCAGATTACCAGCCTTCCCAGTATTTTGCTCAGATTACAGCCTCCCTAGGGTTTTGCTCAGATTACAGCCTCCTCAGGGTTTTGCCCAGATTACCAATCTCCCCCAATATTTTGCTCAGATTTCCCACCTCCCTCAGTATTTTGCTCAGATTTAAAGCCTCCAGCCGTATTTTGCTGATTTCAAACCTCCTTCAGTACTTTGCTCAGATTACCAGCCTCCCCCAGTATTTTGCTCAGTTTTCCTGCCTCCCCCAATATTTTGCTCAGACTTCCTGCCTCCCTCAGTATTGTGCTCAGATTACCAGCCTCCTACACTATTTTGCTCAGATTTCCAGCCTCCCCCAGTATTTTGCTCAGTTTTCCTGCCTCCTCCAATATTTTGCTCAGATTTCCTGCCTCCCTCAGTATTGTGCTCAAATATAAAGCCTCCACCAGTATTTTGCTCTGATTTCCATCCTCCCCCAGTATTTTGCTCAGATTACTAGCCTCCCCAAGTATTTTGCTCAGATTCCCAACCTCCCCCAGTATTTTGCTCAGATTACCAGCCTCCACCAGTATTTTGCTCTGATTTCCATCCTCCCCCAGTATTTTGCTCAGATTACTAGCCTCCCCAAGTATTTTCCTCAGATTACCAGCCTCCCCAGTATTTTGCTCAGATTACCAACCTCCCCCAGTATTTTGCTCAGATTACAGGCTCCCTCAATGTTTTGCTCAGATTTAAAGTCTCCAGCAATATTTAGCTCAGATTTCTATCCCTCCTCAGTATTTTGCTCAGATTATCAGACTCCCTCATTATTTTGCTCAGATTTCCAATCTCCCCCAGTATTTTGCTCAGATTACCAGCGCCCTCCAGTATTTTACTCTAATTTCCAGCCTTTATCAGTATTTTGCTCAGATTTCCAAACTCCCCTAGTATTTTGCTCAGAATACGATACTCTCCAAGTATTTTGCTCAGACTTCCCTCCTCCCTCTGTATTTTGCTCAGATTTCCAGCTCCCCCCCCAACCACCACCATCCAGTGTGTGTTCTGAGTTCCAGCCTCCATCAGTACCTTGCTCAGATTTAAAGCCTTCATCAGTATTTTGCTCAGATTTCCATTCTGCCTTAGTATTCTGCTCAGATTACCAGCCTCCAACAGTATTTGCTCAGATTACAGACTCCCCAGTATTTTGCAGAGATTACAGCCTCCCCAGTGTTTTGTTCAGTTTACAGCCTCCCCAGTATTTTGCTCAGATTACCAGTCTCTCCAGTATTTTGCTCAGTTTACAGCCTCCCCAGTATTTTGCTCACATTACCAGTCTCCCCAGTATTTTGCTCAGATTGCCAACCCCCCCCCCAGTATTTTGCTCAGTTTACCAGCCTCTCCAGTATTCTGCTCAGATTACGTGCCTCCCCCAGTATTTTGCTCAGATTACCAGCCTCTCCAGTATTTTGCTCAGATTTCCAACCTCCCCAGTATGTTGCTCAGATAAAAGTCTCCCCTGTGTTTTGCTCAGATTTAAAGCCTCCAGCAGTATTTAGCTCAGATTTCTAACCCTCCTCAGTATTTTGCTCAGATTATCAGACTCCCTCATTATTTTGCTCAGATTACCAATCTCCCCCAGGATTTTGCTCAGATATCCCGCCTCCCTCAGTGTTTTGCTCAGATTACAGCCTCCCCAGTATTTTGCCCAGGTTACCAATCTCCCCCAGAATGTTCCTCAAATTACCAGCCTTCCCAATATTTTGCTCAGATTACTAGCCTCCCCAAGTATTTTCCTCAGATGACCAGCCTCCCCAAGTATTTTGCTCAGATTCCCAACCTCCCCCAGTATTTTGCTCAGATTCCCAATCTCCCCCAGTATTTTGCTCAGATTACAGGCTCCCTCAGTGTTTTGCTCAGAGTACAGCCTCCCCAGTGTTTTGCCCAGATTACCAATCTCCCCCAGTATTTTGCTCAGATTACCAGCCTCTTCCAGTATTTTACTCTAATTTCCAGCCTTTATCAGTATTTTGCTCACACATCCAACCTCCCCTAGTATTTTGCTCAGAAAACGAGCCTCTCCAAGTATTTTGCTCAGACTTCCCTCCTCCCTCCGTATTTTGCTCAGATTTCCAGCTCTCCCCACCACCCCCCCGCACCCCAGCACCATCCAGTGTTTGGTCTGAGGTCCTGCCTCCATCAGTACCTTGCTCAGATTTAAAGCCTCCACCAGTATTTTGCTCTGATTTCCATCCTCCCCAAGTATTTTGCTCAGATTACTAGCCTCCCCAAATATTTTCCTCAGATTACTAGCCTCCCCAAGTATTTTCCTCAGTTTACCAGCCTCCCCAAGTATTTTGCTCAGATTCCCAACCTCCCCCAGTATTATGCTCAGATTACAGGCTCCCTCAGTGTTTTGCTCAGAGTACAGCCTCCCTAGTGTTTTGCTCAGATTACCAATCTCCCCCAGGATTTTCCTCAGATTTCCTGCCTCCCTCAATGTTTTGCTCAGATTACCAGCCTTCCCAGTATTTTGCTCAGATTACAGCCTCCCCAGGGTTTTGCTCAGATTACAGCCTCCTCAGGGTTTTTCCCAGATTACCAATATTACCCAGTATTTTGCTCAGACCTAAAGCCTCCAGCCGTATTTTGCTGATTTCAAACATCCTTCAGTACTTTGCTCAGATTACCAGCCTCCCCCAGTATTTTGCTCAGACTTCCTGCCTCCCTCAGTATTGTGCTCAGATTACCAGCCTCCTACACTATTTTGCTCAGATTACCAGCCTCCCCCAGTATTTTGCTCAGTTTTCCTGCCTCCCCCAATATTTTGCTCAGATTTCCTGCCTCCCTCAATATTGTGCTCAGATTTCCCGCCTCCCTTAGTATTTTGCTCAAATATAAAGCCTCCACCAGTATTTTGCGCTGATTTCCATCCTTCCCCAGTATTTTGCTCAGTTTACTAGCCTCCCCAAGTATTTTCCTCAGATTACCAGCCTCCCCAAGTATTTTGCTCAGATTCCCAACCTCACCCAGTATTTTGCTCATATTACCAGCCTCCCCAGTATTTTGCTCAGATTACCAACCTCCCCCAGTATTTTGCTCAGATTACAGGCTCCCTCAATGTTTTGCTCAGATATAAAGCCTCCACCAGTATTTTGCTCTGATTTCCATCCTCCCCCAGTATTTCCCTCAGATTACTAGCCTCCCCAAGTATTTTCCTCAGATTACCAGCCTCCCCAAGTATTTTGCTCAGATTCCCAACCTCCCCCAGTATTTTGCTCAGATTACCGGCCTCCCCAGTATTTAGCTCAGATTACCAACCTCCCCCAGTATTTTGCTCAGATTACCGGCCTCCCCAAGTATTTTGCTCAGATTACCAACCTCCCCCAGTATTTTGCTCAGATTACAGGCTCCCTCAATGTTTTGCTCAGATTTAAAGCCTCCCCAAGTATTTTGCTCAGATTTCTAACCCTCCTGAGTATTTTGCTCAGATTATCAGACTCCCTCATTATTTTGCTCAGATTTCCAACCTCCCCCAGTAATTTGCTCAGATTACCAGCCTCCTCCAGTATTTTACTCTAATTTCCAGCCTTTATCAGTATTTTGCTCAGATTTCCAACCTCCTCTAGTATTTTGCTCAGAATACGAGCCTCTCCAAGTATTTTGCTCAGACTTCCCTCCTCCCTCCGTATTTTGCTCAGATTCCCAGCTCCCCACACCCCCCCCAACCCCCTCACCACCATCCAGTGTTTGGTCTGAGTTCCAGCCTCCATCAGTACCTTGCTCAGATTTAAAGCCTTCACCAGTATTTTGCTCAGATTTCCATTCTGCCTTAGTATTCTGCTCAGATTACCAGCCTCCAACAGTATTTTGCTCAGATATAAAGCCTCCACCAGTATTTTGCTCTGATTTCCATCCTCCCCCAGTATTTTGCTCAGATTACTAGCCTCCCCAAGTATTTTCCTCAAATTACCAGCCTCCCCAAGTATTTTGCTCAGATTCCCAACCTCCCCCAGTATTTTGCTCAGATTACCAGCCTCCACCAGTATTTTGCTCTGATTTCCATCCTCCCCCAGTATTTTGCTCAGATTACTCGCCTCCCCAAGGATTTTCCTCAGATTACCAGCCTCCCCAGTATTTTGCTCAGATTCCCACCTCCCCCAGTATTATGCTCAGAATACCAGCCTCCCCAGTATTTTGCTCAAAATACCAACCTCCCCCAGTATTTTGCTCAGATTACAGGCTCCCTCAGTGTCTTGCTCAGAGTACAGCCTCCCCAGTGTTTTGCTCAGAATACCAATCTCCCCCAGTATTTTGCTCAGATTTCCCGCCTCCTTCAGTGTTTTGCTCAGATTACAGCCTCCCCAGTATTTTGCCCAGGTTACCAATCTCCCCCAGAATGTTTCTCAGATTACCAGCCTTCCCAGTATTTTGCTCAGATTACAGCCTCCCTAGGGTTTTGCTCAGATTACAGCCTCCTCAGGGTTTTGCCCAGATTACCAATCTCCCCCAATATTTTGCTCAGATTTCCCACCTCCCTCAGTATTTTGCTCAGATTTAAAGCCTCCAGCCGTATTTTGCTGATTTCAAACCTCCTTCAGTACTTTGCTCAGATTACCAGCCTCCCCCAGTATTTTGCTCAGTTTTCCTGCCTCCCCCAATATTTTGCTCAGACTTCCTGCCTCCCTCAGTATTGTGCTCAGATTACCAGCCTCCTACACTATTTTGCTCAGATTTCCAGCCTCCCCCAGTATTTTGCTCAGTTTTCCTGCCTCCTCCAATATTTTGCTCAGATTTCCTGCCTCCCTCAGTATTGTGCTCAAATATAAAGCCTCCACCAGTATTTTGCTCTGATTTCCATCCTCCCCCAGTATTTTGCTCAGATTACTAGCCTCCCCAAGTATTTTGCTCAGATTCCCAACCTCCCCCAGTATTTTGCTCAGATTACCAGCCTCCACCAGTATTTTGCTCTGATTTCCATCCTCCCCCAGTATTTTGCTCAGATTACTAGCCTCCCCAAGTATTTTCCTCAGATTACCAGCCTCCCCAGTATTTTGCTCAGATTACCAACCTCCCCCAGTATTTTGCTCAGATTACAGGCTCCCTCAATGTTTTGCTCAGATTTAAAGTCTCCAGCAATATTTAGCTCAGATTTCTATCCCTCCTCAGTATTTTGCTCAGATTATCAGACTCCCTCATTATTTTGCTCAGATTTCCAATCTCCCCCAGTATTTTGCTCAGATTACCAGCGTCCTCCAGTATTTTACTCTAATTTCCAGCCTTTATCAGTATTTTGCTCAGATTTCCAAACTCCCCTAGTATTTTGCTCAGAATACGAGCCTCTCCAAGTATTTTGCTCAGACTTCCCTCCTCCCTCTGTATTTTGCTCAGATTTCCAGCTCCCCCCCCAACCACCACCATCCAGTGTTTGTTCTGAGTTCCAGCCTCCATCAGTACCTTGCTCAGATTTAAAGCCTTCATCAGTATTTTGCTCAGATTTCCATTCTGCCTTAGTATTCTGCTCAGATTACCAGCCTCCAACAGTATTTGCTCAGATTACAGACTCCCCAGTATTTTGCAGAGATTACAGCCTCCCCAGTGTTTTGTTCAGTTTACAGCCTCCCCAGTATTTTGCTCAGATTACCAGTCTCTCCAGTATTTTGCTCAGATTGCCAACCCCCCCCCCCAGTATTTTGCTCAGTTTACCAGCCTCTCCAGTATTCTGCTCAGATTACGTGCCTCCCCCAGTATTTTGCTCAGATTACCAGCCTCTCCAGTATTTTGCTCAGATTTCCAACCTCCCCAGTATGTTGCTCAGATAAAAGTCTCCCCAGTGTTTTGCTCAGATTTAAAGCCTCCAGCAGTATTTAGCTCAGATTTCTAACCCTCCTCAGTATTTTGCTCAGATTATCAGACTCCCTCATTATTTTGCTCAGATTACCAATCTCACCCAGGATTTTGCTCAGATATCCTGCCTCCCTCAGTGTTTTGCTCAGATTACAGCCTCCCCAGTATTTTGCCCAGGTTACCAATCTCCCCCAGAATGTTCCTCAAATTACCAGCCTTCCCAATATTTTGCTCAGATTACTAGCCTCCCCAAGTATTTTCCTCAGATGACCAGCCTCCCCAAGTATTTTGCTCAGATTCCCAACCTCCCCCAGTATTTTGCTCAGATTCCCAATCTCCCCCAGTATTTTGCTCAGATTACAGGCTCCCTCAGTGTTTTGCTCAGAGTACAGCCTCCCCAGTGTTTTGCCCAGATTACCAATCTCCCCCAGTATTTTGCTCAGATTACCAGCCTCTTCCAGTATTTTACTCTAATTTCCAGCCTTTATCAGTATTTTGCTCAGACTTCCAACCTCCCCTAGTATTTTGCTCAGAATACGAGCCTCTCCAAGTATTTTGCTCAGACCTCCCTCCTCCCTCCGTATTTTGCTCAGATTTCCAGCTCCCCCCACCACCCCCCAGCACCATCCAGTGTTTGGTCTGAGGTCCAGCCTCCATCAGTACCTTGCTCAGATTTAAAGCCTTCACCAGTATTTTGCTCAGATTTCCATTCTGCCTTAGTATTCTGCTCAGATTACCAGCCTCCAACAGTATTTTGCTCAGATATAAAGCCTCCACCAGTATTTTGCTCTGATTTCCATCCTCCCCAAGTATTTTGCTCAGATTACTAGCCTCCCCAAATATTTTCCTCAGATTACTAGCCTCCACAAGTATTTTCCTCAGTTTACCAGCCTCCCCAAGTATTTTGCTGAGATTCCCAACCTCCCCCAGTATTTTGCTCAGATTACAGGCTCCCTCAGTGTTTTGCTCAGAGTACAGCCTCCCTAGTGTTTTGCTCAGATTACCAATCTCCCCCAGGATTTTCCTCAGATTTCCTGCCTCCCTCATTGTTTTGCTCAGATTACTGCCTCCCCAGTATTTTGCTCAGGTTACCAATCTCCCCCAGAATGTTTCTCAGATTACCAGCCTTCCCAGTATTTTGCTCAGATTACAGCCTCCCCAGGGTTTTGCTCAGATTACAGCCTCCTCAGGGTTTTTCCCAGATTGCCAATATCACCCAGTATTTTGCTCAGACTTAAAGCCTCCAGCTGTATTTTGCTGATTTCAAACATCCTTCAGTACTTTGCTCAGATTACCTGCCTCCCTCAGTATTGTGCTCAGATTACCAGCCTCCTACACTATTTTGCTCAGATTACCAGCCTCCCCCAGTATTTTGCTCAGTTTTCCTGCCTCCCCCAATATTTTCCTCAGATTACCAGCCTCCCCAAGTATTTTGCTCAGATTCCCAACCTCACCCAGTATTTTGCTCATATTACCAGCCTCCCCAGTATTTTGCTCAGATTACCAACCTCCCCCAGTATTTTGCTCAGATTACAGGCTCCCTCAATGTTTTGCTCAGATATAAAGCCTCCACCAGTATTTTGCTCAGATTTCCATCCTCCCCCAGTATTTCCCTCAGATTACTAGCCTCCCCAAGTATTTTCCTCAGATTACCAGCCTCCCCAAGTATTTTGCTCAGATTCCCAACCTCCCCCAGTATTTTGCTCAGATTCCCAATCTCCCCCAGTATTTTGCTCAGATTACAGGCTCCCTCAGTGTTTTGCTCAGAGTACAGCCTCCCCAGTGTTTTGCCCAGATTACCAATCTCCCCCAGTATTTTGCTCAGATTACCAGCCTCTTCCAGTATTTTACTCTAATTTCCAGCCTTTATCAGTATTTTGCTCAGACTTCCAACCTCCCCTAGTATTTTGCTCAGAATACGAGCCTCTCCAAGTATTTTGCTCAGACTTCCCTCCTCCCTCTGTATTTTGCTCAGATTTCCAGCTCCCCCCCACTCCCCCCCCACGCCACCACCATCCAGTGTTTGGTCTGAGTTCCAGCCTCCATCAGTACCTTGCTCAGATTTCAAGCCTTCACCAGTATTTTGCTCAGATTTCCATTCTGCCTTAGTATTCTGCTCAGATTACCAGCCACCAACAGTATTTAGCTCAGATTACAGCCTCCCCAGTATTTTGTTCAGATTACTAACCTCCCCCAGTATTTTGTTCAGATTACAACCTCCCCCAGTATTTTGTTCAGATTACAGCTTCGCCCAGTATTTTGTTCAGATTACTAACCTCCCCCAGTATTTTGTTCAGATCACTAACCTCCCATGTATTTTGCTCAGATTACTAACCTCCCATGTATTTTGCTCAGATTACTAACCTCCCCCAGTATTTTGTTCAGATTACAGCCTCCCCATGTATTTTGCTCAGATTACTAACCTCCCCCAGTACTTTGTTCAGATTACTAACCTCCCCAGTATTTTGTTTAGATTACTAACCTCCCCATGTATTTTGTTCAGATTACTAACCTCCCCCAGTATCTTGTTCAGATTACTAACCTCTCCCAGTATTTTGCTCATATTACTAACATCCCCATGTATTTTGCTCAGATTACTAACCTCCCCATGTATTTTGTTCAGTTTACTAAACTCCCCCAGTATGTTGTTCAGATTACTAACCTCCCCCAGTATTTTGTTCAGATTACAGCCGCTCAGTAGTATTTTGCTCTGATTACAGCCTGCCCATGTATTTTGCTCAGATTACTAACCTCCCCATGTATTTTGCTCAGATTACTAACCTCCCCCAGTATTTTGTTCAGTTTTCTAATCTCCCCATGTATTTTGCTCAGATTACTAACCTCCCCCAGTATTTTGTTCAGATTACAGCCTCCCCATGTATTTTGCTCAGATTACTAATCTCCCATGTATTTTGCTCAGAATACTAACCTCCCCCAGTATTTTGGTCAGATTACTAACCTCTCCCAGTATTTTGTTCAGATTACTAACCTCCCCATGTATTTTGCTCAGATTACAGCCTCCCCATGTATTTTGCTCAGATTACTAACCTCCCATGTATTTTGCTCAGATTACTAACCTCCCCCAGTATTTTGTTCAGATTACTAACCTCCCCATGTATTTTGCTCAGATTACAGCCTCCCCATGTATTTTGCTCAGATTACTAACCTCCCCCATGTATTTTGTTCATATTACAGCTTCCCCATGTATTTTGCTCAGATTACTAAATTCCCCATGTATTTTGTTCAGTTTACTAACCTCCCCCAGTATTTTGTTCAGATTACTAACCTCCCCATGTATTTTGCTCAGATTACAGCCTCCCCCATGTATTTTGTTCAGATTACAGCCTCCCCATGTATTTTGCTCAGATTACTAAACTCCCCCAGTATTTTGTCAGTTTACTAACCTCCCCAGTATTTTGTTCAGATTACTAACATCCCCATGTATTTTGCTCAGATAACAGCCTCTCCATGTATTTTGCTCAGATTACTAACCTCCCCATGTATTTTGTTCAGATTACTAACCTCCCATGTGTTTTGCTCAGATTACTAACCTCCCATGTATTTTGCTCAGATTACAGCTGCCCCCAGTATTTTGTTCAGATTACTAACCTCCCCATGTATTTTGCTCAGATTATAGCCTCCACCAGTATTTTGCTCAGATTACAGCCTCCACATGTATTTTGCTCAGATTACAGCCTCCCCTAGTATTTTGCTCAGACTACTAACCTCCCATGTGTTTTGCTCAGATTACAGCCTCCCCATGTATTTTGCTCAGATTACTAACCTCCCCATGTATTTTGCTCAGATTACAGCCTCCCCCAGTATTTTGCTCAGATTACAGCCTCCCCATGTATTTTGCTCAGATTACTAACCTCCCCATGTATTTTGTTCAGATTACTAACCTCTCCATGTGTTTTGCTCAGATTACAGCCTCCCCATGTATTTTGCCAAGATTACTAACCTCCCCATGTATTTTGCTCAGATTACTAACCTCCCCCAGTATTTTGTTCAGATTACAGCCTCGCCATGTATTTTGCTCAGATTACTAACATCCCATGTATTTTGTTCAGATTACTAACCTCACACAGTAGTTTGCTCAGATTACGAACCTCCTCCAGTATTTTGCTCAGAATACAGCCTCCCCCAGTATTTTGTTCAGATTACTAACCTCCACAGTATTTTGTTCAGATTACTAACCTCCCCCAGTATTTTGCTCAGATTACTAACCTCCCCCAGTTTTTTCTTCAGATTACTAACCTCCCCATTATTTTGTTTAGATTACTAACCTCCCCATGTATTTTGTTCAGATTACTAACCTCCCCCAGTATTTTCCTCAGATTACTAACATCCCCATGTATTTTGTTCAGTTTACTAAACTCCCCCAGTATATTGTTCAGATTACTAACCTCCCCCAGTATTTTGTTCAGATTACAGCCACTCCGTAGCATTTTGCTCTGATTACAGCCTGCCCATGTATTTTGCTCAGTTTACTAACCTCCCCCAGTATTTTGTTCAGTTTTCTAACGTCCCCATGTATTTTGCTCAGATTACTAACATCCCCATGTATTTTGCTCTGATCACTAACCTCCCCCAGTATTTTGTTCAGATTACAGCCTCCCACAGTATTTTGCTCAGATTACTAACCTCCCCCAGTATTTTGCTCAGATTACTAACCTCCCCATGTATTTTGCTCAGATTGCAGCATCCCCCAGTATTTTGCTCAGATCACAGCCTCTCCATGTATTTTGCTCAGATTACTAACATCCCCATGTATTTTGTTCAGATTACTAACCACCCCATGTATTTTGCTCAGATTATAGCCTCCCCTAGTATTTTGCTCAGATTACAGCCTCCCCATGTATTTTGCTCAGATTACAGCCTCCCCATGTATTTTGCTCAGATTACTAATCTCCCCATGTATTTTGCTCAGATTACTAACCTCCCCATGTATTTTGCTCAGATTACTAACCTCCCCCAGTGTTTTGTTCAGTTTTCTAACATCCCCATGAATTTTGCGCAGATTACTAACCTCCCCCAGTATTTTGTTCAGATTACTAACCTCTCCCAGTGTTTTGTTCAGATTACTAACCTCCCCATGTATTTTGCACATCACTAACCTCCCCCTGTATTTTGTTCAGATTACTAACCTCTCCCAGTATTTTGCTCAGATTGCTAACCTCCCCCAGTAATTTGCTCAGATTTCTAACCTCCCCATGTATTTTGCTCAGATTACTAACCTCCCCATGTATTTTGTTCAGATTACAGCCTCCCCATGTATTTTGCTCAGATTACTAGTCTCCCATGTATTTTGCTCAGATTACTAACCTCCCCAAGTATTTTGTTCAGATTACAGCCTCCCCATGTATTTTGCTCAGATTACTAACCTCCCCCAGTATTTTGTTCAGATTACAGCCTCCCCATGTATTTTGCTCAGATGACTAACCTCCCCCAGTATTTTGTTCAGTTTACTATCCTCCCAATGTATTTTGTTCAGATTACTAACCTCACCCAGTATTTTGTTCAGATTACTAACCTCCCCATGTATTTTGCCCAGATTACAGCCTCCCGATGTATTTTGCTCAGATTACAGCCTCCTCCAGTATGTTGCTCAGATTACAGCCTCCCCATGTATTTTGCTCAGATTACTAATCTACCCATGTATTTTGCTCAGATTACAGCCTCCCCAGTATTTTGCTCAGATTACTAAATTCTCCATGTATTATGTTCAGTTTACTAACCTCCCCCAGTATTTTGTTCAGATTACTAACCTCCCCATGTATTTTGCTCAGATTACAGCCTCCCCCATGTATTTTGTTCAGATTACAGCCTCCCCATGTATTTTGCTCAGATTACTAAACTCCCCCAGTATTTTGTCAGTTTACTAACCTCCCCAGTATTTTGTTCAGATTACTAACATCCCCATGTATTTTGCTCAGATTACAGCCTCTCCATGTATTTTGCTCAGATTACTAACCCCCCCATGTATTTTGTTCAGATTACTAACCTCTCCCAGTATTTTGCTCAGATTACTAACCTCTCCCAGTATTTTGCTCAGATTGCTAACCTCCCCCAGTAATTTGCTCAGATTTCTAACCTCCCCATGTATTTTGCTCAGATTACTAACCTCCCCATGTATTTTGTTCAGATTACAGCCTCCCCATGTATTTTGCTCAGATTACTAACCTCACCCAGTATTTTGTTCAGATTACTAACCTCCCCATGTATTTTGCCCAGATTACAGCCTCCCCATGTATTTTGCTCAGATTACTAACCTCCCCGTGTATTTTGTTCAGTTTTCTAACCTCCACATGTATTTTGCTCAGATTACTAACCTCCCATGTATTTTGCTCAGATTACAGCCTCCCCCATGTATTTTGTTCAGATTACAGCCTCCCCATGTATTTTGCTCAGATTACTAAACTCCCCCAGTATATTGTCAGTTTACTAACCTCCCCAGTATTTTGTTCAGATTACTAACATCCCCATGTATTTTGCTCAGATTACAGCCTCTCCATGTATTTTGCTCAGATTACTAACCTCCCCATGTATTTTGCCAAGATTACTAACCTCCCCATGTATTTTGCTCAGATTACTAACCTCCCCCAGTATTTTGTTCAGATTACAGCCTCCCCATGTATTTTGCTCAGATTACTAACCTCCCCAGTATTTTATTCAGATTACTAACCTCCCCAGTATTTTGTTTAGATTACTAACCTCCCCCAGTATTTTGTTCAGATTACTAACCTCCCCCAGTATCTTGTTCAGATTACTAACCTCTCCCAGTATTTTGCTCATATTACTAACATCCCCATGTATTTTGCTCAGATTACTAACCTCCCCCAGTATTTTGTTCAGATTACAGCCTCCCCATGTATTTTGCTCAGATTACTAACCTCCCCATGTATTTTGTTCAGTTTACTAAACTCCCCCAGTATGTTGTTCAGATTACTAACCTCCCCCAGTATTTTGTTCAGATTACAGCCGCTCAGTAGTATTTTGCTCTGATTACAGCCTGCCCATGTATTTTGCTCAGATTACTAACCTCCCCATGTATTTCGCTCAGATTACTAACCTCCCCCAGTATTTTGTTCAGTTTTCTAACCTCCCCATGTATTTTGCTCAGATTACTAACCTCCCCCAGTATTTTGTTCAGATTACAGCCTCCCCATGTATTTTGCTCAGATTACTAATCTCCCATGTATTTTGCTCAGAATACTAACCTCCCCCAGTATTTTGTTCAGATTACTAACCTCTCCCAGTATTTTGTTCAGATTACTAACCTCCCCATGTATTTTGCTCAGATTACAGCCTCCCCATGTATTTTGCTCAGATTACTAACCTCCCATGCATTTTGCTCAGATTACTAACCTCCCCCAGTATTTTGTTCAGATTACTAACCTCCCCATGTATTTTGCTCAGATTACAGCCTCCCCATGTATTTTGCTCAGATTACTAACCTCCCCCATGTATTTTGTTCGTATTACAGCTTCCCCATGTATTTTGCTCAGATTACTAAATTCCCCATGTATTTTGTTCAGTTTACTAACCTCCCCCAGTATTTTGTTCAGATTACTAACCTCCCCATGTATTTTGCTCAGATTACAGCCTCCCCCATGTATTTTGTTCAGATTACAGCCTCCCCATGTATTTTGCTCAGATTACTAAACTCCCCCAGTATTTTGTCAGTTTACTAACCTCCCCAGTATTTTGTTCAGATTACTAACATCCCCATGTATTTTGCTCAGATTACAGCCTCTCCATGTATTTTGCTCAGATTACTAACCTCCCCATGTATTTTGCCAAGATTACTAACCTCCCCATGTATTTTGCTCAGATTACTAAGCTCCCCCAGTATGTTGCTCAGATTACAGCCTCCCCATGTATTTTGCTCAGATTACTAACCTGCCCATGTATTTTGCTCAGATTACAGCCTCCCCCAGTATTTTGCTCACATTACCAGTCTCCCCAGTATTTTGCTCAGATTGCCAACCCCCCCCCCCAGTATTTTGCTCAGTTTACCAGCCTCTCCAGTATTCTGCTCAGATTACGTGCCTCCCCCAGTATTTTGCTCAGATTACCAGCCTCTCCAGTATTTTGCTCAGATTTCCAACCTCCCCAGTATGTTGCTCAGATAAAAGTCTCCCCAGTGTTTTGCTCAGATTTAAAGCCTCCAGCAGTATTTAGCTCAGATTTCTAACCCTCCTCAGTATTTTGCTCAGATTATCAGACTCCCTCATTATTTTGCTCAGATTACCAATCTCACCCAGGATTTTGCTCAGATATCCCGCCTCCCTCAGTGTTTTGCTCAGATTACAGCCTCCCCAGTATTTTGCCCAGGTTACCAATCTCCCCCAGAATGTTCCTCAAATTACCAGCCTTCCCAATATTTTGCTCAGATTACTAGCCTCCCCAAGTATTTTCCTCAGATGACCAGCCTCCCCAAGTATTTTGCTCAGATTCCCAACCTCCCCCAGTATTTTGCTCAGATTCCCAATCTCCCCCAGTATTTTGCTCAGATTACAGGCTCCCTCAGTGTTTTGCTCAGAGTACAGCCTCCCCAGTGTTTTGCCCAGATTACCAATCTCCCCCAGTATTTTGCTCAGATTACCAGCCTCTTCCAGTATTTTACTCTAATTTCCAGCCTTTATCAGTATTTTGCTCAGACTTCCAACCTCCCCTAGTATTTTGCTCAGAATACGAGCCTCTCCAAGTATTTTGCTCAGACCTCCCTCCTCCCTCCGTATTTTGCTCAGATTTCCAGCTCCCCCCACCACCCCCCAGCACCATCCAGTGTTTGGTCTGAGGTCCAGCCTCCATCAGTACCTTGCTCAGATTTAAAGCCTTCACCAGTATTTTGCTCAGATTTCCATTCTGCCTTAGTATTCTGCTCAGATTACCAGCCTCCAACAGTATTTTGCTCAGATATAAAGCCTCCACCAGTATTTTGCTCTGATTTCCATCCTCCCCAAGTATTTTGCTCAGATTACTAGCCTCCCCAAATATTTTCCTCAGATTACTAGCCTCCACAAGTATTTTCCTCAGTTTACCAGCCTCCCCAAGTATTTTGCTGAGATTCCCAACCTCCCCCAGTATTTTGCTCAGATTACAGGCTCCCTCAGTGTTTTGCTCAGAGTACAGCCTCCCTAGTGTTTTGCTCAGATTACCAATCTCCCCCAGGATTTTCCTCAGATTTCCTGCCTCCCTCATTGTTTTGCTCAGATTACTGCCTCCCCAGTATTTTGCCCAGGTTACCAATCTCCCCCAGAATGTTTCTCAGATTACCAGCCTTCCCAGTATTTTGTTCAGTTTTCTAACCTCCCCATGTATTTTGCTCAGATTACTAACCTCCCCCAGTATTTTGTTCAGATTACAGCCTCCCCATGTATTTTGCTCAGATTACTAATCTCCCATGTATTTTGCTCAGATTACTAACCTCCCATGTATTTTGCTCAGATTACTAACCTCCCCCAGTATTTTGTTCAGATTACTAACCTCCCCATGTATTTTGCTCAGATTACAGCCTCCCCATGTATTTTGCTCAGATTACTAACCTCCCCCATGTATTTTGTTCGTATTACAGCTTCCCCATGTATTTTGCTCAGATTACTAAATTCCCCATGTATTTTGTTCAGTTTACTAACCTCCCCCAGTATTTTGTTCAGATTACTAACCTCCCCATGTATTTTGCTCAGATTACAGCCTCTCCCATGTATTTTGTTCAGATTACAGCCTCCCCATGTATTTTGCTCAGATTACTAAACTCCCCCAGTATTTTGTCAGTTTACTAACCTCCCCAGTATTTTGTTCAGATTACTAACATCCCCATGTATTTTGCTCAGATTACAGCCTCTCCATGTATTTTGCTCAGATTACTAACCTCCCCATGTATTTTGCCAAGATTACTAACCTCCCCATGTATTTTGCTCAGATTACTAAGCTCCCCCAGTATGTTGCTCAGATTACAGCCTCCCCATGTATTTTGCTCAGATTACTAACCTGCCCATGTATTTTGCTCAGATTACAGCCTCCCCCAGTATTTTGCTCACATTACCAGTCTCCCCAGTATTTTGCTCAGATTGCCAACCCCCCCCCCCCCAGTATTTTGCTCAGTTTACCAGCCTCTCCAGTATTCTGCTCAGATTACGTGCCTCCCCCAGTATTTTGCTCAGATTACCAGCCTCTCCAGTATTTTGCTCAGATTTCCAACCTCCCCAGTATGTTGCTCAGATAAAAGTCTCCCCAGTGTTTTGCTCAGATTTAAAGCCTCCAGCAGTATTTAGCTCAGATTTCTAACCCTCCTCAGTATTTTGCTCAGATTATCAGACTCCCTCATTATTTTGCTCAGATTACCAATCTCACCCAGGATTTTGCTCAGATATCCCGCCTCCCTCAGTGTTTTGCTCAGATTACAGCCTCCCCAGTATTTTGCCCAGGTTACCAATCTCCCCCAGAATGTTCCTCAAATTACCAGCCTTCCCAATATTTTGCTCAGATTACTAGCCTCCCCAAGTATTTTCCTCAGATGACCAGCCTCCCCAAGTATTTTGCTCAGATTCCCAACCTCCCCCAGTATTTTGCTCAGATTCCCAATCTCCCCCAGTATTTTGCTCAGATTACAGGCTCCCTCAGTGTTTTGCTCAGAGTACAGCCTCCCCAGTGTTTTGCCCAGATTACCAATCTCCCCCAGTATTTTGCTCAGATTACCAGCCTCTTCCAGTATTTTACTCTAATTTCCAGCCTTTATCAGTATTTTGCTCAGACTTCCAACCTCCCCTAGTATTTTGCTCAGAATACGAGCCTCTCCAAGTATTTTGCTCAGACTTCCCTCCTCCCTCCGTATTTTTCTCAGATTTCCAGCTCCCCCCACCACCCCCCAGCACCATCCAGTGTTTGGTCTGAGGTCCAGCCTCCATCAGTACCTTGCTCAGATTTAAAGCCTTCACCAGTATTTTGCTCAGATTTCCATTCTGCCTTAGTATTCTGCTCAGATTACCAGCCTCCAACAGTATTTTGCTCAGATATAAAGCCTCCACCAGTATTTTGCTCTGATTTCCATCCTCCCCAAGTATTTTGCTCAGATTACTAGCCTCCCCAAATATTTTCCTCAGATTACTAGCCTCCACAAGTATTTTCCTCAGTTTACCAGCCTCCCCAAGTATTTTGCTGAGATTCCCAACCTCCCCCAGTATTTTGCTCAGATTACAGGCTCCCTCAGTGTTTTGCTCAGAGTACAGCCTCCCTAGTGTTTTGCTCAGATTACCAATCTCCCCCAGGATTTTCCTCAGATTTCCTGCCTCCCTCATTGTTTTGCTCAGATTACTGCCTCCCCAGTATTTTGCCCAGGTTACCAATCTCCCCCAGAATGTTTCTCAGATTACCAGCCTTCCCAGTATTTTGCTCAAATTACAGCCTCCCCAGGGTTTTGCTCAGATTACAGCCTCCTCAGGGTTTTTCCCAGATTGCCAATATCACCCAGTATTTTGCTCAGACTTAAAGCCTCCAGCTGTATTTTGCTGATTTCAAACATCCTTCAGTACTTTGCTCAGATTACCTGCCTCCCTCAGTATTGTGCTCAGATTACCAGCCTCCTACACTATTTTGCTCAGATTACCAGCCTTCCCCAGTATTTTGCTCAGTTTTCCTGCCTCCCCCAATATTTTCCTCAGATTACCAGCCTCCCCAAGTATTTTGCTCAGATTCCCAACCTCACCCAGTATTTTGCTCATATTACCAGCCTCCCCAGTATTTTGCTCAGATTACCAACCTCCCCCAGTATTTTGCTCAGATTACAGGCTCCCTCAATGTTTTGCTCAGATATAAAGCCTCCACCAGTATTTTGCTCAGATTTCCATCCTCCCCCAGTATTTCCCTCAGATTACTAGCCTCCCCAAGTATTTTCCTCAGATTACCAGCCTCCCCAAGTATTTTGCTCAGATTCCCAACCTCCCCCAGTATTTTGCTCAGATTCCCAATCTCCCCCAGTATTTTGCTCAGATTACAGGCTCCCTCAGTGTTTTGCTCAGAGTACAGCCTCCCCAGTGTTTTGCCCAGATTACCAATCTCCCCCAGTATTTTGCTCAGATTACCAGCCTCTTCCAGTATTTTACTCTAATTTCCAGCCTTTATCAGTATTTTGCTCAGACTTCCAACCTCCCCTAGTATTTTGCTCAGAATACGAGCCTCTCCAAGTATTTTGCTCAGACTTCCCTCCTCCCTCTGTATTTTGCTCAGATTTCCAGCTCCCCCCCACTCCCCCCCCACGCCACCACCATCCAGTGTTTGGTCTGAGTTCCAGCCTCCATCAGTACCTTGCTCAGATTTCAAGCCTTCACCAGTATTTTGCTCAGATTTCCATTCTGCCTTAGTATTCTGCTCAGATTACCAGCCACCAACAGTATTTAGCTCAGATTACAGCCTCCCCAGTATTTTGTTCAGATTACTAACCTCCCCCAGTATTTTGTTCAGATTACAACCTCCCCCAGTATTTTGTTCAGATTACAGCTTCGCCCAGTATTTTGTTCAAATTACTAACCTCCCCCAGTATTTTGTTCAGATCACTAACCTCCCATGTATTTTGCTCAGATTACTAACCTCCCATGTATTTTGCTCAGATTACTAACCTCCCCCAGTATTTTGTTCAGATTACAGCCTCCCCATGTATTTTGCTCAGATTACTAACCTCCCCCAGTATTTTGTTCAGATTACTAACCTCCCCAGTATTTTGTTTAGATTACTAACCTCCCCATGTATTTTGTTCAGATTACTAACCTCCCCCAGTATCTTGTTCAGATTACTAACCTCTCCCAGTATTTTGCTCATATTACTAACATCCCCATGTATTTTGCTCAGATTACTAACCTCCCCATGTATTTTGTTCAGTTTACTAAACTCCCCCAGTATGTTGTTCAGATTACTAACCTCCCCCAGTATTTTGTTCAGATTACAGCCGCTCAGTAGTATTTTGCTCTGATTACAGCCTGCCCATGTATTTTGCTCAGATTACTAACCTCCCCATGTATTTTGCTCAGATTACTAACCTCCCCCAGTATTTTGTTCAGTTTTCTAATCTCCCCATGTATTTTGCTCAGATTACTAACCTCCCCCAGTATTTTGTTCAGATTACAGCCTCCCCATGTATTTTGCTCAGATTACTAATCTCCCATGTATTTTGCTCAGAACACTAACCTCCCCCAGTATTTTGTTCAGATTACTAACCTCTCCCAGTATTTTGTTCAGATTACTAACCTCCCCATGTATTTTGCTCAGATTACAGCCTCCCCATGTATTTTGCTCAGATTACTAACCTCCCATGTATTTTGCTCAGATTACTAACCTCCCCCAGTATTTTGTTCAGATTACTAACCTCCCCATGTATTTTGCTCAGATTACAGCCTCCCCATGTATTTTGCTCAGATTACTAACCTCCCCCATGTATGTTGTTCATATTACAGCTTCCCCATGTATTTTGCTCAGATTACTAAATTCCCCATGTATTTTGTTCAGTTTACTCACCTCCCCCAGTATTTTGTTCAGATTACTAACCTCCCCATGTATTTTGCTCAGATTACAGCCTCCCCCATGTATTTTGTTCAGATTACAGCCTCCCCATGTATTTTGCTCAGATTACTAAACTCCCCCAGTATTTTGTCAGTTTACTAACCTCCCCAGTATTTTGTTCAGATTACTAACATCCCCATGTATTTTGCTCAGATAACAGCCTCTCCATGTATTTTGCTCAGATTACTAACCTCCCCATGTATTTTGTTCAGATTACTAACCTCCCATGTGTTTTGCTCAGATTACTAACCTCCCATGTATTTTGCTCAGATTACAGCTGCCCCCAGTATTTTGTTCAGATTACTAACCTCCCCATGTATTTTGCTCAGATTATAGCCTCCACCAGTATTTTGCTCAGATTACAGCCTCCACATGTATTTTGCTCAGATTACAGCCTCCCCTAGTATTTTGCTCAGACTACTAACCTCCCATGTGTTTTGCTCAGATTACAGCCTCCCCATGTATTTTGCTCAGATTACTAACCTCCCCATGTATTTTGCTCAGATTACAGCCTCCCCCAGTATTTTGCTCAGATTACAGCCTCCCCATGTATTTTGCTCAGATTACTAACCTCCCCATGTATTTTGTTCAGATTACTAACCTCTCCATGTGTTTTGCTCAGATTACAGCCTCCCCATGTATTTTGCCAAGATTACTAACCTCCCCATGTATTTTGCTCAGATTACTAACCTCCCCCAGTATTTTGTTCAGATTACAGCCTCGCCATGTATTTTGCTCAGATTACTAACATCCCATGTATTTTGTTCAGATTACTAACCTCACACAGTAGTTTGCTCAGATTACGAACCTCCTCCAGTATTTTGCTCAGAATACAGCCTCCCCCAGTATTTTGTTCAGATTACTAACCTCCACAGTATTTTGTTCAGATTACTAACCTCCCCCAGTATTTTGCTCAGATTACTAACCTCCCCCAGTATTTTCTTCAGATTACTAACCTCCCCATTATTTTGTTTAGATTACTAACCTCCCCATGTATTTTGTTCAGATTACTAACCTCCCCCAGTATTTTCCTCAGATTACTAACATCCCCATGTATTTTGTTCAGTTTACTAAACTCCCCCAGTATATTGTTCAGATTACTAACCTCCCCCAGTATTTTGTTCAGATTACAGCCACTCCGTAGCATTTTGCTCTGATTACAGCCTGCCCATGTATTTTGCTCAGTTTACTAACCTCCCCCAGTATTTTGTTCAGTTTTCTAACGTCCCCATGTATTTTGCTCAGATTACAGCCTCCCACAGTATTTTGCTCAGATTACTAACCTCCCCCAGTATTTTGCTCAGATTACTAACCTCCCCATGTATTTTGCTCAGATTGCAGCATCCCCCAGTATTTTGCTCAGATCACAGCCTCTCCATGTATTTTGCTCAGATTACTAACATCCCCATGTATTTTGTTCAGATTACTAACCTCCCCATGTATTTTGCTCAGATTATAGCCTCCCCTAGTATTTTGCTCAGATTACAGCCTCCCCATGTATTTTGCTCAGATTACAGCCTCCCCATGTATTTTGCTCAGATTACTAACCTCCCCATGTATTTTGCTCAGATTATAGCCTCCCCTAGTATTTTGCTCAGATTACAGCCTCCCCATGTATTTTGCTCAGATTACTAACCTCCCCATGTATTTTGCTCAGATTACAGCCTCCCCATGTATTTTGCTCAGATTACTAGCCTCCCCATGTATTTTGCTCAGATTACTAACCTCCCCATGTATTTTGCTCAGATTACTAACCTCCCCCAGTATTTTGTTCAGTTTTCTAACATCCCCATGAATTTTGCGCAGATTACTAACCTCCCCCAGTATTTTGTTCAGATTACTAACCTCTCCCAGTGTTTTGTTCAGATTACTAACCTCCCCATGTATTTTGCACATCACTAACCTCCCCCTGTATTTTGTTCAGATTACTAACCTCTCCCAGTATTTTGCTCAGATTGCTAACCTCCCCCAGTAATTTGCTCAGATTTCTAACCTCCCCATGTATTTTGCTCAGATTACTAACCTCCCCCAGTATTTTGTTCAGATTACAGCCTCCCCATGTATTTTGCTCAGATTACTAGTCTCCCATGTATTTTGCTCAGATTACTAACCTCCCCAAGTATTTTGTTCAGATTACAGCCTCCCCATGTATTTTGCTCAGATTACTAACCTCCCCCAGTATTTTGTTCAGATTGCAGCCTCCCCATGTATTTTGCTCAGATGACTAACCTCCCCCAGTATTTTGTTCAGTTTACTATCCTCCCAATGTATTTTGTTCAGATTACTAACCTCACCCAGTATTTTGTTCAGATTACTAACCTCCCCATGTATTTTGCCCAGATTACAGCCTCCCGATGTATTTTGCTCAGATTACAGCCTCCTCCAGTATGTTGCTCAGATTACAGCCTCCCCATGTATTTTGCTCAGATTACTAATCTACCCATGTATTTTGCTCAGATTACAGCCTCCCCAGTATTTTGCTCAGATTACTAAATTCTCCATGTATTATGTTCAGTTTACTAACCTCCCCCAGTATTTTGTTCAGATTACTAACCTCCCCATGTATTTTGCTCAGATTACAGCCTCCCCCATGTATTTTGTTCAGATTACAGCCTCCCCATGTATTTTGCTCAGATTACTAAACTCCCCCAGTATTTTGTCAGTTTACTAACCTCCCCAGTATTTTGTTCAGATTACTAACATCCCCATGTATTTTGCTCGGATTACAGCCTCTCCATGTATTTTGCTCAGATTACTAACCTCCCCATGTATTTTGCCAAGATTACTAACCTCCCCATGTATTTTGCTCAGATTACTAACCTCCCCCAGTATTTTGTTCAGATTACAGCCTCCCCATGTATTTTGCTCAGATTACTAACCTCCCCAGTATTTTATTCAGATTACTAACCTCCCCAGTATTTTGTTTAGATTACTAACCTCCCCCAGTATTTTGTTCAGATTACTAACCTCCCCCAGTATCTTGTTCAGATTACTAACCTCTCCCAGTATTTTGCTCATATTACTAACATCCCCATGTATTTTGCTCAGATTACTAACCTCCCCCAGTATTTTGTTCAGATTACAGCCTCCCCATGTATTTTGCTCAGATTACTAACCTCCCCATGTATTTTGTTCAGTTTACTAAACTCCCCCAGTATGTTGTTCAGATTACTAACCTTCCCCAGTATTTTGTTCAGATTACAGCCGCTCAGTAGTATTTTGCTCTGATTACAGCCTGCCCATGTATTTTGCTCAGATTACTAACCTCCCCATGTATTTCGCTCAGATTACTAACCTCCCCCAGTATTTTGTTCAGTTTTCTAACCTCCCCATGTATTTTGCTCAGATTACTAACCTCCCCCAGTATTTTGTTCAGATTACAGCCTCCCCATGTATTTTGCTCAGATTACTAATCTCCCATGTATTTTGCTCAGAATACTAACCTCCCCCAGTATTTTGTTCAGATTACTAACGTCTCCCAGTATTTTGTTCAGATTACTAACCTCCCCATGTATTTTGCTCAGATTACAGCCTCCCCATGTATTTTGCTCAGATTACTAACCTCCCATGTATTTTGCTCAGATTACTAACCTCCCCCAGTATTTTGTTCAGATTACTAACCTCCCCATGTATTTTGCTCAGATTACAGCCTCCCCATGTATTTTGCTCAGATTACTAACCTCCCCCATGTATTTTGTTCGTATTACAGCTTCCCCATGTATTTTGCTCAGATTACTAAATTCCCCATGTATTTTGTTCAGTTTACTAACCTCCCCCAGTATTTTGTTCAGATTACTAACCTCCCCATGTATTTTGCTCAGATTACAGCCTCCCCCATGTATTTTGTTCAGATTACAGCCTCCCCATGTATTTTGCTCAGATTACTAAACTCCCCCAGTATTTTGTCAGTTTACTAACCTCCCCAGTATTTTGTTCAGATTACTAACATCCCCATGTATTTTGCTCAGATTACAGCCTCTCCATGTATTTTGCTCAGATTACTAACCTCCCCATGTATTTTGCCAAGATTACTAACCTCCCCATGTATTTTGCTCAGATTACTAAGATCCCCCAGTATGTTGCTCAGATTACAGCCTCCCCCAGTATTTTGCTCAGATTACTAACCTCCCATGTATTTTGCTCAGATTACATCCTCCCCCAGTATTTTCTTCAGATTACTAACCTCCCCATGTATTTTGCTCAGATTACAGCCCACCCAGTGTGTTGCTCAGATTACAGCCTCCCCATGTATTTTGCCCAGATTACTAACCTATCCATGTATTTTGCTCAGATTACAGCCTCCCCCAGTATTTTGCTCAGATTACAGCCTCCCCATGTATTTTGCTCAGATTACTAACCTCCCCATGTATTTTGTTCAGTTTTCTAACCTCCACATGTATTTTGCTCAGATTACTAACCTCCCCCAGTATTTTGTTCAGATTACAGCCTCCCCATGTATTTCGCTCAGATTACTAATCTCCCATTTTTTTGCTCAGATTACAAACCTCTCCCAGTATTTTGCTCAGATTACTAACCTCCCCATGTATTTTGCTCAGATTACAGCCTCCCCTAGTATTTTGCTCAGATTACATCCTCTCCATGCATTTTGCTCAGATTACTAACATCCCCATGTATTTTGTTCAGATTACCTACCTCCCCATGTATTTTGCTCAGATTATAGCCTCCCCATGTATTTTGCTCAGATTACTAACCTCCCCATATATTTTGCTCAGATTACAGCCTCCCCCAGTATTTTGCTCAGATTACAGCGTCCCCATGTATTTTGCACATCACTAACCTCCCCCTGTATTTTGTTCAGATTACTAACCTCCCCCAGTATTTTGTTCAGTTTTCTAACATCCCCATGAATTTTGCTCAGTTTACTAACCTCCCCCAGTATTTTGTTCAGATTACTAACCTCCCCATGTATTTTGCTCCGATTACAGCCTCCCCCATGTATTTTGTTCACATTACAGCCTCCCCATGTATTTTGCTCAGATTACTAAACTCCCCCAGTATTTTGTCAGTTTACTAACCTCCCCAGTATTTTGTTCAGATTACTAACATCCCCATGTATTTTGCTCAGATTACAGCCTCTCCATGTATTTTGCTCAGATTACTAACCTCCCCATGTATTTTGTTCAGATTACTAACCTCCCATGTGTTTTGCTCAGATTACTAACCTCCCATGTATTTTGCTCAGATTACAGCCGCCCCCAGTATTTTGTTCAGATTACTAACCTCCCCATGTATTTTGCTCAGATTACAGCCTCCACATGTATTTTGCTCAGATTACAGCCTCCCCCAATATTTTGCTCAGATTACAGCCTCCCCATGTATTTTGCTCAGATTACTAACCTCCCCATGTATTTTGCTCAGACTACTAACCTCCCATGTGTTTTGCTCAGATTACAGCGTCCCCATGTATTTTGCACAGATTACTAACCTCCCCATGTATTTTGCTCAGATTACAGCCTCCCCCAGTATTTTGCTCAGATTACAGCCTCCCCATGTATTTTGCACAGATTACTAACCTCCCCATGTATTTTATTCAGATTACTAACCTCTCCATGTGTTTTGCTCAGATTACAGCCTCCCCATGTATTTTGCCAAGATTACTAACCTCCCCCAGTATTTTGTTCAGATTACAGCCTCCCCATGTATTTTGCTCAGATTACTAACCTCCCCCAGTATTTTGTTCAGATTACTAACCTCCCCAGTATTTTGTTTAGATTACTAACCTCCCCATGTATTTTGTTCAGATTACTAACCTCCCCCAGTATCTTGTTCAGATTACTAACCTCTCCCAGTATTTTGCTCATATTACTAACATCCCCATGTATTTTGCTCAGATTACTAACCTCCCCCAGTATTTTGTTCAGATTACAGCCTCCCCATGTATTTTGCTCAGATTACTAACCTGCCCATGTATTTTGCTCAGATTACAGCCTCCCCCAGTATTTTGCTCAGATTACTAACCTCCCATGTATTTTGCTCAGATTACATCCTCCCCCAGTATTTTCTTCAGATTACTAACCTCCCCATGTATTTTGCTCAGATTACAGCCCACCCAGTGTGTTGCTCAGATTACAGCCTCCCCATGTATTTTGCCCAGATTACTAACCTATCCATGTATTTTGCTCAGATTACAGCCTCCCCCAGTATTTTGCTCAGATTACAGCCTCCCCATGTATTTTGCTCAGATTACTAACCTCCCCATGTATTTTGTTCAGTTTTCTAACCTCCACATGTATTTTGCTCAGATTACTAACCTCCCCCAGTATTTTGTTCAGATTACTAACCTCCCCATGTATTTTGCTCAGATTACAGCCTCCCCCAGTATTTTGCTCAGATTACATCCTCTCCATGCATTTTGCTCAGATTACTAACATCCCCATGTATTTTGTTCAGATTACCTACCTCCCCATGTATTTTGCTCAGATTATAGCCTCCCCATGTATTTTGCTCAGATTACTAACCTCCCCATATATTTTGCTCAGATTACAGCCTCCCCCAGTATTTTGCTCAGATTACAGCCTCCCCATGTATTTTGCGCATCACTAACCTCCCCCTGTATTTTGTTCAGATTACTAACCTCCCCCAGTATTTTGTTCAGTTTTCTAACATCCCCATGAATTTTGCTCAGTTTACTAACCTCCCCCAGTATTTTGTTCAGATTACTAACCTCCCCATGTATTTTGCTCCGAATACAGCCTCCCCCATGTATTTTGTTCACATTACAGCCTCCCCATGTATTTTGCTCAGATTACTAAACTCCCCCAGTATTTTGTCAGTTTACTAACCTCCCCATGTATTTTGCTCAGATTACAGCCTCCCCATGTATTTTGTTCAGATTACTAACCTCCCCCAGTATTTTGTTCAGATTACTAACCTCCCCCAGTATCTTGTTCAGATTACTAACCTCTCCCAGTATTTTGCTCATATTACTAACATCCCCATGTATTTTGCTCAGATTACTAACCTCCCCCAGTATTTTGTTCAGATTACAGCCTCCCCATGTATTTTGCTCAGATTACTAACCTCCCCATGTATTTTGTTCAGTTTACTAAACTCCCCCAGTATGTTGTTCAGATTACTAACCTCCCCCAGTATTTTGTTCAGATTACAGCCGCTCAGTAGTATTTTGCTCTGATTACAGCCTGCCCATGTATTTTGCTCAGATTACTAACCTCCCCATGTATTTCGCTCAGATTACTAACCTCCCCCAGTATTTTGTTCAGTTTTCTAACCTCCCCATGTATTTTGCTCAGATTACTAACCTCCCCCAGTATTTTGTTCAGATTACAGCCTCCCCATGTATTTTGCTCAGATTACTAATCTCCCATGTATTTTGCTCAGAATACTAACCTCCCCCAGTATTTTGTTCAGATTACTAACCTCTCCCAGTATTTTGTTCAGATTACTAACCTCCCCATGTATTTTGCTCAGATTACAGCCTCCCCATGTATTTTGCTCAGATTACTAACCTCCCATGTATTTTGCTCAGATTACTAACCTCCCCCAGTATTTTGTTCAGATTACTAACCTCCCCATGTATTTTGCTCAGATTACAGCCTCCCCATGTATTTTGCTCAGATTACTAACCTCCCCCATGTATTTTGTTCGTATTACAGCTTCCCCATGTATTTTGCTCAGATTACTAAATTCCCCATGTATTTTGTTCAGTTTACTAACCTCCCCCAGTATTTTGTTCAGATTACTAACCTCCCCATGTATTTTGCTCAGATTACAGCCTCCCCCATGTATTTTGTTCAGATTACAGCCTCCCCATGTATTTTGCTCAGATTACTAAACTCCCCCAGTATTTTGTCAGTTTACTAACCTCCCCAGTATTTTGTTCAGATTACTAACATCCCCATGTATTTTGCTCAGATTACAGCCTCTCCATGTATTTTGCTCAGATTACTAACCTCCCCATGTATTTTGCCAAGATTACTAACCTCCCCATGTATTTTGCTCAGATTACTAAGATCCCCCAGTAAGTTGCTCAGATTACAGCCTCCCCATGTATTTTGCTCAGATTACTAACCTGCCCATGTATTTTGCTCAGATTACAACCTCCCCCAGTATTTTGCTCAGATTACTAACCTCCCATGTATTTTGCTCAGATTACATCCTCCCCCAGTATTTTCTTCAGATTACTAACCTCCCCATGTATTTTGCTCAGATTACAGCCCACCCAGTGTGTTGCTCAGATTACAGCCTCCCCATGTATTTTGCCCAGATTACTAACCTATCCATGTATTTTGCTCAGATTACAGCCTCCCCCAGTATTTTGCTCAGATTACAGCCTCCCCATGTATTTTGCTCAGATTACTAACCTCCCCATGTATTTTGTTCAGTTTTCTAACCTCCACATGTATTTTGCTCAGATTACTAACCTCCCCCAGTATTTTGTTCAGATTACAGCCTCCCCATGTATTTCGCTCAGATTACTAATCTCCCATTTTTTTGCTCAGATTACAAACCTCTCCCAGTATTTTGCTCAGATTACTAACCTCCCCATGTATTTTGCTCAGATTACAGCCTCCCCCAGTATTTTGCTCAGATTACATCCTCTCCATGCATTTTGCTCAGATTACTAACATCCCCATGTATTTTGTTCAGATTACCTACCTCCCCATGTATTTTGCTCAGATTATAGCCTCCCCATGTATTTTGCTCAGATTACTAACCTCCCCATATATTTTGCTCAGATTACAGCCTCCCCCAGTATTTTGCTCAGATTACAGCGTCCCCATGTATTTTGCACATCACTAACCTCCCCCTGTATTTTGTTCAGATTACTAACCTCCCCCAGTATTTTGTTCAGTTTTCTAACATCCCCATGAATTTTGCTCAGTTTACTAACCTCCCCCAGTATTTTGTTCAGATTACTAACCTCCCCATGTATTTTGCTCCGATTACAGCCTCCCCCATGTATTTTGTTCACATTACAGCCTCCCCATGTATTTTGCTCAGATTACTAAACTCCCCCAGTATTTTGTCAGTTTACTAACCTCCCCAGTATTTTGTTCAGATTACTAACATCCCCATGTATTTTGCTCAGATTACAGCCTCTCCATGTATTTTGCTCAGATTACTAACCTCCCCATGTATTTTGTTCAGATTACTAACCTCCCATGTGTTTTGCTCAGATTACTAACCTCCCATGTATTTTGCTCAGATTACAGCCGCCCCAGTATTTTGTTCAGATTACTAACCTCCCCATGTATTTTGCTCAGATTACAGCCTCCACATGTATTTTGCTCAGATTACAGCCTCCCCCAATATTTTGCTCAGATTACAGCCTCCCCATGTATTTTGCTCAGATTACTAACCTCCCCATGTATTTTGCTCAGACTACTAACCTCCCATGTGTTTTGCTCAGATTACAGCGTCCCCATGTATTTTGCACAGATTACTAACCTCCCCATGTATTTTGCTCAGATTACAGCCTCCCCCAGTATTTTGCTCAGATTACAGCCTCCCCATGTATTTTGCACAGATTACTAACCTCCCCATGTATTTTATTCAGATTACTAACCTCTCCATGTGTTTTGCTCAGATTACAGCCTCCCCATGTATTTTGCCAAGATTACTAACCTCCCCCAGTATTTTGTTCAGATTACAGCCTCCCCATGTATTTTGCTCAGATTACTAACCTCCCCCAGTATTTTGTTCAGATTACTAACCTCCCCAGTATTTTGTTTAGATTACTAACCTCCCCATGTATTTTGTTCAGATTACTAACCTCCCCCAGTATCTTGTTCAGATTACTAACCTCTCCCAGTATTTTGCTCATATTACTAACATCCCCATGTATTTTGCTCAGATTACTAACCTCCCCCAGTATTTTGTTCAGATTACAGCCTCCCCATGTATTTTGCTCAGATTACTAACCTGCCCATGTATTTTGCTCAGATTACAGCCTCCCCCAGTATTTTGCTCAGATTACTAACCTCCCATGTATTTTGCTCAGATTACATCCTCCCCCAGTATTTTCTTCAGATTACTAACCTCCCCATGTATTTTGCTCAGATTACAGCCCACCCAGTGTGTTGCTCAGATTACAGCCTCCCCATGTATTTTGCCCAGATTACTAACCTATCCATGTATTTTGCTCAGATTACAGCCTCCCCCAGTATTTTGCTCAGATTACAGCCTCCCCATGTATTTTGCTCAGATTACTAACCTCCCCATGTATTTTGTTCAGTTTTCTAACCTCCACATGTATTTTGCTCAGATTACTAACCTCCCCCAGTATTTTGTTCAGATTACTAACCTCCCCATGTATTTTGCTCAGATTACAGCCTCCCCCAGTATTTTGCTCAGATTACATCCTCTCCATGCATTTTGCTCAGATTACTAACATCCCCATGTATTTTGTTCAGATTACCTACCTCCCCATGTATTTTGCTCAGATTATAGCCTCCCCATGTATTTTGCTCAGATTACTAACCTCCCCATATATTTTGCTCAGATTACAGCTCCCCCAGTATTTTGCTCAGATTACAGCCTCCCCATGTATTTTGCGCATCACTAACCTCCCCCTGTATTTTGTTCAGATTACTAACCTCCCCCAGTATTTTGTTCAGTTTTCTAACATCCCCATGAATTTTGCTCAGTTTACTAACCTCCCCCAGTATTTTGTTCAGATTACTAACCTCCCCATGTATTTTGCTCCGATTACAGCCTCCCCCATGTATTTTGTTCACATTACAGCCTTCCCATGTATTTTGCTCAGATTACTAAACTCCCCCAGTATTTTGTCAGTTTACTAACCTCCCCAGTATATTGTTCAGATTACTAACATCCCCATGTATTTTGCTCAGATTACAGCCTCTCAATGTATTTTGCTCAGATTACTAACCTCCCCATGTATTTTGTTCAGATTACTAACCTCCCATGTGTTTTGCTCAGATTACTAACCTCCCATGTATTTTGCTCAGATTACAGCCGCCCCCAGTATTTTGTTCAGATTACTAACCTCCCCATGTATTTTGCTCAGATTACAGCCTCCACCAGTATTTTGCACAGATTACAGCCTCCACATGTATTTTGCTCAGATTACAGCCTCCCCCAATATTTTGCTCAGATTACAGCCTCCCCATGTATTTTGCTCAGATTACTAACCTCCCCGTGTATTTTGCTCAGACTACTAACCTCCCATGTGTTTTGCTCAGATTACAGCGTCCCCATGTATTTTGCTCAGATTACTAACCTCCCCATGTATTTTGCTCAGATTACAGCCTCCCCCAGTATTTTGCTCAGATTACAGCCTCCCCATGTATTTTGCACAGATTACTAACCTCCCCATGTATTTTGTTCAGATTACTAACCTCTCCATGTGTTTTGCTCAGATTACAGCCTCCCCATGTATTTTGCCAAGATTACTAACCTCCGCATGTATTTTGCTCAGATTACTAACCTCCCCCAGTATTTTGTTCAGTTTTCTAACCTCCCCATGTATTTTGCTCAGATTACTAACCTCCCCCAGTATTTTGTTCAGTTTTCTAACCTCCCCATGTATTTTGCTCAGATTACTAACATCCCCAGGTATTTTGTTCAGATTACTAACCTCCCCCAGTATTTTGTTCAGATTACAGCCTCCCCATGTATTTTGCTCAGATTACTAATCTCTCATGTATTTTGCTCAGAATACTAACCTCCCCCAGTATTTTGTTCAGATTACTAACCTCTCCCAGTATTTTGTTCAGATTACTAACCTCCCCCAGTATTTTGTTCAGATTACAGCCTCCCCATGTATTTTGCTCAGATTACTTACCTCCCCATGTATTTTGTTCAGTTTACTAAACTCCCCCAGTATGTTGTTCAGATTACTAACCTCCCCCAGTATTTTGTTCAGATTACAGCCGCTCCGTAGTATTTTGCTCTGATTACAGCCTCCCCATGTATTTTGCTCAGATTACTAACCTCCCCATGTATTTTGCTCAGATTACTAACCTCCCCCAGTATTTTGTTCAGTTTTCTAACCTCCCTATGTATTTTGCTCAGATTACTAACATCCCGATGTATTTTGCTTCGATCACTAACCTCCCCCAGTATTTTGTTCAGATTACAGCCTCCCACAGTATTTTGCTCAGATTACTAACCTCCCACAGTATTTTACTCAGATTACTAACCTCCCCATGTATTTTGCTCAGATTACAGCCTCCCCCAGTATTTTGCTCAGATTACAGCCTCTCCATGTATTTTGCTCAGATTACTAACATCCCCATGTATTTTGTTCAGATTACTAACCTCCCCATGTATTTTGCTCAGATTATAGCCTCCCCTAGTATTTTGCTCAGATTACAGCCTCCCCCAGTATTTTGCTCAGATTACAGCCTCCCCATGTATTTTGCTCAGATTACTAACCTCCCCAAGTATTTTGCTCAGATTACTAACCTCCCCCAGTATTTTGTTCAGTTTTCTAACATCCCCATGAATTTTGCTCAGATTACTAACCTCCCCCAGTATTTTGTTCAGATTACCAACCTCCCCATGTATTTTGTCCAGATTACTGACCTCTCCCAGTGTTTTGTTCAGATTACTAACCTCCCCATGTATTTTGCACATCACTAACCTCCCCCTGTATTTTGTTCAGATTACTAACCTCCCCCAGTATTTTGCTCAGATTACTAACCTCCCCCAGTATTTTGTTCAGATTTCTAACCTCCCCACGTATTTTGTTCAGATTTCTAACCTCCCCATGTATTTTGCTCAGATTACTAACCTCCCCCAGTATTTTGTTCAGATTACAGCCTCCCCATGTATTTTGCTCAGATTACTAGTCTCCCATGTATTTTGCTCGGATTACAGCCTCCCCATGTATTTTGCTCAGATTACTAACCTCCCCCATGTATTTTGTTCAGATTACAGCCTCCCCATGTATTTTGCTCAGATTACTAACCTCCCCCAGTATGTTGTTCAGTTTCCTATCCTCCCCATGTATATTGTTCAGATTACTAACCTCACCCAGTATTCTGTTCAGATTACTAACCTCCCCATGTATTTTGCCCAGATTACAGCCTCCCCATGTATTTTGCTCAGATTACTAACCTCCCCGTGTATTTTGTTCAGTTTTCTAACCTCCACATGTATTTTGCTCAGATTACTAACCTCCCATGTATTTTGCTCAGATTACAGCCTCCCCCATGTATTTTGTTCAGATTACAGCCTCCCCATGTATTTTGCTCAGATTACTAAACTCCCCCAGTATTTTGTCAGTTTACTAACCTCCCCAGTATTTTGTTCAGATTACTAACATCCCCATGTATTTTGCTCAGATTACAGCCTCTCCATGTATTTTGCTCAGATTACTAACCTCCCCATGTATTTTGCCAAGATTACTAACCTCCCCATGTATTTTGCTCAGATTACTAACCTCCCCCAGTATTTTGTTCAGATTACAGCCTCCCCATGTATTTTGCTCAGATTACTAACCTTCCCCAGTATTTTGTTCAGATTACTAACCTCCCCAGTATTTTGTTTAGATTACTAACCTCCCCGTGTATTTTGTTCAGATTACTAACCTCCCCCAGTATCTTGTTCAGATTACTAACCTCTCCCAGTATTTTGCTCATATTACTAACATCCCCATGTATTTTGCTCAGATTACTAACCTCCCCCAGTATTTTGTTCAGATTACAGCCTCCCCATGTATTTTGCTCAGATTACTAACCTCCCCATGTATTTTGTTCAGTTTACTAAACTCCCCCAGTATGTTGTTCAGATTACTAACCTCCCCCAGTATTTTGTTCAGATTACAGCCGCTCAGTAGTATTTTGCTCTGATTACAGCCTGCCCATGTATTTTGCTCAGATTACTAACCTCCCCATGTATTTCGCTCAGATTACTAACCTCCCCCAGTATTTTGTTCAGTTTTCTAACCTCCCCATGTATTTTGCTCAGATTACTAACCTCCCCCAGTATTTTGTTCAGATTACAGCCTCCCCATGTATTTTGCTCAGATTACTAATCTCCCATGTATTTTGCTCAGAATACTAACCTCCCCCAGTATTTTGTTCAGATTACTAACCTCTCCCAGTATTTTGTTCAGATTACTAACCTCCCCATGTATTTTGCTCAGATTACAGCCTCCCCATGTATTTTGCTCAGATTACTAACCTCCCATGTATTTTGCTCAGATTACTAACCTCCCCCAGTATTTTGTTCAGATTACTAACCTCCCCATGTATTTTGCTCAGATTACAGCCTCCCCATGTATTTTGCTCAGATTACTAACCTCCCCCATGTATTTTGTTCATATTACAGCTTCCCCATGTATTTTGCTCAGATTACTAAATTCCCCATGTATTTTGTTCAGTTTACTAACCTCCCCCAGTATTTTGTTCAGATTACTAACCTCCCCATGTATTTTGCTCAGATTACAGCCTCCCCCATGTATTTTGTTCAGATTACAGCCTCCCCATGTATTTTGCTCAGATTAGTAAACTCCCCCAGTATTTTGTCAGTTTACTAACCTCCCCAGTATTTTGTTCAGATTACTAACATCCCCATGTATTTTGCTCAGATTACAGCCTCTCCATGTATTTTGCTCAGATTACTAACCTCCCCATGTATTTTGCCAAGATTACTAACCTCCCCAAGTATTTTGCTCAGATTACTAACCTCCCCCAGTATGTTGCTCAGATTACAGCCTCCCCATGTATTTTGCTCAGATTACTAACCTGCCCATGTATTTTGCTCAGATTACAGCCTCCCCATGTATTTTGCTCAGATTACTAACCTCCCATGTATTTTGCTCAGATTACATCCTCCCCCAGTATTTTCTTCAGATTACTAACCTCCCCATGTATTTTGCTCAGATTACAGCCCACCCAGTATGTTGCTCAGATTACAGCCTCCCCATGTATTTTGCCCAGATTACTAACCTATCCATGTATTTTGCTCAGATTACAGCCTCCCCCAGTATTTTGCTCAGATTACAGCCTCCCCATGTATTTTGCTCAGATTACTAACCTCCCCATATATTTTTTTCAGTTTTCTAACCTCCATATGTATTTTGCTCAGATTACTAACCTCCCCCAGTATTTTGTTCTGATTACAGCCTCCCCATGTATTTTGCTCAGATTACTAACCTCCCCATGTATTTTGTTCAGTTTACTAAACTCCCCCAGTATGTTGTTCAGATTACTAACCTCCCCCAGTATTTTGTTCAGATTACAGCCGCTCAGTAGTATTTTGCTCTGATTACAGCCTGCCCATGTATTTTGCTCAGATTACTAACCTCCCCATGTATTTCGCTCAGATTACTAACCTCCCCCAGTATTTTGTTCAGTTTTCTAACCTCCCCATGTATTTTGCTCAGATTACTAACCTCCCCCAGTATTTTGTTCAGATTACAGCCTCCCCATGTATTTTGCTCAGATTACTAATCTCCCATGTATTTTGCTCAGAATACTAACCTCCCCCAGTATTTTGTTCAGATTACTAACCTCTCCCAGTATTTTGTTCAGATTACTAACCTCCCCATGTATTTTGCTCAGATTACAGCCTCCCCATGTATTTTGCTCAGATTACTAACCTCCCATGTATTTTGCTCAGATTACTAACCTCCCCCAGTATTTTGTTCAGATTACTAACCTCCCCATGTATTTTGCTCAGATTACAGCCTCCCCATGTATTTTGCTCAGATTACTAACCTCCCCCATGTATTTTGTTCATATTACAGCTTCCCCATGTATTTTGCTCAGATTACTAAATTCCCCATGTATTTTGTTCAGTTTACTAACCTCCCCCAGTATTTTGTTCAGATTACTAACCTCCCCATGTATTTTGCTCAGATTACAGCCTCCCCCATGTATTTTGTTCAGATTACAGCCTCCCCATGTATTTTGCTCAGATTAGTAAACTCCCCCAGTATTTTGTCAGTTTACTAACCTCCCCAGTATTTTGTTCAGATTACTAACATCCCCATGTATTTTGCTCAGATTACAGCCTCTCCATGTATTTTGCTCAGATTACTAACCTCCCCATGTATTTTGCCAAGATTACTAACCTCCCCAAGTATTTTGCTCAGATTACTAACCTCCCCCAGTATGTTGCTCAGATTACAGCCTCCCCATGTATTTTGCTCAGATTACTAACCTCCCCCAGTATGTTGCTCAGATTACAGCCTCCCCATGTATTTTGCTCAGATTACAGCCTCCCCATGTATTTTGCTCAGATTACTAACCTCCCATGTATTTTGCTCAGATTACATCCTCCCCCAGTATTTTCTTCAGATTACTAACCTCCCCATGTATTTTGCTCAGATTACAGCCCACCCAGTATGTTGCTCAGATTACAGCCTCCCCATGTATTTTGCCCAGATTACTAACCTATCCATGTATTTTGCTCAGATTACAGCCTCCCCCAGTATTTTGCTCAGATTACAGCCTCCCCATGTATTTTGCTCAGATTACTAACCTCCCCATATATTTTTTTCAGTTTTCTAACCTCCATATGTATTTTGCTCAGATTACTAACCTCCCCCAGTATTTTGTTCAGATTACAGCCTCCCCATGTATTTCGCTCAGATTACTAATCTCCCATTTTTTTGCTCAGATTACTAACCTCTCCCAGTATTTTGCTCAGATTACTAACCTCCCCATTTATTTTGCTCAGATTACAGCCTCCCCCAGTATTTTGCTCAGATTACATCCTGTCCATGCATTTTGCTCAGATTACTAACATCCCCATGTATTTTGTTCAGATTACCTACCTCCCCATGTATTTTGCTCAGATTATAGCCTCCCCTAGTATTTTGCTCAGATTACAGCCTCCCCATGTATTTTGCTCAGATTACTAACCTCCCCATGTATTTTGCTCAGATTACAGCCTCCCCCAGTATTTTGCTCAGATTACAGCCTCCCCATGTATTTTGCGCATCACTAACCTCCCCCTGTAATTTGTTCAGATTACTAACCTCCCCCAGTATTTTGTTCAGTTTTCTAACATCCCCATGAATTTTGCTCAGTTTACTAACCTCCCCCAGTATTTTGTTCAGATTACTAACCTCCCCATGTATTTTGCTCAGATTACAGCCTCCCCCATGTATTTTGTTCACATTACAGCCTCCCCATGTATTTTGCTCAGATTACTCAACTCCCCCAGTATTTTGTCAGTTTACTAACCTCCCCAGTATTTTGTTCAGATTACTAACATCCCCATGTATTTTGCTCAGATTACAGCCTCCCCATGTATTTTGTTCAGATTACTAACCTCCCATGTGTTTTGCTCAGATTACTAACCTCCCATGTATTTTGCTCAGATTACAGCCGCCCCCAGTATTTTGTTCAGATTACTAACCTCCCCATGTATTTTGCTCAGATTACAGCCTCCACCAGTATTTTGCACAGATTACAGCCTCCACATGTATTTTGCTCAGATTACAGCCTCCCCCAATATTTTGCTCAGATTACAGCCTCCCCATGTATTTTGCTCAGATTACTAACCTCCCCATGTATTTTGCTCAGACTACTAACCTCCCATGTGTTTTGCTCAGATTACAGCCTCCCCATGTATTTTGCTCAGATTACTAACCTCCCCATGTATTTTGCTCAGATTACAGCCTCCCCCAGTATTTTGCTCAGATTACAGCCTCCCCATGTATTTTGCACAGATTACTAACCTCCCCATGTATTTTGTTCAGATTACTAACCTGTCCATGTGTTTTGCTCAGATTACAGCCTCCCCATGTATTTTGCCTAGATTACTAACCTCCCCATGTATTTTGCTCAGATTACTAACCTCCCCCAGTATTTTGTTCAGATTACAGCCTCCCCATGTACTTTGCTCAGATTACTAACGTCCCCATGTATTTTGTTCACATTACTAACCTCCCCCAGTATTTTGCTCAGATTACTTACCTCACCCAGTATTTTGCTCAGATTACAGCCTCCCCCAGTATTTTGTTCAGATTACTCACCTCACCCAGTATTTTGCTCAGATTACTCACCTCCCCATGTATTTTGCTCAGATTACTAACCTCCCCATGTATTTTGTTCAGATTACTAACCTGTCCCAGTATTTTGTTCAAATTACTAACCTCCCCATGTATTTTGCTCAGATTACTAACCTCCCCCAGTATTTTGCTCAGATTACTAACCTCTCCCAGTATTTTGTTCAGATTACTAACCTCCCCATGTATTTTGCTCAGATTACAGCCTCCCCCATGTATTTTGTTCAGATTACAGCCTCCCCATGTATTTTGCTCAGATTACTAAACTCCCCCAGTATTTTGTCAGTTTACTAACCTCCCCAGTATTTTGTTCAGATTACTAACCTCCCATGTGTTTTGCTCAGATTACTAACCTCCCATGTATTTTGCTCAGATTACAGCCGCCCCCAGTATTTTGTTCAGATTACTAACCTCCCCATGTATTTTGCTCAGATTACAGCCTCCACCAGTATTTTGCTTAGATTACAGCCTCCACATGTATTTTGCTCAGATTACAGCCTCCCCCAATATTTTGCTCAGATTACAGCCTCCCCATGTATTTTGCTCAGATTACTAACCTCCCCATGTATTTTGCTCAGACTACTAACCTCCCATGTGTTTTGCTCAGATTACAGCCTCCCCATGTATTTTGCTCAGATTACTAACCTCCCCATGTATTTTGCTCAGATTACAGCCTCCCCCAGTATTTTGCTCAGATTACAGCCTCCCCATGTATTTTGCACAGATTACTAACCTCCCCATGTATTTTGTTCAGATTACTAACCTCTCCATGTGTTTTGCTCAGATTACAGCCTCCCCATGTATTTTGCCAAGATTACTAACCTCCCCATGTATTTTGCTCAGATTACTAACCTCCCCCAGTATTTTGTTCAGATTACAGCCTCCCCATGTACTTTGCTCAGATTACTAACGTCCCCATGTATTTTGTTCACATTACTAACCTCCCCCAGTATTTTGCTCAGATTACTTACCTCCCCCAGTATTTTGCTCAGATTACAGCCTCCCCCAGTATTTTGTTCAGATTACTCACCTCACCCAGTATTTTGCTCAGATTACTCACCTCCCCATGTATTTTGCTCAGAGTACTAACCTCCCCATGTATTTTGTTCAGATTACTAACCTGTCCCAGTATTTTGTTCAAATTACTAACCTCCCCATGTATTTTGCTCAGATTACTAACCTCCCCCAGTATTTTGCTCAGATTACTAACCTCTCCCAGTATTTTGTTCAGATTACTAACCTCCCCATGTATTTTGCTCAGATTACAGCTTCCCCAATGTATTTTGTTCAGATTACAGCCTCCCCATGTATTTTGCTCAGATTAGTAAACTCCCCCAGTATTTTGTCAGTTTACTAACCTCCCCAGTATTTTGTTCAGATTACTAACATCCCCATGTATTTTGCTCAGATTACAGCCTCTCCATGTATTTTGCTCAGATTACTAACCTCCCCATGTATTTTGTTCAGATTACTAACCTCCCATGTGTTTTGCTCAGATTACTAACCTCCCATGTATTTTGCTCAGATTACAGCCGCCCCCAGTATTTTGTTCAGATTACTAACCTCCCCATGTATTTTGCTCAGATTACAGCCTCCACCAGTATTTTGCTTAGATTACAGCCTCCACATGTATTTTGCTCAGATTACAGCCTCCCCCAATAGTTTGCTCAGATTACAGCCTCCCCATGTATTTTGCTCAGATTACTAACCTCCCCATGTATTTTGCTCAGACTACTAACCTCCCATGTGTTTTGCTCAGATTACAGCCTCCCCATGTATTTTGCACAGATTACTAACCTCCCCATGTATTTTGCTCAGATTACAGCCTCCCCCAGTATTTTGTTCAGATTACTCACCTCACCCAGTATTTTGCTCAGATTACTCACCTCCCCATGTATTTTGCTCAGATTACTAACCTCCCGATGTATTTTGTTCAGATTACTAACCTGTCCCAGTATTTTGTTCAAATTACTAACCTCCCCATGTATTTTGCTCAGATTACTAACCTCCCCCAGTATTTTGCTCAGATTACTAACCTCTCCCAGTATTTTGTTCAGATTACTAACCTCCCCATGTATTTTGCTCAGATTACAGCCTCCCCCATGTATTTTGTTCAGATTACAGCCTCCCCATGTATTTTGCTCAGATTACTAAACTCCCCCAGTATTTTGTCAGTTTACTAACCTCCCCAGTATTTTGTTCAGATTACTAACCTCCCATGTGTTTTGCTCAGATTACTAACCTCCCATGTATTTTGCTCAGATTACAGCCGCCCCCAGTATTTTGTTCAGATTACTAACCTCCCCATGTATTTTGCTCAGATTACAGCCTCCACCAGTATTTTGCACAGATTACAGCCTCCACATGTATTTTGCTCAGATTACAGCCTCCCCCAATATTTTGCTCAGATTACAGCCTCCCCATGTATTTTGCTCAGATTACTAACCTCCCCATGTATTTTGCTCAGACTACTAACCTCCCATGTGTTTTGCTCAGATTACAGCCTCCCCATGTATTTTGCTCAGATTACTAACCTCCCCATGTATTTTGCTCAGATTACAGCCTCCCCCAGTATTTTGCTCAGATTACAGCCTCCCCATGTATTTTGCACAGATTACTAACCTCCCCATGTATTTTGTTCAGATTACTAACCTCTCCATGTGTTTTGCTCAGATTACAGCCTCCCCATGTATTTTGCCAAGATTACTAACCTCCCCATGTATTTTGCTCAGATTACTAACCTCCCCCAGTATTTTGTTCAGATTACAGCCTCCCCATGTACTTTGCTCAGATTACTAACGTCCCCATGTATTTTGTTCACATTACTAACCTCCCCCAGTATTTTGCTCAGATTACTTACCTCCCCCAGTATTTTGCTCAGATTACAGCCTCCCCCAGTATTTTGTTCAGATTACTCACCTCACCCAGTATTTTGCTCAGATTACTCACCTCCCCATGTATTTTGCTCAGAGTACTAACCTCCCCATGTATTTTGTTCAGATTACTAACCTGTCCCAGTATTTTGTTCAAATTACTAACCTCCCCATGTATTTTGCTCAGATTACTAACCTCCCCCAGTATTTTGCTCAGATTACTAACCTCTCCCAGTATTTTGTTCAGATTACTAACCTCCCCATGTATTTTGCTCAGATTACAGCTTCCCCCATGTATTTTGTTCAGATTACAGCCTCCCCATGTATTTTGCTCAGATTAGTAAACTCCCCCAGTATTTTGTCAGTTTACTAACCTCCCCAGTATTTTGTTCAGATTACTAACATCCCCATGTATTTTGCTCAGATTACAGCCTCTCCATGTATTTTGCTCAGATTACTAACCTCCCCATGTATTTTGTTCAGATTACTAACCTCCCATGTGTTTTGCTCAGATTACTAACCTCCCATGTATTTTGCTCAGATTACAGCCGCCCCCAGTATTTTGTTCAGATTACTAACCTCCCCATGTATTTTGCTCAGATTACAGCCTCCACCAGTATTTTGCTTAGATTACAGCCTCCACATGTATTTTGCTCAGATTACAGCCTCCCCCAATAGTTTGCTCAGATTACAGCCTCCCCATGTATTTTGCTCAGATTACTAACCTCCCCATGTATTTTGCTCAGACTACTAACCTCCCATGTGTTTTGCTCAGATTACAGCCTCCCCATGTATTTTGCACAGATTACTAACCTCCCCATGTATTTTGCTCAGATTACAGCCTCCCCCAGTATTTTGCTCAGATTACAGCCTCCCCATGTATTTTGCACAGATGACTAACCTCCCCATGTATTTTGTTCAGATTACTAACCTCTCCATGTGTTTTGCTCAGATTACAGCCTCCCCATGTATTTTGCCAAGATTACTAACCTCCCCATGTATTTTGCTCAGATTACTAACCTCCCCCAGTATGTTGTTCAGATTACAGCCTCCCCATGTACTTTGCTCAGATTACTAACGTCCCCATGTATTTTGCTCACATTACTAACCTCCCCCAGTATTTTGCTCAGATTACTTACCTCCCCCAGTATTTTGCTCAGATTACTAACCTCCCCCAGTATTTTGTTCAGTTTACTCACCTCACCCAGTATTTTGCTCAGATTACTCACCTCCCCATGTATTTTGCTCAGATTACTAACCTCACCCAGTATTTTGTTCAGATTACTAACCTGTCCCAGTATTTTGTTCAAATTACGAACCACCCCATGTATTTTGCTCAGATTACTAACCTCCTCCAGTATTTTGTTCAGATTACTAACCTCTCCCAGTATTTTGCTCAGATTACTAACCTCCCCCAGTATTTTGTTCAGATTACTAACATCCCCATGTATTTTGCTCAGATTACTAACCTCACACAGTATTTTGCTCAGATTACGAACCTCCCCCAGTATTTTGCTCAGAATACTAACCTCCCCCAGTATTTTGTTCAGATTACTAACCTCCCCAGTATTTTGTTTAGATTACTAACCTTCCCATGTATTTTGTTCAGATTACTAACCTCCCCCAGTATTTTGTTCAGATTACTAACCTCTCCCAGTATTTTCCTCAGATTACTATCATCCCCATGTATTTTGCTCAGATTACTAACCTCCCCCATATATTTTGTTCAGATTACAGCCTCCCCATGTATTTTGCTCAGATTACTTACCTCCCCATGTATTTTGTTCAGTTTACTAAACTCCCCCAGTATATTGCTCAGATTACTAACCTCCCCCAGTATTTTGTTCAGATTACAGCCGCTCCGTAGTATTTTGCTCTGATTACAGCCTGCCCATGTATTTTGCTCAGATTACTAACCTCCCCATGTATTTTGCTCAGATTACTAACCTCCCCCAGTATTTTGTTCAGTTTTCTAACCTCCCCATGTATTTTGCTCAGATTACTAACATCCCCATGTATTTTGTTCAGATTACTAACCTCCCCCAGTATTTTGTTCAGATTACAGCCTCCCCATGTATTTTGCTCAGATTACTAATCTCTCATGTATTTTGCTCAGAATACTAACCTCCCCCAGTATTTTGTTCAGATTACTAACCTCTCCCAGTATTTTGTTCAGATTACAGCCTCCCCCAGTATTTTGCTCAGATTACTAACCTCTCCCAGTATTTTGTTCAGATTACAGCCTCCCACAGTATTTTGCTCAGATTACTAACCTCCCCCAGTATTTTGTTCAGTTTTCTAACCTCCCTATGTATTTTGTTCAGATTACTAACATCCCCATGTATTTTGCTCAGATCACTAACCTCCCCCAGTATTTTGTTCAGATTACAGCCTCCCACAGTATTTTGCTCAGATTACTAACCTCCCCCAGTATTTTGCTCAGATTACTAACCTCCCCATGTATTTTGCTCAGATTACAGCCTCCCCCAGTATTTTGCTCAGATTACAGCCTCTCCATGTATTTTGCTCAGATTACTAACATCCCCATGTATTTTGTTCAGATTACTAACCTCCGCATGTATTTTGCTCAGATTATAGCCTCCCCATGTATTTTGCTCAGATTACTAACCTCCCCCAGTATTTTGCTCAGATTACTAACCTCCCCTAGTACTTTGTTCAGATTACTAACATCCCCATGTATTTTGCTCAGATTACTAACCTCACACAGTATTTTGCTCAGATTACGAACCTCCCCCAGTATTTTGTTCAGAATACAGCCTCCCACAGTATTTTGTTCAGATTACTAACCTCCACAGTATTTTGCTCAGGTTACTAACCTCCCCCAGTATTTTGCTCAGATTCCTAACCTCCCCCAGTATTTTGTTCAGATTACTAACCTCCCCAGTATTTTGTTTAGATTACTAACCTCCCCATGTATTTTGTTCAGATTACTAACCTCCCCCAGTATGTTGTTCAGATTACTAACCTCTCCCAGTATTTTCCTCAGATTACTATCATCCCCATGTATTTTGCTCAGATTGCAGCCCACCCAGTATGTTGCTCAGATTACAGCCTCCCCATGTATTTTGCCCAGATTACTAACCTACCCCTGTATTTTGCTCATATTACAGCCTCCCCCAGTATTTTGCTCAGATTACAGCCTCCCCATGTATTTTGCTCAGATTACTAACCTCCCCGTGTATTTTGTTCAGTTTTCTAACCTCCACATGTATTTTGCTCAGATTACTAACCTCCCCCAGTATTTTTTTCAGATTACAGCCTCCCCATGTATTTTGCTCAGATTGCTAATCTCCCATTTTTTTGCTCAGATTACTAACCTCTCCCAGTATTTTGCTCAGATTACTAACCTCCCCATGTATTTTGCTCAGATTACAGCCTCCCCCAGAATTTTGCTCAGATTACAGCCTCTCCATGTATTTTGCTCAGATTACTAACATCCCCATGTATTTTGTTCAGATTACTAACCTCCCCATGTGTTTTGCTCAGATTATAGCCTCCCCTAGTATTTTGCTCAGATTACAGCCTCTCCATGTATTTTGCTCAGATTACTAACCTCCCCATGTATTTTGCTCAGATTACAGCCTCCCCCAGAATTTTGCCCAGATTACAGCGTCCCCATGTATTTTGCACATCACTAACCTCCCCCTGTATTTTGTTCAGATTACTAACCTTCCCCAGTATTTTGTTCAGTTTTCTAACATCCCCATGAATTGTGCTCAGATTACTAACCTCCCCCAGTATTTTGTTCAGATTACTAACCTCCCCATGTATTTTGTTCAGATTACTAACCTCTCCCAGTGTTTTGTTCAGATTACTAACCTCCCCATGTATTTTGCACATCACTAACCTCCCCCTGTATTTTGTTCAGATTACTAACCTCCCCCAGTATTTTGCTCAGATTACTAAACTCCCCCATGTATTTTGTTCAGATTACAGCCTCCCCATGTATTTTGCTCAGATTACTAGTCTCCCATGTATTTTGCTCAGATTACTAACCTCCCCATGTATTTTGTTCAGATTAGAGCCTCCCCATGTATTTTGCTCAGATTACTAACCTCCCCCATATATTTTGTTCAGATTACAGCCTCCCCATGTATTTTGCTCAGATTACTTACCTCCCCATGTATTTTGTTCAGTTTACAAAACTCCCCCAGTATGTTGTTCAGATTACTAACCTCCCCCAGTATTTTGTTCAGATTACAGCCGCTCCGTAGTATTTTGCTCTGATTACAGCCTGCCCATGTATTTTGCTCAGATTACTAACCTCCCCATGTATTTTGCTCAGATTACTAACCTCCCCCAGTATTTTGTTCAGTTTTCTAACCTCCCCATGTATTTTGCTCAGATTACTAACGTCCCCATGTATTTTGTTCAGATTACTAACCTCCCCCAGTATTTTGTTCAGATTACAGCCTCCCCATGTATTTTGCTCAGATTACTAATCTCTCATGTATTTTGCTCAGAATACTAACCTCCCCCAGTATTTTGCTCAGATTACTAACCTCCCCCAGTATTTTGTTCAGATTTCTAACCTCCCCATGTATTTTGTTCAGATTACAGCCTCCCCATGTATTTTGCTCAGATTACTAGTCTCCCATGTATTTTGCTCAGATTACTAACCTCCCCATGTATTTTGTTCAGATTAGAGCCTCCCCATGTATTTTGCTCAGATTACTAACCTCCCCCATATATTTTGTTCAGATTTCTAACCTCCCCATGTATTTTGTTCAGATTACAGCCTCCCCATGTATTTTGCTCAGATTACTAGTCTCCCATGTATTTTGCTCAGATTACTAACCTCCCCCTGTATTTTGTTCAGATTACTAACCTCCCCCAGTATTTTGTTCAGTTTTCTAACATCCCCATGAATTGTGCTCAGATTACTAACCTCCCCCAGTATTTTGTTCAGATTACTAACCTCCCCATGTATTTTGTTCAGATTACTAACCTCTCCCAGTGTTTTGTTCAGATTACTAACCTCCCCATGTATTTTGCACATCACTAACCTCCCCCTGTATTTTGTTCAGATTACTAACCTCCCCCAGTATTTTGCTCAGATTACTAACCTCCCCCAGTATTTTGTTCAGATTTCTAACCTCCCCATGTATTTTGTTCAGATTACAGCCTCCCCATGTATTTTGCTCAGATTACTAGTCTCCCATGTATTTTGCTCAGATTACTAACCTCCCCATGTATTTTGTTCAGATTAGAGCCTCCCCATGTATTTTGCTCAGATTACTAACCTCCCCCATATATTTTGTTCAGATTACAGCCTCCCCATGTATTTTGCTCAGATTACTTACCTCCCCATGTATTTTGTTCAGTTTACAAAACTCCCCCAGTATGTTGTTCAGATTACTAACCTCCCCCAGTATTTTGTTCAGATTACAGCCGCTCCGTAGTATTTTGCTCTGATTACAGCCTGCCCATGTATTTTGCTCAGATTACTAACCTCCCCATGTATTTTGCTCAGATTACTAACCTCCCCCAGTATTTTGTTCAGTTTTCTAACCTCCCCATGTATTTTGCTCAGATTACTAACGTCCCCATGTATTTTGTTCAGATTACTAACCTCCCCCAGTATTTTGTTCAGATTACAGCCTCCCCATGTATTTTGCTCAGATTACTAATCTCTCATGTATTTTGCTCAGAATACTAACCTCCCCCAGTATTTTGTTCAGATTACTAACCTCTCCCAGTATTTTGTTCAGATTACTAACCTCCCCCAGTATTTTGTTCAGATTACAGCCTCCCCATGTATTTTGCTCAGATTACTTACCTCCCCATGTATTTTGTTCAGTTTACTAAACTCCCCCAGTATGTTGTTCAGATTACTAACCTCCCCCAGTATTTTGTTCAGATTACAGCCGCTCCGTAGTATTTTGCTCTGATTACAGCCTCCCCATGTATTTTGCTCAGATTACTAACCTCCCCATGTATTTTGCTCAGATTACTAACCTCCCCCAGTATTTTGTTCAGTTTTCTAACCTCCCTATGCATTTTGTTCAGATTACTAACATCCCGATGTATTTTGCTCAGATCACTGACCTCCCCCAGTATTTTGTTCAGATTACAGCCTCCCACAGTATTTTGCTCAGATTACTAACCTCCCACAGTATTTTACTCAGATTACTAACCTCCCCATGTATTTTGCTCAGATTACAGCCTCCCCCAGTATTTTGCTCAGATTACAGCCTCTCCATGTATTTTGCTCAGATTACTAACATCCCCATGTATTTTGTTCAGATTACTAACCTCCCCATGTATTTTGCTCAGATTATAGCCTCCCCTCGTATTTTGCTCAGATTACAGCCTCCCCCAGTATTTTGCTCAGATTACAGCCTCCCCATGTATTTTGCTCAGATTACTAACGTCCCCAAGTATTTTGCTCAGATTACTAACCTCCCCCAGTATTTTGTTCAGTTTTCTAACATCCCCATGAATTTTGCTCAGATTACTAACCTCCCCCAGTATTTTGTTCAGATTACTAACCTCCCCATGTATTTTGTACAGATTACTAACCTCTCCCAGTGTTTTGTTCAGATTACTAACCTCCCCATGTATTTTGCACATCACTAACCTCCCCCTGTATTTTGTTCAGATTACTAACCTCCCCCAGTATTTTGCTCAGATTACTAACCTCCCCCAGTATTTTGTTCAGATTTCTCACCTCCCCACGTATTTTGTTCAGATTTCTAACCTCCCCATGTATTTTGCTCAGATTACTAACCTCCCCCAGTATTTTGCTCAGATTACAGCCTCCCCATGTATTTTGCTCAGATTACTAGTCTCCCATGTATTTTGCTCAGATTACTAACCTCCCCATGTATTTTGTTCAGATTAGAGCCTCCCCATGTCTTTTCCTCAGATTACTAACCTCCCCCATGTATTTTGTTCAGATTACAGCCTCCCCATGTATTTTGCTCAGATTACTAACCTCCCCCAGTATGTTGTTCAGTTTACTATCCTCCCCATGTATGTTGTTCAGATTACTAACCTCACCCAGTATTTTGTTCAGATTACTAACCTCCCCATGTATTTTGCCCAGATTACAGACTCCCCATGTATTTTGCTCAGATTACAGCCCCCCAATATTTTGCTCAGATTACAGCCTCCACATGTATTTTGCTCAGATTACTAACGTCCCATGTATTTTGCTCAGATTACATCCTCCCCCAGTATTTTCTTCACATTACTAACCTCCCCATGTATTTTGCTCAGATTGCAGCCCACCCAGTATGTTGCTCAGATTACAGCCTCCCCATGTATTTTGCCCAGATTACTAACCTACCCCTGTATTTTGCTAAGATTACAGCCTCCCCCAGTATTTTGCTCAGATTACAGCCTCCCCATGTATTTTGCTCAGATTACTAACCTCCCCGTGTATTTTGTTCAGTCTTCTAACCTCCACATGTATTTTGCTCAGATTACTAACCTCCCCCAGTATTTTTTTCAGATTACAGCCTCCCCATGTATTTTGCTCAGATTACTAATCTCCCATTTTTTTGCTCAGATTACTAACCTCTCCCAGTATTTTGCTCAGATTACTAACCTCCCCATGTATTTTGCTCAGATTACAGCCTCCGCCAGAATTTTGCTCAGATTACAGCCTCTCCATGTATTTTGCTCAGATTACTAACATCCCCATGTATTTTGTTCAGATTACTAACCTCCCCATGTGTTTTGCTCAGATTATAGCCTCCCCTAGTATTTTGCTCAGATTACAGCCTCTCCATGTATTTTGCTCAGATTACTAACCTCCCCATGTATTTTGCTCAGATTACAGCCTCCCCCAGAATTTTGCTCAGATTACAGCGTCCCCATGTATTTTGCACATCACTAACCTCCCCCTGTATTTTGTTCAGATTACTAACCTCCCCCAGTATTTTGTTCAGTTTTCTAACATCCCCATGAATTGTGCTCAGATTACTAACCTCCCCCAGTATTTTGTTCAGATTACTAACCTCCCCATGTATTTTGTTCAGATTACTAACCTCTCCCAGTGTTTTGTTCAGATTACTAACCTCCCCATGTATTTTGCACATCACTAACCTCCCCCTGTATTTTGTTCAGATTACTAACCTCCCCCAGTATTTTGCTCAGATTACTAACCTCCCCCAGTATTTTGTTCAGATTTCTAACCTCCCCATGTATTTTGTTCAGATTACAGCCTCCCCATGTATTTTGCTCAGATTACTAGTCTCCCATGTATTTTGCTCAGATTACTAACCTCCCCATGTATTTTGTTCAGATTAGAGCCTCCCCATGTATTTTGCTCAGATTACTAACCTCCCCCATATATTTTGTTCAGATTACAGCCTCCCCATGTATTTTGCTCAGATTAGTAACCTCCCCCAGTATGTTGTTCAGTTTACTATCCTCCCCATGTATGTTGTTCAGATTACTAACCTCACCCAGTATTTTGTTCAGATTACTAACCTCCCCATGTATTTTGCCCAGATTACAGCCTCCCCATGTATTTTGCTCAGATTACAGCCTCCCCCAGTATTTTGCTCAGATTACAGCCTCCCCATGTATTTTGCTCAGATTACTAACCTCCCATGTATTTTGCTCCGATTACATCCTCCCCCAGTATGTTCTTCAGATTACTAACCTCCCCATGTATTTTGCTCAGATTACAGCCCACCCAGTATGTTGCTCAGATTACAGCCTCCCCATGTATTTTGCCCAGATTACTAACCTACCCATGTATTTTGCTCAGATTACAGCCTCCCCCAGTATTTTGCTCAGATTACAGCCTCCCCATGTATTTTGCTCAGATTACTAACCTCCCCATGTATTTTGTTCAGTTTTCTAACCTCCCCATGTATTTTGCTCAGATTACTAATCTCCCATTTTTTTGCTCAGATTACTAACCTCTCCTAATATTTTGCTCAGATTACTAACCTCTCCCATGTATTTTGTTCAGATTACAGCCTCCCCATGTATTTTGTTCAGATTACTAAACTCCCCCAGTATTTTGTTCAGTTTACTAACCAACCCATGTATTTTGCTCCGATTACAGCCTCTCGATGTATTTTGATCAGATTACTAACCTCCCCAAGTATTTTGTTCAGATTACTAACCTCCCCATGTATTTTGCTCACATTACAGCCTCCCCATGAATTTTGCTCAGATTACAGCCTCCCCATGTATTTTGTTCAGATTACTAACCTCCCCATGTATTTTGTTCAGATTACTAACCTCCCATGTGTTTTGCTCAGATTACTAACCTCCCATGTATTTTGCTCAGATTACAGCCTCCCCCAGTATTTTGTTCAGATTACTAACCTCTCCATGTATTTTGCTCAGATTACAGCCTCCCCCAGTATTTTGCTCAGATTACAGCCTCCCCATGTATTTTGCTCAGATTACTAACCTCACATGTATTTTGCTCAGATTACTAACCATCCCATGTATTTTGCTCAGGTTACAGCCTCCCCCAGTATTTTGCTCCGATTACAGCCTCCCCATGTATTTTGCTCAGATTACTAACCTCCCCATGTATTTTGTTCAGATTACTAACCTCCCCATGTATTTTGCTCAGATTACAGCCTCCCCCAGTATTTCGCACAGATTACAGCCTGCCCATGTATTTTTCTCAGATTACTAACCTCCCCATGTATTTTGCTCAGATTACAGTCACCCCCAGTATTTTGCTCAGATTACAGCCTCCTCATGTATTTTGCTCAGATTACGAACCGCCCCATGTATTTTGTTAAGATTACTAACAACCCCATGTATTTTGCTCAAATTAGTCTCCTCCATTATTTTGTTCAGATTACTAACCTCTCCCAGTATTTTGTTCACATTACTAACCTCCCCCAGTATTTTGCTCAGATTACTAACCTCTCCCAGTATTTGTTTTAGATTACTAACTTCCCCCAGTATTTTGTTCAGATTACTAACCTCCCCCAGTCTATTGTTCAGATTTCAGCCTCCCCATGTATTTTGCTGAGATTACGGCCTCCCCATGTATTTTGTTCAGATTACTAACCTCTCCATGTATTTTGCCCAGATTACAGCCTCCCCCAGTATTTTGCTCAGATTACAGCCTCCCCATGTATTTTGCTCAGATTACTAACCTCCCCATGTATTTTGTTCAGATTACTAACCTCCCATGTGTTTTGCTCAGATTACTAACCTCCCATGTATTTTGCTCAGATTACAGCCTCCCCCAGTATTTTGTTCAGATTACTAACCTCTCCATGTATTTTGCTCAGATTACAGCCTCCCCATGTATTTTGCTCAGATTACTCACCTCACATGTATTTTGCTCAGATTACTAACCACCCCATGTATTTTTCTCAGATTACTAACCTCCCCATGTATTTTGCACATCACTAACCTCCCCCTGTATTTTGTTCAGATTACTAACCTCCCCCAGTATTTTGCTCAGATTACTAACCTCCCCCAGTATTTTGTTCAGATTTCTAACCTCCCCATGTATTTTGTTCAGATTACAGCCTCCCCATGTATTTTGCTCAGATGACTAGTGTCCCATGTATTTTGCTCAGATTACTAACCTCCCCATGTATTTTGTTCAGATTAGAGCCTCCCCATGTATTTTGCTCAGATTACTAACCTCCCCCATATATTTTGTTCAGATTACAGCCTCCCCATGTATTTTGCTCAGATTAGTAACCTCCCCCAGTATGTTGTTCAGTTTACTATCCTCCCCATGTATGTTGTTCAGATTACTAACCTCACCCAGTATTTTGTTCAGATTAATAACCTCCCCATGTATTTTGCCCAGATTACAGCCTCCCCATGTATTTTGCTCAGATTACAGCCTCCCCCAGTATTTTGCTCAGATTACAGCCTCCCCATGTATTTTGCTCAGATTACTAACCTCCCATGTATTTTGCTCCGATTACATCCTCCCCCAGTATTTTCTTCAGATTACTAACCTCCCCATGTATTTTGCTCAGATTACAGCCCACCCAGTATGTTGCTCAGATTACAGCCTCCCCATGTATTTTGCCCAGATTACTAACCTACCCATGTATTTTGCTCAGATTACAGCCTCCCCCAGTATTTTGCTCAGATTACAGCCTCCCCATGTATTTTGCTCAGATTACTAACCTCCCCATGTATTTTGTTCAGTTTTCTAACCTCCCCATGTATTTTGCTCAGATTACTAATCTCCCATTTTTTTGCTCAGATTACTAACCTCTCCTAGTATTTTGCTCAGATTACTAACCTCTCCCATGTATTTTGTTCAGATTACAGCCTCCCCATGTATTTTGTTCAGATTACTAAACTCCCCCAGTATTTTGTTCAGTTTACTAACCAACCCATGTATTTTGCTCCGATTACAGCGTCTCGATGTATTTTGATCAGATTACTAACCTCCCCATGAATTTTGCTCAGATTACAGCCTCCCCCATATTTTGCTCAGATTACAGCCTCCCCATGTATTTTGTTCAGATTACTAACCTCCCCATGTATTTTGTTCAGATTACTAACCTCCCATGTGTTTTGCTCAGATTACTAACCTCCCATGTATTTTGCTCAGATTACAGCCTCCCCCAGTATTTTGTTCAGATTACTAACCTCTCCATGTATTTTGCTCAGATTACAGTCTCCCCCAGTATTTTGCTCAGATTACAGCCTCCCCATGTATTTTGCTCAGATTACTAAACTCACATGTATTTTGCTCAGATTACTAACCATCCCATGTATTTTGCTCAGGTTACAGCCTCCCCCAGTATTTTGCTCCGATTACAGCCTCCCCATGTATTTTGCTCAGATTACTAACCTCCCCATGTATTTTGTTCAGATTACTAACCTCCTCATGTATTTTGCTCAGATTACAGCCTCCCCCAGTATTTCGCACAGATTACAGCCTGCCCATGTATTTTTCTCAGATTACTAACCTCCCCACCCATGTATTTTGCTCAGATTACAGCCACCCCCAGTATTTTGCTCAGATTACAGCCTCCTCATGTATTTTGCTCAGATTACGAACCGCCCCATGTATTTTGTTCAGATTACTCACAACCCCATGTATTTTGCTCAAATTAGTCTCCTCCATTATTTTGTTCAGATTACTAACCTCTCCCAGTATTTTGTTCACATTACTAACCTCCCCCAGTATTTTGCTCAGATTACTAACCTCTCCCAGTATTTGTTTTAGATTACTAACTTCCCCCAGTATTTTGTTCAGATTACTAACCTCCCCCAGTCTATTGTTCAGATTTCAGCCTCCCCATGTATTTTGCTGAGATTACGGCCTCCCCATGTATTTTGTTCAGATTACTAACCTCTCCATGTATTTTGCCCAGATTACAGCCTCCCCCAGTATTTTGCTCAGATTACAGCCTCCCCATGTATTTTGCTCAGATTACTAACCTCCCCATGTATTTTGTTCAGATTACTAACCTCCCATGTGTTTTGCTCAGATTACTAACCTCCCATGTATTTTGCTCAGATTACAGCCTCCCCCAGTATTTTGTTCAGATTACTAACCTCTCCATGTATTTTGCTCAGATTACAGCCTCCCCCAGTATTTTGCTCAGATTACAGCCTCCCCATGTATTTTGCTCAGATTACTCACCTCACATGTATTTTGTTCAGATTACTAACCACCCCATGTATTTTTCTCAGATTACTAACCTCCCCAGTATTTTGCTCAAATTACAGCCTCCCCATGTATTTTGCTCAGATTACTAACCTCCCCATGTATTTTGTTCAGATAAGTCTCCTCCAGTATTTTGTTCAGATTACTAACCTCCCCCAGTATTTTGTTCAGATTACTAACCTCCCCCAGTATTTTGCTCAGATTACTAACCTCCCCATGTATTTTGCTCAGATAAGTCTCCTCCAGTATTTTGTTCAGATTACTAACCTCCCCCAGTATTTTGTTCAGATTACTAACCTCCCCCAGTATTTTGCTCAGATTACTAACCTCCCCATGTATTTTGCTCAGATAAGTCTCCTCCAGTATTTTGTTCAGATTACTAACCTCCCCAAGTATTTTGCTCAGATTACTAACCTCCCCATGTATTTTGCTCAGATTACTAACCTCCCCCAGTATTTTGCTCAGATTACTAGCCTCCCCATGTATTTTGCTCAGATTACTAACCTCCCTATGTATTTTGCTCAGAATACTAACCTCCCCCAGTATTTTGTTCAGATTACTAACCTCCCCCAGTATTTTGCTCAGATTACTAACCTCCCCATGTATTTTGCTCAGATAAGTCTCCTCCAGTATTTTGTTCAGATTACTAACCTCCCCCAGTATTTTGCTCAGATTACTAACCTCCCCCAGTATTTTGTTCAGATTACTAACCTCCCCCAGTATTTTGCTCAGATTACTAACCTCCCCATGTATTTTGTTCAGATAAGTCTCCTCCAGTATTTTGTTCAGATTACTAACCTCCCCCAGTATTTTGTTCAGATTACTAACCTCCCCCAGTATTTTGCTCAGATTACTAACCTCCCCCAGTATTTTGCTCAGAATACTAACCTCCCCAGTATTTTGCTCAGATTACTAACCTCCCCAGTATTTTGCTCAGATTACTAACCTCCCTATGTATTTTGCTCAGAATACTAACCTCCCCCAGTATTTTGCTCAGATTACTAACCTCCCCCTGTATTTTGCTCAGATTACTAACCTCCCCATGTATTTTGTTCAGATTACTAACCTCCCCCAGTATTTTGCTCAGAATACTAACCTCCCCAGTATTTTGCTCAGATTACTAACCTCCCTATGTATTTTGCTCAGAATACTAACCTCCCCCAGTATTTTGCTCAGATTACTAACCTCCCCCTGTATTTTGCTCAGATTACTAACCTCCCCAAGTATTTTGCTCAGATTACTAACCTCCCCATGTATTTTGCTCAGATTACTAGCCTCCCCATGTATTTTGCTCAGATTACTAACCTCCCCATGTATTTTGCTCAGATTACTAGCCTCCCCAAGTATTTTGCTCAGATTACTAACCTCCCCATGTATTTTGCTCAGATAAGTCTCCTCCAGTATTTTGTTCAGATTACTAACCTCCCCCAGTATTTTGTTCAGATTACTAACCTCCCCCAGTATTTTGCTCAGATTACTAACCTCCCCATGTATTTTGCTCAGAATACTAACCTCCCCATGTATTTTGCTCAGATAAGTCTCCTCCAGTATTTTGTTCAGATTACTAACCTCCCCCAGTATTTTGTTCAGATTACTAACCTCCCCCAGTATTTTGCTCAGATTACTAACCTCCCCCAGTATTTTGCTCAGAATACTAACCTCCCCAGTATTTTGCTCAGATTACTAACCTCCCTATGTATTTTGCTCAGAATACTAACCTCCCCCAGTATTTTGCTCAGATTACTAACCTCCCCCTGTATTTTGCTCAGATTACTAACCTCCCCAAGTATTTTGCTCAGATTACTAACCTCCCCATGTATTTTGCTCAGATTACTAGCCTCTCCATGTATTTTGCTCAGATTACTAACCTCCCCATGTATTTTGCTCAGATTACTAGCCTCCCCAAGTATTTTGCTCAGATTACTAACCTCCCCATGTATTTTGCTCAGATAAGTCTCCTCCAGTATTTTGTTCAGATTACTAACCTCCCCCAGTATTTTGTTCAGATTACTAACCTCCCCCAGTATTTTGCTCAGATTACTAACCTCCCCATGTATTTTGCTCAGATAAGTCTCCTCCAGTATTTTGTTCAGATTACTAACCTCCCCAAATATTTTGCTCAGATTACTAACCTCCCCATGTATTTTGCTCAGATAAGTCTCCTCCAGTATTTTGTTCAGATTACTAACCTCCCCCAGTATTTTGTTCAGATTACTAACCTCCCCCAGTATTTTGCTCAGATTACTAACCTCCCCATGTATTTTGCTCAGATAAGTCTCCTCCAGTATTTTGTTCAGATTACTAACCTCCCCAAGTATTTTGCTCAGATTACTAACCTCCCCATGTATTTTGCTCAGATTACTAACCTCCCCCAGTATTTTGCTCAGATTACTAGCCTCCCCATGTATTTTGCTCAGATTACTAACCTCCCCCAGTATTTTGCTCAGATTACTAGCCTCCCCATGTATTTTGCTCAGATTACTAACCTCCCCCAGTATTTTGTTCAGATTACTAACCTCCCCATGTATTTTGCTCAGATTACAGTCCCCTCCAGTATTTTGCTCAGATTACTAACCTCCCCCAGTATTTTGTTCAGATTACTAGCCTCCCCATGTATTTTGCTCAGATTACTAACCTCCCCATGTATTTTGCTCAGATTACTAACCTCCCCCAGTATTTTGCTCAGATTACTAGCCTCCCCATGTATTTTGCTCAGATTACTAACCTCCCCCAGTATTTTGCTCAGATTACTAGCCTCCCCATGTATTTTGCTCAGATTACTAACCTCCCCCAGTATTTTGCTCAGATTACTAGCCTCCCCATGTATTTTGCTCAGATTACTAACCTCCCCCAGTATTTTGTTCAGATTACTAACCTCCCCATGTATTTTGCTCAGATTACAGTCCCCTCCAGTATTTTGCATTGAGCTAGAAGCCCCGCCCCTTTTTGTTGTTGGTGGGGTTAGAGGTCAGAGGTCGAAGGTGCGCCGTCACCCTAACATGGCGGAACTGAGGAGCGGTCGGGAGCGGTCGGTGGAGGAGAGTGGCTCGGAGTCGGCGGATGAGGAGTGTGTGGGGCCGCTGCCCTCGCTGGCTGTACCTGCTAAGAGGAGGAAAGGTTTGTGGGGACCCGGAGAATAGGCGGCGCTGCGCGCGGTCCGGAGCTGGGAGACGTTTTCCGGGCTTGGCACATGCCCCATCAACAAGTACAATCTCCACCTTGGATTGGAGATGCTGGTGTTGGGCTGGGACGTACAGAATTAAAAATCACACAACACTAGATTATAGTCCAACCAGGTCGCAACCTGCTGATGAAGGTGCAGCACTTCAAAAGGTAGTGCTTCCAATTAAACCTGTTGGACTATAACCTGGTGTTGTGTGATTTTTAACCTCCACCTTGTAATGATTACACCAGGAACACTGATCAACTGCTTGGTCAAACCCCACATGTGGAATCATTATGTCTCAAAGTGCTGTACGGTCGCTAGCGAAATCGAGGGCAATACGCACAGCACACTCTTTCTTCTGTGAAGAAAAATGGTCCTAATGGCTCTCTAACCTGCTTTTATGATTTTAAAAGTGGCACAGAGATTGGCCAAGTCATCAGTAAGTGCTCTCCAACTCTTCAAAATGGTACCGTGGGATGCACTACATCTGCGGGAGGATAGGCAGCACCTTGACTGAATTTTCAGTAGGAGTTGGATAATTAGCTGAAGGTGAAATAGTCATTGTGTTTCAGGGAAAGGATGGGGAAGGTTTTGGAGTTTGTTTGCAGGGACATAACAGGACAAATGGCTTCCTACTGTACTTAAGCTAGACTATGACTCTGGTCAATGACTGTGGTTCTTCTGTCTCACCATCTGAATCCATGAACTTGTGTGACATTCAAATAACTTGATCTGACCAACTTTACAGTATTTTAAATCTAAAGAATATTTCTAGCTTCTGTGGCAAAGTAACACTTCCTGTTTTCCTGATGCCCTTCAAATTAACAGCTCAGACCCCAACTGAACAACTCTTAAGACAATTCCTCAAGTTGCAGGCACTTCCTAAATGTGTCATTGTCTGAGATTGTATCAAACAAATTCTCTTGCAGTCAGAGCACACCATTTATCCTTGCTTATTTAAGTTATTAATTTAGTAAAATAATCTCAAGTTACAGATTTGTATCTGTGAGGCAAAAGAAAACACTCACCTATGAAAGTAATTAAAGGAATAAAAAGCTGCATCTCCTTTTCCTGCTGTAAACTAAGTTGGCACTTGCACCAAATTTCTGATTTTAATAAATTAAGGAATCTGCTGACCACTGTTAACTTATATACGTAAACCTTGTCACACTTGAAAGTTTTCTTAAAACCTATCTTCTTGATTCTATTTTGTTACCTATCCAAATCTCCTCGTACTGTTCAATTTTTTTTTCCATTTACAACTAAAATATGCTTCCTCCTACAGAAAACTATGATGTGGTTATGTTGGGAGCAAGGATTTAAAGGAAACAGCAGTCATGGTTTTTGCTTTTTAAAAAGTGAAGTTTCAGTGACTAGTTTGATGTGGAAATACTGTGGTCTCGACAGATTACATTACATTACATTACAATGTGGAAACAGGCCCTTCGGCCCAACAAGTCCACACTGACCCGCCGAAGCGCAACCCACCCAACCCACATTTACCCCTTACCTAACACTACGGGCAATTTAGCATGGCCAATTCACCTAACCTGCACATCTTTGGATTGTGGGAGGAAACCGGAGCACCCGGAGGAAACCCACGCAGACACGGGGAGAACGTGCAAACTCCACACAGTCGCCTGAGGCGGGAATTGAACCCGGCGCTGTGAGGCAGCAGTGCTAACCACTGTGCCACCGTGCCGCCCACACGGTGGCACAGAAATGAAATAAGCCTGTATCTTTAATGTTGGCTTTTTTGTTTAAAGGTAAGCAAAACTCTAATGGCTTTTTTTTACAGGTAAGTATGAAGAAAATAGTTATCAATTCAGGAAGCCAAAAGCAATCTTGACTGGAGCAATTGGTTTTGAGGAATAAGTGGTTATAGTTAACACTGCAGACCCCTGGAGACACTGCAATTAAAGTTGAAGAAACAGATTTTGGACACTGGTCTAAAATGCAATCCATAAATAGTCTAGTATAGTGGTTCTTAACATAGGATCCATAGTTCTACTTCTGTGACAGCCCTTCAAATTTCACTGTTTACCTAAGTTATTGACATAAATTTCATGATATCACAAATGGGTATAACTTTACGCAAACTGCAATGCACCTTACCCAAAAAAATACACTATTATTACGTTATAATATTAATACCTTATATCGTTGCAACATCTTATTGGATTCTTTTTGCACTGTCTCTTTAATTCAAGGTAATGCGGTTAAATAGTTTAAAGAATCTTGCAATCTATTCCAAATTCTGCCCAAAAACACACCTTGATGGCTTTGTTTCTATGGGGACAGGAAGGCCTAGTGTGAGACTTATTGGGCCAAAATGTAAAACATTGACATGTGAAAGCAAAGGCATAGGAGCTGGACTGACTATGGATAAGCTTTCAGTCTCCAAGATTTCAATCAGAAATAGGGAAGTCTTTTGTGAGGATGCCACTAATGTGGTCAACAGAGAGGCCGTTGTATCTTTAAATATCAGACAGAATGGACTCTTTGAAAAGCTGCATCCTGTACCAATGTAAGGGACTTGCAAGATATCAGGATTATGCTGTTATTTGGTTAAGGATTTCTGAAAGTTAGCAATGTACTTCTTGATGGACACTTGTTCTGACTCAGAAATGAAGAGAAGCAAACTCGTGGGAAGCTAGAATGATGTTGAATTGGTTTATATGAAAACTTGTATTCTGTGGAGAGCAGAATACAAAGTACACCTGTGATATGAAGTTTTCCAGTCATTTTAAAAATTAAAGCAGAAATTACCTTTCTGTGGAATATTAGTTGGCCACCAGTTCTGCTGAGGCAACATTGCTTGTAGTGGCTTGTCCAGTAAATTAATTCAAATCTCTTGCCCAGTGATTGACCTGTAGGGATTGTAACATCTGCTAAAATTAGAAATACATTTGCCTTGTTTCTTTCTAGTTCTTGACTTTGAACATGTGTATCTGGACAACCTACCCAGTGCTTCAATGTATGAGCGTAGCTACATGCACAGAGACATAATAACACACATAATCTGCACCCGGTAAGACTTCTTTTAACATGAAACTCCATTTATGTTGTGTTGAATGATTTCATTTTTATTGGTGTCATCTTTATTCAGGCTCTTGCTTTGATATGGAATTGTGCAAGTTGTGTTCTTTAAGTATTTTCACAATAAACAAGAAATTCTGCAGACAATTCTGGAAAGACTTGTGTAATGCTAATGTTACTAAATTAGAAATCCAGAGGCTAATGCTCTGGAGGATGTTGGTTTAAATCCCACAGTGGGTGCTGATGGAATTTAAATTCACTGACTCGAGTCTGGAATTTAAGGTTAGCCATCAATTGTGGTAATTGTGAAACCACCATTTATTGTCATAAAAATCTGGCTCACTAGTATCCTTTTGAGGAAGGAAATCTTCCATCCTTACTTGGTTTGACTTACATCTAACTCCAGACCCATAGGAAGAGTGTTGACTTTTAACTGCCCTCTGAAATGATGTGAAAATCATTCAGTTTAAGGGCAAATAGGAATGGGCAGTAAATACTGGTGATGCTAGTGACACCCACATGGCATGAAAGATAAAATACAAGTTGCTTTGTGACAAAACAATGTTTTTTTTGTGTAATTTGAAATTTTATTCTTACGATTTTTTTGTTTTGATTTGTTTCCCTTTATATAATTTAAGATCTTACTTTTTCCACTTACTTGGGATGCCACTGTGACATAATCTTGGCACTCACTCTATTTTAAGATCTTTTCCAGGCCCTGTTTTCCTCATTTGATGTCTTTTTCCTCATGTCTTTTTTTCCTCAGACCCTTTTTCAGCATTATACCTTGGCCACTATTTTGTCTGACTTGACATCATTCCATGACCTTTAGTCTCTCTTTCTTCTATCCCAAACTTATGTTTTTCTTTCTATCTTCCACCTTTTGTTAGCTCCAACCTTATCCTGTCTCGCACTGAAATTCTGCTCTCTTGTTTTTGCTGACCGACATTGGTTCCTATTCATTGAACATTAAATCCAAGTTATCTTTGGAGCCATGTTCCACCATATCTCTAACTTCCTTTCTGTCCTTTGTCTCATGAATCCTTTTTAAAACTATCTTTTTCTGTAAACCTTGCCATTTCATCTCAGAGCAATTTTGACCCTTGTTGGTATTGTCTTCATGAAGTCCTCATTTTCTCCTCTGGACCTTAGAAATCTTGTTAAAGTCAAGATTTAGATCACTTTTTGGAATGTGGCATTCTTCCACTTTTTAATAATTGTCTTTTATTTTCTTGGCTACCTTTACCCTTCATCTGCTGACCATCTTTCCCACTCCATGTAAAGCTGCTTTGATTGTTTTTTGTATTATTGTTACATGCATGCAAATTATGGTACCCGTCAGAGTCTTTTTAGTGATTTTTTTTTTGCTATTCACCATTAGTAGAATTGTTAATCCAAAGTGTTGACTCACGGTAAAGAACTTTTAAAAAATCAAGTTATAGATATGGTAAATCTACTCTTATGATATAATTTCAAGCAGTGGAACACATAACCAGTTAAGCATATGCCATTAAAAGTAATTATTTCAATGTAAATAGATCAAATTGAAAAATGCACAACATAGACAGTAGATTCTTGAACCAATGATGTAGTGAGAAAATTGGGATTATTGTGATAATTAACCTATGATTGTAGAATATTGCAAATTAAATACATTGAGTTTTTTCAAAATGCTAAAGGTTTTTTAATCAATGTGTACAATTCTATGATGAGATGAATTTTCCAGTGTTTAGGTTGATTTACCAATTGCTGTCTCATTTATAAACATACAGGACAGATTTCATCATAACTGCCAGTCAGGATGGACATGTCAAGTTCTGGAAGAAGAAGTGTGATGAAGGAATAGAGTTTGTTAAGCATTTTCGCAGTCACTTAGGTAAAATATTGTTGTTTTCAAAGTTTTATACATGTATTTTACAATATAATGTGAATATCAAAGCAAATGTACAGTAATCTTTTGTTATGACACTTGTTGGGAAACGATTAGCAGTATTCGTGAGCTAAAAGAGGCTGAATGGTTGGCTAGACCGCAGCAAGACAAAGAAATTTGTTCTGTAACCCTCTCAATGAAAAACAGTTTGGGATTAGAAGTTGCATGGTTGAGAACATAGAAAATAAACCACTCACTTAAAGATGGGAGCAACCGTGAACTGTATGCGATGAGGTTTATTTCCCCAGAATTACAAGTACCAGGAAACTATATATTTAAGGTTTAAGTTGCTGACAATATTTTTTTAAAATGTGAAATCTTGATGTGCCATCCTTTCACCACATAACTGGTGCTTTTTTTGAAAGAGAAATTTAATCTAGCAGCCTATAAGGAAATTGTAACATAAGCGTGTAGTACCTTAAAAGAGGTGCAGCAAAGATTCAGTAAATTGGGTTGAGATCACTTTCCCATTAAGAGATCAAGTAGAATGGGCTAACTCTCTGGAGTTTCAAGGAATGAGAAGTGATCAAATTGAAACATAAGGTTCTGAGTGCGTGATTGGGTGGGTTTTGAGCTGTTTCCCCAGCTGGAGCGTTTAAAACTAGGGAAGATAGTGTCATGACCAAACACCTGCCGTGTTTTCAGTTGTCCATGAGCAAAGAAACGCATGTTTAAAGCCTCTGAAAGTTTGTGTGTTTCAATTTAAAAAGAACTAACAGCACAGCAAGATGAGGATAGCTTCTTATACAATTATTTTGAAGCATCGATTAAAATAAAATATGGATAAAAAGATTTAAAATAAGGATGGGTAGAAGTTACATATGAGGATGAAAGTGCTATTTTGCAAACCTGTCATATTGAAGATTGTTTTCTTGATTTGATTTATTATTGTCACATACTGAGGTAGTGTTTTCTTAACCAAGTCAGTTTAAAATTTGAAGTCAGATTCAGCAGCTGTGATGGTTTTTGAAAGGCATGTAGTGGAGATTGCTCCCACAAGTGGACTCAGCAGAACAGGTTGAGGAAATGAGTAAAGACTCCTTTGTTTTACTTTTATGGGATTGCAGATTGTGGCTTTGATAGTCTGGTCAGTGCAACTGTCCTGGATAACTCCCGCAATCTCACCGTTGAGAAATAGCAACTGTTTAAGATATTTGTTTCGTTGTCTCTGCACAGTTGGCTTTACATCCAATGTTTATCATAACCAAACCAAAATGGCTACTGTGTTCAAGTGGGGCATTGTTCCACCAAGCCAATAAGTTAATTGCATTGAAGTTCTCTTCTGTTTCTTGTTCCCTGAGAGCTTTGAATTTTCACACCTTTTTAGATGGACTCCTCATGTTGTCCAAATGATAATCAAATTCTAAGTCTCCTTTCATGATTGCTGAGATAAGAGTTCAATAGACTTTGAGTAGAAAGTACAGTTAAGGCTAAAGATCAGCCATGGTCTTAGTGAATGATGATGCAAGTGTGAAGGGTTATTTGGTCTATTTCTCATATTCCATGTGTTCTTGAATATTATTTGAAATTATATGGCAAAAACAGCAAAAAGATATGAAAGCAGGTCCATACCAGTATAAATCAAATTTAGAATTAAATTTCTGGCATGACAACTAAGGTTGAGTTGAAAAATAATGACTTTTATGAAGAGCCAATCATGTGAAAGTTTATACAGGTATTAGGACAATAAACGAACAGTTACTAAATTACTCACATCAATACTATTGCTCATTTTTGTTTCATCTTGTTTTTCTTTGAAATGCAGGAGTTATTGAATCAGTTGGTGTTAGTGCGGAAGGAGCTTTATTCTGTTCTGTTGGAGATGACCAAGCGATGAAGATTTTTGATGTGGTGAACTTTGATATGATTAACATGCTTAAATTAGGGTAAATAAAAGAAGTGCTTTTTTTTGTGTTTGAACAAATATGACGTGTTCTCTGATTCATGATGTCTGCATTCTGTAAAAAAAATAGTAAATTGCTTTAATTAAAATAATTCCAAATAGCTATGGAAGCACACTTTTTTCATAATTTTATAATACATTCATCGTACAGAAAGTACTGCAAGTGATGAAAATCTGAACTCAAAAGAAAGTAATGAGAATACTTAATAGGTCTGGTAGCACATCTGGAGAGGAAAGCAGAGTTAATGTTACATGAAAGGTCACAGATCTAAGATGTTATAAAATCATGTGGTATCTGATATTGCTATTATACTGATCATGGCAACTCTTTTTGTTTATATAAATATTGATTGATACAGTAAAAAATAGTTGCATCAAAGTCTTTGTACTTTTCATTCTATTACTTTACTCTCATCCTAGCTCTCATGCTATATATCTGTAGCCGCATTCTCTTATCTTTTTGTACTCTTATCTGCTAAACCCATAAAAAAAAATACGAGTGTTGTCATGGAAAGGTTTGGGGCTGTTGGTTTAGTTAGTAAATGGACAGAGCATTGCTGAAGACATGGCCATTCAGAAAACTAAAAACTGAGGATTATGAAGATACTTTTATGATGCAATCATACTGGTGATGGAGATGTCAAACACCGAATGTGAGTTTGTTAGGGATAAAAATGAGGGCAACAATCATTCCATGGTTATAGGAGGGAAGTATGGGATATAAAAATTTGACTTGACACTGTAGTTGGCACCTTCAAACACAGTGCTGATTAATCTTTTGGGGAAAAAGGAAGACCTATTTGGAGTACTGTGGAATGTTGTCATCAGAATAGATGTGATAGGGAAGATGGGAGAATGGAATAGAGTTCTTAAAGGATGATGTGTGACTTGGAGACAAACTTGCAATGATGATGCTTCCATGCATATGTTGTCCATGCTCTTCTAGTTGCTTGTGGTTGTGGATTTGGAAGTTGCTGTTGAAGGAGAGTAGTGAGTTGCTCCAGTCTACATTGTAGATGGTACATTATGTCATGGTGGTGGAGGTACTCAATATTTAAGGTCATGTGTGAGGTGCTGATTAAGTCAACTCCTTCTACGTAGAATGTTTTGAAACTGTACTCATCCAGGCGATTGGAGACTAATCTGTCAAACTCATGACTTGTGATTTGTAAATAGTGGACAGGCTTTGGGATTGCAGCAGGTGAATTACTTCCCACTACATTGCTCATTGAAATTTAAATGGGAGGCTCTTGTGAGCAACTAAAGCAGAAAGCAAGACCATGAAAGGTGAAGAAATGAGCGAAGGACTGGTCTTTAATAGATTATGATTACAGTAAATTAATGAGTAGATGAGGGATAAATTGAATTTCATATCAAGTAAGTCAAAATTAATTTTATCGTTTCAGGTACCATCCCGGTAAGTGTGGGTGGATTTACTCACCTGGAGATGCTGTATCTGCTTTGGCATGTTCTGAAAAAATTACTGGAAAAATCTTTGTATATGATGCCAGAGGAAGTAACCAGCCGCTACATGTATTTGAAAAGCTACATAGCTGTTCTCTCACTGAGATTAACTTAAATTCTGTCTACAAGGTTGTAGTATCGACTGACAAATCAGGAATGTTGGAATACTGGACTGGGCCACCCAATGAGTACAGGTTCCCCAAAAATGTGGAGTGGGAATACAAAACCGATACAGACTTGTATGAATTTGCAAAATGTAAATCATACCCAATAAGTATCACATTTTCCCCTGATGGGAAAAAAATGGCTACTGTTGGTTCTGATCGCAAAATACGGATTTTCAGGTTTTTGACTGGAAAACTCATGAGAGTGTTTGATGAATCCCTTACAGTAAGTGAAAAATTATTTTTAATGTTCTAACCATTTTTCCTTCTCAACTTATTGTCTGTAAAGGGGGATAGAACGCTTTTTCTCTACATATGGTGACAGCATTGCATGTATAATGCAATACAATATAATTGTGATAAGGTGTAACCTGCTGTAAAGCTGTCTTAATTCCAATATTTGAGCTAACCTTAATGAAACATAGTTAATTTTATCATCTGTCAAGAATTGTTCATAACTCTATATAAAATTACCAATTTAGACTCAGCGATTTAGTGAACATGATGCTGTGATGCAAGAGTATGGGGGAAAAGCAGGAGATTTGCATGGTGCTTGTTCGAAAAGCCGCTGCAGGCATGGTGAATTGAATTGTTGTCTTCTGTACTGTAATAGTTGTGGTTCTATTGTTTTGTATTCACTAGACACAGGACTATGATTGTTGAACTCTTACCAAAGTAACCATGCTCAGGTCTGAACCTGGGCAGTTTGCGTTGGCTACTCAGCTCGAGAAAGAAAATTAAACTAAGTCCAATTCTCTCCTTGTCCACTGTCCCAAAACTGCTTCAGCAGTGAGCAAATGTTGGGTTTCTTGGAAACTTGTTTAAAGCATCTAGCTACAAACTGTAATTTTACACTGAATTTTGACCTTCATCTGCAATGCATCTTTCATCCATTTCGCAAAGACTTTGGTTGTCTTTCCACCACATTTAGGAATTCTCTCCTAAAGCTCTCACCTTGCTACTTTCCTTTCCTTCGCAGTTCATTGATATTTACAATCACTCTTTTAGTCATCTCCTGATTCTTCCAATCCTGATGTAATGCCTAATTGGTTCTCTCTGTCATCCTTAAGCATCTTAAATATGTTTCTTCAGTAGTGGTATGCAAACTATAGTAACAGGCCCACCAATAAGTTCAGTAAGCAAATGGAGCTTTTATTTCTACCTGCAAATTGGAAACTGTCATTTATTTTGTAGTTGTGGCTCTTCTCCTATTTAAGGCTTTTCTATGGAAGATCTTGAGAGATTTGGGATGAAACTACAGCGCAGGTGGTACTTTCACTTTGTCAAATTGAGATTACAAAGTAATCATTGGTAATCTCTTTAACTATATCTGTCACAAGCCATTCTTAAAATGGTTAATTTAATAGTCAACATGTGATTTTTATTTTCATCACTGCCTGCAGGACTCAAGTCTTAACAACTTGTCCCCATCCCCTGAAACTTATCTATTCAGTATATTCCACCAGGTCTTGAATTCATGTTAACATTTCTGAAGAACTTTCATTTCCAATTGTTCTGTAATAGAATTCAGTGCTCCATGAATTATTAACAGTAATTATTTTACTGTTTTTAAGATGTTTACAGAGCTACAACAGATGAGACCACAGCTTCCTGATATGGAGTTTGGCCGACGCATGGCGGTTGAAAGAGAACTGGAAAAAGTGGATGGAATGAGGCTAACAAATATTATTTTTGATGAAACTGGACATTTTGTACTTTATGGAACAATGCTGGGAATCAAAGTAATAAATGTAGAAACAAACAGGTATGTGATCCATGAAAATAGTTGCATGAAGTTAATGCAGCAGTAGATTGTACAAACAATTAGAATAGCAATAGAATTGAATATTTAATATCTGTGACGTGATCCTTTGTTTTTTTTTCTCCTTATCTATAGTTTCTTTCATAGTTATTCATTTGTGATAACTTTAAATATAATGAAATACAGATGCAGAAGAGGCATGCCAGTCAGGAAATCCTTCTCAGGATGGCAGCCGGTGGAAAGTGGTGTTCCACAAGTCACAGTGTTGGACCACAACTTTTCACTTTATACATTAACGATCTAGATGAAGGAACTGAGGGTATTCTGGCTAAGTTTTAAGATGATACAAAGATAGGTAGAGGGACAGGTAGCACTGAGGAGACAGGAAGGCTGCAGAAGGATTTGGACAGGTTAGGAGTGTGTGTAAAGAAGTGGTAGATGGAGTACAATGTAGGAAGGTGCATGGCATGAAGTATTTTCTAAATGGGGAGAAAATTCAGAAGTCTGAAGTGCAAAGAGACTTGGGAGTTCTAGTCCAGGATTCTCTCAAGGTAGATTTGCAGGTTGAGTCAGCAGTTAGGAAGGCAAATGCAACAATGGCATTTATTTTGAGAGGGCTTGCATATAAAAGCAGGTATGTACATCTGAGGCTTTAGTTGTTGAGGCTGTGACAAGGAAGCAGTATTTGTTCATTTCCCACAAATGGGAGGAAGGGACAAATCAGCCATGTCACCTCATTCTAATTAAAATGTAAAAATTGCAAGATTTGTGGATGCAGTAAATAAGAATGCAATCGTTTTGGCTGGAAACCTCTGTGTGCCATTTGAGGACATTGGCCTTAGCTCTGTCTTCTTTTATAGAATTGAAACATAAATAACCACAGTGTGTATCGGTTTGAAGAATACCAGCTCACTTTAAAGTGCTGTCCAATTGGCCCAATTTCCCTACTTTCCCCATAGCAATTTTCAAATGTGTAATCCAACTGCTTTTTGAAAATTACTATTGAAACAGTTTCTATCACTTTTTGAGGCAGGCATTTCATGAAAGCACGATTGCAAATATATTTAATTATTGTGCTTCACATTAACTTACAGTAGGTGCCAATTAAAGATCTATCTTGTCAGCATAAGCTTCCAGTGCAGGGTATACTTGTGCTCCAAAAGATATGCATCCACAGAATTCTTCTAATGATTTTGTAATAGAAGATTTAACTGAGTCACCTGTCTATTGAAGGCTGAATAGAATTTTGTCGTGTTGCGCAGAGCCATGGTCATATCCCATCTGGAGTACTTCATTCAGTTCTCGGCATTGAACCTTAAAAAAAGGCATTAGGACACTAGCAGTGAAATCAAGAAATGTTTTCATGCAAAGATTAGTGAAACTTCTGAATTTGCTTGTCCCCACCTTGCCCCCACTTCACCCCCCCCCCCAAAACAAAACCCAGAAAATTGTTCCTGACATATCAGTTTGTTTTGGTTTTTATTATAATCTGAGAGAAATGGCGCAAATGCAAATACTTAGAGTTGAGGTATTGATTAACTATCGTCTCACTGACTGGCAGAACCAGCTCAAGGGGCTGAATGCTCTTGTCAATTGCAGATAGGGCTAAGAAAGCACTTGTCAGTTAGCTCAGTTGGCTGGATAGCCGGTTTGCAATGCAGAATGGTGCTGACAACATGGGCTAAATTCCCACACTACTCTCTTCCTTAACCCCTCAGGATAAACCATCACCCTTTGTCTCTCTAGTGAGAGAGCAACCCTATGATCTGGTAAGATTGTGTTGACTTTTAAAGGCATTTTGCATGACAGATTAGAGGGGAAGAAATAGAAAAGTTGATGGTGTAAAACTTGGTAAAGAATAGTTTTTTCAAAGAATTTTTAAAACTTTTTTTAATAAGTGACAAGATATTTCATCAATGATTGCGTGGGATGTGGGGAATGAAGAGTCAACTGGAATTTGAGACACGGATGGTGTATATGGGAGTGTACAGAAAAATGGAGTGAGATCATGAAGAGACCTGAAAATAAGCACGTTGAAATTTGTGAGGGAGCTTTTGTGACAGCATAACACTGTCACATTTCCAATTCTTTTCAGATCCAACATAGAGTTGTATTGAGGAGAAAGTGAGGACTGCAGATGCTGGAGATCAGAGCTGAAAATGTGTTGCTGGAAAAGCGCAGCAGGTCAGGCAGCATCCAAGGAGCAGGAGAATCGACGTTTTGGGCATAAGCCCTTCTTCTAAGCCATTCCTGAAGAAGGGCTTATGCCCGAAACGTTGATTCTCCTGTTCCTTGGATGCTGCCTGACCTGCTGCGCTTTTCCAGCAACACATTTTCAGCATAGAGTTGTATTGGACTTGAAACATTAATTTTGTTTCTCTCTTCACATATTCCGCAGACTTGCTGTCCCTGCAGAATTTCATGTTGTTATTACAAGATTTTATTCCTTGGTTCATGTTCTATGATTGTTTTTTTTATTCTCCCAGTACATTGTTTTGTTTGCTTTCTCTCCAAATTACTGCTGAAAGGAGACATATAGATGCAGTAGAAGGATAAGGATAGCCGGATTTTAAACTGATGCATTATAACTAAAATGGTGAGGGGCAATATGTTGTGATTTTAAATGTAACGTTGATATGATTGTTGTACCCACATTGGCAAAGTGAACTCTTATTTATCTTCTTTTGAGGTGTGTACGCATCTTGGGTAAACAAGAAAATATCCGAGTAGTGCAAATGGCCTTGTTCCAAGGAGCAGCTAAACAGTCACAGGTTGTAATGACTATGGAAATGAAAGCTTCTGACAACCCTGTGCTACAAAATGTTCAACATGACCCAACAGTGTTCTGTACTGCTTTTAAAAAGAATCGATTTTATATGGTAATTGTGATTTTATGATGAGCAAATTTATCAGTAATTATGGGCATTATAAGTTTTAACTACTTTTCTTCCTCCTTGGCACTGCAGAAGAAAGTGTAATTGGAGTCTGTGTTAGAAGGTCAAAATTCCTTGATGCAGATTTATTTCTTAAAATTTGTTTTGCATAAGACTAAAATGTAGGAACCAAAGTAGGTTATTCAGCTCATTAAGTCCACTCCACCCTTCAATGAGATCATGGCTGATCTAAAAACCTCAACTCCACTTGTCTTGATGTCTCCGTAAGTCTTAATTACCTTACTGATTAAAATCTGTTTGTATCAGTCTGAACACAAGAGTCTTAACAACTCAAACATTTTAGCCCTCTGCGGTAAAGAATTCCACAGATTCACTATCCTTTTGAGAGAAGAACTCCCTCTTCTCTTTCTTAAATGAGTGACACATATTCTGAGATTATACCCTTTGATCTTACTCTTCTACAAAGGGAAACAACCTTTCTGCATCTACCCTGTCAAGGTTTGTAAGAATTTTGTATGTTTCAATATGGTTGCTTCTTATTCTTCTAACCTCAGTGAGTACAGGCCCAACGCACTCCAATTCTTGTTTCATGTTTCCTTTTAATTTGCCCAGTGTATATGGGATGAAATGGCAATATAGAACATTACAGCTCAGTACAGGCCCTTTGGTCCTCGATGTAGTGCTGACCTGTGAAGCCAATCTAAAGCCCATCTAACCTACACTATTCCGTTATCAACCATCTGTTTATCGAATGACCACTTAAATGCCTTTAATGTTGGAGAGTCCACTACTCTTACAGGCAGTGTGTTCCACGCCCCTACTACTTTGAGTAAAGAAAGTATCTCTGACATCTGTCCTGTATCTATCACCCCTCAATTTAAAGCTACGTGCCCTCATGCTAGCCATCACCATTCAAGGAAAAAGGCTTTCACTGTCCACCCGACCTAATCCTCTGAGCATCTTGTATGCCTCTACTAAGTCACCTCTTAACCTTCTCACTAATGAAAACAGCTTCAAGTCCCTCAGCCTTTCCTCATAAGACCTTCCTTCCATACCAGACGATATCCTGGTAAATCTCCTCCAAAGCTGAAAATGTGTTGTTGGAAAAGCGCAGCAGGTCAGGCAGCATCCAGGGAACAAGAGAATCGACGTTTCGGGCATAAGTCCTTCTTCAGGATTCCTGAAGAAGGGCTTATGCCCGAAACGTTGATTCTCCTGTTCCCTGGATGCTGCCTGACCTGCTGCGCTTTTCCAGCAACACATTTTCAGCTCTGATCTCCAGCATCTGCAGACCTCACTTTCTCCTCAAAAGTCTCCTACAAACCCTTTCCAATGCTTCCACATTCTTTGTATAATGTGGCGACTGGAACTGTACGCAATACTCCAAGTGCGGCCGCACCAGAATTTTGTATAGCTGCAACATGACCTCATGCCTCCAAAATTCAATCTCTCTGCCAATGAAGGCTAACAGACCATATGCCTTCTTAACAACCCTATCAACCTGGGTGGCAACTTCCAGAGATCTATGCACATGGACACAGATCTCTCTGTTCATCCACACTACCAACAATATTACCATTAACCCAGCACCAACTATTCCTGTTATTTCTTCCAAAGTGAATCACCTCACGCTTTTCTGCATTAAACTCCATTTGCCACCTCTCAGCCCAGCTCTGCACCTTATCTATGTTCCTCTGTAACCTGCAACATTCTGATGCATTGTCCACAACTCCACTGACTTTAGTGTCATCCACAAATTTACTAACCCATCCTTCTATGACCTCATTCAGGTCATTTATAAAAGTGACAAACAGCACTGGCCCCAAAACAGATCCTTGCAGTACACCACTAATAACTCAACTCCAGGATGAACATTTCTCATCAACCACCACCCTCTTACTACTTTCAGCTAGCCAATTTCTGATCCAAACAGCTAAATCACCTCAGTCCCATGTCTCCATATTTTCTGCAATAGCCTACTGTGGGAATCTTATCAAAAGCTTTACTGAAATCCATATGCACCACATTAATCGCTTTACGCTCATCCACCTGTTTGGTCACCTTCCCAAAGAACTCAATAAGGTTTGTAAGGCACAACCTACCCTTCACAAAATCGTGTTGTCTATCCCTAATCAAATAATTCCTTTCTAGCTGATAAATCCTATCTCTTATCCTTTCCAACACTTTGCCCACAACAGAAGTAAGGCTCACTGGTCTATAATTACCAGGGTTGTCTCTACTCCCCTCCTTGAACAAGGGAACAACATTTACTTACCACAAGTCTTGTACTATTCCTGTAGACAATGTTGACACAAAGATTAAAGCCAAAAGTCTGCAATCTCCTCCCTAGCTTCCCATCCAGCCCAGGGTATTTATCTACTTTCACACTTCCCAGAATTGCTAACACCTCCTCCTAATGAACCTCAATCCCGTCTAGCCTAATAGCCTGTATCTCCGTATCCTCCTCGACAACATTGTCTTTTTCCTGATATGATACGTATGTATTTGATGCAGTTGTATCTAAGCTTTTTTGTTGGGGTGTTGGACACATATCAACTAAGATTAATTCATATATTTGTTGTACTAAATATTGGCACTCTGATTTGAGATTTAATATTCTAATAAGACAAGAATAATGAGTTACTGATATAATTCTTTTGGAACAAACCAGTGATTTAGGAACAAGAACAAATCAAATTGAATTCTCTACCTTCAAAGTTTGGATTGTAAGGGCTCCAAGGTGTTATGTTCAATGTTACAATTTTGATCTCCTTGCATTATAATGTCCAAAAGATCTTCAATAAATTTATTTGTTCTGTACAAAAGTGAACTTATCTTTTTGAAAATGTATTCTTTAGCTTAGCTGTTCCTTTGTATATTATTTAAAGTTTACAAAGAGGGAACCAGAGGATACAAAGAGTGCTGAGTCTGATCGAGATGTCTTCAATGAGAAACCCTCCAAGGAAGAGGTGATGGCTGCCACACAAGCAGATGGTCCCAAGCGTGTATCAGACAGTGCAATTATTCACACAGCTATGGGAGATGTACACGTTAAGCTCTTCCCCGTTGAGTAAGTTTTCAAATGCATTTCAAACTATTAAATTTCACAAGAAAATACTTCATTGGGTTAAGTTTTAAAAATATCTGGTAAATTATTAACAACTTTGTGGATTGTAGTATTATTAAGTTCCATGTTTTCTTTAAAAGGCTATGTTGGAAACTGTTATGACGTAATTTTAAAAACATGTACTATTCTGGACCAGAAGAAGGTTGCATACAGTATTGAAAGTTACCCTTCCAACATTTTTAAAAATACCGTTTTGACTGTAAGACCTGGCATTGAGTATCCAGCACAATTTGTAAATGATCATCTTCTCCATTTGAATTGAGTTATTTATAGGCTATTACTTTTAAAAATAAACATTTTTATGTTTTTAGTTATCTATCCTGAACACCTTACACTTTGAATACCTTTCTTCTGGTAAAAAAAATAACCAGCACTTTTTACTTTCTTTATGTAGGTGTCCAAAAACTGTTGAAAATTTCTGTGTGCACAGCAGAAATGGATATTACAATGGGCATATCTTTCACCGTATTATTAAGGTATTTTTGATGGATCATAGAATCATAGAATAGTAGGAGGCAGAAGGAAGCCATGTAGACCAACACGCTGTGCTGACTTTCAAAGAACAAACTGGTTAGTTCTACTTGTCCATTTCCCCAAACCTGTGTAATTCTGTCTACTTCAGATGGTGTGGTGATAATGTCAATGGACTAGTCATCTAAAGGTCCAAACTAGAGTCCAATTCCACCATGGCTGCTGGTTGAGCTTAAAATCAATTAATAGATCTGGAATGTAAAGCTAACCTCAATAATGATAACCATGATAGTTATCATCCATTATTATAAAAGCCCAACTGGTTCACTAATATCATTTTAAGAAAGGAAATAAACCCTCCACAGTCAGTCTGGCCGACATGTGACTCCAGATACAGCAATGTGGTTGACTTTGTCAGTTCAAAGGCAGCTAAGGATGGGCACCAAATGTTGTCCTCCTAGTGACACCCACCTTCTTTGAAAGCATAAAAAATGTCTAATAATTTCCTAGCCCTTCCCGTTCCAAGGCAAACCTCCTTCGTTTCTCCAGTCAGTCCACATAACTTAGATTGAAATTTAACTGTAGACTGTTTTAAAGAGTTTTATGTTGATGAAAGTTAGTGCAGTACGTTCTCCTTTTGAGTGTAAACCAGTCAAGTTAAAAACAATATTGTAAATATTAATCCTATACTTAAAAGGATTTTAAAGATAATTTGGATTCATGTATTTTTTCATAGGGTTTCATGATTCAAACTGGAGATCCAACTGGCACAGGAATGGGTGGAGAAAGTATTTGGGGAGGAGAATTTGAAGACGAATTTCACCCAACATTGAGACATGATCGACCATATACACTCAGTATGGCCAATGCAGGTGCAAACAGTAATGGATCCCAGTTCTTCGTCACTGTTGTACCTACAGTAAGTCCCCACATTTCTTGTTTATATTCAGAATTAATTTGTTATTGCTTAATGTCCAATCTAAAGCTACACTCTTCCTTTTGATTAGGCTCTTTAAAACCTTACTTACTGAACATTGAGTTCAAAATTTCACATTATAACACAATTCCTTTTTCCATTTGGTAATGATTTCCATTTGGTCATGTTATCCCTTTTAAGCATTCATGGGAAGGCAACAGCGAGCAAATTCATGTATTCTTTTGTCTCTCCATGTTTATTTTCATGGAACTTAAGTGTCCACCAGCAAGGTCAGCATTTGTTCATTCGTTATTTTCCATGAACAATAAGCAACCTTTCTGAATTTCCACAGTCCATTTGATGTAGGTACACCCACAGTGCTGTTAAGAAGTAGGTTCCAGAATTTTAACGCAATGTCAGTAAAGGAATGACTAATTCCAGGTCAGGATAATATATAATTTAGAGGGGTACTTTCAGGTGATGGTATTCCCATGTATCTGTTGCATTTGTCCTTCTAGTTGTTAGACGTCATGGGTTTAAAGGTCCTGTTGAAACAATCTGTTGCTGTCATGCATCTTTTAGATGATGCAACATGCTGGCACTATGTGTTAGTGGTGGAGGGAGGGAATGATGAGGTTTATATCAAGGCATTAGTTTTGTTCTGGAAGGTGTCAAGCTTCTTGAGTGTTGTTGGAGCTGCAGTTATCCACATAATTGGGGAATGTTTTATCACGCTCCTAAATTATGTTTTGTAGATTATGGACAGGTCTTGGGGAGTCAGGACCAGCACAATTTCCAGCCTCTAACCTGTTCTGCTATAGCATTCATATAGGTAAAAACAATGACTGCAGATGCTGGAAACCACATTTTGGATTAGTGGTGCTGGAAGAGCACAGCAGTTCAGGCAGCATCCAAGGAGCAGTAAAATCGACGTTTCGGGCAAAAGCCCTTCATCAGGAAAACTGATGAAGGGCTTTTGCCTGAAACATCGATTTTACTGCTCCTCGGATGCTGCCTGAACTGCTGTGCTCTTCCAGCACCACTAATCTAGAATATAGCATTCATATGTCTGGTTTAGTTCAATTTCTGGTCAATGGTAACCCCAAGATACTTACTGAAGAAAATGGTGGATACATCTCCTAACTTTAAACTACCATTGTCACTATAGAAACTTATTCCCTGATTCCAGTGCTTCATAGCTTGAGGTTATATAAATTGGATTATGGTAGATGAATGCTTGTGTTCAGTATGGCTCTGTTAATCAGCTCAGTGTTACTTAAGCAAAACTTGACCAGTAAGGTCAGCAAATACTGTCATTTGAATTGTTCAGAATTGTAGCAATAAGGACAGCAGTTATGCCAAGTTAAACAAATAGTGAAGAAAATTTTGCAATCTTGTTTCCTAGGTTTGCCTTAGCAAATGTCCATTTTAAATTCAGCTGTAATACAAAATGAATTTAAAATCATCTGTAAATTGGAAATTGTATAAAAATCTGTTTTATACAAAATGAATATATAAGTAGTTTTGCTACAATTAAGACTGAGACCATGTCAAGGATACTGTTTATAGTTTTGAGATCAATTTATGCAGAGGGTTGTTTTTGCACTGGAAGAGTTTAGAGAAGATGGGGTTGATTCCTGGGATGGGGGCATTTGACTTAGGAAAGGTGCAGCAGGTTGGGCCTGTAGTTATTGGAGTTCAGAGTGATCTTATTGAAGCACAGAATTCCAAGGGAGGTTGACAGTATAGATGCTGAGAGGATTTTTATGTCCTGAAGACTTATAGTTCTGAAGGGTCTAATAAAAAAAAAGAGATCTCTCATTTAAGACTGCAGTCAGTCCATGTGACATTTTATAAATATCTACTTTGGAAAGAGGATCTATCTGATTCAAGGTTGGAATACAGACAGACTCAAACCTCACACCTTTAATGGATTGCTTGAGCTGAGATGTCACTTTTTTAAAAAATAAAACCTTAAGTTATCTCTTGAATGTGAATTGAAAGAAATTCTGGGATTTATATATTAATGAATGGAAACCTGCACCCCCATTCTAAGTGATTAAAGACTTAACAGCAATCTAGGGGGTTTTTCAATATATCACAGCAGTTGTATGATACTGATCATTTACTATAAATTCTGTGTCCTGTGATCCTGCCCCACTAGCTACCTGACAAAGGGTCTGTGCTCCAAAAACTTGTACTTCCAAATAGAACTGTTGGACTATAACCTGGTGTTGTGATTTTTAATTTTGTCCATCCCAGTGCAACACCGGTACCTCCACATCATGAAGAAATAAAGCATAGAATGGGTGACCGCTTTGCAAAACACCTATGTTCTGTCTGCAAAAAAGACCCTGAGCTTCCAATTGCCTGCCTCTTACGGCACCGTCTTCCCTGACCAACATTTCTATCTCAGGCTTGCTGCAGTGCTCCAGTGCAGCTCAGTGCAACCCACCTTTATCTAGGTGCCATCAGTTCTCAGGAAGGGTCACTGAACCCAAAACATTAACTCTGATTTCACTCCACAGATGCTGCCAGACCTGCTTGAGCCTTTCCAGCAATTTCTGTTGATGTTTCTGATTTGTAGCATCTGCAGTTCTTTCAGTTTTAACCTTTTTCTTCCAATTGAACTTGAATTACTATTCAGCTGGAAATACATAAATTTTCCATTTAAATAATTTACTAATCGTTTAATATATTTATTTAGAATTTTTAAGCATTAATCTGATTTGTAAGATTCTGTGGTGACAAATTCCAATAACTAAAGATAATTACCAGACAACACCCTGTTCATTATCTGGGCACCAAAGCAAACCTTTTGATGCAAAGATAATCAAATCTCTACAGAGTTGAGACTTGCCTGTGGGGGTAACATCATAATTGACTTTTGATCCAAAAGTTCAATGTGGAAAGTGTTTATTGCTAGGTCATAGCATGGAAACGGACTTTTCGGTCCAACCCGTCCATGCCAACCAGATATCCAACCCAATCTAGTCCCACCTGCCAGCACTCAGCCCATATCCCTCCAAATCCTTCCTATTCATATACCAATTCGGTCATTCTCAGTTTGGAAAACACCTTGGTGAAATAGAGCCTGAGGCTCGTCTTTATCAATTCTCTTCCTCACTCCTGCCCCAGTTGTGAAACTTGTGCATGAAATTCATTTTATTGGCTATTTTGTTGTAGAATCTAAGTCCACTTCCTTCAGGAAACTGAATTTAATTTTAATTTTGTTTTGATATTTATAGCCGTGGCTTGACAACAAACATACTGTTTTTGGCCGTGTGACAAAAGGAATGGAAGTGGTTCAGAGGATTGCCAATGTGAAGTGTAACCCCAAAACAGACAAGCCTTATGAAGATATTAGTATTATCAATATTACTGTAAAATAATATTAGCAACAGATTTCATTTTGTGAAAGTAATTTTATAAATTTTTAATTTTTTTTTACACCAGGGATGGTTGGTTGTTTCAATGTTTACCCATATCACGCCAATAAATGAGAAATCATGCCACTTTAAATAGTAATGCTTGTCGTACTGCTTCTTTTCTCTTTAAATTATTATGAAACTATTTAATATTTTAAGTTTTTGTGGACTAGAGATTGAAGAATTATGGAGATGCCAGAATTTGTTTTCAAGGTCAGTGAAGAAATACACCAGAGCTTCTGTTTTAAGCAAGGCATTTCTTCAAAACCATACATTCCAGATAATTGCAGGCCTTGTTTTTTTATGTAACGATTGAATTTCTCTCTCTCTCTCTAATCAGCCTGTTCAGAAATGTTATCACACACTCCTGGAGTAGTAGGATGGGAAACTGGGTCTTTTGGCTCAGTAGTGTACACTACCATTGCACAAGAGCCGTCTCAGACCTTGATTATTTAAACTCATCTCGGGGAAAAATACCTGATTGTTTTATGATCGAGTTTTATGGCTGTTCTGCTTAAACAGTTATTGTAGGTTTTGAATTTTTGTTTAGATTTTTCAGTTGAGGAAGGGATGCAAAGGAAAATATCTGTTCACCTTATGTCTCCTGTTTTGAACCTGCAGTTGAGAGATCACAGTGAAACTTGATTCTTCGTCTGAGAGTGTGATGAAAGCACTTCTTAATATTTTCCAACACAGCTGCATTTGCCAAGATGCCAGAGTTTAGTGTATGTGATTAATGAATTACATGCAAAAACATTAGATGACGGTTTCTGGAACATTCTATACCATTTGCTTTTTGTCTTCAAAAATTATCTCCTTTGGTCAGAAAGTGTTTTTCCTCTTCGAGTACATCTCGGCACAGTGAAAATAACTTATTTAGCTTTTCCTGAGGTGTGCACGTGATTGGATTAAAGTGGTGAATATTTATTGTTTATATTATAAATTGCATGCCTTGACTAATTCTCCATCTTCATTATGTGGATTTTTCATAAATCAATGATTTTGTTTTTAATAAAAACATGATTGATAGTTCCTTTCATTCCTCTCTAACATACAGAAGGCATATGGTCAGCTATATTGGGACTTGGGTATAATATTTTTATTTTGTTCTCTGACTCAGTAGTGGGACAAGATTGATAGTGTATTCCCCTCATCTTTGTCATGACAATGTTCATTGTACCTTTGGAGCCCCACTCAATTTGGTCAATTTGCAATACTGACAAAAGTTTTGCCCTTCTGCAGCAGAAGTGAACTCTACTGTTTTGAGGAATACGATGAATTTTCTTCCATACGTGCTGTGTTAACAAACAATTTAAGTAGTCTCTTCAATTTTTCATTTAAAACGGGTAATGATCCTCAGCAAAATGAAAGAGGTCTGTGTATGTTGTGTGTGAATAGGAAATATAGGCCTGGTTTTTCTGTAGTGCAGTGCTGCCACCCAAGATAGACATGGGGTGCTCTAGCAATGTGGCTTGTAACAAAGAACTAGTAACATTGTTGGACAATGCATTTTTATAATCATCCATTTCTATATCTCTTGTGGTTTAAAGTACCATAAGAGAACCATAAAGACGTTTAAACTTTTGAAATACAATACATTAATTTTCATGAGGATCTTGCATGGAAAATTGATAAGTGATAAGTCCGCATTTTATACATTTGACAAATTTAATGTGACTTTGGTGTTTCCAATTCTGTGGTGCTGTAACAATGTAACTAAAGGCAGTTATAACATGCTGTTTCCTGGGATGTGCTATGGGCGAGATACAGTAAAATGTAAATCCAGAGTAATTAGTTTATAACTTAATCAAATTTGATAGTTGTGGCAGGACAGGTGACGTGTTGCTACTGCAGCAGCTGGAAGCTGCTGGACACCAATGTGATCCAGAGCAAATACGTCTGTAGTAAATGTTTGCAGCTGGAGGAACTTAGGAACCAAGTTGAGGATCTGGTATCTGTACTGTAGATATTGCACCATATCAGGGAAGAGAATTATGAACAGTTTACATTTCATCAAAAGGGGAAAAGAGAAATTAAGTGAAGGTGGGGGGGAGGAAGAGAAATGCTGAGAGTAACCTGTGGGGAATATACAAACTGCAAAAGCTTGTGTAGGGTTACAAAGATAAAAATACTATTTGAAGATGGTCAGAAACTGATTATAATGAGGAACAAAGATGGCAGATCAATTAAATACAAATTTTGGTTCTGTTCTAACGACAAATCATGTCTGAAAAATGTTGGAGAACACAGGATTTACAGAGAGGGAGGGACTGCAGGAAATCAGTATAATCATCAGAGAAATTGGTGTTAAAGGCTGATAAAGTCCTGATGATCTAAAATATAATGGGTTTGAGAAATAGTGGATGCATTAGCAGTCATCTTTCAAAATTCTATAGACTCTGGAAGAATTCCCATGGATTGAAAGGTAGCTAATATAATCCCTCTATTTTTCAAAACAAAGTAGATATTGGAATTATGGACATGTTAGCCTGACATCAGTGGCAGAGAAAGCTCAAGTCCATTATAAAAGGGTTATTAGGTGAACACTTGGAAAACAGAGTGGCATGATCAAACAGTTAGTATGGTTTTATAAAAGGGAAATCACACTTGACAAATCTACTGGAATCTTCGAGGATATGATGAATAGAAGTGAAGGGGAGCCAGTGGATGTGGTTTATTTGGGCTTTCAGAAGGCTTCTATAAAGACACACTTTAAAAGTCTAGCATGTAAAATTATTGCATAAGGGATTGGGGGTAATGTATTGAGGTGAATATTGAACTGGTTGGCTGACAGGAAACAGGAACAAATAGGTCTTTTTCCAAAAGTCAGGCAGTGACTATTGGGTTGCTGTAAGGATCAGTGCTAGTATCCCAGCTATTCACAATATTAATAGTTTGAATGAGGGAACTAAATGTAATACTTTTCAAATTTGCAGAGGACACAAAGCTAATTGGAAGGATGAGCTGTAAGGAGGATGCAGAGATGCCTTTTGACTTGGACAAGCTGAATGAGTGGACAAATACTGGCTGATGACGTATAACATGAAAAATGTGTAGTTGTCCACTTTGGCAGTAAAAATTAGGAAGGTGACTGTAAATTGAGAGTGGAATGTGCAATGAGACATGAGTGTCTTTGTTATCGTCAGTGACTGGTATACAATGCAGGGACAACAGGAAGATCAATGAAATGTTGGCCTTCATGGTGAGAGGATTTGAGTACAGAGGGGATGTCTTGCTGCAGTCCTACAAGGTCTGAGTGAGAACACACCTGAAGTTATTGAGAGGGGTTACAGTTAGGGGACTGGGAGGCATTGCAGGGATCCCCTGTCGCCGTTACCCTCAACACTTATACTGTTTTTGATACTGTTGGAGGTATGACTTACCAGGGGTAAGCCATGGGGTACAGGTCTCTGGCACAGAGTCTATCCCTGTTGCTCAGAAGGGAAGTGGGGAGAGGAGCAGAACATTAGTGATTGGGGACTCCACAGTTAAGGGAACAGATAGGAGGTTCAGTGGGAATGAGAAAAGCTCACGTTTGGTGTGTTGCCTCCCAGGTGCCATGATGGTTTGGATCATGTTTTCAGGATCCTTAAATGGGAGGAGCAGCCCCAAGTCGTGGTCCACATAGGCACCAATGACATAGGTAGGAAAAAGGATGGGGATTTAAGGCAGACATTCAGGGAGCTAGGGTGGAAGCTTAGAACTAGAACAGAGTCGTTATTTCTGGTTTGTTGCCTGTGCCACATGCTAGTGAGACGAGGAATAGGAAGAGGAGTTGAACATATAGCTACAGGGATGGTGCAGGAGGAAGCGATTCAGATACCTGGATAACCTGGGCTCTTCTGGGGTAGGTGGGACCTCTACAAACCAGATGGTGTACACATCTGAAACAGAAGGGCACCAATATTCTGGGGGGGGGAGGAATTTGCTACTGCTCTTCAGGAGAGTTTAAACTAATTCAGCAGGAGAATGGGAACCTAAATTGTAGCTCATGTCCAGGAGGTTGAGTAATGACATCAGAAATAAGGTTTCAAGGTCACACGAGTGCACCGGCAAACTGGAAGTTGGTTTGAAGTGTGTCTACTTCAATGCCAGGGCACCCAGAATAAGGTGTGTGAACTTGCAGCATGGGTTGGTACCTGGGACTTGGATGTTGTGGCCATTTTGGAGACATGGACAGAGCATGGACGGGAATGGTTGTTGCAGGTTCCATGGTTTAGATCTTTCAGTAAGAGCAGGGAAAGTGGTAAAAGAGGGAGAGGTTAGATTACATTACAGTGTGGAAACAGGCCCTTCGGCCCAACAAGTCCACACCGACCCGCCGAAGCGCAACCCACCCATACCCCTACATTTACCCCTTACCTAACACTACGGGCAATTTAGCATGGCCAATTCACCTGACCTGCACATCTTTGGACTGTGGGAGGAAACCGGAGCACCCGGAGGAAACCCACGCAGACACGGGGAGAATGTGCAATCTCCACACAGTCAGTCTCCTGAGGCAAGAATTGAACCCGGGTCTCTGGTGCTGTGAGACAGCAGTGCTAACCACTGTGCCATCTTGTGTGGCATTATTAGTCAAGAACACCATTAATGTGGTAGAAAGGATATTTGAGGACTCCTATTGAGGTAGTATGGGCTGAGTTTAGAAACTGGAAAGGAAAGGTCACCCTGTTGGAAGTTTTCTAGAGACTTCTGAATAGTTCCAGAGATGTAGAGGAAAGGCTAGCAAAGATGATTCTAGATTGGAGCGAGAGTAACAGGGTAGTTGTTATGGGGGAAATATCGATTGGAAATACTATAGTTCAAGTACTTTTAGATGGGTCAGTTTTTGTCCAGTGTGTGCAGGAGGGTTTCCTGATAGAGTATGTAGACAGGCCAACAAGGGGCGAGGCCACATTGGATTTGGTACTGGGTAATGAACCATGCCAGTTATTAGATTTGGAGGTAGGTGAGTACTTTGGTGATAGTGACCACAATTTGGTTATGTTTACTTTTGTGATAGAAAGGGATAGGTATACACTGGAGGGCAAGAGTTATAGCTGGGGGAAAGGCAATTATGATGCAATTAGGCAAGATTTAGGATGCATAGGATGGGGAAGGAATGGGCATGATTGAAATGTTGAGTTTATTCAAAGAATAAATGTCCTTTAAGTATGTACCTGCCAGGCAGGGAGGAAGTGGTCAAGCGAGGGAGCTGTGGTTTACTAAAGAAGTTGAATTTCATGTCAAGAGGAAGAAGGCTTATGTTAGGATGAGATGTGAAGGCTTAGTTGGGTCACTCGATAGTTGCACGTTAGCCAGACAGGACCTAAAGAGAGAGCTAAGAGGAGCCAGGCGGGGACATGAGAAGTCGTTGGCAGATAGGATCAAGGAAAATCCTAAAGCTTTCTATAGATATATCAGGAATAAAAGAATGACTAGGGTAAGATTAGGACCAATCAAGGACAGTAGTGGGAAGTTGTGTGTGGAGTCAGAGGAGATAGAAGAAGTGCTAAATGAATATTTTTCATCAGTGTTCACACTGAAAAAAGACATTTTTGTCGAGAATACTGAGAAACAGGCTACTAGACTAGACAGGGTTGAGGTTCACAAAAAGGAAGTATTAGCAATTCTGGAAAGTGTAAAAATAGATAAGTCCCCTGGGCCAGAAGGGATTTATCCTAGGATTCTCTGAGAAGCCAGGGAGGAGATTGCCAAGCCATTGGCTTTGATCTTTGTCGTCATTGTCTACAGGAATAGTATCGGAAGACTGGAGGATAGGAAATGTTCTCTTGTTCAAGAAGGGGAGTAGAGACAACCCTGGTAACTATAGACTACCCATAACCAAAGGAAGGTTCACTAAAGTGTTGGAAAAGGTTATAAGAGAGAGGATTTCTAATCATCTAGAAAGGAATAAGTTAATTAGGGATAGTCAACCTAATGAAAGGGTAGCTTGTGCCTCACAAACCTTAAGAGTTCTTTGAGAAGGTGACCAAACAGGTGGATGAGGGTAATGCGATTGATGTGATGTAAATAGATTTCAGTAAGGCATTTGATAAGGCTATTCTACAAAATACAGAGGCATGGGATTGAGGATGAATTGGCAGTTTGGATCAGAAATTGGCTAGCTGAAAGAAGACAGAGGGTGGTGAAGAGAGAGATGGTGCAAGGCAGGGTGCCACTAGGCACACGGACACACAAGATGGCTGCTGATCACAACATGGAGAGAAACAGCAGAGCAGATACAGACACAGACACTGCATGAGGCCACCTAAATGCCAGCACAATGCACTCACAACCCATTGTGGAATAGAGAATACACGAGTAACGAACACTGCCTGCCGCAGTGTCTGGGTCCAGCCAACATCTCTTATGAAATGCTAACAGCTTGATACAGACTCAATACGAAAAGCTAATAGCCAGGGCTGCTGTAATCGTCCTTCTCAGGAAGAGCGATGAGCGTCCATTACTACAGCAATGGATTTCCATGCAGACGTTGAAACTGACAATGACCACGTGGAAATTAACCAAGGCTGCGCTGGAACTGACAAAGACTGTATCAAAAGTATCAATGACTTTCTGCAATGATTGCCATAAACAAACTATGTTAAGAAGACAATAATCTCATCACTGACCTATTGTATCACAAGATGCATAAAAGTTTCTTGACGTGCTCCAGGTCGAGCGAAGACATGCAGCTGACTGCTGTGCTGTTGATGTCTTTCTCTCCCCATAGCTCCGGTATTTCCTTGTACTATAAACTCTGTCATTGAACCCTGATTGTGACTCAGAGACTGGTGTTTTTTCCCACAACAATGGTGATTGATGAGAAATGTTTATCCTGGAGTTCAGTTGTTTTGGGGCCACTGCTGTTTTGTCATTTTTATAAATGACCTGGATGAGGGCATAGAAGGATGGGTTAGTAAATTTGCAAATTACATGAAGGTTGGTGGGTTATGGATAGTGCCAAAGGATGTTGCAGGTTACAGAGGGACATAGCTAAGCTGCAGAGCTGGGCTGTAAGGTGGCAAATGGAGTTTAATGTGGAAAAGTGTGAGGTCATTCACTTTGGAAGGAGCAACAGCAATAAAGAGTAGAAATGGTAAGATTCTTGGTACTATGGATGAGCAGAGATCTTGGTGTCAGTGTGCATAGATCCCTAAAATTTGCTCCCCAGGTTGATAGGGTTGTTAAGAAGACATATGGTGTATTGGCTTTTATTGGTAGGGGGATTGAGTTTCAGAGCCATGAGGTCGTGTTACAAGCTGTACAAAACACTGGTGTGGCCAGACTTGGCGTATTGCATGCAGTTTTTGTCACCACGCGATAGGAACGATGTGGAAACTTTGGAAAGGGTTCAGAGGAGATTTACTACGATGTTGCCTGGTATGGAGGGAAGGTTTTGTGAGGAAAGGCTGAGGGACTTGAGGCTGTTTTTGTTAGAAGAAGGTTGAGAGGTGACTTAATTGAAACATAAAATAATCAGAGGGTTAGCTGGGGTTATCAGTGAGAGCCTTTTTCCTTGGATGATGATGGCTAGCATGAGGGGACATAGCTTTAAATTGAGGGGTGATAGATATAGGGCAGATGTCAGAGGTAGTTCCTTTACTCAGAGTAGATTAGATTACTTACAGATTACTTACAGTGTGGAAAGTAGTAGGGGCGTGGAACACACTGCCTGCAACAGTAGTAGACTTGCCAACTTTAAGGGCATTTAAATGGTCACTGGATAAATGTATGGCTGAAAATGAAATAGTTTAGGTTGGATGGGCTTCAAACTGGTTTCACATGTTGGTGTAACATCAATGGCCCAAGGCCTGTAATATTCTATGTTCTATTGTGTGCAGTTTTGGGGTAGTCACAGAAATAGAAGCAGAGAAACAGACCTTTTGGTCCAAATCTTCCATGCCAAATAAATGTCCTAAATTAATCTTGTCCCATTTGCCAGCATTTGTCTATATCCCTCTAAACTCTTCCTATTCACCTATTCATCCAGATGCCTTTAAATAGAGTAATATAGAAACAGGTCTTTTGGTCCAATTCGTCCATGCCGACTAGATATCCTAAATTAATCTACTAAATGTTGTAATTGTACCCACCTCCACTCATCTTTGCCGTTTTATGCGTTTTCCTTAAGTCTGATGCATTCCTTACTACTTTGGTTAACCACGGATGGTGGGTCTTCCCTTTTTAGAATATTTATTTATAGTGAGGATACACTTATTCAGCATTTTCTGGAATATCCCCTGAAATGTCTGCCATTATGTCTTTCACAGCCTAGGATGCCAGTTCTTCATCTAATTCAAATTAATGTTTGCGTATTTGTGTTTATTTAGCCTTAAAATATGGATCTTAACATCCCTTTCAAGCTGGATGTAAAATGCATTCATATTGTGGTGGTTGCTATCTACAGGTTCTTTTACTCAGGTCTTTAATTAAGCCTGTTGCCAACATAAAGTCTAATATAGCCCGCGCTCTCATCAGTTTCAGAATGCTTTCTAAGAAATTATCATAAAAGCATTCTTTTGAACTCCTTATCTAGTCCACTATTACTAATGAGTTTACATATTGATTAAAGTTACCCATTGTTATTTCAGTTCCATGCTCACTGGCATTCCGTCTTTCTTAAACCTTTTCCTGCATGGTGTTAAACATTAGGGGGTCGGCTAGTGGGTGACTTCGACTAATGACTTCTTTCCCCTTTTAACGTTTTCTATGCAAACCTGCTAATTTCTATTGCACAAATGTCATCCTTTATTAACTATATCTCTATCTTTATCTACCTTCCTATTCTGAATAACAGAATACATCCCATACCCCTCCTTCATCCCATTATCTATCTGTTCTGCCACCTTCAGGTACCTTTGGATATGCAATAAGGTCTCTCAATTCCTCGACATCCTTCCATTTGTGCATTGCCTTGCTTTGGTTACTGTCTCCAAATGCAAAAATGGAATTTTCTTGATTACTGATTAGAGCAATCCTGAGAACCTAAGCACATAAGCACCAACTTCTAGCAGTCTTTCCAACCTCTATTTTGGAGATCAGTGGAAACAGTAGCAAACGGTCAAACAATTCTCTTGGCTTGTTGCTACTGGTTAAGATAATGGTAGGGAGTCCCACAAAGAGTCATAGAGATGTACATCATGGAAACAGACCCTTTGGTCAAACCCGTCCATGCCGATCAGATATCCCAACCCAATCGAGTCTCACCTGCCAGCCCCCAGCCCATATCCCTCCAAACCCTTCCTATTCATATACCCATCCAAATGCCTTTTAATGTTGCAATTGTACCAGCCTCCACCACTTCCTCTGGCAGCTCATTCTATACATGTACCACTCTGTTTGAAAAGGTTGCCCCTTAGGTCTCTTTTATATCTTTCCCCTCTCACTCTAAACCCTCTAGTTCTGGACTCCCTGACCCCAGGGAAAAGACTTTGCCTATTTACCCTATCCATGCCCCTCATAATTTTGTTAACCTTTATAAGGTCACCCCTCAGCCTCCGACACTCCAGGGAAAACAGCCCCAGCCTCTCCCTATAGCTCAAATCCTCCAAGCCTGGCAACATCCTTGTAAATCTTTTCTGAACCCTTTCAAGTTTCACAACATCTTTCCGGTAGGAAGACGACCAGAATTGCATGCAATATTCAAAAAGTGGCCTAACCAATGTCCTGTACAGCCGCAACATCCTATCCCTGAACCCAGAACATCATTCACAGGATTGGAGGTAGTCTGTATGTACCCTGGAAGCTGTTTCCTCTGAAATTGAATTTTGGTGTCCTTGAAATGTGGATATTAGACTAAATAAGAGGTGGTCAGTTCTCAGTGCATTTCCTTTGGAATACCAAGGTACCCATTTGAAGAGGAAGGTTATCTTTCCGGTTTGTGAAAAGTAGGTATATTTATACCTAAAAATTGAACAAATGCATTCTTAAACTTATTGATGCGAAATAGGCTCTTCCAGCTCACCCAAACTGAATCCAAATATATTGAGTACGCCCATGGACACTGGACTGAAAATGGGAGCGTGGGTGTTTATTTTTAAAGATTCGGTTCACTGACTTTAGTGACGAAAATTGGGGCCATGAAGTGTTCGAACCGTGTGAATGGCTACGATTCATCAGTTTTGTTATGAATCAACCAACCACCAGTTTTACTTCAAACAACTATATAGTTCACTGACCCTGAAAGTACATGCACTCAGCTTATCTGAATTCTTTGGCACAGACTTCTTCAAACTTGTCTTACATATCCATGATTGTACAAGCAAGCCCATTCAGGAATCTTGGTGGAATAGTATGAAATCACTTTTTTTCATTCGGACTACATAAAACTCAATTTCTTAGTCCTCCCTCTACAGCTTTGAGTCTACAGTGATGCAGCACTACTTATTCAAACCTACAAACCACTTAACTCAAGATACTTTGATAATATCAATTACTAACTGCATAGCTGTTTTTGATTGCTCTTTATTGACAAAGGAAGAAAAATCATGAGCATATCCACCAGACAAGTAAAATGGGTCAGGAACATTTCTGTTCTGAAAAGATTTAGTACATTCTTTAATACAGCTTAAGCAAGAAAAGCATTAAATAGTAAATGTGATGTATATTTTTAAAAAAGCTTGAGTGTTACATATTCAAAAATACTCCATCTGATACTGCTGAATACTTGCAACCAGTTGGCTGTAACATGATTGCTCTGGCTCCCATAGTTCAGGCTAGTTCATAGGCAGCCTTATTTTCTGTGGAGCTGCTCTGGGAATGAGTTGAGTACAGAGAGGTCTGATTTTCTGTGACTCTTGAGCAGAATACAATTTGATCTTTCAGCGCATATGTTGAAGAGTACTTTGAATAAGTAGTGCTTACCCGTTTTGCTTTCTAACTATGAATTTGTGGAATGTTAAAGTAACCTTATTGTGAACAAACCGACAGCCACAAAAAATCCTTACTGATTTCATGTGTGATTAAAGCACAAACATACCCACCGTTACTATTGAATAACATGGTACTGTGCTTGGTGAAATGAATATATTTGTCCCATATGCAATAAACTAATTTAGTGTTAAATTAATACCTTGGTTAAGTTCAAAACTTTCACAGCATCACTAAAAACAGAACTAGATTAAAACATTTTAATTCATACTTCTTTTCTCAAAGTGGCAATACATTGAACTAATTTGGAGCTACAAGTGGATTATCTATACTATTCACAATAACAGTAGTGCAACAAATACACAATTTAATTGAACTTACTTTTCTTGGTGAAGCTCAGAATTACATTTCAAGTCCGTTTTACAAACAGCAAGTCTCCACTCAGTTAAACCAAACCTGGTTGCTATGTCTTCAAATACGGACAATATGGATGTCACAGACACAATTTAAAGCAGCTATTTACAAAAGTGGAGATAAAGCATGTTGTTAGGGCAGTATTAGGCTACATCTAACACACCCGCAGCCACCAACTGTCTTGAGAGCCAATCCAACCCTTCATGTAGTCCTAATCCACTTCGGGCATCACAGCCTTGTATGTGCCAGCTACGACCACAGCACAGCTTGTGCAGACTGAGTAATTCGGTTATTTCTTCGACAGTAAGTGCTCCAGTCACATCCTGTTGAACAAATTGCAAAAAATGAAAATAAACAGGTTTAAAAATATAGCAACACATTTACTTAAATAACAGTCAAACTATCAATTCTTTTCTGTACCATAGTTATATACAATGCATAACATTTATAATTCCTCTTTTTAGATGCTTGCTATGCATCCTTCTGGAAATCCTTTTAAAATTTCATTACAACTCAGCATGACAATTTGTTTGACTTCTTACTCTCTTTTGTTCAAGAAACTGATTTGCTTATTCACTTCAACTTTCTTGGTTTCAAAAAATACTTTGGCTGTAAACAATCCAAATGAGTTGGTAAAGCTCGAGACTTCAGTTAGTGATTGTTGTTGACGCACCTGTTTATTGGCGAAAATAAGGAGTAAAGCATCCCTTAACTCTTTTTCAGCCAATAACTTGGCCAATTCACTGTGTGCTTCCATCATTCGGTCCCTGTCACTGCTGTCAATCACAAATACAACTGCTGAAGGAATAAAGCACAGAAAGAATAGAAATTACAATAAACATAATCAAGATATAAAAGCCAGCAAAAGATCTATTTTCATTTTCTTTTGTTCCCTATAGAAACCTTTGATAGATCATAGCTCTGTGCTCACTTCAAACTTTGTCTATGGTGCCATTATTCATATATAAAGTAAGTTTTGATGAGCTTTTAAATCAATGTTGTAAGATAATTATGGACACAAGACTGTCCCCATCTCATGATATTATTACAATTTTATTAGTCACAGCCCAAGAAAATACACATGACTAGGGTACTTTCTGATATGTTATCTTTTAAATACATTAACTTTTGGATAATTCACAAAATAAGAAAAATAAATCTGTTGTATGCAAACTCAAGGAGGAGCAAATATATACGGCCTGCAACACAAAAACAAGCACCTGCCTCCCCAGAGGGTAAGAACAGGTCAGACTTCATATTAAAACTAAAGGCTCACAAATGATTCAAACAATAAAGGATCTAAAGTAAACAATTAGTTCTGTGGTTCAGGTAAGGATAATTAGCTTTTTATATATAATATTTTCTTGCATTCCTTCCCACCTTTCTGTCAACTATTTTAGTTTGTTTTTCAGACTGAGCCAAAGAATGAAACAAAACAGCACAAAGCGAAGTTTATAGCAATCCTTCTCTTAAACATCTTAAAATATTTGTTGAGATAAATATAAACCTAGTATTTTATCACTACCAATATTACAAACTGCTGCTGGTTAAGAAAAGATCATTTCCATCTTCACCCAAAACCAGACAAGAAAGTTGTGTCGGCCTCATATCTGAGCAATAACTCCACCAGGAAGCAACTCAATATCTCCTGCTGCAGAAAGTAACTTGGCTATGGCCTCTCACTCCAAATACCTGGGTATCACCCCTGGACAAGACTCCCAAGTTGGCCTTATTTTGTCAACAGCAGCTAAAATAAATAAACAACTTAAACCTGGTCTTTACTTGAAAGTGTGTCATATTCCAAACAAAGTAGCTGAATTAACTTCACAAATAAAGGTTAATGGGTATGATCTTATAACCATTGGAGACATGGTCACAGGGAGATCAAACTGGAAAATAAATAGTCAGAAGCATGTTACTTTCCAAAAGAACAGACAGCAACGATAAGGCAGTGGAGTAGCATTGTTTGTAGGGGATGGAATAAATATGATAGCAAAAAATCTTAAACTGGCAGATGCAGATTCCATATAGGTGTAGATAAGACACAAAGAGGAAAATGACACTTGTCTGCATAATATATAGGCCCTCTAAAAGTAACTATATAATGGGACAGAAAATAAATCAGGAGATAATAAGGGTAGGCAAGAAATGAATCCTAATCTTCATGTAAATTAGGATAGTCAGATGGACAGAAGCCATGAGTAAGAATTCATACACTCTGTTTGGGGTTTCCTAAAACAATATGTTGTTATCCTTGTAGTGATTGTAATGAGGTCAACCAAGTAGACCTCACAGAATGAGTTCTCTGACTGGGGCTGTTACATGGTCCAAATAGGGAAGCCCTGACTGACAGATATAAGCAGGAGTGTCAGACATCCTGTTCACTCTGAGGAGGCTCAAACAGTACCAAGGGTTCTCCATTTGTAAGGAAAGGGTCACTTGGTGACGGGATACCAGCCTCTATAGAGTTATTTCAGTACCAACCAGGAATCAGACTGTTTTTGGATTTGTTGAAGTACATTGTGGCAGGTTTAGTGAAAATGGTGTCACAGTAAGAGATTCCCTCAGAAACAGTGACCATAATATGGTAGAATGTGGCATTCAGTTTGAGGGTGAGGAACTTAGTTCAAATAAGAGTAATTACAAGGGAATGAGGACAGAATGAGGGAAAGGAGTTTCGCAGCAAAGACATTTGAGGAACAATAGTAAACATTTACTAGACTATTACAAAATGGACAGTCAACATCTGAACCAGATCGGAACCAATGTCCTTGGGGGAGTTTTTGCTACTGCTGTTGGGGAGGTTTTAAACTAATGTGCCAGGGGACTGGGAACCAGAAGAGAAAACAAGGAGGCAGCGAGGTGGAGACTGGAGACTGTAAGAATCATGAAGATAGCATTAATAAAGGGAAGAGTAGGCAGAGAGTTGATAAGTGCAAAAGAACTGGTGGCCTCAAATGCATCTACTTTAATGCAAGGAGTATAATGTGGAAGGCAGATGAACTTAGGGCTTGGATTGGTGCCTGGGAGTATGACGATATTGCAATCACAGAGACTTGGTTGAAGGAAGGGCATGATGATTGGCAACTAAATGTTCCAGGATATAGACACTTCAGGCAGTTCAGGGAGGGAAGTAAAAGGGGTGGGGTGGAGTTGCATTGCTAGTCAGGGCTGTGCTAAAGGAGGACACTATGGAGGTCATGGGTAGTGAGGCATTATGGGTGGAGCTGAGAAATAAGAAGGGTGCAGTTACATTGTTGGGGCTGTGTTACAGGTCTCCCAACAGTGAGTGTGAGGTAGAAGAACAAATGGGTAAACATATTATGGAAAGATGTAGAGGCAATAGGGTAGTGGTGATGGGAGATTTTAATTTTCCCAACATTGACTGGGAATGTTTTAAAAAAAACACCAAAAAAAAGGGAGAAATTAAACTTTGAGGGTTCTTATATAAATTCTTATATTAAATAGTTCTTATTTTTGTATGTCTGTGAGGATTCTCACATCCGAATGAATGAGGAGACGTGCTTCCCTCCACATTTCACATATATCACAGATCCCTTTTGTGGTGGGAGCCATGTTGAAAAGGATCTAAATCTCCCAGGCTGCTGCTAAGAGCTCACAAATCTATGAGCAGCTGTAAGCATAATGAATAGGAAGCACGATCCCCCCACCATATTGATTGCAAAATCTGGGCCAAAATCTTTGTTAAATTTAAAAGAATTATTGAAAAATCCATTTAAAAATATAATCCCAATGCAGTAATCTAATAAAGGAATAAAATCCATATACAGCAGCAATTATAAGGAAATAAAATTGGAAAGAGCATTATATCCTGTAACAATGAGCGGTTTCCCACAAGAGCATATATGAAGGTCAATGACCAGACTGTTCACAAGAAGAGATATTGTTTTACCTTGTGTGTTAAGGTAATAATGCTTCCAAAGTGGCCTCAGTTTATGCTTGCCTCCTACATCCCAAATAGTAAACTTTAAGTTTTTATATTCTACAGTTTCCACATTAAAACCTGCCACGGAAAAAGGAGAGTATTAATATTACATTTTCACTATGATAATACTGTCAGATGAATAAGGTCACCCTAAAACTAAAGTCATAAACTAAAACTCACGCTTCAATTAGAAGACACTGGATTGGAAAGTAATAAATGAAAGGGAGGGAGACAGACACAAAGAAAGAAAGAGCCAGACAAAGGTGGTCATAGTATTGAGAAAGTCTTGTCATTATGAGACTCAGTAGCTCTAATCTCAATATCTTCAATGATAAACACAACAGTGCAGAGCTATTTTTATAAATGATGTAAATCTTATACTCAAATGCAAGAAAATAAGTATACTAATCAATCAATCTAAAAGATGGGAATGTATGAATATTTACTGTTATTAATAAGCAATAATAAGCAAACTGAGTGAAGGTGAATTACCTATAGTTGGAATTGGTTGCATAAACTCATCCTGCTTCAACTTGAAAAGAATAGTTGTTTTGCCTGCTCCATCCAGTCCCAAAGTGACTACACGTATTTCCATCTTGGGCCCAATATGAACACGGTTATCCTTTGAGGGAAAAATGAAATTTGCACTTAAGTTTACTCTCTCAAATATAAAAAAAGTTCAATTTCAAACCAGTTTGCCTTTTTGATAAGATTTTACACTATCTAAATATCATATCAATTTAATATGGACAAAGTCAGAAGTCACATGACACCAGGTGATAGTCCAACAGATTTATTTGAAATTACAAGCTTTCACGGGTCAGGTGAAGACCAAAGTGCTGTTAGGGAGGGAATTCCTCCACTTTGATCCGACAACACAGAAGGAATGGCAACAGAACTCCAACAACAGGATGCTACAGCTTTGACAAAGGGTCAGTTAGACGCGAAACATCAGCTCTTTTCTCTCCTTACAGATGCTGCCAGACCTGCTGAGATTTTCCAGCATTTTCTTTTTTGGTTGCTGCAATTTGGAAATGAACTTGCGGTAGTGATCCATTGCATCTGTTGCCCTTAGTTTTCTCGGTGGTAGAAATCATGGGTTTAGAAGGTACTGCTGAAGTAGTAATGACTATACAGCATCTTGCAATTGATACAAATTGGGCCATGGTAAACTAGTGGAGGAGGGATTGAATGTTTAATGTAGTGGATGGGATGCCAAGTGGGCTACTTTGCCTTAATAACACCAAGCTTGAGTGTTGTTAGAGTTGTGCTCAAAAATGTGGCAATAGGTGGATCTTTCCACACTTGAGAAGTTTGGCTCGAATTCTTTCCTTGGCGGGTATATTTCATTTTGCCAAGTAGTCTGAAATTCTCAAAATCAAATGACAAGGGTTCTTTGTCTAACTCATTCCTGACAGGAAACTGCATGAGAACACCAAACACAAATTGAATGAGGATGGGGGAGATTCTCCATCTCATGGTAATGCTGCTGAGAGTAGTGTTCAGCCCAGTAGGACATCTGTTTGCTTCAACTGGTGACAACTTCACTATCTCCTGACTTCAGAGGGGCAATTTTGTGACTACTGGACCAGATATCCTCGTGATCTCTTCATATTGTTCATGTGCGCTTCTGTTGGGTTACAATTTCCATTGTCAAAATGAAACTTGGATTTCTTGACACAAGTTAACCTGATATTTAATTGTGCAGTATCTCCTTCTTTCAACTCTCCTGGCTACTTTTAAGTTGTGCAGTGTTCTAGCTATTTGGTTTACGTTGTGTATAATGTCAGTTTTGATTTTTAAAAAACATCAATTTCAGCTGTTATCTCAGCCGAGTACATTGGTCCTTGTTGAAGATTCCATCTGTGTTAAATTATGCTTTTGAAATAAGCAGCTTAGTGACTTACAAACATCATTTATACCAGTATTGCTGCTTCCTGCTGAATCCTTGGTGGGTAGCAATTGCTCTAGCAACATTGTGAAGTGCTGGTATTTGGTACATTACTTGCACAAGGGTCCCAATTCATGGCAAGCCACTGCATTCAGAACAGAAGAACTTTTGAGACACCTTCACTCCATTCCCACTGACTTGAATTTTCCTGATGCTACAGTTCAGTCAAGTATTGCAATCGTTCTCACATGCATAGGCCAAGCTTGTCATGAGGTTTGCAGCCAAGTGGCTAGCTGAGCTTTTCCAATTTTGATAAATTTGATCAGCTGTTAGGAGGAGGAATTTGCAAAATTAACTGCCCAGGGTGTAAATAGTTTTATGCAACATGCTCAGACACACTCTAACACATCATTGGAGCAGGTGAAATGTGAACCCTGGCCTGCTGGCCTAGCGGTTGGGTCACTATCACCACACCACACATGCCCTCCTGCCACCTTTGCCATTTCCAGTATCTAGATAGATGCTCGGTGGGTCATTCAGGATATTTTACCCAAACTTTGTGGTGAGGTCGAGGTCACAGGGGTTTTTTTTGTGTGATGTTAGATTCCTTACTGGCTGCCTTACTTGTCTAGTCTAACAGTTCCCACTTCAGCACCCGGCCAGCTTGGCCAGGAGTGCTCAGATTGATGATGGATAATCAAGTTACCCCCCAGAGTATGTTCTGTGTACCTGCTCCAATTAAGAATCAGTTCTTCATTCAGAGGCTGAAGGAGGGTAGTAGGTGGAATGATAGAATTATGATGGTGCAAGAGGAGGCCATTTGGCCCATCATACCTGTACTCGGTCTATTATCTAGCACCAATCTCTTGCTTTTCTCCATATCCCTGAACACCATTACCATCCAAATAACCATCCAATGCCCTGTTGACGCCTTAATTGAATGTGCTTCCACCACATTTCTATACTCTAAACCTTTGCTGAGAAAACTTTTCCACACATCACCCTTGCTTTGTTTGTACATTAGTTTAAATCTATGTCCTCTTGTTCTTGTTTCTTTAACAACTGGAAACAGCTTCACCCTGTCTACTCTGTCCAGCTCGATCATCATTTGGAAAGCCTCTATCAGACCTCCTCTCAGTTGTGACAGAAACAGAAATTACTGGAGAAGCTCAGTAGGTCACACAGCATTTGTGAAAAATAGCCGAGTTAAAGCGACCTTTCTTCAGAACTGATAGTAGCTAGGAAAAGGTGGTGTACACACTGAAGACAGGGAGTGGAGAGGGTATGTAGACAGGTGGAGATGAAGCTCAGAGAGACAGAACCAAAGTTGGCCAGGCAAAGAGATGGACACTCGTATGCCAGGAAGAAAGAGAAGCTGATATTGGGGTCTATAATTAGATGAAAATGGATTGGCTGTGCTGAAAGCAGCCCATGTCAGGATATGCCTGCATATTGGGGTGGATAAAGGACATAAAGGAAGGAGTTCAGGTTCTGAAATTATTGAACTCAACAATTGAGCTCCTGTCAGCTGCCTTCTGTCGAGGGAGAACAGTTCCAACTTCTTCAATCCATCCTCATGGTTGAAGTTTTATTCCTGGAATTATTCTAGTAAATCACGTCTGAACTCTCTTGAAAGTATATGCATTTCCTATAATGTGGCGCCCACAACTGTATACAATACACCAGCTGAGATTTAACAACTGTCTTGTACAAGTTCAATATCGCCTCCTTGCTCTTGTACTCTAAGCCGCTATTAATAAAGCTAAGGATACTGTATGCTTTATTTACTGCTCGTTCTACCGATCGCGTCACCTTCAGTGATCTGTGCACGTGGACCCATATCCCTTTGCTTCTGCACTCTCTTAGAATTGTTCCCTCTGTTTGTATTCTCCTTCTGCATTCTTCAGACCAACATGCATCACCTCACTTTCCTCTGCATTGAATTTCCCTGCATTGACACCTATCTGCCAACCATAGGTAATCAAGGAGTTTCCTCCCCATTGTTTTATCTGCTGTCATAAGACTTTATTCACTCTGGAGTTACAGTATACAATGTGCCCACAGCTTTGGTGGGTCTGTCTCACTGATGGCACACACAGGTTTCTGATTGTAGATGTAATTCTACAAGAATGTGGCTGAACGAATTTGTAATGCAGCTTTCTGGCTTTGTTCAAGTCCTGGATATTAGTGAGGAGTAGTTTTTGCAGGGTCAGCCCAACAAGGCATCTTCAAATCTGAATTCAGGTGGTCCCTTCTGTTTATGTATTTTTAATGTCCTTAATGTACCACTAGGTGGCACTGCAACTGACACACTCAAAAAGACTTTGAGGCATGCAGACAGCAGTGGTTTGAGTATGCTGCAGGTACAGAAGGAAGAGGGCTGAATGGCCAGGCAGCCAGAAGACTCTGTCTCACAGTGTTGTGATGTCACTGCCTCCACCTGTGCAGGTGGCCATTTCTGCTGGCTACCTCAGCATTGTCAGTACTCATTCCAAAAACTAAATGTCTCATTTGGCATTTCAGAGGACAATTAGGAATCAACTATATTGCTTCCCTGCAAGGGAATAGTGAATCAAAAACATTATGCCAATCTGAAAACCTCATGACTATCATCACTGAAGTTATCACATTTCATATTTATTTAATTCAAATTCACAACTACTTTGGCAGGATTCTGCCTCTCATCTCTGGATTATGATTATTAAATATATGTTCCTGTATCCAAAATGTGAATACTGATCACCCGTTGTGTATATAAATACTGTAAACGTGCACATGGTAAGGTGTCACATGAACAATAACAATGAGTAATCATAATCTCTTTGTGGCAGTTCTGGGCAAGGGAAGAATGTTGGCCAGAACAAAGGAGACTTTGTGGCTCATCTTCTCTGAGTGTTCTCAGGTCACTAACTTCTGTAATTTGGTTATGGCCACAAAAAGTACCAAAAGTTAGATCTTGATAAAAGCCTTTTAATTACAGGACAAGGCAATTCCTTCTGAAAAGTTGTTAAAAAATGAAAACTGCTGAAGTAAATTAATTTTATTCTGATCCCTTCCCTTCTTCAATATTGTGCTTCTAATTACAAGTTCTATGCTTTGTGTTGCATCAATAAATTGATTCTTTGTCCATATTTGAATTAAAAGCCAATCTAACATTTTAATGCTTTAGTCAATCTTGATGTGTCTTGTTTCTTTATTCAATTCTGCCCATTACCACAAAGTTCCCTTCTACATGTTCCATTCTTTTGCACTGTGTGGTCTCTTTAAGATTGTCATGTCATACACATTAAAGGTGCTTCTTTTCTCTGGCCTAACTGTCCAATGTACTCAAAGTACTGGACTGCTGCATGAACATGCAGCTGCATAATTTTGAGGGAGATTGACCACAATGTCATAACCTGGTCCAGTTTGAGCTTCCTAAAACTACACAGAATCAGAGATTTCCTTTATTATGTTTCAGAACATTAAGTGCATATTCAACATTCGTGCTGTTTGTTTGATGCAAGGATAGTTCATTGGATTAAGTTCATATATACTTTCTTCTATTAGCTTCTCAGGTCAGAGTTGCTTATGCAGCAGTGTGCCGAAAAATAGACAATTCTTATATTTCAATCAAATCAACAGATTAAAAAAAAAGCTCAGGCAAATTAAACCGCAAATGAATAATTGAACAATCTGGAAAAGATGTTTTACCTTTGTGAAGGTGACAGGGATACTAGCATCCAATTGAATGTGATCAGCAAGTTCCGTGAACTGTTGTTGCTGCTTCTGTAATGTTTCCAGCAAATGAGTGATTTCTTGTTTTGCCATCACTACACGGCAGTCATCCTAGCCAGGAGAAAGGTGAAGCACACAGTGTTCAATTGCTAGGGCAAGCACTGCATTTCATTATACTTTTAAAAATAAATGAAGCGTCAAAGTGCATTATAATTTGTTGTAGTAGAAGTGTTTTATATAGATTTAACTGATGAGAAAATCAACAATGCAAAGTACACAAAAATAACCCAAAATATCAGAACATTTTTGCTCCTTTTAACAACCGATAACTTGTAACTTTATAACAATTTCTGTTTTTAAATCAATGAAGCAACTAACTTCGTTGCACATCAATTTGGAGTGAACCTTCATTTTTATAACAACATATAACAGGGAAAAAAAACTTACAAAACCAATAGGATCCATTTGAAATACAGTCACAGTCATTATGGAGGCATTTTGTAAGCATGATTCCACAAATAGCAAGTGAATGAACAGAAAATTATTTTGGTACTACTGGCTGACAACCAATAGGATGTTTTTACATCTACCTCAATAGGGAGTTGGGTCCTCAATTCTGTATCTCAATCAAAGGACCGTAATTCTGGCCATGCAGCATTTCGTCAGTAGTGCAGTTAGTTGACAGCCAGAATAATCCAAGTTTATAAATGGTCTCAAATTCACAACTTTTTGACCCTCAATCTCCCAATAAGGCAAACATTCTAACTTTATTCCTGATAAACTAAAATTAACTAAAACTATTTTGGAAGTCTGCCCAGGAAAATAAATACTGTAGAGTTAAGAACGAGAACTAGGTGTTAGTATTGACCAGCAACTGGACTGGATTAGCCATAATAAATACTGTGGCTACAAGAGCCGGTCAAAAACTGGAAATTCTGAAGCAAGTAATTTATCTCCTGTCTCTCCCAAAGTCTGTTTATTATCTACAAGGCACAAGCCAGAAGTATAATGGAATATTCCCCCCTTGCTTCCAAGTGCAATTCCAACATCATTCAAAGTTTGACAACATCCAGACCAAAGCAGCCTGCTTGATTTGCATCACATCCACAAACAACCACTTCCTCCACCACTGAGTCAGTATAGCAGTAAGTACCATTTACAAGATGTTTTGCAGAAATTCACTAAGGCACCGACACAGAACTTTCCAAACTTATCAGCACCAACAGAAGGGCAAGGCTAGCAGATACATGGAACACCACCAGCAGCAGCTCCCCTTCAAGCCACTCACCATCTTGACTTGGAAATATACCACTGTTTCTTCACTGCCCATTGTCTGCCTAACAGCATTGTAAATCTACCTACACCAAATGGACTGCAGAAGTTCAAGACAGTAGCTCATCACCATCTTCTCAAAGGCACCTAGAGATGGGCAATAAACTCTGGCCCATCCAGTGACACCCACATCCCATTAATGAAGAAAAGAATCTCAATGGTCTGCCACCTACACTCCTGGCTGCAAATGCTGCTTGTAAGGTTTATAAAATTGTAAAGTTTATAAACTAAGTTCCAAAATGTAAGGTAAAATGATATTACTATATGCTGAAACAGACCAAGAAGCAGTGGGCAAATAAACGTGCTCTAACTTGTCTGGCTTGGGCACAGCTGGAGTACTGTGCAGTCCTGATCACTGCAATATAGGAAAGACGTGATTGCACTGGAAGGGTACACAGGAAGATTCACCAGAATGGAGCAGTTTCACAATACAGAGAGGCTGGATAAGCTCAGGTTATTTTCTTTAGAGCAGAGAAAGGGACTAGATTGAGATGTAGAAGATTATAAGGGGCAATGGTCAATAACATGGGGATATAATTTTAAAGTGAAAGGCAACAGGTTTAAAAGAGACTTGAGTTTTTTTCACCCAGGGTGAATCTAAAATCCACTGCCTGGGCAGGTAGTTGAAACTTCACAACCTTTAAAAAGTATTAGATGAGCACTTTAAATGTCACAACATTCAAGGCCAAGGGTCAGTGGTTGAAAATGAGACTGGTGTAGATTTCAAGTAGGTTCGTTGGTGCAAATTCAATGGTGCAAAAGGCCTCTTCTGTACTGTATAATGATTGTATAATATGTTTTCATGTTCAACTTGCTCTAAAGTCCGTCTGACAGCAAACCTGAGGATTTAATTGTTAGAGATCAAAGTAACATTTAGATAATTTTACTGGAATGACTATCCAAGTTATTTACACTTGGAGACAAATGGCAGGAAACCCAAATGTTAACAGTGGAAACTGAGAGCCTGCATACTCCCAGAAAATTATTGAAAATATCCGGCTGTAAACAGTCATGCTTTGAACAGTTCATTTAGTTCCAAGATGATTTTGGCTGTGAAGGATAGCTAATTACCATTTCAAATGTAGATATAAGGCCAACGTGATTCACGTTGTCATTGGGAAGGATACAGACCAGGTCAATCTGGAACATCACCTAACATTGCCAATGGTGTTTTGATTCTGCCTGAATTCAGAAGAGGGGAAGCAGCTGGAGACCAAACAAGCCCCTTTGATGCTCTGTACAGAAATACATGTGAAAGCTCATGCCTGGCCCGAAATAACCAGAATTATGATGAATTAAAATGGAGCTAGCACATTCATCTGGACTGGGATACAGCAAGTGTCTTAGCGAGTTTTGAGAAGATTTGTAGCTCAGGTTGAGGTTCTGGATGTAGGTTTGCTTGCTGAGCTGGAAGGTTCATTTTCAGACGTTTCGCCACCATACCAGGTAACATCTTCAGTGAGCCTCCGGATGAAGCACTGCTGATGATTCCTGCTTTCTGTTTATATATTTGAGGGTTTTTTGGGTTGGTGATGTCATTGCCTATGGTGATGTCATTTCCTGGTCTTTTTCTCAGGGGGTGGTAAATTGGGTCCAAGTCAATGTGTTTGTTGATAGAGTTCCGGTTGGAATGCCATGCTTCGAGGAATTCTCGTGCGTGTCTCTGTTTGGCTTGTATTGGGATGGATGTGTTGTCCCAGTCGAAGTGGTGTCCTTTCTCATCTGTATGTAAGGATACTAGTGAGAGAGGGTCATGTTGCTTTGTGGCTAGTTGGTATTCATGTATCCTGGTGGCTAGTTTTCTGCCTGTTTCTCCAATGTAGTGTTTGTTACAATGAACAGCCAATGGGGAACTTCAAACCAGCATCTACAAGAAAACAACACATTTGGACCAAATATTGAACTACAGAAGCAATCACCCCAATATCCACAAACAAAGCTGCATCAGAACATTATTCCAAAGAGCCACCACACAATGAAGCACAGAGGAACTATGCAGAGCAGAGGGAAATCACCTATACAATGTATTCAAAAAGAACAGGTACCCAATGAACACAGTCTACAGATTTCTCAGCAACAAACCCAAACAAGCAGACAAAATGCATCCAGAAACCCTAGCCACTCTCCCCTACATCAAAGACATCTTGGAAATGACTGCCAGACTACTCAGACCCCTTGGCATCATGGTAGCCCCCAAACCCACCAACACACTGAAACAGCAGCTAATGAATTTGAAAGACTCTATACAGACAACAAGCAAAACTAATATCATTTACAAAATACTGTGCAAGAACTGTAACAAACACTACATTGGACAAACAGGCAGGAAACTAGCCACCAGGATACATGAACATCAACTAGCCACAAAACGACATGACCCTCTCTCATTAGTATCTGTACATACAGAGAAGGAAGGACACCACTTTGACTGGGACAACACATCCACCCTAGGACAAGCCAAACAGAGACACACACGAGAATTCCTAGAAGCATGGCATTCCAACCGGAACTCTATCAACAAACACATAGACATGGACCAATTTACCACCCACTGAGAAAAAGACCAGGAAATAACATCACCACAGGAAATGACATCACCAACCCAAAGAAATCCAAACATATAAATAGAAAGCAGGAATCATCAGCAGTGCTTCAACTGCAGGCTCACTAAAGATGTTACCTAGTATGGTGACAAAATGTCTGAAAATAAACCTTCCAGCTCAGCAAGCAAACCTACATCCAGAGGAAGAGTCTCTGGGAAAAGAAAACCTCATGGAAAGACAGTTCTAATATTTCAAGTTACCAGGCTAAGAAGAGAAAATAACAGAAATAAATCCATGAGAGATAAGAAGCTACACAAATAAATTCTGGAAATCTGAATGCTCACTTAAGAGGAGAGTACAGTACCCCTGTGAAGTGCATTTTATGTTTGGGATTAAAAGAATGGGGTATTCTAAACTGTGATTTAAATGGAAAGTTGCCTATAGTGTTTAGGTGAGAGTTTTCTTTCTTAAGTAATTTATAACAGACAAACCACATCATCTTGTTTCATCCAAATTCTTCCAGCTATCAACTAAAAGTTTGGATTTTTAATTTAAAGTTATCAGTCTGTTACAGAGATAGTAACAACAGAATACGGTAAAATATGGATAAAGAAAGTACACTCATGAATATACATTTTACACTCGTTTTTAAATAATTGCCTTTGGATCTAATAAAAGGCATTACAAATCTACACAAACTGATACAGTTCAAAGTAATTTATTTGGCAGTAGAGCATTTTAGGATATCTCAAGGTCATGAAAGGTGCTATGTACATTCAAGTCTTTTTTATTAGACAGTTACTCCATGTTTTGATCCTTTTCCATGAAATTACAGAATATTCATTTAAATTAAAAGGAATATTTATCACATTTTGCATTTAACGATCATTCAGAAGCCACCTACATTTTAGAAATGTCTACTGTGGGAAACTGGCAATTATCATTTTCTTATTGTGTCTTAAAACAAGTTTTCAATTTGATTAGACCTGCAGAATGACTAAAATGTACAATTTCTAGGGCCATTCTTATAGTACACAGTACCCTAAATTTAAGTACAGCTGAGATAACGGTTTCATTCTTAATATTTAAGCATATCTCCTGTTTCATTATACTTCCTGTGACTTTGTTTGGTCATTTTATTGCCAATATTTCTTCAGAAAGTTGAGAGATCAAAAGAAGAGCATCTGTGTCATGAGATTAGATCCACAATAGGTCTTCTATTCTCTTTTAAAGGATGCTTGAGAGCCAATCACATGGTGTACCTTTTAAAAAACTATGATTTCTCCAACAACAGAACTGCTAATCTACAATCTTTGAGTCATACAAATGTGAGTAGAAAATGGGGGTTTTACTATGTTAATCTTGTCATGAAAGATTTAATTGTGTCCTGACTAAGAGTTGCATGTTAAAGATAAGGGCAAAATATTATTTCATGGTCTCAGTGCCTACCTGTTGTAATGTTTTTTCACAGTGGAGACAAGCTGTTGAAACCTGAGACAGTAGAATTGTCATGTCCTCTTGCTGTTGTTTCAGCCATATCAATTTCTCCCGCACATGAGCATCAACTACACTCAGCGCCATTTCCTCCTGCCTAAATAGAGTTTCGTGCAATTCTGCAAAATATGCACGGACACAGGAGCGTGCATTCTCGGCACTACCTTGAACCTGCCAAAGACAAATAAACATTACTGTTAACCAAGCTCGCATACTGTAGACTCTAGCATTATAAAAGTATCATAAATATCATTACTAGCTTCAAAATTAAGTAAAATATTTTTATTGTGACTAAAACAAACTGCAAGTCTCATAGCTGAGTAAGATGAGCTTTCCTTGGTATAGAATGCCTCCGAGAATGCTGGTTATCCAGCAAGAATTATTACCATCATTACGTGGGGTAGCAGCGAGCCAATGTAAAAGCAGCATCCCCCATGCTTAATTTTAGATATTAAACATTGTGCTTATTGAATTTGTTAAGATAGCCAACATGGGTTAGAGTTACTCAGAATATAATCTTCTGGCATGATCCAGCCATATCATACAAATCAGACATGGACATTTCCAGGATCAGTGACAACATTAAAACAAAAATTTCATAATGGTCTGTCAACCAAAAATCTTGAACTTTAAAACAACAAATTTACAGTCATAGAGTCATAGAGATGTACAGCATGGAAACAGACCCTTAGGTCCAACCTGTCCATGTCGATCAGCTATCCCAACCCAATCTAGTCCCACCTGCCAGCACCCGGCACATATCCCTCCAAACCCTTCCTATTCATATACCCATCCAAATGCCTCTTAAATGTTGCAATTGTACCAGCTTCCACCACATCCTCTGGCAGCTCATTCCATACACGTACCACCCTCTGCGTGTAAAAGTTGCCCCTAAGGTCTCTTTTATATCTTTCCCCTCTCACCCTAAACCTATGCCCTCTAGTTCTGGACTCCCCGATCCCAAGGAAAAGACTTTGTCTATTTATCCTATCCATGCCCCTCATGATTTTGTAAACCTCTATAAGGTCACCCGTCAGCCTCCGACGCTCCAGGGAAAACAGCCCCAGCCTGTTCAGCCTCTCCTTATAGCTCAGATCCTCCAACCCTGGCAACATCCTTGCAAATCTTTTCTGAACCCTTTCAAGTTTCACAACATCTTTCCGATAGGAAGGAGACCAGAACTGCACACAATATTCCAACAGTGGCCTAACCAGTGTCCTGTACAGCCGCAATATGACCTCCCAACTCCTGTACTCAATACTCTGACCAATAAAGGAAAGCATGCCAAACGCCTTCTTCACTATCCTATCTACCTGCGACTCCACTTTCAAGGAGCTATGAACCTGCACTCCAAGGTCTCTTTGTTCAGCAACACTCCCTAGAGCCTTACCATTAAGTGTATAAGTCCTGCTAAGATTTGCTTTCCCAAAATGCAGCACCTCGCATTATCTGAATTAAACTCCATCTGCCACATCTCAGCCCATTGGCCTATCTGGTCCAGATCCTGTTGTAATCTGAGGTAACCTTCTTCGCTGTCCACAACACCTCCAATTTTGGTGCCATCTGCAAACTTACTAACTGTACCTCTTATGCTCGCATCCAAATCATTTATGTAAATAACAAAAAGTAGAGGGCCCAGCACTGATCCTTGTGGCACTCCACTGGTCACAGGCCTCCAGTCTGAAAAACAACCCTCCACCACCACTCTCTGTCTTCTACCTTTGAGCCAGTTCTGTATCCAAATGGCTAGTTCTCCCTGTATTCTATGAGATCTAACCTTGCTAACCAGTCTCCCATGGGGAACCTTGTCGAACGCCTTACTGAATTCCATATAGATCACATCTACCGCTCTGCCCTCATCAATCTTCTTTGTTACTTCTTCAAAAAACTCAATCAAGTTTGTGAGACATGATTTCCCATGCACAAAGCCATGCTGACTATCCCGAATCAGTCCTTGCCTTTCCAAATACACGTACATCCTGTCCCTCAGGATTCCCTCCAACAACTTGCCCACCACCGAGGTCAGGCTCACCAGTCTATAGTTCCCTGGCTTGTCTTTACCGCCCTTCTTAAACAGTGGCACCACCTTTGCTAACCTCCAGTCTTCCGGCACCTCACCTGTGACTATTGATGATACAAATATCTCAGCAAGAGGCCCAGCAATCACTTCTCTAGCTTGCCACAGAGTTCTTGGGTACACCTGATGTGGCTCCACACAAAGGCCGCCTTGCTGATCTTTGAGGGGCCCTATTCTCTCCCGAGTTACCCTTTTGTCCTTAATATATTTGTAAAGACCCTTTGGATTCTCCTTAATTGTATTTGTCAATGCTATCTCATGTCCCCATTTTGCCCTCCTGATTTCCCTCTTAAGTACACTCCTACTTTTTTTATAGTCTTCTAAGGATTCACTCGATCTATCCTATCTATACCGGATATATGCTTCCTTCTTTTTCTTAACCAAACCCTCAATTTCTTTAGTCATCCAGCATTCCCTATACCTACCAGCCTTCCCTTTCACCCTGACAGGAATATACTTTCTCTGGATTCTTGTTATCTCATTTCTGAAGAGTACATTCAAAGTTCTCAAAAATAACTAACTGAACTAAACAATGAAATATAGTGCTTCAATGAAGCAAACTGGAAAATATTTTTTTAAAAACTGGTGAGCTTGATTAAAGCAAATCAACATTATAATGAGCAATCCTTCAGGATCAAGGCTACAAAGTGTTCCAAGGGAAGATATGTTAGTCTTACATGATCTGGGTGAGCCATTCCAATTCTACTTTCAATTATTTGCTCTCCTCCTTCAATCTTCTGAATAATACCACCAAGTTTTCTAGAGTAGTCAGAGATTTCCTCCGTAAAAGTACGGATACAGTGTGCCATATCTAAAATAGATGCACGGATTTGATTTGCTTCCGTTTCCAAGAGTATGTTCTGTAATAATAAAAACAATAATATTTAAAATGTAGATTACATTAACACTGTTACAGTTTATTGGCATGTCTGTTAAAATGTTTTGCAAAAGAAGCAAATGCATGGGAGAATAAACTTTTTCACATTGAGAGAACTGTAACAACTGCCTAAGGGCAGGTTGAAATGAAGTATTCAAGAGTTCACTGGATGATTATTTAAATATAAACAACGTGTAGGGTTACAGGGAAAAGGCAGGATATTGAAATCCAGCCAACATGCTGAGAGGCAGCACAGACATGATAGGATAAATGGGTTCCTTCTGCACCAGAACAATTCTGAGACCTAACACAACTTTTGCTGAAGAACTATATTAGAAAAACTTTCTTTTTTGCATTCCAGTTCTTAAGCAGTTCATGAAGTCCCTTTCAATCAACTATAATTTTTTAGTCAAATAAGAAACTATTTTTCCTTGTGCCATAACATATAGAACCAATTGTTAACAGATGTATATGAGCCCCCATTTCAAGGATGTCAAGATAGCAGAAATAAAGTTATTCTACTAATGCATCATACATTGTTCAAATCTATAACTTGACGGAGTATTTAATAAAACACATTGTGCTAATGTATCATTCCTGCCAATGCAGTTCAGCTTTGTTTGGTTTTTAAACTTTATGGGCATGTGTCATCACAAGTATATTCCTCCAAAAGCTTTCACCTTGACAACTGATGACAGCAAAAGTACGGTCATACTACGGGGTATGGATGCGATGTAGAACTGAAATCAGCAAACTTAACTAGCGTAGTTGGTTGTGAACTGCTGAAGTCATTTATGGAACAATCAAAATTGCTTGTACATCACAAGTTTCAGGTTGGTTACAGCTGTTTGGGTGTGATTTTATGGTTTAGAAGAGAATAAAACCTTGCTTTGCATGTGAAATTATGGAAGAAATGGTAATTGAGTCCCAAGTGATTTCCAAAAAGCAAGTCCACAATTCTGTACAGAATTGTGGGGTTGAAAAAAAAAAGTTTAAATTAAAATAAAATTAATCAAAACAAGATCTACAAGTATCTTTCTGCACTTGCAAAGTTTTTGGGTTAGCCACTGCGTTGGGCAGATTCAGAACCATAAGGCACAAGAGTTGGAGTGGGATATTTAACTCATCAAACCTGCTCTGCCATTCAATAACATCATGGGTGATCAGATGCTCACCACCACTTTTTTACTTTATCCCAATAACCCTAGTTCCTGACTGATTAAAAATCTGCCAAACTGATTCGATTATCCATAACGACCAAGCTTTAATAGCCCTCTACAATAAAATATTTCACAGATTCACTAATCTCCTAGAGAAGAAATTCCTTCTCATGTCTCTCTTAAATGGGCAATCCAGTGGTCTGACAGAATGCCCTCTGGTCCTAGATGCTCCCACAAGAGAAAATAACATTTCTTCATTGACCCTGACAAGGCCTCTAAGAGTCTTGTGTGTTTCAATAAGATTGACTCACATGCTTTGAGTACAAGTTCAAACTACTCAACTTCTCACAAGGAAATAAAGGCATTCTCCTAACCTAGAGAGTCTACACTGGACTGCCTCTAATACCTGTACATTTTTCTTTAGATAAGGGAACCAAAACTGTTCACAGTATTCTAGATGTGATCTGAGTAGTGCATTGTATCGTGTTATCAAGATTTTCCTATTTTGTGCACAATTTCCTTCAAGGTAAAATCCAACAGGCCATTTGCCTTCCCTATGCCCACAGAAATTGAATGATAGCTGTGAGACAAGTACAGTGACCCCCAAATCTCTCTGTACTGCGGCTTTCATCAGTTATTCACCATTAAAAAAAACATTTAGCGCATCTATTCTGCCTGCCATAGTACACAACATCCAACATCCACCTGGCAGATTAAGTAATTCAAATTCAGTCAGTGGTTATGAACAACAGACTGTAAGTGAGGCAGGTAGGGGGATCTTGAGTACCAAGTGGAGGAGCCTCAGCCCTTGACTTGTCCAACAGGTATGAGATTTTTGCTCCCTATATGGATGAGGAAAAGGGCTATGGACGGGATGAGCCAGCTGTGGAGCCATGGAGCAGAAGGCACCATGGTGCAGAAGGCACCATGGTGCTGAAGGCCATTCAAGAGGGGGGAGCAAAAAGACAAGTAGTTCTTATAGGGGATTCTATAATTAGAGTGAATAGATAGTATTCTTTGTGAGTCGGATCGGGAGTCCTGCATGGTGTGTTGCCTGCCTGGTGCCAGGGTGCAGGACATCTCTGAATAACTTGAAAGGATATTGGAGCAGGAGGGGGAGGATCCAGTTGTTGTGGTCCATTATGGCACAAAAAACAGACAAGGCTAGGAAGGAGGACCTGTTTGGGGAGTATCAAGCACTAGGAAGGAAATTGAAGAACAGGTCCTTGAGGGTCATAATCTCTGGATTACTGCCCGAGCCACATGCCAGTTGGCATAGGGATAAGAAAATTAAGGAAGTAAACATGTGACTAAGAGATTGGTGTGGGAAAGAGGGATTCCATTTCATGGGACATTGGCATCAGTTTTGGAACTGGGGGGATGAGTACCGATGGGACGGTCTCCACTGAACTGATCTGGAACCAGCATTCTGGCAAAAAGAATAAATAGGGTGGTCACTAGAAGTTTAAACTTGTGAGTCGGTGGGAGGGGGGGGTGGGTGGAGGAGGGGGTGGAGGAAAAGGAAAAGCGACAGGGAGAATGGAGTCAAGTAGAAAGATAAGCAGCAGGTTAGCATGTGTGCAGGGTTTAAGTTCAAGGCAGGCTAGGAATGAAGCAAAAAGGAAAGATAACTTAGGTAGAGTTGATGGAAATCATGAGGATAAGAAAATTAGCATTAAGGTGCTTCACCTGAATGCTTGAATCATTCGTAACATAGTAGATGAATTAACAGCACAAATCATCGTAAATGATTATGATGTGGTAGGCATCACAGAAATGTGGTTGCAGGGACCTCAGGACTGGCAGTTAAACATCCAAGGATTTACAACTTAACAAAAAGGAGGTGGGCAGAGGGGCGGGCTTGTCCTATTAGTTAAGAATGAAATTAAATCTATGGCATTAAATGACAGAGTCAGATGATGTGGCATCTGTGTGGGTGGAGCTGAGGAAGCACAAAGGCAAAAAACAAACATAATGGGAGTTATGTACAGACATCCCAGCAGTGGTCAGGACCAGGGGCGCAAGATGTACCAGGAACTAGATAGGGCATGTCAGAAAGCTAAGGTCACGGTGATCATGGGGGACTTCAACATGTAAATGGACTGGATGAATTAGGTTGTTGGTGGATCCAAAGAAAGGGAATTTATGGAATGCTTACAGGATGGCTTTTTGGAACAGCTGGTGATGGAGCCCACAAGGGAGCAGGCTATTCTCGACTTAGTGTTTTGTAACAAGCCTTTATGAAAGATCTTAAAGTCCGGGACCACTTAGGAGGCAGCGATAATAATATGGTAGTATTCAGTCTGCAGTCTGAAAGAGAGAAGGCAAAATCGGATGTAATGGTGTTATAGTTAAATAAAAGGTAATTTCAGCGGCATGAGAGAGGTACAGACTAAAATTAACTGGAAGCAGAGCCTTCTGGGGAAGACAGTACAGCCACAAACAGCAGGAGTTTCTGGGTGTAACTGAGGTTGCAGTACAGAGGTACATCCCCAAGTAAAGAAAGATTACCCTGGGGGGAATTAGACAACCACGGCTAACGAAGGAACTCAGGAAATGTATCACAAGAAACAAGACAGCCTATAAAGTGGCCAAGAGCACTGGGAAATCAGAAGATTGGGAAGACTACAAAAGCAAATAAAGGATAACAAAGAGAGAAATAAGGAAGCAGAGGATCAAATATGAAGGTAAGCTAGCCAGCAATATTAGAAATGATAGTAAAAGTTTCTTTCAGTACATAAGAAACAAATGAGAGGCAAAAGTAGAGATTGAACCACTCTAAATTGATACAGAAAGGCTAGTGATGGGGGATAAGGAAATAGCTGAAGAACTTAATAAGTACTTTGTGTCAGTCTTCACAGTGGAAGACAGGAGTAAATTCCAACCAATTAAGGAGAGTCAAGGGGCAGACTTGAGTATGGTGGCCATTACAAAGGAGAAAGTACCTGATAAGCTAAAAGGTCTAAAAATTGATAAATCTCCTGGCCCCAATGGGCTACCTCCCAGAGTTCTGAGGGAGGTGGCTGAAGAAATAGCGGGGGCGCTGGTTGTAATATTTCAAAAGTCACTGGAGTCAGGGAAAGTCCCAGATTATTGGAAAATCGCTGTTGTAACCCCCTTGTTCAAGAAAGGATCAAGACAAAAGATGGAAAATTATAGGCCGATTAGCCTAAACTCAGTTGTAGATAAAATTCTATAATTCATTGTTAAGGATGAAATTTCTAAATTCTTGGAAGAGCTGGGTCAAATTAGAACAAGTCAGAATGGATTTTGTAAGGGGAGATCATGCCTGATAAATCTGTTAGAATTCTTTGAAGAGGTAACAAGTAGGTTAGATCAGGGAAACCTAGTGGATGTCATCAATCTAGACTTCCAAAAGGCCTTTGATAAGGTGCCTCACGGGAGGCTGTTGAATAAGGTGAGGTGTTCGAGGTGAGCTACTGGCATGGATTGAGGATTGGCTGTCTGTCAGACAGCCAAGAGTTGGGATAAAAGGTTCTTTTTCAGAATGGCAGCTGGTGAAAAGTGGTGTCCCACAGGGTTCAGTGTTGGGGCAGCAGGTGTTCACTTTATATATTAATGATCTGGATGAAGAGACTAGGGGCATTCTAGCAAGGTTCGCCGATGATACGAAGTTAGGTGGACAGGCAGATAGTTCTGAGGAGATGGGGAGACTGCAAAAAGATTTAGGCAGTTTAGGAGAGTGGTCCAAGAAATGGCTGATGAAATTCAATGTGAGCAAAACGAGATCATGCACTTTGGAAAAAAAGAGCACAGACATGGATTATTTTATAAATGGTGAGAAAATTCATAAAGCCAAAGTACAAAGGGAGGCTTTGTGTGTGGGAAATCATGGCAGGGACAGACCACTATAAACACCGGAGGAAACATCAAAGAAGCGCTTCGCAGGAGGCTCCCAAGCACTGATGATGTCGCCTAGCCAGGGGACGAAACGTTTGCAACAAAAACTTCCAGCTCGGCGAACAGAACCACAGCAACGTGCACCCGAGCTACAAATCTTCGCACAAACTTTGATAAATCATGTCTCACAAACTTGATCAAGTTTTTTGAAGAAGTAACAAAGAAGATTGATGAGGGCAGAGCAGTAGATATAATCTATATAGACTTCAGTAATGCATTCGACAAGGTTCCCCATGGGAGACTAGTTAGCAAGGTTAGATCTCATGGAATACAGGGAGAACTAACCAGTTGGATACAGAACTGGCTCAAAGGTAGAAGACAGAGAGTGGTGGTGGAGGGTTGTTTTTCAGACTGGAGGCCTGTGACCAGTGGAGTGCCACAAGGATCGGTGCTGGGCCCTCTACTTTTTGTCATTTACATAAATGATTTGGATGCGAGCATAAGAGATACAATTAGTAAGTTTGCAGATGACACCAAAATTGGAGGTATAGTCGACAGCGAAGGTTACCTCAGATTACAACAGGATCTGGACCAGATAGGCCAATGGGCTGAGAAGTGACAGATGGAGTTTAATTCAGATAAATGTGAGGTGCTGCATTTTGGGAAAGCAAATCTTAGCAGGACTTGTACACTTAATGGTAAGGTCCTAGGGAGTGTTGCTGAACAAAGAGACCTTGGAGTGCAGGTTCATAGCTCCTTGAAAGTGAAGTCGCAGGTAGATAGGATAGTGAAAAAGGTGTTTGGTATGCTTTCCTATTTTGGTCAGAGTATTGAGTACAGGAGTTGGGAAGTAATGTTGCAGCCGTACAGGACACTGGTTAGGCCACTGTTGGAATATTGCGTGCAATTCTGGTCTCCTTCCTATTGGAAAGATGTTGTGAAACTTGAAAGGATTCAGAAAAGATTTACAAGGATGTTGCCAGGGTTGGAGGATCTGAGCTATAAGGAGAGGCTGAGCAGGCTGGGGCTGTTTTCCCTGGAGCGTCGGAGGCTGACGGGTGACCTTATAGAGGTTTACAAAATCATGAGGGGCATGGATAGGATAAATAGACAAGGTATTTTCCCTGGGGTGGTGGGGTCCAGAACTAGAGGGTTTAGGGTTAGAAGGGAAAGATATAAAAGAGACCTAAGTGGCAACGTTTTCACAGAGGGTGGTATGTGTATGGAATGAGCTGCCAGAGGATGTGGTGGAGGCTAGTGCAATTGCAACATTTAAAGGCATTTGGATGGGTATATGAATAGGAAGGGTTTGGAGGGATATGGGCCGGGTGCTGGCAGGTGGGACTAGATTGGGTTGGGATATCTGTTCGGCCTGGACGAGTTGGACCTAAGGGTCTGTTTCCATGCTGTACATCTCTATGATTCTATCTGGGAGTGCTCATACATGATTTTCTAAAGGTTGACTTGCAGGTTGAGTCCGTGGTTAAGAAAGCAAATGTAATGTTGTCATTTATTTCAAGAGTGTCGGAATGTAAAAGCAATGATGTGCTACTGAGACATTATAAAGCTTTGGTTAGGCCCTATTTAGAATACTGTGTCCAGTTTGGAGCCCCACACCTCAGGAAGGACATACTGGCACTGGACAGTGTCCAGCGGAGATTCACACGGATGATCCCTGGAATGGTAGGCCTAATATACGATGAACAGCTGAGGATCCTGGGATTGTATTCGTTAGAGTTTAGAAGGTTGAGGGGAGATCTAATAGAAACTTACAAGATAATGCATGGTTTAGAAAGGTTGGACACTGGGAAAGTGTTTCCGTCAGGGGGGTACTAAGACTTGTGGGCACAGCCTTAGAATTAGAGGGGATCAATTTAGAACGGAAATGAGACGAAATTTCTTCAGCCAGAGAGTGGTGGGCCTGTGGAATTCATTTGACACAGAGCGCAGTGGAGACCATGACTTTAAATGTCTTCAAGGCAGCGTTTGATAAATTCTTAATCTTGCGACAAATTAAGGGATATGGGGAAGAATGCGGGTAAGTGGCGTTCAAATGCCCATCAGCCATGACTGAATGTCGGAGTGGACATGATGGCCGAATGGTATTACTTCCACTCATATTTTTTATGGTCTTAACTTTTCCATTTGATATTACACCGAGTTTTTGACCACTCACTTAATCTATCTGTATCCCTCTGTAGACTGTGGCATCCTCACTACTTGTGTACTTTTGTGACATCCACAAATTTGACAGTAGCACATTCACTTCCCTCATCCATGTCATTAATACTGTAAATACGTCTGATCCTAACACTGATTCTCCGGCAAAGAATCCTGAGGGACAGAATTTATACATATTTGGAAAGACAAGGACTGATTAGCGATAGTCAACATGGCTTTGTGCGTGGGAAATCTGGTCTCACTGACATGATTGAATTTTTTTGAGGAAGTAACAAAGAGGATTGGTAAGGGCAAAATGGTAGACGTGATCTATATGGATTTCAGAATAGAGTAGCTTTATTTGTCATTTCTACCACATACAGCTGGTACAATAAAAACGAGTCAGGATACCTCCAAAACCAAGGTGCTATATGAACACACAGACAACACTAGAATACAGTCATACACAGGGCAGCATAAAATGCATAGAAGAGTGCAAAACATGCAAGACAGCACAGTAATTCCTGACAAGACAAGACAGTAATCATACTGGTGGACAAATTACACTATAACAATGAATGATCATTAATAAAACAGTGTTTTAGCAGCAATTCAAACAATCATCCAATAATTGCAAATGGAAGAGTGTAATCATATAGTATTAAGTAGCCTGATGGCCTGAGGAAAGAAACTATTGCACAGTCTGGCCGTGAGAGACTGAATGCTCTGGTATCTTCTACCAGATGGCAGGAGGGAGGAGTTTAAATGAAGGATGTGTGGGGTCATCCATAACGCTGTTAGCCTTACGGATGCAGCGTGTGGTGCAAATGTCTGTAATGGAAGAAAAAGATACCCCGATGATCTTCTATCCATTATAGGGTCTTACGGTCTGAGACGATGCAATTCCCAAACCAGGCAGTGATGCAGCTGCTCAGGGTACTTTCAATGAACCCTCTGTAAAATATGGTGAGGATGGGAGATGGGGGATGAGAAATGGGCTTTCCGCAACCTACACAGAAAGTAGAGAGGCTGCTGGGCCTTCTTGTCCATGAAGCTGGTGTTGAGGGACCAGGTGAGATTCTCCGGCAGCTGGACTCCAAGACATTTGGTGCTCTTCACGATCTTCACGGGGGAGCCGATGTCCAGCAGAGTGTGACAGCTCCGTGCCCTCCTGAAGTCAGCAATCATCTTCATTTTGCCCACATTCAGAGGCAGGTTGTTGGCTCTGCACCAGTCCATTAGACGCTGCACCTCCTCTCTGTATGCTGACTCATTATTTCTGCTAATGAGACCAACTACCATCGTGTCATCAGCGAACTTAATAATATGATTTGAGCAGTGCATCGCTGCACAGTCTTGTGTCAGCAGGGTGAACAGCAATGGACTGAGCACACAGCCCTCAGGGCCCCCTGTGCTCAGTGTGATGGTGTTGGAGATGCTGTTCCCAATATGGACTGACTGAGGTCTCCCAGTCAAGAAATCCAGGATCCAGTTACAGAGGGAGATATTCAAGCCCAGCAGACTCAGCTTTCCAATCAGGTGTTGATGGAGTTAAATACAGAACTGAAGTCTATGAACAGTAATCTGACGTCGGTGTCTTTCATTTCCAGATGGGTGAGGGCCAGATGGACGGTGGTGGAAATGGCATCATCTGTTGAGTGGTTGGGACAATACGCGAGCTGCAGGGTCTCCAGTGATGGGGGCAGCAGAGTCTTAATATGCCTCATCACGAGCCTCTGCAAACACTTCATGATGATGGGTTTGAATGCAACGGGGTGGTAGTCGTTGAGGCAAGACACTGAAGACTTCTTCGGCACGGGGACAATGATAATAGCCTTGAAGCACATTGGAACTATGGCGCAATTCAGGGAGATGTTAAAAATGTCCACGAGAACATCCGTCAGCATGACAGACTCTGCCAGCGATGTTATATCGTCCAGTAGCCTTGCATGGGTTGACTCTGCATAGAGTTTTCTTCACATCAGCCATAGTAAGAAACCACACCTGGTCATTCGGAGGAGGGGTGATCTTCCTCCCTGCCACATCATTTTCTGCCTCAAACCACGCTTGAAGTTGTTCAACTCATCTGGGATGGAAGCATCACTAGCACAAGCGGACGATGCAGTTCTGTGGCCTGGTGATGGCCCGAATACCCTTCCACATGCTCCGCATATCACTGCTGTCCTGAAAAAGGCTGCATTTCTCTGTGCGGATGAACCTTTGCCTCTTTGACAGCCGGGGACACATTGGCCCTTGCTGTTGCTAGGGCAGTCTTGTCAGCTGCTCTGAAGGCAGAATCACGGGTCCTCAGCAGCGCACAAACCTTTGCGGTCATCCATGGCTTCTGGTTGGGACAAGAAGTGATGGTCTTCGACACAGTGACGTCGTCAACGCACTTGCTAATGTCACAAAACACTGACGCCGTGTATTCCTCTAAGTTGATGGAATCGCCATTGGTTGCCACCTCCTTAAACACATGCCAGTCAGTGTGCTCAAAACAGTCTTGAAGAGCAGAAATGGCTCTTGCCGGCAAGGTTTTAACCTGCTTCAGAACTGGTTTGACACATCTGATGAGCAATCTGTATGCTGGAAGTAGCATAACAGAGATGTGGTCTGAGGAACTGAGGTGGAGGTGGGGCGCTGCTCTGTGAGAGTTGGGTGTGTTGGTATAAAAAAGATCCACATGTTTCCCCTCCCCCCTCTCTAGGGACTAGCACAGAGTCCTTGCATCGTTTTGTGTTCATGTAGATGCACAGATCCCCCACCCCGAGCCTTACCATGCAGAGCTGCATTTCTGTAGGCGCGAAACAAGGCAAGCCCGTCTAGCTGGATGGCAGTGTCTGGAACTCTGTCGCTAAGCCATGTTTCGGTGAAAACCAGGACCCAGCAATCACACCAAGAAGCCTGTCACAGTCAGATGCAGTCGACCTTGTTGTTCAGGGAGCAGACATTGAAGAACAGAATGGACAGGAGAGCTGGCCGGGTAGAGTTTGTTTTTAGCCTAGCATGAACGCCTGCTCGTTTTCTGCACTTCCACCTCCTTGCAACCCGCTTCCAATGTGTCAACACTTGGCCACCAGCATCAGGCGATGCTGAGGACTGGCGGCCTGGTCTCTGCAGCAAGCCAAGATTTGTAACTCCTTCAACAGCTCTCCATTGAGGTTCGTTTTCAGCCAGTTCCTGGACTGTAGCAGTGTTTGCAGATTGTAACAGTACCTACAAACACTGGGTTTCCTGTTCCTGTTACTCCTGTGCTTTAGAAAAATGAAATTAAACAGCCCTAGGTTAGAAGAGGCCAGTGCGAGCTGCTGCCACACCGTCATTAAGGTGCTCAATCAGGTTCCTCACAGTAGACTGGTTAGTAAAGTTAGGTCACATGGAATTCAGGGAGAACTAGCTATTTGGATAGGGAACTGGCTCAAAGGTAGAACACAGAATTTGGTGGTGGCAGATTGGTTTTCAGACTGAAGGCCTGTGACCAGCGGGGTGCCACAAGGATTGGTTCATTTAAATAAATGATTTGGATGTTAAGGTAGGAAGTATAGTTAGTAAGTTTGTACATGACACCATAATTGGTGCTGCAGTAAACAGAGAAACGGGTTACCTCAGACTACAAGGGGATCTTGATCAGACAGCTCAATGGGCTGAGGAGTGGCAGATGGAGTTTAATTTAGATAAATGTGAAGTGCTGCATTTTGGAAAGGCAAATCAGCCCAGGACTTATACACTTGATGGTAAAGTTCTGGGAATGTTGCCAAACAAAGAGATCTTGGAGTGCACTATCCTGTCTACTGCGGATTCCTTGAAAGTGGAGTCTGGGATAGACAGGACATAGAAGAAGGCATTTGGGATGTCTGCCTTTATTGCTCAGTACATTGAGTATAGGGGTTGGGTGGTTATGTTGCCGCTGAATAGGATATTAATTAGGTCACTTTTGGAATACTGCGTGCAATTCTGATCTCCCTGCTGTGAAACTTGAAATGGTTCAGAAAGGATTTACAAGGATGTTGCCAGGGTTGGAGGATTTGAGATTAAGAGAGAGGCTGAATAGGCTGGGGCTATTTTCTCTGGAGCGTCAGAGGCTAAAGGGTGACCTTATAGGTCTTTTCCCCCGAGTGGGTGAATCTAAAACTAGACGGCATCGGTTTAGGTTTAGAGGGGAAAGATTTAAAAGGGACTTAAGGGGCAACTTTTTCATGTAGAGGGTAGTGTGTGTATAGAATAAGTTGCCAGAGGAAGTGGTGAAGGCTGGTACAATTACCATATTTAAAATGGCATCTAGATTGGTATATGAAAAGGAATTGTTTATAGGGATATAGGCTAAATGATGGCAAATGGGACTAGATTTCTTTCGGATATCTGATTGACATGGACGAGTTAGACCAACGGGTCAGTTTTCATGCCTGTATCCACTAGTCAAAGGTTGACATCCTTAAAATGTCTCTTTTAGCTCAAATCTGTCTTCTATTTGTTCTTCTTCTGTCCATGCTAATATATTACTCCCAACACCACAGTAATGCCACTGAAGACAGACAAATTGCTTGGACCTGATTGGGTATAAGTTAGGATAATGAAGGAAGTAGCTATGAGGTGTAGATGCACTGGCAGTAATTTTTCAGGAATCCTTACATTCTGTAAAAATCACAGATGATCAGAAAACTGCCAATGTGGTCTCCTCATTTAAAAAGAAGAACAAAACTACAGACCAATTAACTTAACACCTGTCATTGAGAAAATGTTAAGAGTCCATTTTAAAGGATGTAATTGCAAAGCATGTGGAAATGCATAATATAATCAAGCAGATCAACCCTTCTTTCTCACTCGAACACTTCTTTGCCATGTCTCTCAAACATCTTTGTTGCTAAATCACTTTCCCAGGCCACGCCAGCTAGCTGTCCGTTCCCTTGTAATTACCCTTATTTTAAGCTTAGCACAGTCGCTTCCAACCTAAATTCCTCTCTCTCGAACTGAATGCTAAATTTTACCATGTTATGGTCACTGTTTCTAAGGGGATATTTTACTTACATCAGTTATTAAGTTTGTCTTGTTACACATTAACAGATCCAAAACAACCCAAACCCTGATTGGATCGATAACATATTGTTCCAAAAAATGGTCTCAGATATAATCTATGAATTCTTCCTCACAGCCTTTTGCGAATTTGATTTTCCTAATCTACATGATGAGTGAAGTCACCATGGTTAATGTACTGCCTTTATACATGCCTTCATTATATGCTGATACTAACTTTTCTGTAGGAAAGGAACAGTTATGGGGGCCTGTAGACTACTCCCACCAATGTGTTCTTCCATTGTTGTTATTTCTTAACTTCACCCATATGGATTCTATATCATCTGATCCAGGATCATTACTTGCTATCATACTTATTACATCCTGTACTAACCACCATTCTCTTCCTGGCCGTCTTTTTAAAAAGTCACAAAAATGTGTTCTGAAGAAGGGTCACAAAAATGTTAACTCTGCTTTTTCTCCACTGGTGTTGCCAGACTTGCTGAGTTTTCCCACAATTTCTGTTTTTGCACCCGAATATTTAATTGCCAGTTTGCTCTCCTTGTATTCATGTTTACATAATAGTTATAAAATCATACCATTAAAATATATTTGTGCTCTTAATTCATTATTTTGTTCCAAATACTACATATATCCAAGTAAAGAACCAATAATGTTCCATTTTTTGCCACTTTCTTTCCCCTTTGACTCTAGTTGCTACTTATAAAAATGTCTCTTCCTGTCCCACTCTAGGTATTATCATCAAAACAGTTGCTATGCAATGCAGTTATATCCTCTTACTTTATAAGCTCATGTATCCGCCTCCTGAACCCCTGTAATTAGTTTAGAGCATATCTGCAGTCCTAACTATCCAATTCATCAGGACACTTCCCAGGACAGTTTAAGTGAATTATGTGTCACTAGTTCAGCTCCCTTCTACCCCAGTATTATTGCCAGTGCTGCATGAACCAAAACCCATTCTTCCCACAACAATCTTTCAACCACAAGTTTAATTCCTTGCCTGTTTTTACTCTGTGCCAGTTTGTTATGTCTGTGTGTATGATTGTAAGGAATGCAGCTAAACTGAAATTGGATGAGTCTGATCCATGAATTTAAAGAGTAACAAAACAATGAAACAGGGCAAATTGGACAGTGGGAAGTATGAAATTCTTTAACTGAAGGTGTAGGCTCATTGAGCATATAGGCACCAACTAAACATCAAGTTGTTCAGAGGCAAAGAAAAGGAGAAAAATATTAATGAAAATCATCAATTTTTACAATCTTGGAAGAGTCCACTTTACCCTAGCCACCTAATTGCACACTTCTGCTTCCCCACCTTTAGGATTTTACAAAAATACTGAAAGCAAACAAAAAAAAGGGGATAGGTAAGATTAAACACATCAGTGTAAAGTAGAATTTATAACATTAATTGAACTAGCGAAAAGAAAACATGTGAAGGGAGTTTAATACAGGAATAGTCATCAGCTGGGGATGTATCAGCCCTGCAGAAAAAAGAACTTCTCTTTACCAAAAGCAAATACCACAGTCAACTATTTATAGGAAGAAAGGAAACAGATTTTCACAAAACCTCCCTTTTTGAAAGGTAGTGTCTCTGTACTTGTATCTTTCTATTTGAAGTGTCATCTTTCTTAAGATCGTGAATTAAAGTTGAATATAAACAACAGATGGGCCCATGACTTGGTGCATTCTGTTCTCAACTTACATGCTCATATCCAATGCTTTAAATCCTGCAACAAAATACATCAAATTCAAAATACTAATGTATCTGTTCTCTTTCAAATTCTCTGATAAGACTATATACAATCAATTTTGTCAGTTGCATACTTAACATCTTAGCCAATACAATAGGTACCTTGTGACCTTGATGCTTTGCATATTCCTTGCATACGCAGCACATTAGGGGACTGGATTGACAACCTTCCTCTAAACAAACAAACTCGATCACATGCACTTGGTGTTGTGAGCACATGGTTTTCTCGTGTGGCTTGTCAGCTAGAGGTACTCGACGATGTTTGGCTAAGGTCCGTGTGGAGTGTGTTAGCTGGGAGCAGTCTGCACAAAGATGAGTTGCACAGACGGTACAATACATAGATGCAATGTGGCTTTCATCTTCATCACAGCGGATAATGCGCTACAGAAATATTCATAACGAAAAGCAGATTGTTAGTTTATGTACTATCAAGAAACATTAAAATGCTTTCTACCCAATTCTTACCAGTTTATTAAGCTGCAAGTACTATACATTAGTTGCTCTATACTATACTGGCTGATAGTATAAAATTACTATAATTTGATCATTATCTAGACTAAAGAGCTCCAAAATCTTCATTATATCATTTATAAATCAGCACAAAAACATAAAATACTGGAAATGTTCAGGCTGGCAGCATGAAGCGAAAGGAACAATTCTAATGAAAGAACCTACTTCTCCTTCCAGAAATGTTGCCAAACCTGAACTTTTTCAGCATTCACAGTATTTGCTTTGGTACCTAACAACAGACTTTAGAACACTTTGCACAATACGTAATGGATGTATTGTGAATAAATTACTAACATCGTGTTCTGCTGTTTTTGGAAAACATACAACATCCATTTCTTGTGAATCTCTGTTCTACTTAGGAAAAACATCACAAGTTTACCTAGGGAACAAAATTTCCCACCCATCCCCAAAGTAATGCAAGTGAGAACTGAAAGCTTATATAAATAATATAAAAATCATACCAGCACTGACTCCTAACAGTTCCAAAAATCAGCAGTACAACTGGTGAAAAGTCACTAAACCTGAAAGGTCAGTTTTCTTTCTCTCCTTGATACTCTGTCCTGTTGAGCTCATTCAGCAATTTTGGTTTTCTACTTCAGATTTTCAGTATCTGCAATAGTTTATTTTTATTCTTCAATACATACCTCTCCTGATATTTCAAGAACCTCTTCGGATGCTCCATGATGATTGGCAGTGCCATTCTGCAAACGTTCAAGGAGCTCCAGCAAAGCAAAATTTTTCTTTAAGCCCCAGACACCTGAATCACCTGTCAAATGAATTAATATTCAGTCAGTCATTGTCAAATCTTCAGTATCTCCTCTTTTTAAATTGCTATGCTAGTCAACCCAAGGAGTACTGACAATTTTTGAACTTCTCTCCATCTACATATTTCACAAGAAAGAACAAAAGTGTAGAATCAAGCATCCCTCAATTCATTCAAAGTGTTTTGGGCTGGGGTGGAAACACTGCAGTTATAGTCTGTGTAAAAAAAGGAAACATTGAGGTAAATTTGATCTTGAAAATGCTGAGAGAAAGAAAAGCAGTGCAAGCATTAATAACGGCAAGTTCATCATGACTATAAAAAATGGTCCCAACCTGCCAAAAAGACTCATTCAAAGCTGCTGGCAGCTTCTTATCCCATACAACTTACTTCAGATGTTTAGATTAGATTAGATTAGATTAGATTAGATTAGATCCTGTATCGTAAACTTGCAGTTTTCCAGTGCAACATTTAAAATAATGAGACATTTATAGGGTGCCTGTAAACTTTAAGGCCCTCCCCCAAACATTTTATAGTCAACAAAATACTTTTGAATTACTGTATAGTCACAGTTGTAATGTAGGAAATGCTGCAGCTAATTTACATACAGCAACCTCCACAAACAGTAATGTAATAATGACCAGTTTATCTGTCATAATGATATTGGTTGGCAGTAAACATTGGCCAGAATTCCTTTGTTCCTCTTCAAATAATGTAGTATGATTAAAAGTCAATAGCTAACTAGCTTTCACAGACAAAGCACCAAGCTTTATCGCCAAGACGGGAGTACAACTTCTCAGGACGTCTCAGTTAACAGAAAGTGTATTCCTTCCTTTCCATCATACAATGTCAGTCCCACTGTTCTTCTGTGGTTTTGCCTGCCCAATTACTGTTCTGCAATGTTTTAGTTGGAGCCTGACTAACCATTGCACAATGTCACAATATTAGGAGCATGTGGCAATTAGACATAGCAGAGCTAGATGCTCTGATAATGGTTCAAACTGAATTTGCGAAACTGATGCAAGCCAATAAACATGACAATCTTTAATTAGTAAATCTAAAATCTCAAACTGGCGCATGTGATATGATATTTAAAAACATTCAAAAATAATTAGAAACATAAATTTCTGGACTAACCTAATTCAGTCACCTGCCGGTCAAATGGACAACGTATCGCTCTTCCCTGTAGTGGAAGCCGGGTGAGACAATCATGACAGACAGTGTGACCACAAAGGAGCAAGCGAGGCACTTTGTCTCCCTGCAGGGAGAATACATCTTCACAAACTCCACATTCTAGAACCTAAAAATTAATAGGTAAATGCACTATGTGATATGCCACAGAAGTAAACCAAACAAAAATAATTCCCACATGCTGGATTGTTAGTTTTAGGGGAAGGACACAGCTGCAGGGAATTCACCTTCAGGATTCCCATTCAATTTTTATTCAAAAATATAAGTTCACATTGAACTGCTCAAGAAAGAAAGCAACTTTGTTGACAAGGTCAACATAGTCAAAAGGTCAAACTAACAGTCTTATTCTCCCAAGCGCTCTTTGCTGGAGTATGATTTCATCAACACTGGTTGTCCTCCAGTACAGTGACCCAAGTGGAGATTATTTATTCAAGAGTTTGACAACGAATGTTGAAAGGCTATGCAACCAAACATGCCAGGATGTTGTCGGACATGGCAGGCTTGAGTTATAGAGAAAGGCTGGATAGGCTGGGATTTTTCTTCACTGGAGCATAAGAGATTGAAAGGTGACCTGATAAAGGTTTATAAAATCATGAGAGATATAGATAAAGTTAAAGGTAGGTGTCTTTTCCCTACGATGGAGGCTTCAAAACTAGGGGGCACATTTTTAAGGTGAGAAGCGAGAGATTTAAACAAGACATCCAGGGCAGATCATTTTTACACAGAGGTTGGTTCAGATGTGGGATGAATCGCCTGAGAAAGTTGTGGATGCAGGCACAGTTACAACATTTAAAAGACAATTAAATAAGTACATGAATAGGAAAGGTTTGGAGGGATTAGGGCCACGAGCAGGCAGGTGGAACTAGTTTAGTTTGGGATTATGTTTGGCACGGACTGGTTGGACCGAAGGGTCTGCTTCTGTGCTGTACAACTCTATGACGCCATAACCAAACTTGATCACATTTTCACTTCATCTCCACCTGTAATCAAAGTGAGATACGGAGTGAAAAGAAATTGACTGACGTCAGTACTTCTGGGTTAGGCAGGGGAAAATTATAATATTACTTCTTCCGCTCCAACAGAGATTAAGTTTCAACTAGCCTGCTCCTGAGACTGGATAGTCCCAAAGCCATTCAGAGGTTTTTACATTTCAAGTAACGCAACTATCTTTAAACTGCCTTAAAAATAATACTCTTAAGTCAACATTATTGTTACAATTTCTATAATTTTTACTTCTAAAGAAGTTATTTATTTCACTTCACTGATTATAGAAACATGAAAAATAATCAATGAAGACATGATGCAAATTACATGTTATAAACAAAGTAACCCAGCAAACCTCAACTATATACAGATTTTTTAAAAATGCAATACACACAATATAATTTAGCAAAATTAAATTCTGTATCTTCAGAATAAAAATTACTAATGGCACTTTTGTCCCATTTAAATATTAGGTTTTTCATTAATATAGCTTGTCTAAAACATTTTTAAAAAGCCTGACTACTATATATTTATCTGATAATACATGCCTGGTCTATGATGGATGATTCCACCAATAAGATTAACTGAATCTCAGCCTTGCTCTGCACGAAACTGGATAAATTATTGGACTTAGGAATAAATAATATTTTAAGCCTTTCTTTTTAAGATACTGTAGAAAGCAAGCATTTTTGGGGAGACTGCTTATAGAAAATCATGTCAGCGCTTGGAAAAAGAACATAAATATGTAAGTTTGGCATGTAAAAATCAAACCAATCAAGTGAGATACTGCATTATCACATGCATAAGGTAAACATGATACAGTGGTTATGTCACTGGATGACCAGAACACCTGTGCAACTGCAACAAAGATAAACTTTCTTCCTTGTCGACCTCAGCCTTTCACCCCCTTTGGCACAGTTTACAACATCATCCTCTTTCAGTTTTTTGCAGCGATACTGGTATTGTTCCATTCTTGCATATCCACTCAACGGCAGAGAATCAGCCACAATGACTTCCATCCCATTTCATTATTGGGAATCTCCAAAGCTCCATCTTTGCCCTCATCTGTTTCAGACCTACATACTCTTCCTTGACAACATCAAATGAAAACTTAACTTCAGTCTTCACGTTTATGTTGATACTGCCAGCTCTACCTCTCTTTGTCCCTCCACTGTTGCTAAATTGTGTGAACGTTCAACATGCTGGATGAGCAGCAATTGAAATATTGGGAAGAGTACAGCCATTGTCATTGATCTCTGCCACAAACTCCATTGCCCAGCCATTAACTCCATCCTTTTTTTTGGTCCAAGATTAAAGCAGATGCTTCACAATAGATTTTACCTGGAGATGACCTTTAAATGCATCCATACCACGTTTGTCCTCCCCAACAACAACGTCCAATCTGCCCTTATCTCTGTTCCAGCAGCGGATAAACTATTATTAGCAGTTTGTTATTATTCTATCTATCCCACTATGTAACTAATCAGGCTTATGTAAACACCGTAGCATATGTAAACTTAGGTCATCTGAAACTGTTGCCTGTATCCTATCTCAATGCCATATTCCCATCTTCTCCCCATACCTCTTGTATATGTTCGCAGACTCATTCAATTTACCTAAATCACCTTGAATGTCACTTGCATTCTCCTCGCAACCCTCAACCTTGCTCAGTTTGTGTCATCAGCAAACTTGGAAATGTTGCATCTGGTTCCCTCAGCCAAGGGACTTAGCTAGATTGTGAATAGCTGGGGAAAAAGCTATTGTCATTTACTCGTTACTTGGAAAAATTGAAGAGACAAGAGGCAAGTTACTCACTGCAAAACCCCTAGTCTCTTAGGTCAGCAATGGTATGTCAAGAGATAATGGTTAAATTCACTCTTGTTCGAAATGGTCCTTGCCTTGCACTTGTCTCGCACCAAATGTCACATACAATTTATTAACCCAAGCGAACAAAGACAATAATCAGGGAACATTCACACTTATAACCTCATGATTAGATTAGATTAGATTTCCCATAGTGTGGAAATAGGCCCTTCAGCCCAACAAGTCCACATCAACCCTCCGAAGAGTAACCCACCCAGTCCCATTTCCCTCTGACTAATGCACCTAACACTATGGGCAATTTAGTATGGCCAATTCACCTGACCTGTACATCTTTAGACTGTGGGAGGAAACCGGAGCACCCGGAGGAAACCCACAGACATAGGGAGAATGTGCAAACTCCACACAGACAGTAGCCTGAGGCTGGAATCAAACCTGGTGCTGTAAGGCAGCAGTGCTAACCACTGAGCCACCATGCCGTCCCTAATGGCTGAGTGAAAATCACTGAGAAAGCAGCTGAAGGTGTTTCGAACCAGCACATTACCCCAAAAGGAACTGAAAACATTCTTGTTGCACAGTAGCTGTGTTCCTACCTCTAAGCCAGAAAGTTTGGGTTCAAATTCCACCAGAGCGGGTTGATTGAAATCATCTACCCTGAGGAACTAGGTTCCCGAGTTGCACTGGTAATGGTTCTCTCTCTGGAACAGGTTGATGAGAAAATACCTACCCCGAGGAACAAATCATAGGAGGAGTTGACCATTCAAACCCTCAAGACTGCACCAGCATTCAACATGATCAAACTCAATATTCTAATCCCGAAGCCTTGAGCCCCATAGTCTCAAGAGCCATGTTCACCTCCTTCCTGAAAACACATGTTTTCAACCATTTTCTGTGGTAGTGAATTCCACAGACTCATCACTCTCTGGGGTGAAGGCATTTCTCATCCCAGTCCTTAAATGTTTACCCCCTATCCATAAACTATGGCTCCTAGTCCTGGAGTTCCTATCTTCGGGAATATTTTTCCCCTGCATCTACCCTGTCTGATGATGTTCTTGAACTGAAATAATTGGCCTCCTGCAACCACAACCACCTTTGTCTATACACACTCGGAGCGATTCCTACCAGTCAAAGAGTGTGGTGCTGGAAAAGCACAACAGGTCAGGCAGCATCCGAGGAGCAGGAGAATCGACGTTTCCAGCATAATGGTTCCTGATGGACAGCTTATACCCAAAACGTCGATTCTCCTGCTCCTCTGATGCTGCTTGACCTGCTGTGGTTTTTCAACAAAGTTAAAAATCACACAACCCCAGGTTATAGTCCAACAGGTTTAATTGGAAGCACTAGCTTTCAGAGCGACGCTCCTTCATCAGGTGATTGTCTTTTCCAACAACACACTCTCGACTCTGACCTCCAGCATCTGCAGTCCTCACTTTCTCCCAGTGATTCCTACAAATGGAGAGTCCTATGGTCAAGTACTGCAGGCGACGCTATCCCATCGCTTTGCTGATGATCGAGAATAGCCTGAGGGGGTGATGGGTTGTGTCCGGTGTTTTTGGGCACTTGGGGCTCTGCAGAAGACAGAGAGGGAAGGGGGTGGGGAGAGCAGGCCCGAGCACCAGAGCCAGAGGTTCCCTTCAAGTGAAGGTGAGGACCGCACTCACCTTGACCGAGCAGCCGTTGGCAGTGCGGAGACTGCGAGAGCCGCTGTCAGTGCCAGATCCAGATCCAGAGCCCGACGCCGACCCCAGCCCCAACGGTGTCAGCAGCAGCTTCACCGGAGCCGCCGCCATTGTGGAGCACACCAACTACCGGGCAGGGAGGGAAGAAGGCGGGGGCTCATTTAACATCTCAATGTGCTAAAATCACAATGATCCCATTTGAAATCGCAGAATGGCGTTGCCTTCTGAAACAATAAATCCACATCATATTTACAAATAGGGAATCAATTCTTCTGAAACTTATGCACAGGTCTAACTTTTGACTGAATCACATATCCCCCTTCTTCTCCATTATGGTACTGTCCGGAGCGTCACCAATGTACGCATGCTCACATCGAGGCTGTGTGCAAGGATACAGTTTAAACAAGACGCTGAAATAGATCAGTGCCTTGACAATGGGAAAGGCTTTCATTATTCTCCAAAATAAATGCATTTCACCAGAAATCGAAAGAACAACACATAAATCACATGCAAAGGACATTGTCAATCAGGAAAGACTGGGGATTCACCTCGTGGCGAAAGCTAAAAATCTCACAAAACCAGGATAAAGTCCAATAGGTTTATTTGGAGCACTGGATCAGTGGTGCTGGAAGAGCACAGCAATTCAGGCAGTGCATCTGGAGTCATCCAGAATCTGGTTTCCAGCATCTGCAGTCGCACCACTGATCCAGAATCTGGTTTCCAGCATCTGCAGTCATTGTTTTTACCTCGTTGATTTTAACCCTACTGCGAATCCTCTTGTAAGGATGCCTGCCTTGAAGAAGTTTTCCTCCTCTCTCTACAAGAATCTCAGGGAGTCTCTCTCCCACTGCAACTCCCAGGTCCCCCACTGACCTATTGTACTCTATGCTACTCTATCCCCACCCCCACCCTCCTCTAGCTTATCTCTCCACACTTCAGGCTCTCTGCCTTTATTCCTGATGAAGGGCTTTTGCCCGAAACGTCGATTTCGAAGCTTTTCGGATGCTGCCTGAATTGCTGTGCTCTTCCAGCACCACTGATCCAGAATCTGGTTTCCAGCATCTGCAGTCATTGTTTTTACCTTATTTGGAGCACTAGCTTTTGGAGCGCTGCACCTTCATCGGGTAGTTCAGAAAGCTAGTGTTTCCAAATAAACCTGTTGGACTATAACCTGGTGTTGTATGATTTTTAACTTTGTCCACCCCAGTCCAAAACCGGCATCTCCACATAATCGCGAGTGAAGAAAGTGAAGTGAGGGGAGTTGTTCAGAATGCTTATCAACACAAATAGAGTCATAGAGATGTACAGCATGGAAACGGACCCTTGGGTCCAACTCATCCATGCCGACCAGATATATTAACCTAGTCTGGTGCCATTTGCCAGCATTTAGCCCATATCCCTCTCAACCATTCTTATTCATGATTCAGAGATGCCTGTGTTGGACTGGGGTGTACAAAGTTAAAAATCACACAACACCAGGTTATAGTCCAACAGGTTTAATTGGAAGCACACTAGCTTTCGGAGCGACGCTCCTTCATCAGGTGATTGTGGAGGGCTCGATCGTAACACAGAATTTATAGCAAAAATTTGCAGTGTGATGTAACTGAAATTATACATTGAAGAATTGATTGTTTGTTAAGCCTTTCATCTGTTAGAATACAGTGATAGTTTCACTTCTTTCATGTGTAAATCACAAAATCCTTTTTTTAAAAGTTGCATTCTCGGGTTAGCTGTTAACAGTGGTGATAGCTAGACAATATGTTGAAGGTGTTAGCCCCCTGTGTTCTCTGTCTATGATCTGATGTTTAGATTGATTCCAATCTAAAAAGTGAGATAACAGAGTTTTACATAAATTCATGCAATTTTTGAGCGACGCTCCTTCACCTGATGAAGGAGCGTCGCTCCGAAAGCTAGTGTGCTTCCAATTAAACCTGTTGGACTATAACCTGGTGTTGTGTGATTTTATTCTTATTCATATACTCATCCAGATGCCTTTCAAATGTTGTAATTGTACCAGCCTCCAACACTTCCTCTGGCAGCTCATTCCATACACGCACCATCCCCTGTATGAAAATGTTGCCCCTTAGGTCCTGTTTAAATCTTTCCCCTCTCATCCTAAACCTATGCCCTCTAATTCTGGACTCTCCCATCCCAAAGAAAAGACCTTGTCTCTTTACCCTATCCATGCCCCTCATAATTTTATAAACCTCTATATGGTCACCCCACAGCCTCCAATGCTCCAGAGAAAATAGCCCCGGCCTATTCAGCCTCTCCCTACAGCTCAAATCCTCCAATCCTGGGCACATCCTTGTAAATCTTTTCTGAATCCTTTCAAGTTTCACAACATCAGTGTGGGGGCGGCATGGTTGCTCAGTGGTTAGCACTGCTGCCTCACAGCGCCAAGGACATGGGTTTGATTCCTGCCTTGGGTGACTTCCTGTGTGGAGTTTGCACATTCTCCCCATGTCTGCGTGGGTTTCCCCCAGGTGCTTTGGTTTCCTCCCACAATCCAAAGATGTGCAGGTTGGGTGAATTGGCCATGTTAAATTGCCCATAGTGTTCAGGGATGTGCAGGTTAGATACATTAATCAGGGGTAAATATAGCAGAATGGGTCTGGGTGGGTTACTCTTCGGCGGGTTGGTGGGCCAACAGGCCTGTTGCCATACTGTAGGGAATCTAATCTAATCCTTCTGATAGGAGGGAGACCAGAATTGCATACAATATTCCAAAAGTGGCCAAACCAATGTCATGTCCAGCCACAACATGACCTCCCAATTCCTATATTCAGTGCTCTATCCAATAAAGAAAAGCATATAATTAGGCTTGAGGATTGACACCACTTCACTTGGTTCATTTTGGCTGATTTTCCAGAAAGAAATATCTTTTCCACCAGCTCATTGCTATTTTAATGTACTCACTCTTCTCCAAGTATTCTGTATGCAGAAAAATTAACTAATATCATCCCTAAACGGAGCTTTTATAATAATTGTTGCTGAGGGTATTTAATGTAATTAAATATTCCAAAGCATTTCATAGGAGTACAGCTTATTTCTTATCATACCTCCATAGTTTGAAGAAATATTTACCTTACAGACAGCTTCAGACCAACAACTTTTTTCTCATATTTCAGACCCTTGACAGCAGACATCAGCCTCACCACTGGTTATCTGCACAGGTTCTGCAGTTCAATTATGTCTTGGTGACCAAAGCGAGGCATAATACTTGACTACGATCAGAAACTGTGAGTTTACTTACACTGGGTAGACTGTGGTTCAGAAATGCAGCTCTTTACCACCTTCTGAAGGAAAGTTTAGGGAGGCACAAAAAATGCTGGCCTGCAGTGATAATTATTTTCCATTAAAAAGTATTTTAAAATTGGGTCAATGATCACATTTTTGGCATCCCCATTATTTTGTTTTTGCATTGCTCAATTTGACCAGGAAAGTGCAGTTATATCACTATTTCTTCTGAAATATTAGGTAGTTGCTATGCAGTTTAACATTCATGGATTAGTGGTGCTGGAAGAGCACAGCAGTTCAGGCAGCATCCAAGGAGCAGCGAAATCGACGTTTCGGGCAAAAGTCCTTCATCAGGAATAAAGGCAGAGAGCCTGAAACATGGAGAGATAAGCTAGAGGAGGGTAGGGGTGGGGAGAGAGTAGCATAGAGTACAATAGGTGAGTGGGGGCGGGGATGAAGGTGATAGGTCAGGGAGGAGAGAGTGGAGTGGATCGGTGGAAAAGGAGATAGGCAGGTAGGACAAGTCCGGACAAGTCATGGGGACAGTGTTGAGCTGGAAGTTTGGAGCTAGGGTGAGGTGGGGGAAGGGGAAATGAGGAAACTGTTGAAGTCCACATTGAAGCCCTGGGGTTGAAGTGTTCCGAGGTGGAAGATGAGGCGTTCTTCCTCCAGGCGTCTGGTGGTGAGGGAGCGGCGGTGAAGGAGGCCCAAGACCTCCATGTCCTCGGCAGAGTGGGAGGGGGAGTTGAAATGTTGGGCCACTGGGCGGTATGGTTGATTGGTCCGGGTGTCCCAGAGATGTTCCCTAAAGAGCTCTGCATGGAGGCGCCCGTCTCCCCAATGTAGAGAAGACCGCATCGGGAGCAACGGATACAATAAATGATATTAGTGGATGTGCAGGTAAAACTTTGATGGATGTGGAAGGTTCCATTAGGGCCTTGGATAGAGGTGAGGGAGGAGGTGTGGGTGCAGGTTTTACAGTTCCTGCGGTAGCAGGGGAAGGTGCCAGGATGGGAGAGTGGGTTTTTTTTTAGATTAGATTACTTACAGTGTGGAAACAGGCCCTTCGGCCCAACAAGTCCACACCGACCCGCCGAAGCGCAACCCACCCATACCCCTACATTTACCCCTTTAACCTAACACTACGGGCAATTTAGCATGGCCAATTCACCTGACCCGCACATCTTTGTGACTGTGGGAGGAAACCGGAGCACCCGGAGGAAACCCACGCAGACACGGGGAGAATGTGCAAACTCCACACAGTCAGTCGTCTGAGTCGGGAATTGAACCCGGGTCTCTGGCGCTGTGAGGCAGCAGTGCTAACCACTGTGCCACCGTGCCGCCCAAAATTGTAGGGTGGCGTGGACCTGACCAGGTAGTCACAGAGGGAATTGTCTTTGCGGAAGGCAGAAAGGGGTGGGGAGAGAAATATATCCCTGGTGGTGGGGTCTTTTTGGAGGTGGCGGAAATGTCGATGGATGATTTGGTTTATGCGAAGGTTGGTAGGGTGGAAGTGCTTCCCTCCCCACTCTCATTTACATAAATGATTTGGATGCGAGCATAAGAAGTACAGTTAGTAAGTTTGCAGATGACACGAAAATTGGAGGTGTAGTGGACAGCCATTATATCAGATTATAACAGGATCCGGACCAGATGGGCCAATGGGCTGAGAAGTGACAGATGGAGTTTAATTCAGATAAATGTGAGGTGCTACACTTTGGGAAAGCAAATCTTAGCAGGACTTATACACTTAATGGTAGGATCCTAGGGAGTGTTGCTGAATAAAGAGACCTTGGAGTACAGGTTTATAGCTCCTTGAAAATGGAGTCGCAGGTAGGTAGGATAGTGAAGAAGGCATTTGGTATGTTTTCTTTTATTGGTCAGAGTATTGAGTACAGGTGTTGAGAGGTCATGTTGCGGCTGTACAGGACATTGGTTAGGCCACTGTTGGAATATTGCGTGCAATTCTGGTCTCTTTCCTATCGGAAAGATGTTGTGAAACTTGAAAGGGTTCAGAAAAGATTTACAAGGATGTTGCCAGGGTTGGAGGATTTGAGCTATAGGGAGAGGCTGAACAGGCTGGGACTGTTTTCCCTGGAGATGCGGAGGCTAAGAGGTGACCTTATAGAGGTTTACAAAATTATGAGAGGGATGGATAGGGTAAATAGGAAAAGTCTTTTCCCTGGGGTTGGGGAGTCCAGAACTAGAGGGCATAGGTTTAGGATGAGAGGGGAAAGATATAAAAGAGATCTATGGGGCAACTTTTTCATGTATGGAATGAGCCGCCAGAAGAAGTGGTGGAGGCTGGTACAATTGCAACATTTAAGAGGCATTTGGATGGGTATATGAATAGGAAGGGTTTGGAGGGATATGTGCCATGTGCTGACAGGTGTGACTAGATTGGGTTGGGATATCTGGTCGGCATGGACAGGTTGGACCAAAGGGTCTGTTTCAATGCTGTACATCTCTATGACTCTATGAGGTCTGCAAAATACATTTAGTTAGCCAGGCTGATATGGCATGCCTGGTCAAACAGCTGCCTATGGCAAAGCCAATTTTTAAAATAGAATTTCATTTGCTTTCACTGTCCATCACATTTATTTTCAGAACAAAGTCAATGTTTGAAAAACTAATAGTGCAGATAAATCCTTCCTTCAAAAATAGGCTTTATGAACAAATTGGATTTGTTTTCCTATAACCTTTCAACAATCTTACTCAAAATAATGAAAAAGATAAACATTATTTTTAGAATTTCTATTTATGTATTTTAGTAGGAATTATGGTCGTTAGTCTCTACACATATGACAAATGTCGATATCACAGAGAGCTGATGTAAGCATCTAGTGGGTATATTTGATTGTGATAACTAATTAAATAGATTTGTTTCTTGTATATTTATATAATGTATTACACCAGTTTCTATCTTATCTAAAAATGTAATAGTGGATTATCTCCTTTATATAGTGCAGATAAGTAATACTGGCTGTTACAGGTTAATGGAGAAAGTGAGGACTGCAGATGCTGGAGATCAGAGCTGAAAATGTGTTGCTGGAAAAGCGCAGCAGGTCAGGCAGCATCCAAGGAGCAGGAGAATCGACGTTTCGGACATGAGCCTGAAGAAGGGCTCATGCCCGAAATGTCGATTCTCCTGCTTCTTGGATGCTGCCTGACCTGCTGCGCTTTTCCAGCAACACATTTTCAGCTCTGTTACAGGTTAATGTCATTTTTACCAAGGAACTCTTCAAAACTTCACATCTATAAACCTGTTATGTATACTATTACTGAAGATTAGTTGACTTTCTGTTACCTATTTTATAGTGTTGTGATTGAGGCATAATATAAGACAGGCCAAATCCCAGAGTGAAACCTGGCCTGATAGACCTTAAGTTTTATTTCTATTTTATTGTGGAGGTCACTGAACATACCCATAAAAGATTGAACACGTACATTTAACAGAAAAACATAAACATTTATTAAGCAAAAGAAAAATAAACAAATTATATTATACCAGACAAGAATTATTAGAATTAATTTCAAACAGCAGAAAAATAGACTGTTTTTGCAGTCAATTTAAATGAACTTTATTGGAACTAATATCAGCCACAATAAGACAAATCTTCACAGTTGCATTAAGGAATGGATATGTAAGGGAGACAGTCAAAGGAAAATCATTGCAGAATGTTGGTTTCCAGGCTCTTTGAGGATGGTGGGAACATTGAAGCAGAGGGATTTGATTCTTCAGATACTACTTTATTGCTGCAGACCATTTTCATCCCAAATACTTGTCGTCCTCAACATAAGCTAGAAACCAGCTTCTCCTTTGATCCCAGGAATATCCTTACAGGTACTTAGACATTACTGAAGAATTTCCCCAATTTCCAAGCCAAGGTGTTTTGTTCCATTCAAACGGCTGTAATTGGTTTCTTTCAGGAAATCCTGCACTTTTACTACATGCTATTTTCTTCCATTAGTATCTCTGCTGGAGGCCCTTAAAACAAATTGACAACTCAGCTCAAAATTATTTAACATAGGTTCCCCAAATTTACGTCTTTAGCAGCTCTGTAAGATGTCTTAATTTCTGGCACCCTCGCAGCATTCTGCTCCTGGAGCTTTCTTCCCACTAACCTCAAAGCTTGTCAGGACTTCTCCCCAGCGTTGTTTGCTTGGAGACTGCACTTCTGCTATTATAAACCTCTTCCCCTGCATGAGATTGCATCTGATGATTGTACATCACAAATCAGCAAAGAATCTCCCAATTGTTTGTTCAAGTGGCTTGGACAGAAATCATTTAACAAAAAGCTCAGTGTCCAAGTTGAATTCTGAACACTAGGCTGTCTTGCAAAACAAACTCTATTCTAAAGAGGCTGTATTCAATAAGTGTCAGTACGGAATAATAATAGGGTATCATCTTACACAAACTTAAAAACATCTATGGAAATAATAGCTTAAACTAACCACAGGTTGAAAGAAGGGTAAATGACGTTTCCAGGCCTCAGGCAACTTCCTTCTGACAAAGTTTTGTGTAACCAATATATAATTTGTTTTCAAACTTAGAATTTTTCCTTGTTTATTTTGCTTTACCATAGTCTCTAAGGAGTTCCTAAATCTACGGTTTGCCTTCATTCTCCTTTAGAATTCACTGCTGCATTGAAGTGTACAATGTCTTTTTCATGAAATGCATTTGTACTTTAGTGTACTGGGTAGCTTGGTGTCATCATGTGACATCATTCTCTTTTGCCAGTGTATCTATATGAATTCTGTGGGAGCCATTAAACACACAACACTTGAAACATGGTGCTAGAGTGGTGCATCTGAAAATGTGTGGATTTTCAGAGCTTTAAGAGTGTCAGATACTGAACGAAACAGGTCTGACTGCATCAACCTAGTTCTGAAGAAGAGTTGTACTGGATTTGAAACGTTAACTCTGTTTCTCTCTCCACCAATGCTCCAGCACTTGAGTTTCTCCAGCAGTTTCCTGTGTTTATTTTCAGCATCCACAGTTTTATTTCTGTGTATGAGTTTGTTGGATTTGTGAACTATTTAGCAATGTTCTTGCCTAATTTGTCAATGGAATGTGAACCTCTACGTACGCCCAATGCTCACAATATGCAGTGGTATTGAGACACAGAACAAGAGCAGTTTTCACTAGAGTGAAACGTGTTGTTAGTATTGAGGTACTACAATGTCAATGATGAAGTCACCATGCTGTGTGATGTCAGTAAGGCAGGGTTTGGAACAAATCTTCAGCAGCATGAACAACTGCACTTACATCCAGGGCATTAACACAAACTCAATCTTGGTGTTGTTTGATTTTTAACTTTTTACACTCCAGTCCAACACCAGCATCTCCAAATCATTGCTCCATTCAGAGAGAGAGTGCTTTCATTTCGACTTCAGCCCAATAGCTGCTGAAATGCCTGGTCATGCCCTTGCTATTTCTGGATTCAGTGATATTAAACCTTTAGTTGAAACACTCTCATCTTCTAGTCTCTGCAATCTTCCACACATCTAAAATTAAGCTATTATATTCCAAGTAAACATTCTTCTCAACCATCAGCTGTTGATTAACATTGACTTCCAGTCTCCCAATGCTTTTCATCTAAAATTCTCATTTGCGTTTGTAAACATACTATGCCTTTATCTAGAAGATCAAAAAAGGTTGCCACAGAGTCGCTAATAAGAATCATCGTAAGTGGTGCACTATGAGGGGCATAACATAGGAGTTATATGGGCTGGTCATTGTCATAGAAGTCTACAACACAGAAGAAGGTGCTTCTACCCATCAAGTTTGTATCAGTCAAAAACAACCATCTAACTATCCTGATCACAGTTTCCAGCCGTGTATGTCTCAGCATCGCAAGTGCACATCAAATTCTTAAACGTTATGACAGTTTATGCTTCTATCACCCTTACATGCAGTTAGTTCCAGATTCCCACCTCTCTCTGGGTGAAAAAAATCCTCACATTTTATGGTCTATTCAAACTGAAAGGTGCCAAAATCATCAATAAATACCATCAAATCACAAAGTATTCTTACTATCCAAATTTGATGTTTTTTTATTGGTGACTACAGGACACTCTGTTGCTCACCAGTCACAGAAAACATTGATAGAACTTATGGGTCAAGTTTCCTTTCCAGTTCTATACAGGCACAGACAAGCCTAAGAAATTTAATTATGTCTCATGGTCAGTATATCAGTGTAATTTTAATAGTCATACCCATGATAGCAACACTGAAAATGGGCATTTGACCTGACAGTTTAAAGGACTTACACTCCATCTTAAATGTTCCGCAAGTAGGCGGCCTGTCTCCCCAATGTAGAGGAGGCCACATCGGGTGTAGCGGATGCAGTAAATGATGTGTGTGGAGGTGCAGGTGAATTTGTGACATATATGGAAGGATCCCTTGGAGCCTTGGAGGGAAGTGAGGGGGAGGTGTGGGCGCAAGTTTTGCATTTCCTGCGGTGGCCCCCGTGTCTCTGTGCAAGCGAGGAGAACAGATGTTTTCCTGTTTGCCCATATATCCACCATTGTTCTGTATTCATGTCTCATGCTAACATATCCTTTCTTTTTGCTGAATATGTATTTTCTCATTCCTGTTCTGTATCAGAATTTATACTTGCAGAAATAACATTAATTCATTTATATCCCACAAAAAGATTAAAAATAAATTTACTTGCAAAGAAAATTCTTACAATAAAACACACACAAATATAATTCATCATTGAAGTTAAACCAGGGAGAAGAGTTGTTTTTCCTCTCTGGATAATGTCACGCTCCGCAGGAACATGAAGCCCGGGCCAGCTCGAGTTTCGAAACACCAGGCACCGACAGTCATTTTGTTTCATGTCGCGGGCCGTAGGGCGGTTTGCGCATGCGGCCTGGGAGGACAGCCGTGAAGATGGACGTGAATCAGCCGAAACAGGAGCATCTGCTGGCGCTGAAAGGTAAGGAGCGGCTGCCGGCTCGGCTCGGCTCGGCCCAGGCTAGGCCAGGCCAGGCCAGGCCAGGCCCGGGAGCTGTGCCACCTCGGCCCGGATGGAGAGCGGTGGCGGGATCTGAGAAAGAGCCCGGTCTCAGCTTCCCGAGCGCCGCACCTTTCCTACTTTAGAGAGTGACTCAGCCCTGACAGGGACAGGGAGAGACCGAGACCGAGAGCTTCACCTGGCTGTCCGTGTTTGCGATCTGCTTTCACCGCAGCCTCCTGTTTCCCGGCGCAGCTCTATGATGAAGGGCAAAAGCCCGAAACGTCGATTTCGCTGCTCCTCGGATGCTGCCTGAACTGCTGTGCTCTTCCAGCACCACTGATCCAGAATCTATTTGCAGAGTACTGGCGTTTGCATGTTGGCGCCATTGAGTACTGAATGTTTTCTCCACTTTCCAGAACCGACAACATTGCTGTTAATGAGAATAAGAGATCACAGACCATAGGTCTGGTTTGTCACATTGAAATTACGGTGATCCTAATTAGAGAGCGTGTTCCAAGCTCTGATAGAACACAGGCATGAGCATCACCTGTATAAACGTCAGTTATTTTGCAACGAAATTAGACAAAGCAGTGCGGATGTTGGACATTTGAAACAAATTGTGTTGCAGAAATTGTGCAGCATCTGTGCAGAGAAAGCAGAGTTAGCGTTTTGGATTCAGCGACCCTTCATAGAACTAGAACCCGAAATGCTAATTCTGTTTTCTCTCCACAGATGCTACCAGAATGTATCCAGCAACTTCTGCTTTCGTTTCAGTTAATTTGCTACTTTAGTGAGATTCCGAATTGGTTAATGCTTCGCTCTCAAAGCTGTTCAGTTAAACCTTTGTCAATATTTTTGTGTGCCATCAATAAGCGTTTAAATTGATTAACTTAAATAGGAACTTAAGAGCAACATAATGAATTACAGTAGTGGTCAGTGCCCAGCGTGATTTAAAAAAAATCTGTGTGAATTTTGCCAGGGTAAACTTGTTTGTGATACTTCTTTCAAGTCTGTCGAAATACGGTGTAATGATTTTTAAAAATGTGTAGTTATGTTAATGTTGCCATATTAATGTAACCTGTTGTTAACTAATACACATAAATGTGCCCCCACCCTATGTACTTTTGCAGTAAACTTTTATGTGGATCCTTATAAAATGCCTTTTAGAAATCCAAAAATACTAGATCACTTTTTTTCCCATTGCTAGTTACATCCTTACAAATTTCTAAATTAATCAAATCTATTTTTCTTCTATAAAACCATGTTCAAAATGAGTGACTATCTATTCTAGATTCACCCAAAAGTGGAAATGTTCTCCCAGTCACTCTGTGAAGACCTCTCAGGATCTTGCATATTTTGTTGGGATTGACTCTTACTCTTCTAAACTCCAGATAAAACCTAACTTTCTCTGAATGTCATCCAGTGCATTTACATTGTTTCTCAACAAAATGTGACCACTACACAGTACTCTAGATGTGACCTCACCAATGTCCTGTATAGTTGAAGCATAACCTCTCCACTTTTATATTCAATCCCCCTTGCAGTGAAAAATGCATTCTGTTCATTTCCTTAATGCCTGGCTGTTTTTTTTTTAATGGTCTGGTATTAGCTCCTTAATAATGGATTCCAGCATTTTTGCAGTGGTAGATGTTACTTTTGGAGGTCAAAATATTCCCTTATAGTCTCCCTCCTTTCTTTAACAATAATATTAAATTTGTGGCTTTCCAAACCATTGGAACCTTTGTTTGTGTTTAGTCACAATGCATGACTTGTTCCATCTCTATTATTTGTCTACTTTCTTCGGGACACGTGAAAAATTATGAGCGATCTATCACAGTGAAAATAAACCCTTAACTTAAGTTACTTTGAAATCGATATCTGTGATTAAGTAATGCCATTATTGCAAATATGCTAAATGTTGCATAAGCTTGCTTAACCAGTTGCAAATTACAATGTTAATTCTACGTTGACAGTACTGTTTAATCAGAGGAGCATCAGCTTGATTGATTCTATACTGCCAGGTAACCTGCTGATGCAGTACTAGTTTTAGATTGTACTCAACTGCTCTAAAAACATTTGGCAGAATCCAGGAGAGAGAAGGTTTTTTTTCTTACAGTTTGGTGAGTGTTGCTGGCAGGGTTGCTCATTTGTTGCCCATTTCTAATTTTACTTGCACTGTTGTCTTGCTAGACCATTTCAAATACAATTAAGAGTCCACAACTTGACATTGACTTTGGTCATTTTACAATTACTGTTAGTTAATAATCAAATAATTGGAAATCATTTTAGTCAAGTTTAGTTCATTATTCATTGCTAGATATAGTGTGGCATCCAATTTTGTTAGTTCTAGAACACATTGCTGAAAAAAATCTATCTTGAAAATTTGCAAGTTTCTGACTTGAGCCTCTCTTCCTAGCCTGTATTTTAATTCTCCACGTAAATAATTTTACATCAGATACATTATCTGCTAAAGCAGATCATACATTTCGGTTATTTTTATAGTACATTTTCAATTCTTTGCTGCTGCCAAAAGCCCTGTAATCAGTTGCATTGCAGTTAATTCCTGACATCTGGTTAATTCCTGACATCTCAATTCCACCAAAAGTCTCTGCATATTGCTTTCCTTTATTAATATGGTAGCAGCATTTTTAATCAAGGCTACCACCCTTCCCTGCTTTGTCCTAGTTTTCACATTCTTTTGGAAGACTGTATAATCTGGAATATTTCGCTTCTAATCATGATCACAGTACAGGCATATCTCTGTGGTCAACCCTTCTTCTCTTACTTTGTTTAAATGTAAAAGAGCTTTGCATATAATCAGTTGCTGGAGAGTTTAGTCATTAGGCTCGTAATGGACTGTTTCCTCTGGGATTGAGTTTTGGCATGAATATGGTTTGTTCAAAGAAATGTGGGAGTCGATAAAGTGTGGAGCTGGAAAAAGGACAGCAAGTCAAGCAGCATCAGAGGAGCAGGAGAATCAGTTTTTCAATTTGGAACCTTTTATCAGATCTAGGGGAGGGGAATGGAGCTGAGAAATAAATGGGGGCAGTGGATGCAGGTAGCAGGTGATTGATCAGTGGGAAAGCTGAAGTGGATAGTTGGGAAGGAACGTGGACAGGTTAGATCAGGTCAGTGGGGTGGGGTGGGGTGGAGAGGAAGGGTTGTACCTGGGATGAGGTGGTGGGTGGAGGGAGCTACTGAGTTACTGAAAGCTACTGAGTTCTATGCCAAGGCCATATGGTTGTAAGTTCCTGAAGCGGACGATGAAGCGTTCTTCCTTGAGTTTGTGTGTGACTTTACTTTGAGAATGGAGGATGCCCAGATTAGACATGTCATTGGGGGAGGGGGAGTTGAAATGGCTGGCAACTGGAAGATGGAGTTGATGTTCCCTGAATTGATTCCAGAGTTTACGTTCAGCCTCTCCGATGGAGAAGATGCTACATCGGGAGCAACAGATACAATAAATCAGTTTTGAGGAAATGCAGCTGAATCTCTGCCGGATTTGGAATGATTCTTTGGGACGTTGGATGGAGGTAAGCAGGGAAGTGTGAGGGCACATTTTGCACCTCCTGCGGCTGCAGAAAACAAAACTAGGTTATGCTCCTGATACTGTAATTTTTATGTGAGAAACCTATTGGCTGACTTCAACCTAAGTGGCCTGACAATTCTCCAAAGAGTCTTAACTTATTCTTGTGGCTTCTGTCCCACTGGTTGCTTTATTCTTCATTCAAAGTGAGGTGATGAGTGTGAGGGTCTGAGAGGGACTTGGTGAGTCAGTGGTTATCTCCATTGAACCTATGGTTTGTTTTTAAAGGACTGTACATGTTTAGTAAACACATTAAAACAGAAATTGAGTCAACACTTTGGGGAATGTGCCTTATTTACAATCTGTACTAAAACAAAAAAACAGTTTTCAAACTTACTTTAAATAAGGGATCTCTTTACTGTACTGGGGTGTCATCTTAGGTTGTGATTTTGGGCTTCTGGAGTGGGACATCAGACTATACATTTTAGGCATGGGCAAAGATCTATCACGAGTCAATACTGACAGCAGGTGCTTTCTTAGCTTTTTGTTTTCCAAAAATTGGGTATTTGGTACTTTTGCATGTATATTGAACTGGTTGCAAAGCTACAGAATTAGATTCCTCATCAGTTAGGATGATGTTTGTGAGAGGATCTAAAATTATGGACAAATATCAATGCTTTAGAAGTAAATTTTTAAAAGCTGCATTACTGTTTCTAGTTTAAGTATTGCATATACGAGAAATATTCAAAGATATTTATCTCTGCAGGGTAGCACTTCCTGAAGGTGATAGACTGCTGCATCTGAATATTGTGCTTCTGCTAAATTGATGAAGGAAGCACGATCAGTGACAATTCACTTCATTCTGAATGACTTATAGATTTGCATTTGTGAAGGTATAAGGAGAAAGGCTTGGTGATATTCATTGGCCTCCGGTGATTCCATTGCTGAGACTATTGCTTTTTGCCCAGAGCTGTCATTCAGATGGAAGTAGTGGTACATTATAGGCCTAAGCACGACTGTTCTTCTGAAGTACTAAAGATAGCAGGAAAATTGTTAGAAGACTTGCCACAAAAAATTTCACAAAGATTCATACCATGGTTTCCAAATCATATGAAAAGTTTACCAATGAAACCGCAGAAATGTCCACCAACTATTTCATATGAAGAAGCACAAAGAATTAAAAAGTACTTGGTTGATGTGGAATTCAAAGCAGAAAGACAAAATTATGATTGCACAGAGGATCTTCTGGAATTCTCCGTAAACCTGCAAATGAAAGATCATCTTAATCAGGTAGCTGCTGCAGAATTTGTTCCTGAAATGACTGATTTACTGTGTGGAGATACAAATGAGGAATATAAATCAGAAAGGTCATGGAGTGTTACGAGATACAGCAGAATGAAAGGATCAAACATTTTGGCAGTTAGCCGAAGACTTCAAATAATTAAGGAAAAGTTCCAGCTCCATTCTTTTCAAAGGGCAAAATGGGTTATTGATCAATCCAATTGTAGTGCTCAGCAACTTGAAGAGATCTGGGCTAAACTGAGTAGTGTTATCAAACATGGTGATCTTCCTGGTTGTAATGCCAAAATACATAGACATCTTGGTCAAATATGGGTTTTCTGTGATCTAATGTGCTGTGAATATGTTGGTAATTTTATTAAACAAGTATTAAACCTTGCAGGTAAAATCAGTTTACTTGTACATCGACATGGTTTAATTTATAACTTGTAGCTATGAATAATGTTATTTCAGAACTAAAATGTCATTAATATATATGAATTTCTTGCCAGTGTCTGTAGACTTTAAACAATACAAATTTACATGTAATTTTGATAAATGAGCAGATTGTCTTTAATGACCGCTTGTGTAAACTCTTAAGTAAGCTTGCATGATAGCCTTGGACTCTGGTCATACTCTTCTCTGAGACAGAATATTGCCAAATCCCACTTCAGAGACTTAAATACAAAATTTTATTCAGTTCCTTGGTTGCATCCTGAGGGTCTTTTACCATAGAGAGTGGCAGTTTCTTGGAGCTGAGGAAGATGCCATGGCACTTTAAAAGAAAATGTAGAGTTCGACATTATAGTTTTAAAAAATAACTATGTTATTGTAATCAACCTGTTACGTTATGACACACACCTCCAGAACAGGTCTAACTCAAACACTCTGGCCCAGATGTTCTCCCAACTAGTTACTTTCTAATTGATCTGTACAGAGACCTTATTACACACCTCTGGAGCAGGACACGTTTAAACCCAGATCCCTTGGCTCAAAGCGAAGGACACTATTATTGTGCCGTAAGAACCCTTAAGTTCTCTCTTGTACTATGGACAACATTTATCCTTTAGTTAAACTTATTACAACAGATTGCTGCTGGGTCAAATACCTGGATCTCCCTTTCTAACTACACTTCATCTGCTGTAGTTCAAAAAGGTTGCTGATTACCTTGTGTGATGGACAGTAAATGCTGAACAATAAATGCTGGCCTAGCCACATCTCATGAATAAGTCTATATTTAAAAAAAAACCTAACTATCCACAAATTGGTTGCTACATTTCCTGCATGTTTAAATGGAAATAACCAAACTTCAGAATTACTTAAGTAGCTATAAAGCATCTTGGATTGTCCTGAGGTTATGAATGATGCTACTCTATGTAAGTATTTTTTAGTATAAACTTTCTCATCAGAACAATTTTTCCTCTTCCCAGACACTTTGCAATTTCCTTGAACGTGTTTTCTGTATAGAAATACTCATTCATTGATCTCGACTAAAAGTGTTTTTCATAGAGGTGTTTTGCAGGGCATTAGTAAATGGTCAATGGCATTGTGTCATTTTGAACTGAAAATTAAGTTTAATATCCTGGTCACTTGAGTTAATTGTTTTAGTTAGGATAGGGATCATGGCTTCAGCATTCCTGTACATAGGAGAATGGAAAGATAACTAAAATTCCAGTTTCTGGCCCCAATCCAGTGATTTTAGCTGAAGTATTGAATGTTTATAGTGGTTGGCTGTCAACTGGATCATGCCATCTTCAAAGTTGATTGCACTGTTCAAACAAAAGCTTATGCATCAAGTGTTTTCCGAGTTGGTACTTAATTAATGGTTTCAAGGGATGCTGATGCTGTGGTGCAATCTCTCAGTATGAGGAAAGAAAGGGAAATGAGAATAGCAAAAGTGCAATGCACTTTCATTATTTACATTTTTAGCAGGGCAGGCGAGATGATGCAGTTCAGAATTGTATTGGAGATGAGAATGAAAACTGTCCAGATTTAATCTTGAATGAAACATGGTCTGCATAAAATGTGTAACTACACTGGAAATAAATATTTAAAAAATATGTTGCATTTGTCTTTTATTTACCTGAGTTTAGAAGCAATGAATAATGTTGAATTGTCAACTTTCATGAACACCCTTCTAACTTGCTTGTAACTGATGGACACGTTATCACACGGTGGCACAGTGGTTAGCACTGCTGCCTCACAGCGCCAGAGACCCGGGTTCAATTCCCGCCTCAGGCGACTGACTGTGTGGAGTTTGCACGTTCTCCCCGTGGGTTTCCTCCGGGTGCTCCGGTTTCCTCCCACCATCCAAAGATGTGCAGGGTCAGGTGAATTGGCCATACTAAATTGCCCGTAGTGTCAGGTAAGGGGTAAATGTAGGGGTATGGGTGAGTTTCGGCGGGTCGGTGTGGACTTGTTGGGCCGAAGGGCCTGTTTCCACACTGTAATCTAATCTAAATCTAAAACTTTTAACATATTCATTCCCAGCCTTACACCATACTACGGACCCACTTTTCTGTGTCAGTGGGCTGGTAGTCATAGAGTCGTAGAGATGTACAGCATGGAAACAGTCCCTTCAGACCAGCTCGTCCATGCCGACCAGATATCTTACATTAGTCTAGTCCCATTTGCCAGCATTTGGCCCATATCCCTCTAAATCCTTTCTATTCCTATACCCATCTCAATACCTTTTAAACTGCTATAATTGTACCAGCTTCGCCACTTCCTGTGGCAGGTCATTCCTTACATGCACCACCTCGGTGTGAAACAGTTGCCCCGTTGGGTTCCTTTTAAATCTTTCCCCTCTCACCCTAAACCCATGCCCTCAAGCAACTTGCTAACCTTCAAGTCTCTGAACAATAGCACCAATCAGACCATGCATTTTAAGTATAAACATGTCTGACGTTTTGTTTGTAATTTATGATCTATTGAAGAGTTGTATTCACAGAATCTACACATTTTCAAAGCTGAATATCTTCTCCGTTTAAACCTTAGTAGTTTTTTGCCATGATTCAGAATTTTGGCTCAAAATATTAATGCCAATATTATGTAATAACTATTTACCTTATCCATTTTTCTCATATTTGTGAAAAATTTTGTACATGCTTTCAAGCTTATGAAGTCAATTCGGAGATTATACCACCCCGTTGTTTTGAATTGGAAACTGAAATGTCTACCAATTGGCTGAACAGCATGCTTAAGTCTTCATGTGACCTCTTGAACAGGCTTTAATTCGCAGCAATAATTAAAATTCAAGGACCATGCCTGCTATATGCTTCGTGTGCACAGGGACTGACCACAATGTTTATATAGATTTGTAAAGAATGGAAACAGGAGCAAGCCGTTTAGTTCCTTAATTGTATAAACTACTCCAGGTACAGTTGTCACAAGACTTGGCTACTTTTATATTCTGATCCTTTGCAGGAATGGAAACTCTGCACTTTCTAATTTCTTGTCATACCTGCATGCTAACTATTTGATATTCACGTGCAAGGACGGACACGCATTTTTGTTCTCGAATTGGGTAACGTCACATTTTCTGACATCATACTTCATCTGCCTCTGATTACTTCACCTATCTAGCTCCCTTTTCAGACTCTTTGCATCTTCCGCACCATATTGTTATCTTACCTATTTTTGTATCATCAGCAAAATTGGCTACAGTGCAGTTGATCCCTTCTTCCAAATAATGAACATAGAGTGTAAATAGATGCAACCCTAGCACTGATCCTTGTTGCACTTCACTCAGCATGCTAAGCTGAAAATTACTTACTTATCCTTCCTTTATGACCTGTTAGTTAACCAAACCCCTCTCTATGCTAACATATTTCCAATAATGCCATGAACCTTGATCTTGTGCAGTAAATCTTCATGTGATATCTTTAGATTTAGATTACTTAGTGTGGAAACAGGCCCTTCAGCCCAACAAGTCCACACCGACCCTCCGAAGAGCAAGCCACCCAGACCCACTCCCCCACATCTACCCCTTCACCTAACACTACGGATAATTTAGCATGGCCAATTCACCTAACCTGCAAATTTTGGACTGTGAGAGGAAACTGGAGCACCCGGAGGAAACCCACCAAACACTGGGAGAATGTGCAAACTCCACACACACGGTTGTCTGAGGCAGGAATTGAACCCGGTTCTCTGGCACTGTGAGACAGCAGTGCTAACTACTGTGCTGCCCACGTGCCCATCTTATCAAATGCCTTTTATGGAAATCCAAATGCATGACATCTATTACTTCCCCTTTATCAAACCTACCTGTTAAATTTATTAGAGTTCTTTGATAATTTAAGAAATGGTATTTCCCTTCCATAAAACTGATTATTATCTGATTTACTAAATATCTGACTGCTCCCTCACTAATCCGTGTATATTCACAATGCAAGGTGTTGGGCTAATTGGCTTATATTTACTGCTTTCTGTCCATTTTTTTTAATAGAAGTGATATTTCTGCAGTTTTCTAATCTACTGGGATCTTTCCAGAATTTAGAGAATTTTTGGAGATTATAATCAATGCATCCATTATGACTTCAGTCACTTCAAGCCCTCAGGTTCATGAGACTAGTAACACTTCTGTCTCATTGGTGTTGTCAATACTTTTTCTCTAGTTATTGTTTCAAGTAGCCACCCCTCCCTTTCCTTCTTTTCTATTGACCATTATTAAAAATGTTTTCTACTGTGAAGACAGGGACAAAATATTCAAAGTTTCAGTTGTTTCCTTATTTCCCATTATTAATCACCAATCTCATTCTTCAAAGGAACAACCTTCACTTTAGCTACTTGTTTCTTTTAATAAAAACTGTATTTGTGTTAATATTAACTGTATTCTATATCCATAGAAACATTTACTATCTGATCTTAATTTCCTGCTACTTTCCCCTCATTTTTTAAGCCAGTCTTTGACGAAATTTTAGAAATCAATAATGTTCTGACCTACAACAATTCTTTGCAGTATTGCATATTTTTCACCTTTAATGCCTTTAAGTTTGAGATACCAATAATGGACCATATTCCTCATTCTGCAGTTGAATGTGAAATTCTATCATGCGATCACTCTTACCTAGAACATCCTTTACAATATGGTCATAAATAAATCTTCTCTGTTTTGTCCCTTCCTAATGAACTCTGCACTCTGGTTATCACTATCCTATTGTCCTTATCCTGTTGTATTATCCTATCCTATTGACACTGTCACATTGTCCTTTCTCTTTTACAAATATTCAAATCTCCACTTGCTTGAAGCTGTTTAATTTAAAACTCTCTTAATAGGCAAATATCGAGAATTTATTCGGATGAATAAATGATTGCTTAATGGACAGGAAGCAGAAAGTGGACATCATTGGGACATGTTCACGTTGGTGGGTTATGAGTTATGGGCTGTTGCAGGGATTAGTGCTGGTCCTCTGCTATTTAAATAATATTGTTGAAATAACACATCTGCTTACCAGTGGCATACAGGATTATGAGGATGGGGTAAATAAAAAATACTGAAGTGTTCGATCATTCATAATCCTAATGAATAATGGGGCATACTTGGTAGGCATTGGGTAAACCATTTAAGATATGTTCCTGTGCTAAGTTTGCTGATGATGCTAGGTGGAAATGTAAGTCCTTGTTTTCAACACAACTAAGTAAATGGACAACAAAATGGCAGAATGGTTATAGTGCCAGGACACACAAGATTATTCAATTCAGTCCGAAGAATGGAAATCAGAATTTTTTTAATAACGTGAAACTTGGAAATTTTGTTCACATAAACTTTGTGTTTAAATCTGAAGCATAGCATGCAGGTGTAGATAACAATTAGTGCAAATAACATTTTAGCCTTGACTGCAAAAGGATTAGAGTACAAAAATGAGGAAATATTGCTATAATTATTTTGAGACCACACCTGGAATAGTGTTTTCAATTTTACTTTCCATTTTTGAGGAAGGAGAGAACTGCATTGGAGGCAGTACACCAAAAAAATTGTTCTTGGGATTAGAGGCTGAGTAAATTGGACGTACAAGTGTGCAAGTTAGGTTGATAAGTTCATGACTGTGATTGTGGCTCAATTTTCCTGTCCACCTGTTACTTTTTTTATACCTTTCTAGTAAAATTCTGTCTATGACCTTGCCACCATCACTCTGGGGGTGAGAATTTTGCAAAGCAATGACCTACTGAGACAACATTTTCTTCTCCTCTCTGTCTGAAAGAGAAACTCTTATTTTTAAACTGTGTCCTAATTCTAGTCTCCTATATTCAGCCTGTAAAGTCCTGTCAGGAGCTTTATATTTCAATTAAATCATCTTTCTTTCTTCTAAACTTCAGTGGATACAGGCCCAAAACTATTCAGCCTTCCTCATAAGCCTAATTTCTTCTTTGCAGAGTGAATCTTCTCTGAACTACCTCTGATATTATATCCTTTCTCAAGTAAGGAAACCAAAACAATATACAGGATTCCTGATGTGCATAATCTCGCTAAGTCTGATTATAATTGGAGAAAAACTCCCTGCTTAAAGATCATTCCCTTTGCATTAAGTAGCAACATGCCTATTTGATGCCCAATCACTCATTGTATTTGCCTGCTAACATTTTGTGATTCATGTACCAGGAGGCCCAGATCCCCCCTACTGCAGAATTTTATGATATCTTTATATTTAAAGAACATACTGTATTTCTATTCTTCAAGCCAAAGTCAGCAAGTTTGCATTTTCCCACCAAATACTCCACCTGCCATTTTTTGTGCCCACTCACTTAACCTATTTAACTTCCTTTTTAAATCTATGACCTCAACTTACTTTATAACCTGTCTCATTACTAAATTTGCCAACTGTACGTTTGGTCTCTCCTTCCAAGTTATAAATATAGTTTGTAAAATAGTTGAGGTTGCAGCCCTGATGTCTGTGCCACTACAGCAGTTATATCTTGCAAATCTGACAATGACCTATTTATCCTTACTTATTGCTTGTTAGCTAACCAATCCACTACCCATGGTTATACTATACTCCTCACCATGAATTCTTGTGTGTAGTAACCCTCAATGTGATGCCTGATTAGATGCTTTTTGGAAGTCACAAGTATATCACATCCACCAATTCCCCTTCATCCATGTTGCTTGTTACTTCCTTAAAGAACCGTAACACAATGGTTAAGAATGAAAGATGATGTTATAAAAACATTCAAGATTCTGAAGGGATTAGGTGAGAGGTTTTCTCTGACTCAGGAGTCTGGAACAGTCTTAGGTTAAGAAGTTAATTGTTTATACCAGAAATGAGAAACTTCTACTTCAAAATGATACTTTAGAAGATTGTGGATGCTCAATTGTTAAACATTTTTAAAGCTGGGATAAGCAAGTCTTTGTTTCTCAAGGCTTCAAGGGATGTGGAAGCAGGTAGGAAAATTTAAATGGATGATCAGTCAAGATGGTTATGAATTGTGGAATAGACTCAAGCTGGATTGACTATTTCCTACCTCTTGTATTTGTGGTTTTCCAGGATGCTCATCCCAGTGTTATTCAGATAAAGGCCATTTCAGTTATACAATTCCCTCTTTCCCAGTAGACAATCACATTCATTCTAAATAAGTGAAATTTCATTGCCTGTTTTTGGAGTAAATACTGTCTGTGATTGCTGCCATTTCTCCTCCAAAATTTTTGGCAGCTTCTAGAGTCTACCCATGCATAGTAAATTCAGGAATGTCCATAAGACTGCTACTAAAGTTTCCAAATTTTGTCTCCAGTCAGCAATCAATAAATTTTACTGAATGAAGCAAAAAATGCTCTTTTAAGCACATTTGTTAAAAGCTTGAAACTCATTACATGCATTTAACATTGCACTAAATGTATATTTACTTAGGAAATGAGGAACAGGAGCTAGCCATTCCAGTCTGCTCCATCATTTTTAGAAGCTTTTGTTATCTTTATTATCTAGAAATCTATCAGTCTCTATCTTGAACAGATTCTAAATGATCCTCCATAGCCCTCTGGGTAGAGAATTCCATGGTTCACAATCTTGTGAACAAATTTCTCATCTCAGTCCTCAATTAAAATTATTTAGAAACTCTGTCCCCTGGATCTCGACCACCCCCAAATTAGGGCATGCATGTTTTCTGCATCTACTCTGTCTAGTCCTTTAAGAATTTTCAAAGTTTCAATTAGATGACATCACATTCTTCTAAACTCTCTATAAAATATAGTCCTAGTCTATTTAATCTCTCCTCATTTCATATCCTCTTTTCCCAGTTATGATTCTCAATAAAACTTCATTGGCCTCCAATATATGTGTATGACAGCCAAATCATGACATACTGGGTTTCAAAACTTACTTTATTCAAAGATGAGAAAAATAATGCTGATCACACTATCTTAAAATGAATTGAATTGTGAAGCTTTGGTCTCACTTGTTCTATAAGATAATGGTTCTGAAGGGGTTAGTTATCATGTTGCATTGGCTCCACCTAGTCTACTGATGTCAGACAGTCTATGACTGGAGATGAAGGGTCTATTCACATTTTTGGAGGTATTGTGTACCAGTTCCTGAGCACCCTACAAACTATAGCTGACTAATGTACGTATACTATACTGCAATAAATTGAAATTTTGCTAAAGGAGTGTTTCTTCTGTAGATAATCTATGATGCTGTAGCCTCCACCACGATTTGCTGGACAGGCTCAATACAAGGGAGGATTATAGTGTCAATGAACTACCTCAAGTAACCCTTACTTCACCAGTTTCTGAAACTGAGTGGCAAATTACACCAGGAATGATCATTTAGCAAAGTACCAGATTAGCTCCACTGTGCATCCATGAGCTCAGTTGACACTTTTGACTAGAATCCTCACTCGGTGTCCAGAAAGTTTACAACAATCCCCAGTGTTAATACTATTCTGAATCTGATATCATATGCTGCGTTGCCATGCCTGAGTACTTTCCCAAGCATTTCTCTGTGCTTGGTGTTCACAAACAAATCCAGGTAAGGCTACAAAACAACCTGTTCCTAAGCCAGCCAAGGTCATTGCAGTTACCTTCCAGCCAAAACAAGCTTTTTATGCTAAGCCTGTTTTTCACATTTTCTTTCAATTGCTTTTTTCCATGTCCAGTTAACCCTTAATAACCTAGTTTGCAGGTATACCTTTTGTGCTAACAGTGTAGGTGTATAATAACATCTCTGAACAGGTAGTCTAGAAAATAGGAAAAAAAGAACCAACTGTCTTGTGGGATTGGATGCATGTAGATCAGTTTGTGAAAAGACATATTTTCTACTCTTAAAATACATTAATAATCTAGCTGGATTTTGCTATCAGTTTTCAACATTTTCCCTTTTTATTTTTTAATTTGGGTTCAGATTGCTGGGTGCATTTTAAGCTGTATTGTCTTGAGTTTAATTTATGCTTCTGGACTATTGGTTCAGTAGCACAATTGCTATCGTGTACTCATGTGGAATGTGCCAGTAGCTCGAATCAACAAAATCACAGGGTTTAATTCCCAAAACATTAGTTAAAACTCCTGGGGTCTTGTGTAATTTAAAAAAAACAATTATTATTGGAAACCACTGTGCTTGCTTTATTTTCAGAGATGTGTTCTGCCCTGATAGAAATGAGATGTGAATTTAGAATCCTGTCTTATCTTTGTACGATTATTAGAATCCATGAACGGTAAACAATAATCACTGGGAAGAAAATCATTTCACTATCTACCACATGTTCCCTGTGCTACAAAAGCGAATACCAGCAAGATGACCAACTGTTATATCTGAAACATAGTGACCTGTTGCCAGTGTCATGAAAGAAGATCACAAACCATTTGTGTGAATTCCCAGTGGGTAGCAATTTGTAGTCGAACCTTTGCAGGGACACCGCAATAATTAAACACTAGTGTGAATTTGTCATTTCTGTTAAAGATGTTTGAACTTGCTGAAAAATTCAATTTTATAAACAAACATTAATTACTTCTAAAAGTTTTGTATTACTAGTTTTGTTGGATAAAGCTTTGAGATCTGGCAAAAAGCTGGTAATTGGAGTTGAACTACTGACTATTCAAAAATTGTTTAAATGGCAGAACAGATTTAAGGGCCTGAATGATCTGTTGTTCCAATGTTCAATAATACTCTACCTTTTAATATTTTAACAGTAGTTAATGCCTGGTTAAATAGCCTAATGGTATAAAATTTGTGTCAAATGCAATTTGATTTTGACAAACTTTTTTTAACCTGGTCGATTTGACTTTTTGCTATATTTCTTTGTTTATTTTATGTTATAGTGATGAGATTAACCAAACCGACATTATTTACCAACCTGCCAGTGACCTGTGAAGACAGAGATCTACCTGGTGAGTCTGGATAGTCATTCAGTATTAGAAAACAGTCCGCTATCATTTTAGCTAGAGTATCAACGTATAACACTTTGTGACGCAGCCTGATTTTAATCTGAGTGTTAACTTTTTTTTTCCTTTTCAGAGGCAACCTTTTGGTAATCTGAGAATTTTTAAACATTCATTGTTACTTTATATGCAAGTTTTCTGTGTACTTAAGAGTTCTGTTTCCTCCTTTCAGTCCTTTTCAGTGACAGTTTAATACAAATATGACAGACATGGGTCACTTCTTGTGAAGTCTATTACATTTGTTTTAGAAAATTCCCATTTTGGTATGTAAAATATCACCTTGCTAAGGCACATTGCTTAGAAAGCATCCTGCAAAAATAAAGTGGTGTTCACAATGCCATTTTATGGTGTGCTTTGGAATCATCCAATGTGATGCCAAAAGAGACAGGACATAAATCTACTTGTCCTTTCTTTTCTTTTAGGCTGACTTTTTGTCTTTTGTGTGCAGACATTCTGGACATATTGCACTCAACCCCTACCAACCAGTCGCAGGTTTTCCACTGAATGTTAATCCAGAACTGCAATCTCTATGTGCTAGAGTTTGGAATGGGATCTGAACAAAGGCAAGAATGCCTCTGTGAAGCCGCAAGTTCATTTTGCCTAACCAGCTTTGTGACAGGATTATACGGTCCGTTCAGTCACAATATTCGTCAATACATTTCTAGGAATGCTAAAATCCATTTCTGACAATATTTGCAGTTCTCAACGTGTGTTAAGCTGGCTTGTTACACCATCTGTGACTGCAGAATGAAATTCATATGTTAATTTTAACGTCTCAGTGATTCTACGTTCTATTTCAGCACACCTTGACAATTACCTCATCTTTGTGTCTGTACAATTCAGATTGATTTGAATCCCAAGCTCCTTTTCATTAATTGACTCCAAAATAACCTAGATCTAAAGGTTCCCCTTGTAGCTTGGAAATAAACACTCCGAGTGCTCCTGTCCCATTCCTTTACTACTTCTATCAATTGACTTGCTCAGTTTATGTAATGACCACACAACTATCTGACCTGTTAATTGTTGTTTGATATCTGTCTGTTTTTACAACAATGTCCTTTCCAAAGCCCACTTTTCTGTACTGTATCCTCAACCTTCAATAGTTGTGTGAGAAAGGTTTTTCTCACAACACATTTCCTGCCTAAAATCTCCCCTTAGCTACCATGTCTCCAAGAAGAACAATCCCAACTTCTCTGGTGTATCCTCATAGCTGAAGTTTCTCATTCCTGGAATTATTGTAAACCTTTCTGCATTTCTCAAATGCATTCACATCCATCCTATAGCGTGGTGTCCAGAATTATATGCAAAACACTAAAATTAACATATGAATTTCATTCTGCAGTCACAGATGGTGTAACAAGCCAGCTTAACACACGTTGAGGGTCTTTCTATGTTCAGCATAAAATCCTTGCTCTGGGGCTCTTACCATTACTAATGAATTCCAGGATGTTTTCTGCTTTCATAATGAGTCCCTGTGAATCACCATAACCAGGGTTGTGGTTCGGGCTTTAAAGTAAATAGTTGGGGTGGGAGGTAGAGGTTGGGTTCAGTTGTATGGAAATTATGGGGAAAAGTTAAGTAGGGAGAGGGCTCAGAAGAGGTTAGTTTCCAGAACAACTATGAGATGAAATATGAGAGTAACTGGCTCATAGAATAAAAAAAATTCGAGATTTGTTTTAGACATCTACAAGGCAAGAGTGGATGGGGGACCGTTGGAAAATGGCCGGGAGAGGTTCTTGATTAGCAAGGCGATCAATGGTTATGGGGAGAAGGCAGCAGAATGGGGTTAAAAAACATTTCAGTCATGATTGAATGGCAGAGCAGACTCGAAGTGCCAATTCTGCTCCTGTATCTTATGGTCTTGTGGTCTTATGACAAATTACTGTTTTTGCCTTAGGAGATCTTTTCAGTCAACTTATGAAGGATGATCCCTCTACAGTTAAAGGAGCAGAGAACTTTATGTTGGGAGAAATGCTGACTCTCCCTCAGAACTTTGGGTAAGAATTTTCAATCATTCAGGCATATGTGTTCTTTCATTTTTGCTTTTCTGTCTCCACTTTACTACCTCACCATGTACCAAACACACCAGTAAAGAACCCAAACAAGCAATTAGGAGGCCTAAAAGGCGTCATTAAATGTCTTTGGCCAACAGAATTAAGAAAAATCCCAAGCTGTTTATATACACAAAGGGAGCAAGAGGGTAGCCAGGGAAAGAGTGGGTCCACTCGAGGACAAAAGATGAAATTTACACATGGAGCCGAAAGAAGTGAATGAGGTCATTATTGAGTGTTTTGCATTAGTATTTACAAAGGAGAAGGAGATGGTGAGTCTTAGAAGGGCGATGTTGATATCCTAGGGCATGTCAATATAAAAAAGGTGGTGATGTTGGGTGTTTTGAAAAGCGTTGAGGTAGACACATCGCCAGGGCATGATGAGGGAGGCACTGAGGATATTACAGGGGCCTGATATGAAATCTTTGTATCCTAGTCGCAGGAGAGGTCCCAGAAGACTGCAGAATAATACTCCTTTGTTTAGGAAGGGCAATGGGGATAATCTGGGAAATTACAGGCTGGCAAGCCTTGCATCTGTAGTAGGGGAATAATTGGAGAAGATTCTTAGGGATAGGACTTTTCTTCCACTCGTCGAATGTGGGCATCGCTGGTTGACCAGCATTAATTGCCCATCCTGAGTTGCCCTTCAGAAGGTAATGAGCTGCTCTCTTGAACTGCTGCAGTCCACATGTTGTAGGTTGGGGAGGGAATTACAGGACCAGTGACAGTGAAAAAATGTTGATTATATTTCCAAGTTAGGATGGTGAGCAGCTTGGCAGGAAAGTTGTAGGTGGTTGTGTTCTCATGCATCTGCTGCCCTTGTCCTTCTCAATTGAAGTGGTCATGGGTTTGGAAGGCACTGTGGAAGGATCTTTGAATTTATGCAGTGTAACTTGTCAATAGTATACACTGCTGCTACTGAACATTGGTGGAGAACGGAGTGGATGTGCCAATCAAGTGGGATGCTTTCTCCTGGATGCTGTCAAGCTTCTTCAGTGTTGTTGGAGCTGCACTCCTGCAATCAAAGGGGGAGTATTCCACCACGGTCCTCCTTTGATCCTTGTGTCTTGGTAAGGCTTTGGGGAGTCAGGAGCTGAGTTACTTGCTGCATCATTCCTAGCCTCAGACCTGATCTATTAGCCATTGTGTTTATGTGATGAGTCCAGTTGAGTGTCTGAGCAATGGGAATCCCAAGGATGTTGATAATTAGGGATTTAATGAAGGTAACACTCTGAATGTCAAGGGGCGGTTGTTAGATTGTCTCTTATTGGAGATGGTCATTGCATGGTATTTGTGTGGCGCGACTGTCACTGCCACTTGTCAGGGTGAGCCTGGATATTGTCCAGATCTTACTGCATTTAAACATGAACATCTTCAGTATCTGAGGAGTTGTGAATGGTACAAAACACTATGCAATTAATTTACTCACATTTTGAAAAATATAGACTTCTAAGCAATAGGCTGCATAGCATTTTGGGGGCAGGTCTTGTCTCTCGAATTTTATTGAGTTTTTTGAGGAAGTGATTGGTTGACAATGTTCCACATTGGCAAGCTTATTCAAAAGGTGAAGTGACATGGCTCTGAGAAGAGCTGTTAAGTTGAATACAGAACAGGCTTAGTCATAGAAGATTGAGAGTAGCAATGGAAGGGTGTTTTTCAGACTGAAGATCTGTGACCAAAGGTCTTCTGCACAGATTAGTGCTGGGACCCTTGTTATTTGTAATATATATATAGATCATTTGGAAGATAATATAAGTGGCCTGAGTAGTAAGTTTGTGGACAACACAAAGATTGGGGGAGCTATGAATAGTGTGAAAGATTGCCAGAGAATACAGTAGGATATAGATGGGCTGGAAACTTAAGTGGAGAAACGACAGATGAAGTTTAATCTGGAAGCATGTCAGGTAGCATCAACTTATAGAGGAATCTAAGTGTACAGTTCACAGTTCCTTGAAAGTGGCAACACAAGTGGATAAAGTGGTCAAGAAGGCATATGAAATGCTTGCCTTTGGTCCGGCAAAGAGTATAAACATTGGCAAATTGTGTTGCAGTTGTATTGAACTTTAGGTTACATTTAGACTATTATATACGTTTCTGGTCACCACACTACCAGAAGGATATGGAGGCTTTGGAGAGAGTACGGAAATAGTTTTCCAGGATGTTGCATGGTTCGGAGGATATTAGCTATGAGAGGAGATTGGACAAACTTGGTTAGTTTTCACTTCGAGTCATAGAGATGTACAGCATGGAAACAGACTCTTTGGTCCAACTTGTCCATCCTGACCAGATATCCCAACCCAATCTAGTCCTGCCTGCCAGCACCTGGCCCATATCCCTCCAAACCCTTCCCAATCATATACCCATCCAGATGCCTTTTAAATGTTATGATTGAACTAGCCTTCACCACTTCCTCTGACAGCTCATTCCATATACGTACCACCCTCTGCATGAAAAAGGTTGCCCCTTAGGTCTCTTTTATATCTTTTTCCCTCTCATCCTAAACCTATGCCCTCTAGTTCTGGACTCCCCCACCTCCTGGAAAAGACTTTGTCTTTTTATCCTATCCATGCCTCTCATGATTTTATAAACCTCTATAAGGTCACACCTCAGCCTCTGACACTCCAGGGAAAACAGCCCTAGCCTATTCAACCTCTCCCTGTAGCTCAAATCCTCCAAATGCAGCAACATCCTTGTAAATCTTTTCTGAACCCTTTCAAGTTTCACAACATCTTTCTGATAAGAAGGAGACCAGAATTGCACACAATATTCCAACGGTGGCATAACCAATGTCCTGTATAGCCGCAACATTACCTCTCAACTCCTGTACTCAATACCCAGAGCAATAAAGGAAAGCATACCAAATGCCTTCTTCACTATCCTATCTAGCTGTGACTCCACTTTCAAGGAGCTATGAACCTGCACTCCGAGGTCTCTTTGTTCAGCAATACTCCCTAGGACCTTACCATTAAGTGTATAAGCCCTGCTCAGATTTTCTTTCCCAAAAGGCAGCACATCACATTTATATAAATTAAACTCCATCTGCCACTCCTCAGCCCATTGGCCCATACAATCAAGATCCCATTGTAATCTGAGGTAACCTTCTTCGCTGTCCACGACACTTCTAATTTTGGTATCATTTGCAAACTTATACTTCTCGTGCTCACATCCAAGTCATTTATATAAATAATGAAAAATAGTGGACCCAGCACTGATCCTTGTGGCACTCCACTGGTCACAGACCTCCAGTCTGAAAAACAACCCTCCACCACCACCCTCTGTCTTCTACCTTTGAGTCAGTTCTGTATCTAAATGGCTAGTTTTCCCTGTGATATCTAACCTTGCTAATTAGTCTCCCATGGGGAACCTTGTCGAATGCCTTACTGAAGTCCATATAGATCACATCTACCGATCTGCCCTCATTAATCCTCTTTGTTACTTCTTCAAAAAACTCAATCAACTTGATTATTGAAGGTTATGGAGTGAACTGGCAGGGAATAGAAGGTTCTGGGCAGCATATGAGGCAAAAGGTTTTTCATTTAGAAGGGCATCGTATGTTGGTGCAGTTTTAGTAGGCCGAAGGGGCTGCTCCTGTACAGTACAGTTCTTTGTTCTTCAGACAAAAAAGGGTCAAGGAAAGAGGGCAATATCAGGAAGTCATCTTTATGGGAATGGTGGAAACAGAATTATGAAGGGCTATACAATACATCCTTTCAGAAGAATCACTAGTCCTTTAACCTTCGTATGTTTTGAGCATTGTTTTCTTTTTGACACCCGATCAAGAGGTCTATTCAATTATTAGAGTCATTCAGCATGGAAACAGAGCCTTCAGTCCATGCTTACCAAGTTCCCCAAACTAAATTAGTCCAACTTGCCTGCATTTGGCCCAAATCCTTCTAAACCTATTCATGTACCTATCCAAGTTCTTTTAAATGTTATAACTATATAGGGCGGCACGGTGGCACAGTGGTTAGCACTGCTGCCTCGCAGCGCTAGAGATCCGGGTTCAATTCCCGCCTCTGGCGACTGACTGTGTGGAGTTTGCACATTCTCCCCGTGTCTGCGTGGGTTTCCTCCGGGTGCTCCGGTTTCCTCCCACAGGCCAAAGATGTGCAGGTCAGGTGAATTGGCCATGCTAAATTGCCCATAGTGTTAGGTAAGGGGTAAATGTAGGGGTATGGGTGGTTTGCGCTTCGGCGGGACGGTGTGGACTTGTTGGGCCGAAGGGCCTGTTTCCACACTGTAAAAGTAATCTAAAAGTAATCTAATCTAATCTAAACCTGCATCTACCACTTTTTCTGGCAGTTCATTCTATGTATGAGCTGCCTTCTGTGTGAAAAGTTGCCCCTCAAGTCCCTTTTTAAATCTTCCTCTTCTCACCTTAAACCTATGCCCTCTTGTTTTGAACTCCCCCCACGCTTGGTGTGAAGAACTATCAGCCCTAAATGTGACTTTCGTCAACTTGATGAAGTACACCTTTTTTTAATTTCATTTTCTGGTCTTCCATCTTTGCCACCCCCAGTCTTCCTTTCAAGATTTTGAAGCCTATTTCATTTTGTTCCAGAGTATGTTGTCTGATACAAGTATTCCATCTTGGTGTTGATGACATGTACAGGTTAATATTTCTACTGTTGCTTGGTTACGAGAATAACATGAATTCTGAATTATGGTTGTTACTATGATTTTGGACTATGTTTTAAGAAAAATGGTCAGAAGAGCTGGATGTGATGTTTTTGGGGGAATAAAAAGCATATTTTTAAGTACTTGGAGTGGTGCCAGAGCATTGGAGAATTGCAAAAATTTCTATGTTGAAGGGAAAAGTGGTAATCTGAGTAAATGTATACCACTGACTTAAATTCAGTTATGGGCAAATTATTGAAATAATTTTGAGGGACAATAAAACCGTAATTTAGGAAGGTATAGATTAATCAAGAAAACTCGGTGTGAATTTGTTCAAGGACGGAATAATGTCTGAATAACATTTTTTTTAAAAAATGACTTGTATGGTTGATGAAGCTAGTGTGGTGGATGTGTTTTATGTGGATTTTAACAAAGGCTTTTCACAATGTCCTACACGGCAGGCAGGTCAAAACTAATGTGAGTTGGGATCGGACAGAGAATAACAAATTGGATATAAAAAAATAGCTGAATGACAAGAAGCAAAGGTAATCATCCATGGGTGTTTTATGAATAAAAAGCTGTTACCAGCTTGGTTCTGCAAGCATCAGTATATAGCCCTTTATCTTTTTCCGGTTTCTATCAATGATTCAAATGTAAGTGGCAAGATAATGAAGGTTTTCTATGTGGTAGACAGTGTTAGATGGAAGGATGATATAGATAGTTTGTTCAGTTGACCAAAAATGGTGAATATATAATCTTCAGAAGTGTGAAGTATTGTAATTTTGGAGGTGGAACAAAGCAAGGAAAAAGAGTAAATGAGAGCAAAGAGCAGCGTCGAGTGTATATTGGACCTTGGAGTGTATATCTGTAGATGAGTAAAGCTAGCAGAACGGGTTGACGAGCTTGCTCAGAAGGTATTTGGCATGTTTTTCCAATACAGGTCGTTCTGCTATAACGTGCGTTTCGCTAATGTGAATTCACTATAATGAGATTGATGAATTAGGGACACTGTTTCTAAAGCGTGAATTGTTACAATGTGTGTTGGCTGTAATGTGATTACATCGCAACGCTTCAAGCATTGTTTTTAAAGTGCAATCTTTCTATAACACGGGTACATAAGAATGCAACCATCACGTTATAGAAGAACAACCTGTCGTTAAGGCGTGGGATGCAAGAGTGGAGAGGTTTATGCTAGAACTGATTGGAATGGAGATGAGGAAGCACACTTTTCCCATTAAAATGGGTGGTAGGGACCTGGAACACTTTGCTGTTTGGGCGAGAGAGGCAGAAGTGCTCAGTATGTTTAAATAAAACACTTGGATTGCTACTTAAAGACTTTTGATGTGCAGGACTGCAGACCCAGTGCAAGCAGGTGTTTTTAGGCTGGACAGCTCTTTGTCAGTTGGCACAAGCATGATAGACCAAATGGCCTCCTATGTTGTAAAGTTTCTGTGATTCTGTGAAGAAGTTAGTCAGGGTACTGGACTGGCTATTTGGTTGAAGAATTGAGATGTTTTCTTCCCCCATCCCCCACCACATTTCCTAGAATATAAAGTACATGTTTCTGATCTTTTCTCAGAATGAGTATGTTGCATTGGGACTTCTCTTGCTTTGATTTTTGTATTTTTTTCCGTTCAAATATATTTCTTTTGGACTAATATGAACACCATTCCTGATTTTGTTTAGAACTGTCAAACTTTCTGAATGTCTAGTCAATGACCAATCTCAGGAGCTTTACATTGATTTTCTCTGTTGTGTCTTCAGAGGTTAAGATTCATCTGGAATGATCTGCACTTCACTCAGCCCATCCTGTTGTTTCTATCTTGAGTTATTGATGCATGAATGCGCCTTTGGTCTGCTTTCCTTTAGATTCCATTGTTCTAATTTATCAATATTAACTTAATGTCTGTATAATTACCTTGATCAGTTTGTAGCCATTGCAGTAGCTCTTAGGAATTTATTTTTCTGGTATTCCAAGAAAACCACCTATAGCTTGTGTAGATAGGAGCCTAAAATTTGTTGGGTTAGTTGAAATTAGAAGAAAAAAACATGGTTTGCCTTATTGATAAAGTCAATAAACCCTGGTGATGACCTAATGATTATTTAATGTGTTTCTGTGTTTTGTTGAAGGAATATTGTATGTCTATGTTAGAACATAGAACATTACAGCGCAGTACAGGCCCTTCTGCCCTCGATGTTGCACCGACCTGTCATACCAATCTGAAGCCCATCTAACTTACACTATTCCATGTACGTCCATATGCTTGTCCAATCACTACTTAAATGTACATAAAGTTGGCGAATCTACTACCGTTGCAGGCAAAGCATTCCATACCCTTTCTACTCTCTGAGTAAAGAAACTACCTCTGACATCTGCCCTATATCTATCACCTGTCAATATAAAGCCACGCCCCTCGTGCACACCATCACCATTCTTGGAAAAACCCTCTGATTATCTTATATGTCTCTATTAAGTCACCTCTCAACCTTCTTCTCTCCAACGAAAACAGCCTCAAGTCCCTCAGCCTTTCCTCGTAAGACCTTCCCTCCATACCAGGCAACACCCTAGTAAATCACCTCTGCACCCTTTCCAAAGCTTCCATATCCTTCTTATAACGTGGTGACTAGAACTGTACACAAGTGCGGCCGCACCAGAGTTTTGTACAGCTGTAGCATAACCTCATGGTTCCGGAATTCGATCCCTCTATTAATAAAAGCTAAAACACTGTATGCCTTCTTAACAACCCTGTCAACCTGGGTGGCACCTTTCAAGGAACTGTGTACCTGGACACCGAGATCTCTCTGCTCATCTACACTACCAAGAATCTTACCATTAGCCCAGTACTTTGCATTCTGGTTACTCCGACCAAAGTGAATCACCTCACACTTATCCGCATTAAACTCCATTTGCCACCTCTCAGCCCAGCTCTGCAGCTTATCTATGTCTCTCTGTAACCTACAACAATCTTTGTCACTATCCACAACTCCACCGACCTTAGTGTCATCTGCAAATTTACTGACCCACCCTTCTACACCCTCATCCAGGTTGTTTATAAAATGACAAACAGCAGTGGACCCAACACTGACCCTTGCGATACACTACTGGTAACTGGACTTCAGGATGAGCATTTCCCATCAACCACCACCCTCTGTCTTCTTTCAGCAAGCCAATTACTGATCCAAACTGCTATATCTCCCACAATCCCATTCCTCCGCATTTTGTACAATAGCCTACTTTGGGAACCTTATCGAAAGCCTTGCTGAAATCCATATACACCACATAAACCGGCTTACTCTCCTCTACCTGTTTGGTCACCTTCTCAAAGAACTCAATAAGGTTTGTGAGGCACGACCTACCCTTCACAAAACAGTGCTGACTATCCCTAATCAAATTATTATTTTCTAGATGATTATAAATCCTATCTCTTATAACCTTTTCCAACACTTTACCAACAACTGAAGTGAGGCTCACTGGTCTATAATTACCAGGGTTGGCTCTACTCCCCTTCTTAAACAGGGGGACCACATTTGCTATCCTCCGGTCTTCTGGCACTATTCCTGTAGACAATGACAATTTAAAGATCAATGCCAAAGGCTCGGCAATCTCCTCCCTGGCTTCCCAGAGGATCCTAGGATAAATCCCATCCAGCCCAGGGGACTTGTCTATTTTCACACTCTTCAGGATTTCTAATACCTCTTCCTTGTGAACCTCAATCACACCTAGTCTAGTAACCTGTATCTCAGTATTCTCCTCAACAACAGTGTTGTTTTCTGGAGTGAATATTGTCAAAAAATATTCATTTAGTGCTTCCCCTATCTCCTCTGACTCCACACACAACTTCCCACTACTATCCTTGATTGGCCCTAATCTTACTGTTGTCATTCTTTTATTCCTTAAATACCTATAGAGAGCCTTAGGGTTTACCCTGATCCTATCCGCTAACAACTTCTCATGTCTCCTTCTGGCTCTTCTGAGCTCTCTCTTTAGGTCTTTCCTGGCTACCTTGTAACCGTCAAGTGCCCTAACTGAGCCTTCACATCTCATCCTAACATAAGCCTCCTTCTTCCTCTTGACCAGAGATTCCACTTCCTTCGTAAGCCACGGCTCCCGCACCCTACAGCTTCCTCCCTGCCTGACAGGTGCATACTTATCTAGGACGCACAGGAGCTTTTCCTTGTATAAGCTCCACATTTCTAATGTGCCTATCCCCTGCAGTTTCCTTCCCCATCCTATGCTTCCTAAATCTTGCCTAATCGTATCGTAATTGCCTTTCCCCCAGCTGTAACTCTTGCCCAGTAGTATACTCCTATTCCTTTCTATCACTAAAGTAAACATAACAGAATTGTGATCGCTATCACCAAAGTGCTCACCTACTTCCAAGTCTAACACCTAGCCGGGCTCATTACCCAGTACCAGATCTAATGTGGCTTCGCCCCTTGTTGGCCTGTCTACATACTGTGTCAGGAAGCCCTCCTGCGCACACTGGACAAAAACTGACCCATGCTGAAAATGTGTTGCTGGAAAAGCGCAGCAGGTCAGGCAGCATCCAAGGAGCAGGAGAATCGACGTTTCGGGCATGAGCCCTTCAGGAATGAGGAAAGTGTGTCCAGCAGTCTAAAATAAAAGGTAGGGAGGAGGGACTTGGGGGAGGGGTAGTTGGAAATGCGATAGGTGGAAGGAGGTCAAGGTGAGAGGGATAGGCTGGAGTGGGGGTGGGGGCGGAGAGGTCAGGAAGAAGATTGCAGGTTAGGAAGGCGGTGCTGAGTTCGAGGGATTTGACTGAGACAAGGTGGGGGGAGGGGAAATGAGGAAACTGGAGAAATCTGAGTTCATCCCTTGTGGTTGGAGGGTTCCTAGGTGGAAGATGAGGCCCATCTATAGCACTCATACTATAGTGTTCCCAGTCAATATTTGGAATGTTGAAGTCCACCATGCCAACTACCCTGTCTCTCTCACTCCTATTGAGAATCATCTTTGCTATCCTTTCCTGTACATCTCTGGAACTATTTGAATGCCGATAGAAAACTCCCAACAGGGTGACCTCTCCTTTCTTGTTTCTAACTTCAACCCATACTACCTCAGTTGACAAGTCCCCAAACATCCTTTCTGCAACTGTAACACTGTCCTTGACCAACAATGCCACACCTCCCCCTCTTTTACCATCTTCTCTGCTGTTACTGATGAACATTATGACTCAGTGATAATGAAATGAACTGTCACAGTACCTCTGGAAAAACTGGAGTCTTGGTTTGAAAACAGACCAGGATACTAGCTGTGATAATGCAAATTATTTATCAGCTAAATCTGTGATTGTCGCAGAATTGTGCTGTGTAAGTATCATCCGGTTGATTAGATGACAGAAAAGCTGTAAGGAAATAGCTTATTTGAGCAGCCTGAGCAAGCTGGCCTGAATTCAAATTTCTTTAAGTCCCAGAGGTAAGCCTCTTTCCAGAGAGATGCAAACAAGTACTGATAAGCAATTAATCAAACTGGCCATGATATATGTTGAATTATATCTAGTGGATCCAAAGAAAGGGAATTCATGGAATGCTGACAGGATGGCTTTTTGGAACAGCTTGTCATGGAGCCAACAAGGGAGCAGGCTATTCTGGACGTAGTGCTATGTAATGAACCAGACTTTATAAAAAATCTTAAAGTAAGGGAACACTTAGGAAGCAGCGATCATAATATGGTAGAGTTCAGTCTGCAGTTTGAAAGAGAAAAGGCAAAATCTGATGTAATGGTGTTACAGTTAAATAGAGGTAATTATGAGGGTATGAGAGAGGAACTGACGAAAATAGACTGGAAGTAGAGCAAAAATGGCAGGAGTTTGTTGCTAAAATTGAGGACACTGTACAGAGGTTCATCCCCAAGAAGAGAAAGATTATCCGGGGAGGGATTAGAACAGCCATGGCTGACAAAGGAAGTCAGGAAATCTATCAAAGAAAAAGAGAGAGCCTATAAAGTGGCCAAGAGCACTGGGAAATCAGAAGATTGGGAAGGCTACAAAAACAAACAGAGGATAACAAAAAGAGAAATAAGGAAGGAGAGGATCAAATATGAAGGTAGGCTAGCCAGTAATATTAGAAATGATAGTAAAAGTTTCTTTCAATACATAAGAAACAAACGACAGGCAAGAGTAGACATTGGGCCACTTCAAACTGATGCTGGAAGGCTAGTGATGGGAGATAAGGAAATAGCCGGAGAACTTAATAAGTACTTTGCGTCAGTCTTCACAGTGGAAGACATGAGTAATATCCCAACAATTAAAGGGAGTCAGGGGGCTGAGTTGAGTATGGTGGCCATTACAAAAGAGAGAGTGCTAGAAAAGCTAAAAGGTCTTAAAATTGATAAATCTCCTGGCCCTGATGGGTTACATCCTTGAGTTCTGAGGGAGGTGGCTGAGGAAATAGCGGAGGCGTTGGTTGAGATCTTTCAAAAGTCACTGGAGTCAGGGAAAGTCCCGGATGATTGGAAGATCGCTGTTGTAACCCCCTTGTTCAAGAAAGGATCAAGGCAAAAGATGGAAAATTATAGGCCAATTAGCCTAACCTCGGTTGTTGGTAAAATTCTAGAATCCATCATTAAGGATGAGGTTTCTAAATTCTTGGAAGAGCAGGGTCGGAATAGAACAAGTCAACATGGATTTAGTAAGGGGAGGTCGTGCCTGACAAACCTGTTGGAGTTCTTTGAAGAGGTGACAAGTAGGTTAGACCGGGGAAACCCAGTGGATGTGGTCTACCTAGACTTCCAAAAGGCCTTTGATAACATACCACATGGGAGGCTGCTGAGCAAGGTGAGGGCCCATGGTGTTCGAGGTGAGCTACTGGTATGGATTGAGGATTGGCTGTCTGACAGAAGGCAGAGAGTTGGGATGGCAGCCGGTGACAAGCGGTGTCCCGCAGGGTTCAGCGTTGGGGCCTCAGCTGTTCACATTATATATTAATGACCTGGATGAAGGGACTGGGGGCATTCTAGCGAAGTTTGCCGATGATACAAAGTTAGGTGGACAGGCAGGTAGTACTGAGGAAGTGGGGAGGCTGCAGAAGGATCTAGACAGTTTGGAGGAGTGGTCCAGGCTGATGGTATTCAATGTGAGCAAATGCGAGGTCTTGCACTTTGGAAAAAAGAATACAAGTATGGACTACTTTCTAAACGGTGAGAAAATTCGTAAAGCCAAAGTACAGAGGGATCTGTGGGTGCTAGTTGAGGATTCTCTAAAGGTAAACATGCAGGTTGAGTCCGTGATTAAGAAAGCGAATGCAATGTTGTCAATTATCTCAAGAGGGTTGGAATATAAAAGCACTGTTGTGCTACTGAGACTTTATAAAGCTGTGGTTAGGCCCCATTTGGAGTACTGTGTCCAGTTTTGGTCCCCACACCTCAGGAAGGACATACTGGCACTGGAGCGTGTCCAGCGGAGATTCACACGGATGATCCCTGGAATGGTAGGTCTAACATATGAGGAACGGCTGAGGATCCTGGAATTGTATTCATTGGAGTTTAGAAGATTAAGGGGAGATCTAATAGAAACTTACAAGATAATACATGCTTGGAGAGGATGGACGCTAGGAAATTGTTTCCGTTAGGCGAGGAGACTAGGACCCGTGGACACAGCCTTAGAATTAGAGGGGGTAAATTCAGAACAGAAATGCGGAGACATTTCTTCAGCCAGTGAGTGGTGGGCCTGTGGAATTCATTGCCACAGAGTGCAATGGAGGCTGGGACGCTAAATGTCTTCAAGGCAGAAATTGATAAATTCTTGATGTCACAAGGAATTAAGGGCTACGGGGAGAATGCGGGTAAGTGGAGTTGAAATGCCCATCAGTCATGATTGAATGGCAGAGTGGACTCGATGGACCGAATGGCCTTACTTCCGCTCCTATGTCTTATGGTCTTATGGTAATACAGAGAAACTTTTGAATGAATAATACCTAGATTTTTGCTTATCAAAAGGCTCCGGTATTTTCAGTGTTTATAATTGCAAACAGGAATTAGCTTTAGTCCCATTGAATTGGGTCAGAAGAATTAGTTTAAATTGCGTCTGAGATTGATTTATGAATCTCTATACTTCCTTTCTTGTTTTTTCCTCCACTGCCCTAAAGTTGTTAATTGCCTTGCCAGGTAACGTCCGCATTTATTCCAGTCGATTTAGTTGCTGCTATTCATGTAGAAACCACAGATGGTTATTTTAGTGGGGTTAATATTACTGGCTAAAATCAGTACAGAAAAGGAATTTAGTGTTTTGCCCTTTCTAGTTTGTATGTAGAACTCATTGCTTTAACCAGCTGGCTGAGATGGGCATTAACAGAAGGTGCTGTGCCCACTGATGGCCAAGCATTCTTTTCGCATTGGAGTAGAATATAATAATTAAAATGGAAACTAAAAGTAACAAACTTTTTTAAAGAAGGCCTTTCCTACTTTTTTGTGAAAATTGTCTCTATCCAAATGTTTGAACTCTGCACTAATTAGCTTTATGCTATTTTGGAGTGTGTACCATTATCATGCTGTGCAGAAATATTGATTGTAATTTTCACATTTGAATTTCTCACCTTGGGCAGGAACATTTTTTTGGGTGAAACCTTTTCAAGCTACATCAGTGTACATAATGACAGCGTACAAGTTGTTAAGGATATTTTGGTTAAGGTAAGACAATGATATAATTCATCTGCTTTACTTCCAGGAAAAGCCATTTCAATGTATGTTCTATTTTATTTTCTTCTACCTGGCATCAGCAAAATGTTTTGTAACAGTAATACGCAAATTCCTATGTTGCTGCTAGGATGTATAAAATTGGTGGGTGCCCTTTTTTCTTTTACTGTTCCCATTAGAACCAGCAACATTTGGAAGTACAGTTATAGTTTGGCCTTGCAAGTTTGGGCTATGTTTGGAAAAAACATTTTAAGCTGTATATTTTTATGAAAAATTACTGCTTTGTTCAATCTTTCATCAGTATCTGACATATTAAATAAGTTTATTGATTTATTAATAATGAACTTGAGGATTAGAGTCCTAGAGATATACAGCGCGGAAACAGACCCTTTGGTCCAACTCATCCATGCTGCCCAGATATTCCACCCTAATCTAGTCCAATTTGCCAGCACTTGGCCCATATCCCTCTAAACCCTTCCTATTCCTATACCCATCTAGATGCCTTTTAAATGTTGTAATTTTATCAGCTTCCACCACATCCTCTGGCAGCTCATTCCATACACAGACCACCCTCTGCATGGAAAAGTTGCCCCTTAGATCCCTTTTATATCTTTCCCCCCCCCCCTCACCCTGATCCTATGCCCTCCAGTTCTGGACTCCCCCACCCCAGGGACAAGACCTTGTCTATTTATTCTATCCATGCCCCTCATGATTTTATAAACCTCTATAAGGTCACCCCTCAGCCTCTGCCGCTCCAGGAAAAACAGTCTCAGCCCATTCAGCCTCTCCCTATAGCTCAAATCCTCCAATCCTGCAACATGCTTGTAAATCTTTTCTGAACCCTTTCAAGTTTCACAACGTCCTTCCGATACGAAGGAGAGCAGAATTGCACACAGTATTCCAGAAGCGACCTAACCAATGTCCTGTACACCCACAACATGTCATGCCAACTCTGATAACTCAATACTCTGATTAATAAAGGTAAGCATACCAAATGTTGCCTTCACTATCATATCTCCCTGTGACTCTACTTTCAAGGAACTATGAACCTGCACTCCAAGGTCTGTTTGTTCAGCAACACTCCCTAAGACCTTACCATTAAGTGTATATGTTTTGCTCTGATTTGCTTTTCTAAAATGCAGCACCTCACATTTATCTAAATTAAACTCCATCTGCCATTCGTCAGCCCATTGGCCCATCTGATCAAGATCCTGTTGTAATCTGAGGTAACCTTCTTCGCTGTCTAATACGTTTCCAAATTTGGTATCATCTGCAAACTTAGTAACTATACCTCCTACGTTCGCATCCAAAACATTTACATAAATGATGAAAAGCAGTGGACCCAGCACTGATCCTTGTGGTACACCACTGGTCACAGGTCTCCTGTCTGTAAAGCAACCCTCCTCAACTACTCTCTGCCTCCTTTAATCACCACAGGAACACAATCCTTTATCCGAAATTCTGGGAGCCAGTTTTTTTTTGGAATTTGGAATTTTTCAGATTTTGGAATAAATGACGTTTTCACAGTGAAATTTAAAAAAATTACCTAACAGCAGATGCACGTGTGAATAGTACGAGCGCTGAGACACAATTGACGCCTGCCAGTGCTGGACCACACCGCCATGTCACGTCTGAGTGACATTGTTCGAATGAGTGTGGAGTTCGGTCACCTGTTCGCACACCAAAATGACACTCCACATGTCACGAAAAATGTTTCAGATTTTCGAGCTTTACGGATTTCAGAATGTCAGGTTAAGGATTATATATTTGTGAATTATTTTATGTAATAATGGTTTTGCGATGTTCATCACTGACATGGTCAGATCCAGTTGCACCATTTAGCTAAAGCTATCAGTTATGCCTGTTCCCTTAAAGCCATGCATCGTGATTATGGTTTCAGTAGGGCAAAAGAAGTTTGGACAAATGTCCTTTTTCTGTTCTTTGTCATCGTGGAGCAGTTTTCATTGGAACATTTAGGAATACCATAAAAGTAGTGTTCATAATTTCAAATAGGTCTAAATTTCACATATGTGATAGCTTTTCTCTGCCCCTCACCCCCCCAGTACTCCTCCCGCTGTGGGTTTCAAAAGATGTTCTCTTTTCTTTTTATTTCCTTTTCCTTACCTCCACTATTGCACAGTGACTGTTTGGCCAAAGTGCTTCCTTATACTAAATCGGCAGGAAATCAATGAGAGTTTAGGAGTTATGGCATCATGTTGCAGCTGTACAGGACATTGGTGAGGCCATTTTTGGAATACTGCATACAGTTCTGCTTGCCCTGCTATAGGAAAGATGTTAAGCTTGAGAGGATGCAGAAAAGATTTACAAGGATTTTGCTGGGCTAGAGGCTTTGAGCTATAGGGACAGGCTGACTAGGTTGGGGCTTTTTTCCCCTCGATCGTTGGAGACTGAGGGGTGGCATTATAAAGGTTTATAACATCAAGAGGGGCATGGATAGGGTGAATACACAAGATCTTTATCCTAGGGTGGGGTCCAAAACTAGACCATGTAAGTTTTTGGTGAGAAGTGAAAGATTTAAAAAGGATCTAAAGGGTAACTTTTTCACACAGAGGGTGGTACGTGTATGGAATGAGCTGCCAGAGGAAGTGGCGGAGGCGGTACAATTACATTTAAAAGGCATCTGAATAATTAAATGAATGGGAAGGGTTTAGAGGAATATGGGCCAAATGCAGGCAAATGGGCTACACAGATTGGGAGGTCTAGTTGGTATGGATGAGTTGGACTGAAGGAGCTGTTTCCATGCTGTATGACTCTAGTAGCTTGAGCTGTCTTACAACCTTGGGGTCGATAAAGTGTGGAGCTGGAAAAAGCACAGCAGGTCAAGCAGCATTAGAGGAGCAGGTAAGTTGACATTTCAGGTCTGAACCCTTCAAGACTTGCAACCTTGTCTGTCTTTGGGTTGGTTGAAATTATATTTGTGACGTCAAGGAACTTTCAGCTGCAAATCTGTATCTGGCATTTGCCAAATCCACTGAATTCTTCTTATATGTTAAGTGGGAGAGGGTTTTTAAAAGCAAAAAGCTACTGATAATTCAGGGAAATTTTGTTTACTTGTCTATCCTTTTAAATAAGGCTGATCTTCAGACCAGCTCTCAACGTTTAAACCTATCAGCTTCAAATGCTGCAGTGGCTGATCTTAAACCTGACCATTGCATCGACGATGTGATACACCATGAAGTGAAAGAAATTGGAACGCATATGTAAGCTCTATATTTTTATTTAAAGAATAGACTGAAAATATACATGTATTAAAAGATCCACCTAATGACCATAGCACTGGTGTGTTCTTTTGAGTGTGAAAGGATCATAATTCAGTGCATGAGTGTAAAGCTACAAGAACATTTTGCGTGAATGCTCAGGCAGTACATTATTCTGTGGATAAAAATGACCTCTTGCATCTCACATTGTTGCAGAATTTTGTAAACTGCACCCAACGGTTAAATGACAACTCAACTGTGACATTTTGAAGATTTATGAGATGTTTATGTTGCTCTTTTTAGACGTTTTGTAATCTTAATTTTTTGATTTGTATAATCTTTATGGTGATCAATGACAAGTATTATACTGAGCCCATTGAATCTGTTTTAACTAGTATTTTAACTGGCAAGTTATTTCAACAACTTGTTACCCTTAGAGGCAAAATAAACTTTAATGTTCATTAAGTTTATTGTCAGGCATGGCTTAGTTGGTAGCCATGCCTGACAATAAACTTAATGAATCACAAAATTCTGGGTTCAATCCCACTTTAGGATTTGAGCACAAATATTAAGAAACATCAGTATTGAGCGAGTGTGCAATATTGGAGGTGCTGTCTTTTGCTTGAGATGATAAACCAAGGGTCAATTTGGCCTATACTATGTTGCTATTTAATGGAGCATGCTATGTTCAAGTTTATTCACAATATACCGTACATTACACCGTACACTGACAAAGCTTTTCACTGTGCCTTGGTACATGTGATAAATTCAATTCAATTCAAATTCAATTATTACAACAGTAACAACACTTCAAACATACTTAATAGCCTTAGAAATGCAAGTTTATTTTTCTAATTTATATTTGGCTCTAGTGGACTGGGTAGAAATACCAAAAGGTGGGATGTTTGAACAGTGGCAGACACTTAAGGAGCTATTCAATTCCTCCGAAATAAAATATATTCCAAAGCAGAATAAAGATTGTAAAAAGAGGGGGGACAAAACTTCCATGACTAAGCAAAGAAGTCAAAGATAACACAAGGACAAAAACTAAGGTATACCATGTTGCAAATGTCTATGGCAGGCTGGTGGATTGGGAAATTTCTAAAGACCCACAAAGGGCTGCTTAAAACAAGTACTAAAAGGAGGAATTGTTAATTATGAAAAGGCTAGCACAAAATAGAAAAAAGCAAAAACTTTTACGTGTATTTGAAAGGAAGAGAGTAGCTAAAGCAAATGTTAGTTCTTTTAGAGGACGAGACTGGGAAGTTAATAATGGGGAACACATAAATGGCAAAGACTTTAAATCAATATTTTCCCTCCATTTTCAGGGTAGAGGACAATGAAACCATCCCAGTAATAGTAACAGGTAATGCAGATGTTATAGAAAAGGAGGAACTTAAAGCAATCACCATCACTTGGGAAAAAGAACTGAGCAAATTATTGGGATTAAAGGCTGATAACTTCCTCATACCTGATGACTGACTTCTAAGGTTTTAAAACAAGAAGCAGCAGAGGTAGTGGATGTGTTGATTATAATGTTCCAAAATTCCTTTGATTCTGCAAGGGTTCCAGTGGATTGGAAAAATGCTAATGTAACATCTTTTATTCATAAAGACAGGGAGGCAGAAAGTAGGAAACCATAGACCAGTTAGTTTAACATCTATTGTTGGGAAATTGTCCAAATCCATTATGATAGAATAGCAAAGGAATATTTGGAAAGTCAAAATGCAAGCCATCAAAGTCAGCATTGTTTTATGTGGGGTAAATTGTGCTTGACTAACTTGCTAGAGTTCTTTGAAAATGTAACAAGCAAGTGGATAATGGTATATCTAGACTTAAGGTATTTGGTAAGGTGTTGCATAAAAGGTTAGTACACAAGGAAAGATCACATGGGGTTGGAGCAATATATTAGCTTTAGTAGAGTATTGTCAAACCAAGAGAATGCATTGTTAGGGTAAATGTGTCCTTTTCTGGTTGACAAGTTATAACTAGGATGATGTCACAGTGTTTAGTCCTTAGGGTTGTAGCTTTTACAATCTATACAATGACGTCGATACAGTGATAGTGTATGATGTAACATAACCAGATTTGTAAGTTGTACTAAAATAGGTAGGAAAGTAGATTACAATGAAGAAATATGAAATTTACAAATAGAATGGATAGATTAGGTAAATGGATCAAAATTTGAAAGATGGAATTAAAAATAAATAAATATGAGGTTATCCATTTTGGCTGGAAGAATAAAAAGGCAACTTATTACCTCTATGGAGAGGAACATCGAAATGCTTTGTTGCAAAGGCATCGAGATGTCATTGCACACGAATAACCAAAAGCTAGAATGCAGCTACAAAAGATAATAAGTACAGCAAATGGAATTTTGGAATTAATTGCTAAAGGAATAGAGTTTAAAAGTAAGGACGTGTTTTTAGAATTAGAATTAGAATCCCTACAGTATGGAAACAGGCCCTTTGGCCCAACATGTCCACACCGACCCTTCGAAGAGTAACCCACCCAGAACCATTCCCCTACATTATCATCTATATTTGTCCCTGACTAATGCCCCTAACTGACACATCTCTGAGCACTGTGGGTGATTTAGCACGGCCAATACACCTAACCTGCACATCTTTCGATTGTGGGAGAAAACCCACGCAGACAAGAGGGAATGTGCAAACTCCACACACAGTCGCCTGAGGCTGGAATCAAAGCCAGGTCCCTGGCATTGCGAGGCAGTAGTGTTAACTAGTGAGCCACCGTGCCGCCTTAAATGAGCTACCAAAAGACACTACCAACTATCACTAGTGTCCATACACAGAGACAAAGAGGGACACCTGTTCAACTGGGACAATATATCCATCCTGGGACAGGCTAAACAAAGCCAGGCATGGGAATTCCTAGAGGCCTGGCATTCAAAACAGAACTCCATTAACAAACAGATTTGGCCCCCATTTGCCAATCTCACAGAAAAAGAACCGAAATGATATCACCCACAACAACAGACAAGGCAGATAAACAGCAAGCGGGACAGAACAACAGCGCTTCACGGGAGGCTCACTGATGATGTTATCCGGCATGGTGACAAAACATCTGAGAACAAATCTACCAGCTCAGCGAGCAAACTTACAAACTTATGCATCTTCTCTGAAATCACAAACATCATACCCTCGCCGAAAGGCCACACTCCCTGCCTCGCTGCTGCTCCCTTCCCCGCTCTCACCCCTCTCTTCCCTAAGTTGCATTCCCCTTCCCTGCTCTGCAGCCCCTTCCTCCCCAGGCTGCGGTCCCCTGGGAGGAGAGGGGCAACAGAGTGGGAAAGGGGGCTGCAGCCTGGGGAGGAGAGGGTTGCAAATATATAAGGTATTGGCAAGACCGCAGCTGGAGTACTGCATACAGGTGTTGTAATTACGTTGGATAGAGTTCAGAAAAGGTTCACTAGATTAATTCCGTAAATCGCAATATGTACTTTCTACAAGATGCAAAAATTCACCGAAGATCCTGAGACAGCACCTTTCAAACTCTCAACTACTTTCATCTAGGACAAGGGCAGCAGGGGCATCGCCACCTGCAAGTTCCTCTCCAAGCCATTCACTATCCTGACTTGGAAATATATCACTGTTCCTGCTCTGTCGCTGGGTCACAATCCTGCAATTCCCTCCCTAAAGGCATTGTGGGCCAAGCGACACATGTGGACTGCAGGGTTCAAGAAGTCAGCAATTAGGGACCGGAAATAACTTCTGGCCATCAAGCAGTGCCTATGTCCCATGAATGAATTTTTAAAAAATTAAAGGCTTGCTTTATGAGGAGAGATTAAGTAGTTTAGGCCTACACTCATTAGAGTTTAGAAGAATGAAAGGAGATCGAATTAAGATATTTAAGATGCTAAAGAGGATTGATGAGGTAGACATGGAGCGAATGTTTCCCCTTGTGGGGCTATATAGAATGAGAGATCATAGTTGTAGGCTGAGGTGTGGCAGATTTAAAACAGAATTAGGAGGAATTACTTCTTTCAAAGGGTTATGGGTCTGTGAAGCCTACTATCTCAGAGTGCAGTGGACACAATAAATTTGAGCAGATAGGTAGATCAATCTTTTATTAGTAATGGTTAAAGGGTTATAATGTGTGGGCAAGAAAGTGGAGTTTGAGGCAGAGAGGAGATCAGCTGTGATTGTATTAAATGTGGAGTGTGAACTAGAGGGGCTGAATTCCCTACTCCAGTTCCTAGTTCTTATAGTTATGCCCTCTGATCCTATGTTTTTTATTTATCTTTGAAATAATAAGGGCTGGTACATTATTTTTCATAAGATGTCCCTTAAACTTTTGCAACTCATAATATAAATCATTGTGCGTTTCTAATTTTTCTTCCTACTTATCCTGTCATACCAAGAATCAGGCTCCTTCTTCAATCCACCCTATTTTATATGGGGATTCTTCCTTTGTGATATGGTGACTACTGGGAAACAAATTTTGTATTTAAGTTGAGGCACACATGGCTTTATAAAATATGTCAAACAAACACCTTTCTGTTGTAACCACATGGGTTGATATAATGCATGTCGCTGGATTTGGTATTTAAACAAGCTTTTCTTCTTGGCATGTGATCAACACATCATCTGTTATGTATGAGAAAGCTTATTCTATTTATTGATTTATTTTTCCACTTCTCTTTGCTTTTGCAGCTTAGTCTGTGCAGTCAGCTATACCACACAAGCTGGAGAGAAGATGTACTTTAGAAAGTTCTTCAAATTTCAGGTAGTACCTATAAATTTAGGACTAAGCTCTTCTTTTAAAATGTATAGAAACAAAAGAATTGTGGTCAACTTTTTATTTTTCATATTACATTTTTATATCTTTTTTTTGAATGATTTTTAAAATTGACCAATTTCTAAACTGAAGATTTGGTCAACTATTCTGATGACTTTTTTCGCAATATGCACAAAATTGAGTGATTAAAGATGCTACACAAAGCATTCGAATTACTGTTTCTTTGTTGATTGAAGTTGAGCAAATATATTTTTTCACAAAAATCTTTGGTGTTATCGGAGTTTAATAGATTGAAATAAAATAGGATATTCAAGCTAAACAGAAGTTGTTGTCAAAACAATCTTTTCTTCCCCTCACTTAAAATACATGCTTTAGTCTGAAACAAATTAGAATATATTCATTTAGAAATTATTTGTTGATGTAATCTCACGATGTTACAGATCTGGATAATTCAGATCATGTTAATCCACAACACACAACAATACTGCACCTCTGCTCTGTTCTCCCCTAGCATGTTCTTAAATGGGTCCAGGATTTTCATCTCCACCAGTCATCCTGGAAGCTCACTGAAAGCATTTGTCCTCCAAATACTACTTCCTTTATACTAGTTCTAAAGTTAGAATTTATTAGGTTGAGCTGAGGTTTATAAAATCATGATGGGCTTGGATTAGATAAATAGACAAAGTCTTTTCCCTGGGGTGAGGGAGCCCAGAACTAGAGGGCATAGGTTTAGGGTGAGAGGGGAAGGATATAAAAGAGACCTAAGGGGCAACTTTTTCATGCAGTAGGTAGTAAGTGTATGGACTGAGCTGCCAGAGGAAGTGCTGGAGGCTAGTACAATTGCAACATTTAAAAGGCATCTGGATGGGTATATGAATCGGAAGGGTTTGAAGGTATATAGGCCAGGTGCAGGCAGGTGGAGCTAGATTGGGTTGGGATATCTGGTCAGCATGGACGAGTTGGACCAAAGGGTCTGTTTCCGTGCTGTACATCACGATGACTCTATAAGTGATGGTGGAGAAATCTTTTAGGTGACAATGATCATTGTATCACAAAGTTGGGGGTGTTGTTGGTAAATGATAAAGAATATAGAGCAACAATTAATTAACTAGTGGACAACTGACTTCAATGAGGCAAGAATGAAGTTAGGCTGCATAGATTGGAACCAAACGTTGGGCAAAGCAGTAGCTGAGTTATGGATCATTTTCAAAGAAAAAATGGCTTGGGTACGAGCAAGATATATTTCCTCAAAAGAGAAAAGGAGGGCAAACAAATCCAGAGCTTCCTCAATAAGAAAGGAGATAGAAATTTAAGTTAAGGATGAAAAAGTGTGTTATGACAAGTGTCACATGGAAGATATGATTGAGAACCAAGCTAAATGCAGAACGTTCTAAAGGGAGCAAATAAGAGAAGTGAAGAGGGATTATAAAAAAAACTGATAAATAACACAACATGAAATCCAAACTCTTTAGTATGTGTTTTAATAGTAAAGAGGTCATAAAAGGAGGAGTAGGACTGATTAGGGAATAAAAAGATGATTTGAAGAAGGAAGAAGGCATTCCTCAGGTGTTAAATGAATAAGTTGCATCTGTCAATATTTCTGAAGTTGATGTTCCTGAGGCCATAGTGACAGAGGAAGAAATTCCTTCATAAGAAGTGTTTAAATTGATAAAGATCGGAATTTTGAATAAACCATCAGTTCTCAAAGTTGACAAGGCATCAGGTGATGTGCATCCAAGGGTATTGAGGAGATGAGAGTAACAATTGCAGAGGCACTAATAATAACCTTCAATCTTCCTGTGATTCGAGAGTGATGCCAGAGGTTTGGAAAATTACAAACATTAGGCCCTTGTTCATAAAATTTGTAAAAGATAAGCCCAACATTTAGAGACCAGTCAGTTTAACTTCAGTGCTGGGGAAACTTCTAGAAACAATTATTCAGGATAGGATTAATAGTAAAACGGAAAAATATGAGTTAATTCAGAAAAGCCATTATGGATTTGTTGAACGAAAATTGTGGCTAACTAAGTTGCTGAAGTTTTTTGAAGCGACAATAGAGAGGTCAATGAGGACAATAATGTTAATGTGGTATACATCGACTTCCACAAGGCATCTAATACAGTGCTACATAATAGACTTGTAAGAAAAGTAAGAGCTCAGAATAAAAGAGATCGTAACAATGAGCTTACAAAATTTATTAAGTGATAGGAAACAGAGTGATGGTTAATGGATTTTGGTTTGGAGAAAGGTATGTAGTGGAGTTCCCTGGGCATCAGATTTGGAAACTTTGTTTTTTATGACATATATAAATGATCTAGATCTTGTGTGGGGGACAATTTCAAGTTTGTGGATGTTACAAAACTTGGGAGCATTGTAAACTGAGGAGGACAATGCAAAACATCAAAAGAGTATTTGCAAGTCGGTGGAGAGGTTGATGGGTGGCCAGTGACATACAGAATGAAAACAGGCCATTCAGCCTAACAAGTCCACACAAACCCTCTGAAGAGCATACCACCCAGACCTATCCCCCTACCCTATCGCCTTGCATTTCCCATGGCGAACACACATAACCTACATATCCCTGAACACTATGGGTAGTTTAGCATGTCTAATCCACCTAACTCGCACTTTTTGGACTATGGGAGGAAACTGGAGCACCCAGTGGAAACCCACACAGATAGGAGGAGAATGTGCAAACTCCACACAGACAGTCGCCTGAGGGTGGATTCGAACCAGAGTCCCTGGCACTGAGGCAGCAGTGCTAACCACGAAGCCACGTTCAATGTTGAGAAGTGTGAGGTCATACATTTGGCTACAAAGAACATGGAGAGACAGTACAAAACAACTGGAGTGATTCTAAAGGATGTGAAGGAACAGAGAGACCTGAGTGTATATGTGCAGAAGTCATTCAAGGTAAGAAGGCAGGAAGAGAGAGCAGCCATATGGTATTCTAGATACAGTTCAGAAGATGTTTTGGACTCTGTCAAAATCTGTTTAGTTTCAGTTAGGTAGTTCTGCCACATTCTTAGCTGAATGTATAAAGCAATTGCTCCCGAGAAAGGCATAGAAGTGTTTAGCATTGTTTAAAAAAAGATTACGGGAGAAAGTGAGGTCTGCAGATGCTGGAGATCAGAGATGGAAATGTGTTGCTGGAAAAGCGCAGCAGGTCAGGCAGCATCTAGGGAACAAGAGAATCGACGTTTCGGGCATTAGCCCTTCTTCAGGAATCATTTGGCTACAAAAAGATTACCAAAAAAAGATTACCTCAGATAAAGAGTTTAGTAACAGTTCCAAACTGGAAATGGTTGGTCAAAATCCTGAAGGAGGATTTGAAGCTGTGAAAATTCATGTTTTGTTGTGTGAAGACCCCAAGAAGAGGCTTTTAAATTCTCAAGATAGAGGAGTTAAAACCCTAGTTAAATTAAGCCCAATAGATGCGATGGAGAAGGACACACTCTGATGTGAGTACTGTAAAGGGGTGCTTTTGGAGTTAATAAGATTATATTTTTTACTGTGTGTTTCAAAATCTTTAAATGTATGTCATGTATAAATAGTTTGGCTAACTCTATTATATTTTAATTTATTTTGTTTACTTGTTAAAGCTGTCTGCAATGCTGCATATTAATGAGTGAGTAGGTTAGCAGGTGGGTGTTGATGGTAGACTTTCACGCAAGTAGGGTGACAGATTGGTAGACTGGCAGTAGAAGGGTTAGAGTACCAATTAATTGGTGAGAGGATAGGGTAGGTCATAGGAAATAGAACATTACAACGCAGTACAGGCCCTTCGGCCCTCGATGTTGCGCCGACCTGTCATACCAATCTGAAGCCCATCTAACCTACACTATTCCATGTATGTCCATATGCTTGTCCAATCACAACTTAAATGTACATAAAGTTGGCGAATCTACTACTGTTGTAGGCAAAGCATTCCATACCCTTGCTACTCTCTGTGTAAAGAAACTACCTCTGACATCTGTCCTATATCTATCACCCGTCAATTTAAAGCTACGCCCCCCTCGTGCTCGCCGTCACCATTCTCGGAAAAAGACTCTCCCTGTCCACCATATCTAACCCTCTGATTATCTTATGTCCCTATTAAGTCACCTCTCGACCTCCTTCTTCTCTAATGGAAACAGCCTCAAGTCCCTCGGCCTTTCCTCGTAAGGCCTTCCCTCCATAACCTAGCAAATCTCCTCTGCACCCTTTCCAAAGCTTCCACATCCTTCTTATAATGTTGCGACCAGAACTGTACACAATACTCCAAGTGCGGCCGCACCAGAGTTTTGTACAGCTGTAGCATAACCTCATGGTTCTGGAACTCGATCCCTCTATTAATAAAAGCTAAAACACTGTATGCCTTCTTAACAACCCTGTCAACCTGGGTGGCAACTTTCAAGGAACTGTGTACCTGGACACCGAGATCTCTCTGCTCATCTACACTACCAAGAATCTTACAATTAGCCCAGTACTTTGCATTCTGGTTACTCCGACCAAAGTGAATCACCTTACAGTTGTACATATTAAACTCCATTTGCCACCTCTCAGCCCAGCTCTGCAGCTTACCTATGTCTCTCTGTAACCTACAACATCCTTCGTCACTATTCACAACTCCACCAACCTTTGTGTCGTCTGCAAATTTACTAACCCACCCTTCTATGCCCTCATCCAGGTCGTTTATAAAAATGATGAACAGCAGTGGACCTAACACTGACCCTTGCAGTACACCACTGGTAACTGGACTCCAGAATGAGCATTTCCCATCAATCACCACCCTCTGTCTTCTTTCAGCAAGCCAATTACTGATCCAAACTGCTGTATCTCCCACAATCCCATTCCTCCGCATTTTGTACAATAGCCTACTTTGGGAAACCTTATCGAACGCCTTGCTGAAATCCATATACATCACATAAACTGGCTTACTCTCCTCTACCTGTTTGGTCACCTTCTCAAAGAACTCAATAAGATTTGTGAGGCACGACCTACCCTTCACAAAACAGTGCTGACTATCCCTAATCAAATTATTATTTTCTAGAAGATTATAAATCCTATCTCTTATAACCTTTTCCAACACTTTACCAACAACTGAAGTGAGGCTCACTGGTCTATAATTACCAGGGTTGGCTCTACTCCCCTTCTTAAACAGGGGAACCACATTTGCTATCCTCCGGTCTTCTGGCACTATTCCTGTAGACAATGACAATTTAAAGATCAATGCCAAAGGCTCGGCAATCTCCTCCCTGGCTTCCCAGAGGATCCTAGGATAAGTCCCATCCAGCCCAAGGGACTTGTCTATTTTCACACTCTTCAGGATTTCTAATACCTCTTCCTTGTGAACCTCAATCACACCTAGTCTAGTAGCCTGTATCTCAGTAATCTCCTCGACAACATTGTCGTTTTCCAGAGTGAATACTGTCGAAACATATTCATTTAGTGCTTCCCCTAGCTCCTCTGACTCCACACACAACTTCCCACTACTATCCTTGATTGGTCCTAATCTTACTGTTGTCATTCTTTTATTCCTTAAATACCTATAGAAAGCCTTAGGGTTTACCCTGATCCTATCCACCAACAACTTCTCATGTCTCCTTCTGGCTCTTCTGAGCTCTCTCTTTAGGTCTTTCCTGGCTACCCTATAACCCTCAAGCGTCCTAACTGAGCCTTTATATCTCTCAGTGGTTTGGGGGGGCATTAAGCGTGGGTCTAAATGGAGAGGTTGGTTTTGTGTACTGTGGCAGTTGGTGTGGATAGTGTTTGGAGTAGGGGTATGGGCAGTTAGGTGAGATCTGCCCTGGGCAGTAGGGTCCAAAGTTTTATGTTTTTTGGCAATTATTGTTTAGTTAGTGAGTCAGAGTGTCTGCATGGACCAATCAATAATCCCTCTAAGTTGCATGGCTGCATCACCTACAGCTGCTTCGAAGGTCCATGTGCAGGGTTGGATGCGCGGATGCCTTTCATAGCATTAATTTCCAGTTCCTGAAGTCTCTGCCACTCGCTGGTCTTGGAGATCCATGCAGAAGAAAAGGAAATTAGCTGGAACACTGGTGCCAATGCACATCTTCCATGGTACCTCTGTTGTCCAGCCATCTGGATAGCTGAAGGTCTGGCCCACCTCATAAACAACTGATATAAACCCAATTTGAAGGTATTACGACTGAAATGGACTTATGCACCTCTGCAGACTCCATGGTAACCACCAACCAATGCAGAGCAGTAATTAACAAAGCCTGCCGAAGTTGAACCATAGTTCTGAAAGTAATATAAAAGTCCGAGTAAGTTCTGAACATACTATATCTCATGTATTTCTCTGAACACATCCACATGTAACCCAAGATAAACGTTCAGCAAGTACACTGGGTTGTGGAGATGACACACAAGGCTACTCTTTAGTATCTGGGTTCCTAATTACTTTAAATTGCCTGTTAATCTTGTAGTAATACATAATTACCTCAAATATTTTCTTCAGTGACCTAGTAAATTGGAAGCAGCAATGAATTTTGTTTTTATCAAGCAGAGGCTCCAAAGTTACAGTAAATGGAAAATTATGGAATGAATGTAGATTTCTCCAGCTTCCTCATTTCCCCTCCCCCCACCTTATCTCAGTCCCAACCCCCGGATTCAGCACCGCCCTCTTGACCTGCAATCTTCTTCCCGACCTCTCCGCGCCCACCCCCTCTCCGGCCATCACCCTCACCCTCACCCTCACCCTCACCTCCTTCCACCTATCGTATTCCCAGCACCCCTCCCCCAAATTCCCTTCCCCCTACCCTTTATCTCAACCCGCTTGGCGCACCAGCCTCATTCCTGAAGAAGGGCTTATGCCCGAAACGTCGATTCTCCTACTCCTCGGATGCTGCCTGGCTTGCTGTGTTTTTCCAGTACCACATTATTCAACTCTGGTCTCCAGCATCTGCAGTTCTCACTTTCTCCACATCTTCCAGGATCCTGCCATTGATCTTAATCAAAGTTTTGTGCATTGAAACTGTTTAGAAGGGGACCATAGATTTCCAGGTGTTCAATGAAAGGTTTATTTTCCCAAATTCTTTGGAAAAGGTGTTGAAAATGACTAGAACCCAGTTTGTGGGTGATCGTATGCATAAATGCCATTTGCATGATGAAGCTCTATAACTGAGGTTGAAGAGCGTTTGGAGTGAAGGCAGCATAATTTTCACTTCTGCAAATTATCTTCACATCTGTGGGTAGTTTGGAGGTGAATTACAATATTGCAGTGAGGAAAATGGAGCAAAGTGTTGCTGCAATGACACAGCCCAGGCTTCACTGAGAAGGTTTCTAGTGACTCCATTGGTGAGAATCACAGTTTGCATGTCATTGTGGAGCAGATTGAAGATGGTGCCAAATTTGCGGGTAACCAAAATTAAATAGTGTCTTCCATAAGACTTCACAGTTGAGAGAAACTAAGGCTTTCTTAAGGTCAAAAAGAAAGTGTAGCAGTTTGTGCTATTTTCCCTGTATTTTTCTTGAATTTGCTTTACAGTGAAGATCCCTGAAAACCTGCTCCCCAGGATTGGCATGTAGTTTATAGGTCTGACACTAGACTCTACTTGGAACTCAGTTACAATAGGAGACTTCTGAGGGCAGTGAATAACTTCAGGGGTACTTTGAGAACATCCCTAAGATGTCAACTGTACTCACTGGCTTGAAGAAGTCCCTGTTTTGAGGCATTAAAAGTAGTGCACAAACCTTGAAGCAATCCATTTACTCAACCCTTCACGCACCATCTGCCCCACACGTGGCAACCATTCTGAGGGATTGGCTTTAAAAAAGGAGGACTTAATTGCCATTTGTGGATACGTGAGTTAAATTTAATGAGTAATTTTAAAAGGATACAGGTTGTTCTGATATAATGTGCATTTTGTTAATGCAGATTTGTTGTAACTCGATTGACAAAGTGAGGACACCGTTTCTAAAGCGCAGACTTTTAAAACGTGTTGGCTGTAACGCAATTATATTGCCGACACTCTAAAGTGCAGTAATGCGGGGTTGCACAAGATCGCAACCATCATGTTATAGAAGAATTGATTGTTGAATTAGAATGTAACATTATTTTGCAGCAATGACATTGCAGTCATAGCTGTTAGAAAAGTTCAAACATTCAGTTGGGGTCTGTGCTATGGCTGGTTCTGACGTACATGACTGAGGTGCTTTGAATTTCATAAACCTTGTTTAAAATTATAACTTAAATTCTTTGTGTGTATTCTAATTATTTCTTTATGTGAATTGATGTGAACTTTGAAGCATTTAAAATAACAGAAAATTGAAAAGTATTGGTGCTGTTATAGGACTTGATAGAGTAATGCATAGTAAAGCGATGATTGCTTGCATTCCTTTCTTCCAGTATCTAGATAGGTTGCGAGAAACAAATGGCAGACTGCCACAACTGAGATAATATAAATCGGGGATTATGTTGTGTTAATCTATTAGTGGGTAATTCCTTTACTGTTCAATTAGAGCAATGGTTCTGTGCTTCGTTCTGTATTTTCAATCTTTGAACAACACCAACAATGAATACTAATCTAAAGGGAAAGGTATTTGACATCTTCTGGTCAGAGGCTGTTGTGAAATTAGCAGATTGGTCCAGAATTTTAACACAAGCTGAAAGCTAAATCAGAATGCTCGGCATTAAACTTATAAATCTGTAACATTTTCTTTGACAGGATTTTGTTTGTAAAAGTCTTCAAAGCCACATGACTCTGTTCATTTTATGAAATGAACAGGCTTTCATTTGTAGAAGTGAATACTTTGTATTTTATCTAATAATCTTTTGTATATTCTCTACCGTTGATCAGTTCTACATAGGCTTTACTTTCAACAAACTAGTGGTAACGGACTCTTTGCTTCTGAGATGGCATCTTACGTTAACAGTCCTGATGGATAATCTAGTTGAGAAAACTGTCTTCAGCTTGCATTCTCTGTTCACACAGGTCCTTAAACCACTCGACGTAAAGACCAAGTTCTACAATGCTGAAGTAAGTATATGATTAAATTGCCACATTGTACCAAGGATTCCAAATTGACTTGAGTTCATTCCATTCTTTTGCTTTATTTTAAAGGTATATTGAGATCTGTTTATTATGCTGTTGCTGGTAACTTGCATAGTCATACAAGGTGCTTGTTTTTTTTCTACAATGTGCTGTTCAGATAAGGCAATTCTTTTGCATTTTTTAAAGGAGTCCTGTCTTTCGTAAATTTGATCCAGCCTGTAGACTATGAACCTTCTATAACTGGAAGAGCCAAATTCGCAGTACACTGAATAATCTAGCTATTTTTGTTTGCACTAAAATCTGCTCTTTCAACATATTTGTTCCTTGTTTGCTATAGTATATCAGCATTCCAATAATAGGAAGCTGCATTAAGTAGATTAAATGGAAGATTCATAGCAATGGCTATTGGTTTTGATGTAGAACACTGTACCTCTAACAATTAGTGCTGCATGCTAATCATTCTTAGTCACCATTTAAAATTTGTGCTAACAATGAAGGAGAAAATAGGTTGTGCTTTTCTTTATCAAATCAAACTTAATTTTGAATTCATCAAATATAATCTGAGAAATAAATATTGCGCATCCTGCCAGTATAATTTTAATTCTTAATTTCTTTCAATCTTTTTTGTTGACTGAAGCTTGCATGTTTTCCTCAGCTTTGTAAATCTATTCGTAGCTGAACCCCTTCATCATTGGAACCATTCTTTTATACTTACATTTGTGTCCTCCCACATCTTAAAGACAGACAGTGCTATTTTTGACTGCCCAAATGATCCTTGTTCCATGTCTCTCACCAATACTTCCTCCTATTCACCCAGCACCTTTTCCTATTGCATCTTATATCTCCTTCCTTTCATCACTCCTATTTCAAAATTCTGATGTGTTTTCCACACCTACAGTTCTCTCTTGTCACCCACTCTCATTCCGCTTTCTCTAGGTAGAACAGCTATACTGTAATTTAGTTTCCCATTGTCAATATTATCTTCAAAAAAACTTCTCTTCGGTGTTCTTGATCATAATGTTGGAATTGCCTTTGAAGTCTTCAAAGCAATTGCATCTTCTCAAATATTACCACCACTTCCCCTTTTCTGACCTCCAAGTTCCAGGTCCTACATCCATCCCAGGTCTTTCCAGGATGCAACATCCTTTTTAATTTTCAATAATTGACTTTTTGTACCCTTATTCTATCTGCCATTCATTGAATCTGATTGATTTAGGCAAAGTAACTTGTAAATATATAGCTTTTGCATTTGAAGCTAGATGTTAAGTTCTTGCAATCCCTTAGCATTGCAAAGGCTTTTGAGATCAGACTATTAGAGATTTGGAAACCAAAGTTATTGTGTAGAAAGATGAAATAGTCATTGGGTTGTTGGATTGCTCACTAGGGCTTGATTTTCACTATGTGGTGACTGAGTTGTAACAAACCACAGGTATTAGCAAGCATCACAAAAATATTGACTTTAATGCTAAGACTACAGTTTTAGTGGAAACAACAAAGAAACAACAATAATATTTTGTTTTCAAGAAGTCATTAGTATTGTTGAAAGTTTTTATTTGAACTGCTGTTAGGTTATAACTCAGAGCAAAAATTTTGTTTTGAAGGCATGGAAAGTACACACACATTTATGTACTTATGCAAGCTGCAAAGCAACCAGATTACTTGGTATCTAAGCTAGGATGTGGTTGGCGGATTTGCCTAAATTCAAGAAATTGTCTTTGATCCTTTTTAAATCTTGGAATCAGCTGAGTTTACCATGAACTATAAATGAATACAATTTACATTCCAATGAACTGTATATTTTGCAAGCATGTAGTTATATATTTAGAATATTTGCATGGTTATTGCACTGAAGATGACCATAGAATCTATTGAATCCACCCTGCCTCTAAGCCAGGTAATTTAGTGAATTCTGCCTGGTCATTCCCTCAATTGAATCTCCTCCACCACTCCCTTAGTATATTCCAAATCTTAATTGGTTGTTACATTTAAAAGAAAGCTTATTGTTATTTTTTTGACCAATTGCCTTAAATTTGAGTTCTCTGACTCATGACCTCTCTACTAATGGGAGTAGTTTCTCTTTATCTACCCTATTCAGACATCTAACAAGTTACACCTCGAGTTTCCATCCTTTCAGAGGAACAGTCCCAGCTTCTCAAATCTGTTCTCATAACTGAAGCCCCTCATCCCAGGAACCATCTTTTTATGCTTATTATATGCTTATTCTATTATATGCTTTCTATACCTTTCATGTCTTTCTTTATTGTGTGATGCCTGTATTGGCCAGGTTGGGGTTGAAATACTGTTTTGTTCTTAACTTCCTTGCACTACTACTCTATGACTCTATTTATAAAACCCATAACCCTGCAAATCTTTTAACTGTACTGACAACAAATGTCATCTTCAAAGATTTGTGCACATCCACCTCTTACCAACACATATCTTTGCATATATCCTGTCTGCCTCTGACTGCACAGCCTACCACCCTATCTATGTCCTCTTGAACTCTATAAGCTCACAATACTTAAAAGTTTTGTCGTCTGCAAATTTTGCTTTGTAACCTAAGTCTAGGATTAATATAAATAATTGGCAGAGGAATATGCAGCTTAGCCTTTTCATTGTACTTTTCTTGAAAACAATTATGCACCGAGTAGACTTCATACTTTTCAAGATCCTGCCTGCTTTAAAATTTGAATAAAGCTTGGCAATTAACTTGCAATTATTATTAACTAGTACATTCTTTATGGCAATACTTCTACCAGAGTTGACTTGCCAACCAATCAGCATTCACACTCACTGGGTGAATGTTGTTTTCCCTTTACTTTCATATTTCTTGTGAATCGTCCTGGTGAGTATAAGGTGAAATGCTTCAACCAAGGTGTCCCTTTTCAGCAATAATCAAGTTTTATATGACCAAACTACTGTTACATAATGAAAATGTTTGCTCCTGTATTGTTCTCTGAATGCTGGGTAAGATAAATATATCATTTTAAAGGATATGAATCGACGGTGGATAAATGGTGATGAGATACTGATTGCACATGATCAAAATGAATAGCAGAACTGGCCTGAGTGGCTGAATGGAATACTTACTGTATTCTTGTGTAACTCATTATTAGGAATCAAATTAGTGGTTTCCTTACTCTGTACGTTTTTTACACACACAACATGTAACAAAGCAAAAGGTTTAAATGCAAGTATTTTCAGTGATTTGTGAAGTTTTCAATATTTGAACCAAGTCTTTGTGAGAGGCAGTGACACTTATCTGATAGCACGTTTGTGCAAATCTTCTTCCTTATACTTTCCAGAGGTAAAAATAATTTAGTAAATACTCTCCTTCACAACATATAATAGAGTACTCATCCAAATTCTTTATTTCCATTTCTAGATGTATTTTGAAATTAGTTTTTAAAAAAGTATTATAATTGGCTTTATGTCCCCTAGAGTGGATGGTCTTTGCGTGGACTATTTTGGAAAAGGCTAGCCTGATGAATGTACATTTATTTATTTTGTCTCACTCATGGGTGATTGCTTTGACCCTTTTTTTCCATACTAATAGTATATTGGGAACATAATGAAGAAGATGATTAAGCTTTTCATGAAATATTTAGGTAAAGTAGATTACCTTTTCTTTAACATTTGATCCTTATTTCTCTAATAATGTTTGCTTTTTTAATTTTTCCCCTATTAGAGTGACCTCAGTTCTGTGGTAATTTTTTATTTATTGCTACTTTGTGTTTTGATTTAATTGCAACATAATCACAATGGCTGTAATTAACACTGGCTAAATTTGCAGAAAGATAATGGAGAAGCATTGTTCAAATTGGAAATGTCTTTGAAATGGATTGTCTACAAAGTGACGACTTTGAAAATCTGATTGCAAATTATATTTTGTTCATTTAATGTCCATTTTACTGAATTGCCTTCAAGTTAACCAATAAATAACCACTTGAAATCTGAAAAGTTAATTTTTCAAAGGCTTGACTGTATTTTAACAAATTTATGCTTTTCCATTATGTCACTAATCCCATCATCCAAGCTTGCTTTAAAAAAAAAACTGTTGAGTAAAAAGGTAAACAACATAAAAGTAAAGGGTTTTGAGCAATGGATTTGTTGGAAGATGTTTCATCAAAGTGAAATTTTTAAAATCTTTAACGTTAATCTTATGTTGGGAGATGAGCATATTGGGTAGAACCAGTTGTCAATACATTAATGGTTTTGGATAGAAATCAAAAATGGAACACTAAGCACTGAAATGTTGTCAACATTGTCATTGACATCGTGCATATGTTCTAGTATTTGAATGGAACAGACTAAAATCAACAAGGGTTCCTTTTCTCTGCAACAAATGATAGGTGAATATGCTGGAAACAGTGGATCAGGCAGCATATAGAGTCAGAGAATCATACAGATGGAAACAATCTCTTTCGGCCAATTCCAATCCCAAACTAAACTAGTCCCACCTGCCTACTTGGCATATCTCTCCAATGTGCCGAATGGTTCATGATTAGCGTTTCAAGTCAATGATCTTTCATTAGAACAGTCTCTGGCTAATATAACTTAGCAAATTGTTGCATCTGCGGAATGATTACATTTAATATACAAATTAATCTAGTCATTTTTGAACAGTAATGTAATTTAAATTACAAAAGCAATGGTTACATTTTTAGAATTATAGAAACAAATTCTATAAGGAGACTGATATCTATGGTGGCTGTGGAAGTTGAAATGAGCTTAGCCCAGATGCCCTCTTTGTGTCCATAACACATTAGGTTTCTCATCCTCCAGTATCTGTCCAAATCCTTTAAAGTTTTTATGGAATCAGCTTCCACCACCTTTCACTGCACCAACTTTCAATAGTGCAAATTTGAACTATTGTATAATTTATTTTCCTTATTCTCTGCTACTACATGAAGATATTGCTTTGGGACCTGAACAAGCCCAGTTTTTCTTCCTGAGATAACTTCTTGGATTTCTTATATATGTTGCATGCTAATCTTTTTGCTTGTCGCATTTCCATCCTCACTTTCTACTAGCATTTCCATCCCTTCCATATTATGTTTTCAATTTCCTCTAGTACTTTCCATACTTTTCCTGATTTTTAATTGCATCTTGCTCTGGATAATTGTTGACACTTGGTTTAGGCCATGTATGACTCTGCCCATTGTAACTAAACTTTCCACCTAGACCCATTAAGCACATAGTAAAGGTTTCATTTATTTTGCTTAATGTTTGATATCCCTATTGCCCGAGTAATTAATTATTTTACCTCATTTATTCTTTTGCTTACATTGCCAACATTATGAAAATCTCATCTAAGCTTTTAGTTTCACTTCACAGTTTTGCATGCAGTGAAAGGATAGTATGTTAATTAGAATGTACCCAATTGCACAGATAAACAATTCCATAGTTGTTGGTTGCATAATGTGTGAGTTATAAGTTCCTTTTAAATGACCAATCCACATTGTAGAATAATAGAATGCAAAATCATTTTTGTTTTTAATTAATCAATATGCATCATTTGTGTAAAGAACAAAGAATAAATGACTAAATAACTTTTACCCTCTTGCTCACTGTGTACCCTCTTCTGACGTCCACAAACAAGTAAACATTTGCTATATGTTAGTAATATGAAACAAATATTAAAAGGTGAATTTCATAATTTTTTAAAGTTGTCAATTGTAATAAAAAATCTTTGCAAGATTTTGAGTCTTGTTCTGATTTGGGTAACCTGTGCCATAATCTAAACCAGCAGGTTCGTGGTGTGGGGAAAGTTTATGGTTAAGTTGTTAAGAAAACAAGAAAGGATTTCACTGCAATTTTACTTTGCTCCCTTTTCTCCCCACATTAAGAAAGAAAACCTGGGTGGTTAATAAATCATATACATTCAGTGTATCTCATTAAAAATACTGCCAGCAGCTTTTGTCAATGCAGTAGAATTAGACTTAAATGATCTTTGTTAGCATAAATGCCACCTCATACACTTCATCTATTGCTTCTTGTTTATAGTAACTTAGTTTGCATCCACCATATTTTATGTAGTATTTTTATTGATTATGTTAAAAGGGAAAGTAACTGTGCATTATTCAATCAGTAAGACCCTTTTTTCCTAAAAGGATTTTTCATGGTCAGCTCCAATTAATGTTTAATACCCTAATTATTTGTAATATGTTTAAAAAATCTTGAATAAATTTATCCCAAATCCATTGCAATAATTACATTAATAAACTAATATAGATATGAGTAAGATGTTTCTTGGAACAATGCTTCTGCTTTCCTTTATTGATTTCCTGTCCTGTGATTCTGAGGCATGAACTAATTATAATATTTAGGTTATTTCTCAGATGATTTGGTATGATTTTGTTCAGAAGATATTTTTCTCCCCCCATTCAGACAGATGAAGTCTTTCTTGAAGCACAGATACAGAATATCACAAGTACGCCAATGTACATGGAAAAGGTTTCTCTCGAGCCATCCATAATGTATAATGTAACCGAATTGAATACCGTGAATACACGAGGGAGTAGGTAAGAATGAAGGATTAAATTCACAGCTGTGGTCCATCACATTGCTTTTTTACATTATCTTCCTATTTATGTAGCTTTTACTGTCTATGTTAAATGATTATTTGAATTACTGTGTTCAACTCCCTTTTTTTCCAATATTTCTTGATTGCCTTTCTGACTAACTTTTTGATAATTGTTCCCTTTTTGCAAAAGCACTGTCATGTATACCAGTTTTTCCCTTCTAATTAGAAGGCAATCTCTGTGCAGTACACTTAAAAACTAGTGAAACATGATGTTTCAACTTTGAGTTGTGTGAGAATTTTTAAGACAGCTTGAAGTTTATGATCCTCTTTTTGGAACTTGTAGCCAAAAGATTATGATGTGAGTATCTTGATGTTACATGATTATGGGTAATGTTTTAAGTTCAGCATTCTTAGTTCTTTTGAGTGGGTTTGATGGAAGGAAGGGATTTTCAGATTCTTGTTATAACTCCTCAAAAATCTCCATAAAGTAGACTTGATTTGCTGATTCTCAGTTATGGTGCTTGACACTTTTAAAATCAGAACTACTTAAAATATTGAAAAGCTGATTCAATTTCTAATTGAATGTCCACTAAGACAGTTTTGATCTTAGCTGATATTTTCTCTTGATGAACTGTTCACTCTGGAGAACCTTGCTATACAGTTGCATTGCTGTGATAAAGAGGTTTTCATATTTGGAAAAAATAGTGCCTTTAAAACCCAAATATAAAACCCTTGCAAGTTATATTTGAATGACTGATTAAAATACTCTTCTGGCTTTAAGAAATTTAGATAAGTTCAGGATGATTTCTCTCCAAACAATGGTTATTTGTAATTGTCTTCAAAGAGGTGTCATTCATGGTCATGTGCATTTCATTATAAAAGCATTTTCCTTGGCAGCACATTTTCCTTGCTTTAGGATCACTAATCGCTACAAATCTTAATTCTGTGATGTTACTTTACTCTTGAATATAGTAGAATTTCTATTGCTAGTGTCAGATAACTGCAGTAACCATCTTATTGGGTATGTTTTTCAATTAAGACAAATTGCAGCAGAAAAATATCTTTTGATATTCTGTTCGGAAGTGGAAGGAAGAGATTCTGTATAAATAAGAATGTCAAGAAATGCTCTCTATTTTAGACCCAATACTGCCAGTAACAGTATGGGGAATATTGCATAATTATTGACTGTAAACACACACACATATGAAACTTTCAGTATAGTTTCATTTAAATGTTTGAATAAATGTCTTGATCATTATCAAGTATTATATAATGAAGTCTAAAATCGTGAACATGATACTATGTGAACTTGAAATTTTCAGTTTATAAAGGTCGTAGAACTGAGCCCAAAGCACTGCTTGAGAGAGTCTGCCAACTAGCTATGAGTGTGTGCCTTTTGCATTTATGACCTCCATACCTGTGAGAATGAAGCCTACTCTGCATATTCTCTTTTGAATTGCCTTTTCTGTTGGATTCATTGAGTACATAGAACATAGTACAGAACAGGAACTGGCCCTTTGGATCAAATTAAACTAATCTGTTCTGTCTGGCTGTAGTCTATATCCCTCCATTCCTTGTATATGCATGCGCTTCTCTAAAAGTCCCTTAAATGCCCCTGTTGTATCGGCCTCCACCACTCTTGGCACCATGTTCTAAACTTCTTCCGCTCTCTGTGTAAAAAAAAAAACTTGCCCCTCACATCTCCTTTGAACCTTCTCCTCTCATGTTAAAGGCATGCCTCCTAATATTAGACATTTCAATTCTGAAAAATATTCTGAATGTCACCCCTATCTATACATCTCAATTTAATAGACTTGTATCAAGTCTCCTCTCAGCCTCCTCATTCCAGAGACAACAATCCAAGATTTTCTAGCCTCTCTTTATAGCTCATACCCTTAAGCCAAGCAGCATCCTGGTAAACCTCTTCTGCAACCTCTCACACCTCCACATATTTCCTGTAATGTGGCAACCAGAATTGAGTAGCTTCAGGTCCTATGAAATTTAATGAGCAGCTGCAAATATTCCTGGCTATAATGGTTGGTGTCTGATGCTAAAGACTTCCACACACTTTTGCATCTTTCATATTTGTACTATTAGAAAATGCAATAATTAATGGGCTATAAATGCTGCCTACCCAATGACACCCAGATCCCAAAAATGGGAAAAAAAGTAAATATGAAGCACAACTTTCTCGACAAATATGTCCAGACCCTTCTTTGAACCACAATTACATATTGTTTGGTATATGGATGTCTTTTACATAGGCACACTGTTCCTTATCATCACTAATAGATGTTTTTACAAATTACTATTCACAGCAGTGACAACTGTTCTTGAGGTCCGTAATTGATCTGTCATTTGTCAAACTGAAATTTGACAAGTCTATGCTTTGTTTTATTCTTGAATTTGTTCAAAGTGCATAGTCCTTATGTGCTTTCTATTTGACAATTTTTAGCTCACAATTTTGGACTGCAGCTTATAATTTTATACTGTTGCATGTAGTTATACTGTGTTGTACATGTGGTTGTCATTCCACATCCTAGTTTATCTAAGTATAACTCTGAAAGCAGAGACATTTCAAACAGAGAAAAATACCCGAATTCCAGACTTCTCAACAAGTTCTATTGACAGTTTTGACCCAAATCATCTCTCTTTTATTTAAATATAAAAGGAGAAGGAAATTAATATTTATTTTGTTTAAAATATTTGGACTTGCAATTCTTAATTTAAATTATATGTTCAATTTTAACTTGTTTAGTTTTAAGTCCAGATTTTTAGGAGATTGCAAGGCTTTAAATTATTATGTACAGAAATGAAATTAGCTTAAAATAAAGGAAACATGAAAGGAGAGCTTTGGAAGGCAAACTTGAGTGAGTACTAAGATCTCAACGGTTGAACAGGAGTGTAAAGGATGCTTTAATTAAAATGTTATAAACTGCATTTCAAATAAAGATGTTAAATGATATATAAGTTAATCAGACTTAGAGGTTAAAACCCCTTGACCAGGTAAATTGCGAGTTTGCAGATTAAAAGAATTTGGAAAGAGCTAGTAGCAACATTATGACATATTTTTGAAATTGTTAGGAGAAGGTATAGTGCCAGAGGACTGGAGGTAGCAACATTTATACTGTTATACTCCTATTTAAGAATGCAGATTGAACATTTCCAGGGAACTCTTCATAAGATGTAGGAGCAGAATTAGGCCATTTGCTCATAGTTGATATGTTTCTCAATTCTATTCTCCTGCCTTCTCCCTGTACCTCTTGGTATACTGTTAATAATTTTGACAAAAATGCAGCTTCAAAATGTTCAAATAATAGTGCTGTGGTGAGCTAGTATTCCATCATGAAGAGGGCTGCTGTCTGTTCCCAATTTCCCTGGACAAGGGGTTTTAACCTCTAAGTTTGATTAATTTATATACCATTTAACCTCTTCATTTGAGATGTAGTTACCTTGTTCTAATTAAAGCATCCTTTACACTCATGTTCAACCACTGAATGTCTCAGAACTCACACAAGTTTGCTTTCCAATGCTCTCCTTTCATGTTTCCTTTACCTTAAGCTAATTTCATTTCTATACTTAATAGTTTAAAGCCTTGCCACCTCCTAAAGATCTGGATTTAAAACTAATCAAATAAATTTAAGTTAGATGCTCAATTTTAAGAACTGCAAATCCAAATATTTTAAACACAACACATTGGAAGAAGGTATTAACAAACTTACAGAATGGGAGAATAGCACGGTGGCTCAGTGGTTAGCACTGCTGCCTCACAGCGCCAGGGACCCGGGTTCATTCGGGCAACTGTCTGTGTGGAGTTTGCACATTCTCCTCGTGTCTGCATGGGTTTCCTCCCACAGTCCAAAGATGTGCAGGTTAGATGAATTGGCCATGCTAAAGTTCCCGCAGTGTTAGGTGCATTAGTCAGGGTGAATGTAGGGGAATGGGTCTAGGTGGGTTACTCTTTTGAGGGTCGGTGTGGACTTGTTGGGCCTAAGGGCCTGTTTCCACACTGTAGGGTATCTAATCTAATTTCAACACAGACAAATACAAGGTCTTGTATACTGAAAGAACTTCTAATGATTGAATTAAACATTTGCTCATTCTGCATACTTCAATAATAATCTAATTTATAAGAAATAATACTCTAAATAGGATAAGTTACACCAATTTTTAAAATATTGTAAAACGTGACTTGCTGTTGTCATACTGTAAATTCTGTTAAAATGTCAGCCAAGAATCATCACTAAAGGGAATCATTAAAGTACCTAAGGGTAAAGAATAGAAGAATATTTTGATAGGATTAGATGCAATAAGACGGGGAAGACACCTGTTTGGAAAATAACAATGGCATACGCCTCTTGGACTGACTGGACTTTTTTTCTGCTGTAAAATGACTTTACCTTTAAAAATACCTTTTTGAAGGTAAATAAATTAGATTTTGTCATTGACATGCTTCTGTTCTTTTCAGCTGCTCTACATTTGGGAAGATGACCTACTTGCAGCCTATGGACACACGGCAATATCTATATTGTCTCAAACCTAAGCCTGAATTTGCAGAGAAGGCTGGGGTCATCAAGGGCGTCACAGTAATTGGAAAATTGGACATAGTGTGGAAAACAAACTTGGGTGAAAGAGGACGGTTGCAAACAAGTCAGTTGCAACGAATGGTTCGTAAATGTGCACAACTTAGTTTTCTTCAGAATAATCAATTTAGTCATAATTCTGTTGTGTGAAAGGCTGTGGTTATAAATTTCTATCACATTAGTACTAGCTCAGGCTCTGTGTTCACTAAAAGAACGTCAAAAGAAGCATGTCCCTGGGAGGCGGAAGGGGAAGCATGTCCCTGGGAGGCGGAAGGGGAAGCATGTCCCTGGGAGGCGGGAGGGGAAGCATGTCCCTGGGTGGCGGGAGGGGAACGAGTGCTGGTGCAGTGTGAGGGGAAATGAGTCCTGTAGACCCATGAGAGGTTAAGTAAGTCTCTGAGCAATGCAACTTAACTGAGTGCCAGTGCAGAGCAGACTGGAGACTTGGTGTACAGTGGGACTGTTGTTGGACTGGGGCCTGGTGGTCAGATCACTTGCTTACTGAGCTGCTGCATTGTAATATGGATCTGAAGTTTTTTGCCAGACCGTAATGTCAGTCCTTTCACTATGATATAACGATCTTACTCCTAACTTATTTTTTAGACACTGTAAGTAATGGTACTACTTTTCCTTTTTTTCCTGTTTTGTATTCAAGGTTTATATCTAGATAGTTGTACCTAAGATGGGGCCATTAGAGGCAGCTATTGTAAATCGTCTCACTGGAGTGCACGTGACAATAAAGGATATTCTATTCTACTCTACTCTATGTGGTTGACTCAGCTGCCCTCTGGGTAATAAATACTCGCCCAGTCAGTGACACCCTCATCCCGTGAATGAATAAAAAAAATTGAATTGGCTGATGACTGGCTTCTGTGGGACCTCTGGAGGAAGCCTTAATGGGTCATCCATGCAGCACCATGCACGTGGATACTAAAAGTTTAGCTTTGCCTTTTTCACGGATATGCTGGGCCACCCTTGTTGAGGATAATGAAATTTATTGAGTCTTCACTTCCTTTGTGTTGATGTTTTATTGTGCACCAATGATCATGACCAGAAGTGGCACGACTGCAGAGCTTAGATCTGATCTGTTGGTAAGAGCATTGTTTAATCCTGTCCATCCACTTGCTGCTTCGGCTGTTTGGTATGCAGTTGTCCTATGTGGTAGCTTCACTAAATTGATACCTTTTCTCACTGGTAAGGCTGGTGCACCTCCTGGCTCAATGGTAATGGTTGATTAGGAGAAATGCTAGGCCATGAGATTGCATAGTGTGGTTGAGTACGATTCTGCTGCTGATGCCCAACTGCACCCCATGCACGCTAAATTTTGAGTTTCTAGCCCTGTTCAAAACCTATCCCATTTATCACACAGTATCAAACAACGCAATGTAGGATATTCTCCCTGTGAAGGCAGGAGTTTGTTTCTGTAAGGATTGTGGTAGTTAGCCTTACTGACAGCTTCCTGTTTGGACCCAGCTGTGACAGATTAATGAGGATGCGATCAAGTGGCTTTTTTCCTTTTGTCCCTCTCTTCCCTTATCACTTCCTGCAGACTAGTCTAGCAGCTATGTCCTTTAGGAGTGCACCAGTTTAGTCAGTAGAGCTTCTACTGAGTCACACTGCTTTCTTCAGGTAGTATTCAACATGGTCTGATTGTTCAGCCCAGGAAGTGAGGGAGGGTGGGGAATGTTGTACTTGAGAGGAGGTTTCTTTGCCCATGTTTGACCTGATATCATGTGACTCCAAAATGCTATGAAATCTATGTTAAGGACTTCCAGGCCAGCTCCTTTCCAGCAGTATTCCATTGTACCACTGTGTCTGGTGGGCAGGTGGAACAAGGCATACCCAAATATGATGGTGATGGTGTCTGGGGCATAGCCATAATTTCTGTCATATCTTACAGACAATATTGGGCTATGTTTGACTAGACTGTGGGACAGTTCTCTCCGTTTTGGCACAAGCCCTCTGATGTTGGTGAGGAAGTCATTTTCAGGTTGACTTGACTGAATTTGCCATTTTCGTTTCTGATGCCTGGGTAGATGCCAGGTGGTCTCTCCAGTTACAATCCTTTATTTAGAATTTGTAAGAATTTGGTACAACTGAGTGGCCTCCTACACCATCAGAGAGCAGTTAAAGATCAGCCACATTACTCTGGGTTTAGACTAACATGCCAGGTATGGATGGCAGATTTTTTTTATCTAAACTAGCGCATGGTTTCTTTTTTCTGATTATTGCCAACAATTATGTGCTACCTTTGGCTAGTTATTATTTGCAGATTTTATTGAATTTAAACTTCACTATCTGACATGGTGGGATTCTAACTCATATCCTTACAATAATCGTTCCTGCCATGCTTGACCTCCCCAACGATTCCGAAAAAGAATCACTGTATTCAGAATGTTAACTCTGCTCTCTCTTCACCAATGTTGGCAGACCTGCTGAGTTCTGGTTTTATCCTAAAAATATTTGTCTGGGATTCTGCGTTACTAGTCCAGTGGTGTGACGACAACGCTACTGTCTACCTTGGTCTCGATTGTACTGGTGAAATACCTGCAAAATATTGTTTTATGTTTATGTCTTTTTGCTCTGCCTCTTGAAAATGGTGATTTGTGTTGAGAAACAATTCTGTGGCTGCAGTTCAGCCTCCAGTATCTTACTCATTCTTTATATCTTATAGCAAGCAGCATATTGGGTTTTTTGGATACACCTGAACTAGCCATACTTGATGACTTGTAGTCAGGTTAACTGGAGAACCATGTAATGATTCTCCTTCACCCCATCTTGTCTATGTTTAGTTAACACCAAAATAGTGTCCAATACTTCTAATTGATACTTCACCTGAGAATTAATTGGCTGTGATCCTTCATAACTATGAAGTTAAAAATCACACAACACCAGGTTATAGTCCAACAGGTTTAATTGGAAGCACAAGCTTTCAGAGCGCTGCTCCTTCATCAGGTGGTTGTCAGGAGCAGCGCTCCGAAAGCTAGTGCTTCCAAATAAACCTGTTGGACTAAAACCTGTTGGACTATAACCTGGTGTGTGATTTTTAACTTTGTACACCCCAGTTGAACACCGGCATCTTTAATTCATAACTATAGGATGTTAAAGAATATGTATCTGAAGGATGTTCTGTTCTGAAGATTTGGAACTCTTGGTACAAATGCTGTGTGTTTAATTTTTTTTCTGATCTTTTTTCAGAAGCATAATGAAGTAGATTTTAATTTTTCCTCTTTAAAGTCCCCTGCTTTTCATGGTTTTATTTCAGGCCCCTGGTTATGGTGATGTCAGACTTTCCTTGGAGATGATTCCAGATACTGTAAACCTTGAAGAACCTTTTGAAGTTACATGTAAAATAACTAATTGCAGGTAATAGTAAGATGGCTAATGCATGTGGAATGTGACTTTGCATCGAATTTAGCTAATTAAAGGGAGAATATTTTCATTATGAAATGTTGAAGTCTACTCCTCCTCCGAAGTCTACAGTCAAAGATGAAAGTCTCTACAAGACTATGTTTGAACTTTGTTTTCCCATCCCTGCAGAGATATCACCTTTTAGCTATTTGCACTCTTCAGTAGGCATACAAGTAGTGGATTAGTAGTTTAAAAAGGACTAGTCTGATTAGAGACCAGAAAGGGTATCAACATGTGAATATATTAAATCCCTCTTTTTAAAAGAGGAGGTCATGGTGATAGAGGAGGATATACCGTCACAAGAAGGGTGCAAAATTGATCAGGAAGAAGACTTGGATAGAATATTGGTACTTAAAGTTAACAAAGCACTGGGACCAAATGAGATGCATCCTAGACTTTTGAAGGAAACAAGGGTAGAAATTTACGGGGCACTAGCTATCATCTTTTAGTTTTTCCTGGACTTTTGAGGGTTGGTGGGTGCAGAAGACTAGAGAATTGCAAACATTGTGGCTTTCGTTCAAGGAAGCTTGAAAGAATAATGCCAGCAGTTATACACCAATCAGTTTAACTTTTGTGGTGTGGAAGCTTTTAGAAACAATTATTCAGGATAGAATTAATAATCACATGAGAACCGATGGATTGATTAGGAAATTTCTGCATGAATCTTGAAAGAGCAAGTTATGTTTTAATAACTTACTGGAGTTGTTTGAACTGGGAACAGAAATTGTGAGATCCCCTTGTTGCCTTAAGGGGAATGCAAATAGTTCTTTTGCAAGTTTAAAAAATACTAGTTTCTTACAACTGACGAATGTCAAAATTCCACTTTTTTTGCAAAGTCTGGACTGGATTGATTTAGGCCATTTGTATACATACAAATAGATAATTTATGATGATATATTTTTGTAAAAAAACAAACATGCTCAATGAGGGTAATGCTGTTCGTGTTGTATATGGATTTCAGAAGGTTTTTGATAATGTCACACAAAGTTATAGTTTATTGTATAAATAGGACGTAGCAATATGGATACAAAACTGGCTGAGGGATTGGAAATGGAGTAACGGTCAATGAATATTTTTTGGGCTGGAAGAAGATTTTTAGTGGAGATATTCAGGGTTTGAAATTGGGATTATGCGTTTCCAAATATATGCTAATGATCTATTTATTTGATTGCAGATAACAATTTCAAAGTTTGCAGTTGACACAGAAAAAAATGGAGAATTGTAAACTGAGGAGGACAGTGTGGAGTCAAAGGACAAGTTGGTGGAATGAGCAGATAGGTATCAGATGAAGTTTAATGGAGGAAAGTGTGAAGTGATGCCTCTGGTACAACAAAGGTTGAAAGACAGATAAAGTAGGGGATACATTACTAAAGGTGGTGCAGGAGCAGAGGTAGCTGTGTGCACATGTACACAGATCCTTGAAGGTGGTGGAAGAAGGGGAGAGAGCAGTTCATAAAGCATGCAGTATCCTGAGCATCCCTTTGATAGAGGCATAGAGTACAAGGATAAGGAGGTGATGTTGAACTTGTAGGTAAGGCATGTGTTTGACCTCACTTGAGGTATTGTGTACATTTGTAGGTGCCACCTTATAGAAAAGAGTTGAATGCATTAAGGAGGGTGACAAAGCAATTTAAAAGAATGGGTCCTGGAAGGGGAAGCTAAAGTTATGAGTATAGATTGAAGAAGTTGGGAATGTGCTGCTTGGAGAGAAGAAAGCTGAGGGGAGATTTGAGAGAAGTTTTCAAAATCATTAGCAGCAGGATAAAGTAGATAGGTAGAAGCTGTTCCTGCCTGTAAAAGGAACAAGAACAAGAGGAAACAGATTTAAAACAATGTGCAACAGAAGCAAGGCTGATGTGAAAAACATTTTCACTCTGAGTAGTTATGGAATGGCATACATTGCCTGGAAAAGTGGTGGTAGGATGTTCGATCGAGGCATTCAGGAAGACAGTGGAGGATTATTTGATTGGGAAACAATATGCAAAGATAGGGGAGAAGGCAGACGATTGGCTCTCTGTAATGATGCTCGTTTGAGAAATGGGGTGAGCAAGATGGACCAAATGGCGGCCTCCTGCGTTATAATAATTCTGTGCCATCCACACTTAACAGAAATGATTTCCAATGGAGGCTCTGTAGCTGACATCAGCCAAGTGGCCCTCCACTGAATATGGCGATCTTGAATCATGTGCTGTCTGCAAGAAAGTGAATTTTCAAAATATCCTAAAAACAGGCTTGGCATTCTTGAAGTTAATTTTACCTACTAAATTAAAAGGTAAATTAATTACCTGGTGGTTGATGAAAGCCACTTTATGAATCCCTAATTTCTAAATATTAAATGAAAGAGAGGCTGGGGCCAAGTAGTCATCCATGTAATTTAAAAATAAATATCCTCTGGTAAATAAACTTGTTTTCATCATTCGTCTTGGTTCCCATGGATATCTGTCATCTGCGTCTCATTATTAATTTTCCTATTGAGGCTTTCTTTGATGTTATTTATTATGGATGCTGTTTTGTAAACTAATCTAGAATTGGCAACCTGGATCAGTCTGGAAGATATCAGGGTGTGGGTGCTCATCAGTAAGACACACTGGCTGCTGTTCTTTACTCAGGTATTCAGGCTAATTTAAACAGAGATTTTCAAGTAGATCTGTAGATTCCCTCCAACGTGTTAGCGTTACTAATGTTGCTTGAATGTACCCAGAAGGAAGAAATCTTCAATGACTGGCCTCAGTAAGATGCAAATTAATGACTTTAAAAACAGTATCTTCTGAATGATAGAATAAATATTTTTCAACTTTTGATGTTGCATAGATTCAGCCCACCATGTCTACGCTGACAAACCACTATTAAGTTACATGAATCCCATTTACCTGCACTTGGTAAATAGCCTGCTATGCATTTAAGTGCTCATCTAGATGCTGCTTAAATATTGCAAAAGTACCTATCTCCACCACCCTCTCAAACAGTGCATTCCATATTTCTACCATCCTATGGGTGAGGTGTAATGAGGCAGACTTGATTAGGGTGCTGAAGGTGAAGGAATTCCTTTCAGGAATTACTGAAGTCAAGGGGGATCCCAGAGAACTGGAAAATGGCTAACATGACACTCTGTTTAAGGAGGGAGGGAGGCAGAAGACAGGAAATTATAGGCCAGTTGGCCTGACCTTGGCCGTTTGTAAGATTTTAGAGTCTGTTATTAAGGATAAGATTGTGGTGTGCTTGGAAGTGCATCAGACAATAGGATGGCTTTATCAAGGGGAGGGCAAGCCTGACCAATCTGTTAGAATTCTTTGAGGAGTTAACAAGAAAGTTAGACAAAACAGAGCCAGTGGATGTGATGACTTCGGATTTCCAGGAGGTTGCTAACTAAGATAGGAGCCCATGGTGTTAGGGGCAAGGTGCTGCCGTGGATAGAGGATAAGCTGATTGGCAGAGTGTAGGGATAAAGAGATCTTTTTCAGGATGGCAGCTGGTGACTAGTTGAGTTCCACAGGGGTTAGTGTTGAGACCAAAAATATGCACCTTAACAATCTGTGCGAAGGAACTGAAAGCATTGTTGCTAATTTTGCAGATGACACAAAGATTGGAGGAGGGACAGATAATGTTGAGGAAGTGAGGAGGTTACAGAATGACTTGGATATGCTTGGTGAATGGACAAAGTGGCAGTAGGAATATAATGTGGAAATGTGAGAGGTTCTGCATTTTGGTAGGAAGAATAGAGGCGTAGACTATTTTCTAAATGGGAAAAGCTTCAGAAATCTGAAGCACAAAGAGACTCGGGAGCCCTAGTACAGGATTCTCTTAACCTGTAAGTAGCATTAAGTTGGTGTTTAGGAAGACAAATGAAAGGTTTGTTTCAAGAGGGCGAGAATTTAAGAGAAAATGAGTAGTGCTGGCGCTATATAAGGCTCTGGTCAGACCACATTTGGAATATTGTAAGCAGTTTTAGGACCTGTATCTAAAGAAAGATGTAATGTGATTCAAATCTCTGTTTTTATATATCAAAGTACCTGTGATATTGTACTGAGCTATCTCACTCAGTTTCCATTTCTTTTAGCAGTGAGAGGACAATGGATCTGGTGCTTGAAATGTGCAATACAAATGCAATCCACTGGTGTGGCATTTCAGGAAGACAGCTAGGAAAATTGAGTCCAAATTCTTCTCTTCATCTTGCACTCAAGCTATTGGCCTCCATGCAAGGTTTACAGGTAAGACTTAGAAAGATTGTCAGAGAATGGGAACTTAGTAAGTGCAATAATCTTGACAAATTTGCTTTCTATGTTGCTCCAAATCTAGCTAACAGCTGTATCTAGCTCCCTGGCAATAGTCTTAGAGTATTTGTGCCTACAGTGCTATATTCTACCTTCCCTACATTTGAGCTTATGCAAAATACTGCCCAGTTCCTAAAATACCAGTCGATCTGTGAGTCACTGGCCTGCTTTACCTCCTGGTCAAAGAGCATCTCAATTTTAAATTTCCTCACCCTTGTTTCAAAGTCCCTTCATGCTCCTCCCTATTTCTGTAATCTCCTTCAGCCCCCCAACCTTACAAGATATCTTCAAAGTTTGTGAGAAGATTTGTAGCTCGGGTGCTCGTAGTTGTGGTTGTGTTCGCCGAGCTGGGAATTTGTGTTGCAGACATTTCGTCCCCTGTCAAGGTGACATCCTCAGTGCTCGGGAGCCTCCTGTGAAGCGCTTCTGTGATGTTTCCTCTGGCAATTATAGTGGTTTGTCTCTGCCGCTTCCGGTTGTCAGTTCCAGCTGTCCGCTGCAGTGGCCGGTATGTTGGGTCCAGGTCGATGTGCTTATCGATTGAATCTGTGGATGAGTGCCATGCCTCTAGGAATTCCCTGGCTTGTCCTATAATAGTAGTGTTATAGTAGTAATATAATAGGCAACATTGCACCCCCCTACAACTCTGAGTAAAGAAACTACCTCTGACATCTGTCCTATATCTATCACCCCTCAATTTAAAGCTATGCCCTCATGTGCTAACCATCACCATCCAAGAAAAAAGAGGCTCTCACTGTCCACCCTATCTAACCCTCTCATCATCTTGCATGTCTCTATTAAGTCATCTCTCAACCTTCATCTCTCTAACGAAACCAGCCTCCAGTCTCTCAGCCTTTCTTCATAAGACCTTCCATACCAGGCAACATCCTAGTAAATCTGCTTTGAACCCTTTCCAAAACTTCCACATCCTTCCTGCAATGTAGTGACCAGAGCTGTACATAATACTCCCAAATAAGGCCGCACCAGAATTTTGTACAGCTGTAGCATGACTACAAAGTTCTGAAACTCGATCCCTCTACTAATAAAAGCTAACACACCGTATGCCTTTTTAACAATTATGGCTTATTGGATCGATTTCACTATATGATGTCAACAACGCACATTACTGAATCAAAATCATAAGCATATTTCAAATGAAGACTTTTTAAAAAGTTGATTATTGTTATTCATAATCTACAAAACTGTTTGCAAAATTTGTTATGCCATTTTATACAGAATCTATTATTTTCTGCATTGACTAAAAATATTACATTGCAATGTTCTTTTAATTTTGAAATTATTTCTTTTACTAGTTTTGATGAATGTAAGCTTATTAAAATCTGTAATTCTGAGGGTGTTGGGAGTTCTTAATATTAATAAATGCAACCCCTAGGAGTTGTGTGGAATTAGAATGGAAAAACACTGACAGAAGATATTTTTAATAGAGTTTTTTTTAACTGTTAAATAATTTTCAAAGTAGATAGGAATATGTGTAAAATGTGTTTGTGAGAGAGAGAGAGAGAGAGAGAGAGACTGCATTTTCGAGGCTGTGACTAGGGATTTTCAAAACACCATGTTTAATATTCTTCAACACAGGGAATAGCAAGACAGCTCCCAAGCATCATTCCCAAGTTCAAGCACATAGGCACTTCTGTTTTGGATTTAAGCTTTTTGAATGATGTTTGTTACTTACAAAAAGCTCCCAGTTGTTTGGCTTCTGAGTTGGTGGTTCCCCCAAGTTCACGTTTCCCTTGTCCAGTTTGTTACAGCAAATGGTGGGAAAGCAAATCTTAGCAGGACGTATACACTTAATGGTAAGATCCTAGGGAGTATTGCTGAACAAAGAGACCTTGGAGTGCAGTTTCACAGCTCCTTGGAGTGGAGGCGCAGATAGGTAGGATAGTGAAGAAGGCGTTTGATATGCTTTCCTTTATTGGTCAGAGTATTGAGTACAGGAGTTGGGAGGGCATGGTGTGGCTGTACAGGACATTGGTTAGGCCACTGTTGGAATATTGCATGCAGTTCTGGTCTCCTTCCTATCGGAAAGATGTTGTGAAACATGAAAGGGTTCAGAAAAGATTTACAAGGATGTTGCCAGGGTTGGAGGATTTTAGCTATAGGGAGAGGCTGAACAGGCTGGGGCTGTTTTCCCTGGACCGTCGGAGGCTGAGGGGTGACCTTATAGAGGTTTACAAAATTAGGAGGGGCATGGATAAGATAAATAGACAAAGTCTTTTCCCTGTGGTCGGGGAGTCCAGAACTAGAGGGCATAGGTTCAGGGTGAGAGGGGAAAGATATAAAAGAGACCTAAGGGGCAGCTTTTTCACACAGAGGGTGGTACGTGTATGGAATGAGCTGCCAGAGGATGTGGTGGAGGCATTTGGATGGGTATATGATTAGGAAGGGTTTGGAGGGATATGGGCCGGGTGATAGCAGGTGGAGAAAGTGAGGTCTGCAGATGCTGGAGATCAAAGTTGAAACTTTATTGCTGGAACAGCACAGCAGGTCAGGCAGCATCCAGGGAACAGGAGATTCGACGTTTCGGGCACAGGCCCTTCTTCAGGAATGCTCATTCCTGAAGAAGGGCCTGTGCCCGAAACGTCGAATCTCCTGTTCCCTGGATGCTGCCTGACCTGCTGTGCTGTTCCAGCAATAAAGATAGCAGGTGGGACTAGATTGGGTTGGGATATCTGGGCGGGCATGGATCGGTTGGACCGAAGGGTCTGGTTCCGTGCTGTACATCTGACTCTATGACTGTAAGTGAGGGAAATGGTGTTCTCATCGTAAGGACCCACTTATAGTTATATAGCCTCTTTCACAATCTCAGAACATTCCCAAGTGTTTTATAGTCAATGAGTTACCTTAAAAATGTAGTCAATGCTGTAACATGAAAATGTTTTGCACACAATGAAACTCCTGCAAACAGCAGTTTTCCACTAACTGGACAATTATTGGGCAAGACACCAAGGATAACTACCTTGTTCTTTGAAATAGTTCCATGGAATCGTTCAAGTCCACCTGAGTGCAAACAGAGGCTTGCTTAAATGATGAGTGGCACCCCGAACAGGGCAAGGTGTTCAGCTCTGGAATGTTTGTCTGTGTTTGCGCTCAATTCTGTGGCTTGGACTTGAACTCGTTACGTCCTCTCTGAGGCAAGAGTGCTTTTCACCCTTGGCTGAGAGCAGAAACGAGCACCTTTTTTTTAATTCACGAAACTGTGCACCAGTTGCGATGCAGAATCACAGTGTGGTAACTATGAATATGTTGCATCTGTCCCTTTGTTTGACTTTTGCATCCTGTTTAACTGCTCATGAGCTTCATTGTCAGAGAAAAGTTGGTTATTTTAATGAAAAATACACATTTTGTTTGAGGAGCCAGGATACTTATGTATTACTTTTATCTGTCACATGTAAACAATGTTAGACATTTCAAAGCAATTTCTGTTATGTTTGCAACCAAATGAAAACACTGCCATTAAATTTGTATTAACTTTGTAAATACCATTTGAGATGTTCTGGTTACATTATACTTCCTCCAACTTGTAATTTTGTTCAATTCTCTTTTCAGAGTATTTCAGGATTGCGATTGATGGACACATTTTTAAAAAGAACTTATGAGTATGATGACATTGCACAAGTGTGCGTGGTCTTTTCACACCTGAAACCAGAAAGCTAGAAGTATCTTCTAGTAGTGGTGTTGCCTTCCTGTGGTTAGCTGTGGACCGGTGGTTTTGTTTTAACGCTGTGACCTGCTTTTTCATTCGTGAACAACTACCACCACATTCATATAAACCAAAATGTTTGAAGATTTTATAATTTTAAAAAGTCTGCTGATGCTACCCTGAAAATTGTTAACTCTGGAGATTGAATGGATTGATGCACTGCCCTTCATGCCTCTGGAACCTACTTTGTAATCCAATATATTGATGAAATGGTGGTTTCTGTGTTTACTGGCTGTATAGTTCTTGCATGAATTAAATTTGCATTGACAGTCTCAATTTACTTTATATGGGATGTAAATCCATAAAATAACATTTCTATTTGCACTAAATTGGTGATCTTATTGAGCAAGACCAAGTGTGTGGGAATGGAAAACTGTCACACGAATGCAGGAATTCAGTGTATTCATGAAGCATATTGTGGAGGTACAGTGGAGAGAGCTTTACTTTGCATCTGATCATGCAAAACCTGGCAGTGCTTCAAGTTGCCTGAGATAGGAAATGGTGCATTCCCTTGCACCGAGTGATGGTCATACTGATTAATACAAGATCAACAAGGCAGTTTTTATAAAATAAATATCTGTTCAAAATTGCTTTTAATTTCATGCATATGTAATAAAGCTTTAAATTTACAAAAATATTCTCCAATGTACATAGCTTCACGCTGTGCTTCTCAGTTGAAGTAGTGATATGTGGCAACTGCCTACACCTATTTTATGTTGGGAGCATGTAGACATTGAGTAGGTGGAAACAAAATATGCAATATTTGTTGGGCTGGTGGTTAAAGCAGTTGAAAAGCTGTGCACTGGTTCACAAAATTCCAGAAATGTTACAGTGCAGAAGGAAGTTATTCAGCCCATCAAGTCTATACTGGTTGTCTTGAGTATTTTAACCTCGTGCCAATCTCCTGTCTTTTCTGAGTAGCCCTGCACATTGTCTCTTTTCCTGCCCGGTTCCTTTTTCATCACAAGTATCCCTTTGCAGAAAGCAGTGACAGAAATGGATTAAGGAGTGTTTTAACTTCACTTCTATTTTTAAGATCAATAGTTATTGGAATCTGTGGTTAAGGACTGAGCTTTGAATTGACTGGCGAGTACCAGTATGGGTTTGTAAAGGATAGTGAATGTGTAAATATGGTGGACTGTCACTTTAATTAACAGTCCAGTCACTTGATTCTGACTATGTCATTGGCCATTTTGGGTGGAGGAACAGCTTAGTCTAAACTTGCCTACAGTATGAACATCTGTAAAACATTTAGTAAAGCTCTTGTTAACACGTCAGCCTGCTGGTCCTTGGAACATAACAGAAGAAGCTGATAATAAAGATAGTTGTTTTGAGAACCCCTGGGTCAGTCCACTGATTTATATTAAAAATTTTATGGTCCTCATGACATATCTTTTGAGGTGCTTCAATAAAAAAAATTAAAACATTCTGCATTGAGGAGGTACAGTCAGCTGGGTGGGAGGACATTTGCCCCCCAGGAAAAAGGTGTACAGTGCAGAAGCTTCAAAAACAGCATTGGAAATAGCAATCTCATTGAAACCAGCAACCATGGAAGTTTGAGCATGAGAGCTCACAAAATGGCAGCTAGGAGACAAGCACCAACACAAACTCCAAGCTACCATTTGTGTTGGAAAACAAGTCAGATAGCAAATTGTTAGTTTAAAGCTTGTATGCAGAAACTGTGGCAAAAAGGGACACATTGAATAAGTGTTTGCAGAAGAAACATGAACAACATACAACAAAAATACAGAAACTGAAGAGTAGGAAAAAAAAAACTACATAGCACAAAAAGGGCATGAGAAAAGCCCAGACTCAGTAATCTCCTTAACCCTGACACTGGGTAGGCAACACACACTTGGACTCCCACTTACTGCTGCAGAGAACACCATCTTTATATTTATTATACTGTCCCTTACCATGATGACATTCCAATTTCTTGCCACCACAATGGTTCTCTGTACCATGATAGTGTTGTCAATTCAATCATAGGCCCCACTCTCATCCGCAAAGCTTACAAGAACGTTGCAACTGCTTGACAAAAGGGGCTGAGTTTCCTCAAATGTAACCCCAGGATCCCCACATCTGTATTCACATCCTTTCCCTGATCACAGACCAGTTTTGAATTATGTAATTTGAATGGTGTGACCACACTGTGAAGCATAGTGTTCAGGTAACCTTCCCCACTGATCTACAATTTCTGCAACTCAAACTCCTCTTAATTCAGTTCTGACATTCCTCAAACTGCAAATTTTTTTTTTAAAAGAATACATTCGCTCTGGATCAGACTGGTGGCCAGCCTCTTCCATATGTTGCAGCAACAGAAACATCACTGAGCCTGTCATCACTGTTGTTTTGAATCAATTTATAAATTAATTATTCTAAATTCCCTGTTCTTTTCCTTTTATTGTAAAATTGTGTTTTTTAAATCACCAGTATGAAGATTAAATTCAACCAGCTTTTTAAAAGAAAAACAATGGTGACGTAAACATGAGTACCGTATTTTTATTACAAAGACTAGAAATATTCACCTACCCTACTCATCAATTAGTTGCTTTCTCTACTGTGATGTGATGTCACTCCACTGCTGATCAGCCTGTTGATCCACACGCTTTCCTTATTTCTCTGAAGAGTTTACCTGAGTCTGCAGTAAACTTTAGTTAAACACCCCCTTTGCACCGAATTGCTACTTTGAACCGTATTTCTAACAGTACTCTCATTTGGCCTTCATGTCACTCTGCTGAAGTCTCCTCCACACTACATTTAAAACAATATTATGAAGCATCTTCACAATAATATAAGTTGTAAATATCTTGTAGAAAGTGAATGTCAAATGTGGTTTGATAGATTTGGTGGGAATACTTTATGTCATTGTCAGCCCGCAGCACTTTAAGGCTATTCTTGGGTTACTTTTCCTATTCAGTGCTGAGGCCTACATTAGCAGCTGTGCTTTGATTCCTTCTGTTGTTAGCAAATATTAACAAGGCATGAGTGGTCAGGGATTCACCAGCAATACTTCACCACATACATCATCTTGACATAAAAGTGTTAAAACATTATGTCAGATACCAGTGCAAGCAACCCACATGATGGCTGTACCAGGATTGTTAATTATGTAAATATGATTGGTGAATATAGCAGGTCAATGATGTCTCCACCAAAAGGATTTCCCTCAGAAGGTTCCTGAGGAAGAGAGCAGAATTTTATTGCATGAGAAGCAGTGAATGGATTATGAATAACATGCTTTAATATAGATGATGGTAAGAATATTGGTTAGATATTGAATCTCTTTACAAAACTACATCAGCAAAAATAAAGGAATGAATTGGATGTGTAATTATTGATGACTACATAAAATGCTTCAATTTATCTGAAGAGTTTTGAATTAAATTGATTACATTATGACAGAAGCAAAGCTATAATGGTAGAAATAATTATCATGCTAATCAACTTACAAAATTGATTGAGTTTTCTTCCCAGCTTCTGGGATGTGGGGGTGAACAGCAGTAACTCTTGCAACAGTCCTGAGATTTCTTTTTGACTAATTAGGGAGAGGTTCTTCAATTTCTAATTTCCATGTACATTCCTAAATCCTGTTAATTACATAAAATACAGATTTTGGACTAATTTAACCTTTATTCAGTCTACTACGGTTGGTTAGTTGTATTGTTGCCATAAACTTTCTCGTAAAGAAACCCAACAACTTATTGTAGCCTAGGCACACAATGTTTCCTGCTTAAGAATATACAGGAGCATATGATGGATACATTTGATATTTTTTGCTTCTTAGTGTTGTACTGTGGTAAAATGCTGATAGTTAAACCTGTACTATGGGTGCCTATTCTCACATTACATAAGATTTTGAATTTCAGCTCATCAATGTGACTTTGCTCATACCAATTGCCTTCACTCAGCAAAACCAACAAGGTCCAAGCAGTAAAATTAAGGTCAGTTTTTAAAAACCCATTTATTTTTTCTACATTCTTTCATGGAATGTGGGTATCACCGACAAGGCCAGCAACTGCTATTCATCCCTGATTGCCCTTGATCTGCCATTTAGTTAAGAGTCAACCATGTTGTTTTTGGGTCTGGAATCACATGTAGGCCAGACCAGGTAAAGACATTAGCGAAATCAATGGATTTTTATAACAATCAATTATGGTTTTACAATCATCATTACTGATACTAGGAAGCTACTGACCAGTTAATATATCTCATTTCAAGAAAATACTAGAATCGATTATTAAAGAGGTTATAGCAAGGCACTTGGAAAATCTCAATGTAATCAGGCAGTGTCAATATAGTTTGTAAAAGGGATATCATATTTGACCAATTTATTAGAATCCATTGAGGAAGTAAGCAAATGAATAAAGGGGAACCTGTACATTTGGTCTGTTTGGATCTTCGGGCATTGAACAAGTTCCACAACAAAAGTTACTACACATGGTTATTGTTAGCTTATTATTCCTCTCTCCATGCAACCAGGAGGCAGTAAGCAAGCATAAATGGGTGAGCAACATGTGAAGGTGGGTGGGATTCGTGGGAGGGAGTGGTTATTTGGGTTCGTATGTTGGAGTTTAGAAGAATAAGAGCTGATCTATTGAAACATAGGATCCTGACGGCACTGACATTGTGGAGGCCGATAGGATGTTTTCCCTTATGGCAGAGACAAGAGCTAGGTGCCACAGTTTAGAAACAAGAAGTTGTCCTTTTAAGACAGATAAGAAGGATTTTATTTTCAAAGACACATGAGTCTGTGGAGTTGTTTTGCATAAACAACTGTGGAGGCAAGGCTAGATAGATTCTTGACTAACAAGGTAGTAAAAGGATATCGGGTACACAGAATTGTGGCGTTAAGACCTGTTCTAGTGAAGTAACAATGTAGAAACGCTTCCTTAAGAAATATCTCAATCATTTACAGCAAAGTAAAAGCAGAAAGGATGCATTTCTCTTTACTGTTGTGCTGGAGCATGTTACCACCTATACAGTAATTAATGAGCATGAAGGACAATGCATACTTCAATTAATTACTGTATCACCCAGGAAATTAGGTATTCAAACAATGGAAGTTGGGATGTGTAGTTATAATGAAAAATGATCTGTTGCAACACAAGATATTCATAGTGTCTATATAGGCATTCTGGCACAGTTTACATTAAATATTTTAGTGAGCAAAATTAGGGTGCATGGTATTGGGGGCAAAGTACTGACTTGGATTGAAAATTGGTTGGCTGACAGGAAACAAAGAGTAGTGATAAACGGCTCCCTTTCGGAATGGTAGGCAGTGACCAGTGGGGTACCACAGGGATCAGTGCTGGGACTGCAGCTTCTATATCATTAATATATATTAATGATATAGAAGATGGTATTAATAATAACATTAGCAAATTTGCTGATGATAAAAGCTGGGTGACGGTGAAATGTGAGGAGGATGTTAGGAGATTACAGGGTGACCTGGACAGGTTAGGTGAGTGGACAGATGCAGTTTAATGTGGATAAATGTATGGTTATCCACTTTGGTGCCAACAACAGGAAGGCAGATTACTACCTAAATGGAGTCAAGTTAGATAAAGGGGCAGTACAAAGAGATCTGGGTGTTTTTGTACACCAGTCAATGAAGGCAAGCATGCAGGTACAGCAGGTAGTGAAGAAAGCTAATAGTATGCTGGCCTTCATAACAAGAGGGATTGAGTATAGAAGCAAAGACATTCTTCTGCAGCTGTACAGAGCCCTGGTGAGACTCCACCTGGAATATTGTGTGCCGTTCTGGTCTCCAAATTTGAGGAAAAACATTCTGGCTATTGAGGGAGTGCAGCGTAGGTTCACGAGGTCAATTCCTGGAATGGTGGGACTATGTTATGTTGAAAGATTGGAACGACTGGACTTGTATACCCTTGAGTTTAGAAGACTGAGAGGGGATCTGATTGGACACTCTGGAAGCAGGAAACATGTTTCCACTGATGGGCGAGTCCCGAACCAGAGGACACAGCTTAAAAATAAGGGGTAGGCCATAGAGGTGAGGAGAAACTTCTTCACCCAGAGAGTGGTGGGTGTGTGGAATGCTCTGCCCCAGAAGGCAGTGGAGGCACAGTCTCTGATTCATTTAAGAAAGAGTTGGATAGAGCTCTCAAAGATAGTGGAATCAAGGGTTATGGAGATAAGGCAGGAACAGGATACTGATTGGGGATGATCAGCCATGATCATAATGAATGGTGGTGCAGGCTTGAAGGGCAGAATGGCCGACTCCTGCACTTATTGTCTAATGCAGGCTTCACATCTAAATGTAGGTTTGGTATACTTTAAAAATTTGGTATTGCTGCAATATTCTTAGTCAATTAAATACTAGACATGAAACAGGAGAGATATATCTGTAATCTAAACTCCAATTGTGACTTACTACAGTTACAATGTTCAAATTAAAGACAGGGTTTCCCATTAAGTTTCAGTTCTTGACATTCTGCAGAATTTTAAGTTTTATAAGTAGCTGCCAATTCTTAGTTTGATATGTTTAGAGTTTTTATTTTGCATTGCAAGATAAAATATTATTGATTGTTATAAAACATAATTAAACAGCATTATCCCATAAATATTGCAACTGTAAAGATAAAAGGCAATAAATGATTGGACTAACAACTAAATTGTCACACATTGATCTTGTTAAAGATGGGGAGACAATCATTCAATTTTTATTAGCAAATATTTAAATCATGAAGACAGATTTGCATTATACATTTACTTTAAAAACTGGAGCAAATCTCACTCTAAGTTCACAGCCTTTTCAAAGGGCATTAAATAACTGCTTGAAAAAAAAAAGAGTATCATTAAAACATAGATGGTTAACAGGCAAGTGGAATTAGACTATGTGGCTTGTGAAGAAAAGCACCATTAAAATCTTAATGGAATAGATTATGTTTCTGATTTACAGCATTTTTTTTACACTTCTAATCTTTTATTTCACCTTATTAAAAACAATTTAAGATCCAATAATAGATAGTTAGTAAAATAAAGAGAGTATGGCTGATTAGGGACCAAAATGGGAATTGCACGTTGAGGTTAAGGGTATGGTCAAGGTACTAAATAAGTACTTTGCATCTGTCTTTACGAAAGATGTTGCTGCTGGAATTATGTTGAAAAAGGAGGTAGATAAGATACAGGATGGTGCTGCTGACTTGCTGCCCTTCAATTGACCAACAGCCCTGGGTGGTTAGACAGCCATCTTTAAAAGGCTAGCAGTCTCATCGAATGACTTGGCTTGACTCCCATGAAATGTGTTTGTGTCTCAAAAAGAGTAAGGCAGCTTTCTGGCCCGCCACTGGCACCCATAATATAGGCCCATATAAGTGTCTTTAACTTTACTTACACATCTTCAGAATAAAATACAGCATTGACAGTTACAAAGCTAACTGAATAATAGAAAACATTGGTGGTGTCTTTTTTTAATTCAGAGAATGGTATACAGTGGGATTCCCCAGGGATCAATATTAGGACCATTACAAGTCTTGATGTATATTAATGATCTGAACTTGGGTGTATAGGGCACAATCTCAAAATTTGCAGATACCAAATTTATGCAAGTATTATGGTATGTCAGGAAGAGGATAACAGGCTTCAGAAGGATACGGGCTAGAACTGTGTTCCCCAACACCCTGATGGACTTGCGGTAGATTAAACATTGCAGAAAAGTGCTAAGAGATATTTTGGTAGAAATAAAGGGAAATGGCAATACAAATTAATGGCTGAAATTCTAATGAGAGTGCAACAGCAGAGGGATGTGAGGCATATTGTTCAATAAGGCAATATAGAATCCTCAGCTTTATAAACAGAAATAGAATACAAAAGCAAGAAAGTAATGGAGAACCTCTGTACAACGCTGGTTTGGCTTCAACTGGAGTATTGTGTACAAATGAATTGTCAGAGGAAGTGGTAGATGAAGAACGGTTACAACATTTAAAAGATATTTGGACAGGTACATGAATCGGAAAGGGCGAGGGGGATATGGGCCAAACGCAGGCATATGGGACTAGTTTGGTTTGGGAAACTTGGTTGGCATAGACGAGTTGGACTTAAGAGTCTGTTCCATACTGTACAACTCTATTGACTCTATGTAAAGGCATTGATGAGAGGGCAAAAATGATTTAAAGAAACATCAAAAATAGTAATAAGCCAACCAACATCTTGAGACTACTCCGTCATTCAATATGATCATGGCTGCTCATCCAACTCCGTACCCTTTTCCCATTTGGTACCCTTATACTTTGATCCCTTCAGCCCTAAGAACTATATCTAACTCCTTGAAGCCATTCAATATTTTGGCCTCAACCGCTTTCTATGGCAGAGTGTTCCACAAGTTTAATAGTCTCTCAGTGAAGAAATTTCTCCTCATCTCAGTCCTAAATAGCATAGTGTACTCTTAAATTGTGACCTATGGGTTCTGAACTCACTGGTCATTGGAAATATTCATCTTGTGTTTACCATATTTAGTCCTTTTGCACTAGTGAACAGCTGCAATTCTGTAGAAGGTGCAACAACAAAATGTAATTGCTTCTGCAGATGAGAAACTTCAATCACATGAGCAAGTTCTGCGAGGTAGGACTGTTCTCCTCAGAGGGTTAACAGGTTATAGAATAGGTGTGATCAAGATCATGAGGGGTCTGGGTAGAATAGATAGGGACAGCGTCTATTGGTGGAAGAAAAAGAATGAAAGGACACAGATTTAAAGTGGTTGGCATATTAATCAGAGGTGATGTGAGGATAGACTTTTTCGTGCAATGAGGAATGTCCCAAGTGCATGGTGAAAGCAGATTCAATCTTGGCTTTCAAAAGGAAATTGGAAAATTATTCATAGAGGAAATAATTTATAAAACTCTGAAGAAAAAGACAGGACAGTAGGTTTTGCTGAAATATTCTTGCAGAGGGCTGACACATACACGACCTGCCAAATTAGCCTCCTGTGTTGTAACCATTTTATGATTCATTCTATAACTTCCTTTTTTTGAGGAACAGGTAGAGGATGTGAAGGAATATGGTGACAAGAGAAGCAATGTATTCATGTTAGCATAGTCAATGGAAAATTACCAGCTGAAAACTATAAAAACCATTTTAGCTCATCTCAACAATATCCAGGATATTAGTTAATAGAATGCCCAAGATGCATTAAACATTTGTAGATATCTCCTAGATTCTGAATAAAGTGCAAATAAGTTGAGATAACTAATACATTAACACTCTTAATTTAAATTATTTTCAGTAATTGATTTTCATAATTTGTCATCATTGTCCAAATGCAATTCTGAGAGTCACACTTTCAATGAGCACAATGCTAATCTGTTGCTGTAATAATTCACATTTGTACAGTAACATTAATGCAAGCTTAAAAACCAAATGTTTATATTCCAATGACAACTGAAATTTTTTCTTCATATCTATTAACCTACATATATTATAGAAACTAGTTTAATTAATTCTGCAAACATATTATACACACTGTAAAATAAATTGTACAATCTTCCTCCAAACGGTAAACATTCTCAAATCTTCTTAATCGTCTGTTAACTATGAATTACAGTCCAATGTTCCTGTCTGTTTTGTGTAAGCCGTGGCATTCAAAATTGATAAATACTTGCTCCTGGCATCCAGCATCTTTGGGATTTCTGATGTATGTATTCCCTGTTTGAGCAAAAATTATGAAAACACAATACAAAAATTGGTAGATGTGCTTAGAACAATATTAAAATCAGTAGGCCATGCAACAGTGCTAATTTAAGCAGGACAATGGTTAGGGTACTAAAGCAAGAGAAAAATATATTGTCAGACTATCTCATACGATCATAATTCATCATTTCATGCTGAAATTTAATTTGATTTCATATATCTATAAAATGTGATTTTTAGGTTGTAAATCAATAATGTCATCCTGATACCAAATAAAATTGGAGAATTTAAATAATTTTGCATCTCTACAAGGACATTTTAAACTTGATGATTGTGTGGGTGCTAAATGTAATAATCAATAAAGAAAGCTTACCACTGCACATCATGAGTGATCTTCATTGCTGCCACTGAATGATCGGGTTCGGATCTGGTTCCTCAACTGTTCTATTAGCTCTGGATTCTCTTCCTGCATCTGCTGTGCAAACTGCTGTCCTCTAGACAAAACAGATAAGAAGTTAACCAAGGTAAGTCCTTTTAGAGTCAGAGTTGTACAGCATTGAAACAGACCTTCGCTCCAACTGTTCATGTCGACTAGATATCCAAAATAAATCTAGTCTCACTAACCAACATTTGGCCCATATCCCTCTAAACCCTTCTTATTCATATAGCCATCCAGATGCATACACAATTTTGAAACATTTCTGCTGATAGAATTGTAGGATGGTGCTATTAAGAAAATAAAATATGCAAAAGGAAGATGCATCGACCCCCTGGGGAATGAGGCTGGGAAAATAATGGGGAACAAGGAAATGGCAGAGGAGTTGAATGTGTACCTTGCATCAGTCTTCGTGGTTCAAGACATGATCAACAAATTCAAAATTACTGAATAATCTTAAGGGTAAAAGGGGGAGAGGAAATAAATACAATAATTCCTAGAGAAAAAAGTACTAAGGAAACTAATGGAGCTAAAGGCCATTAAGTATCCTTGATAGATTGCATCTAGGATATTTTTTTAAAAAAGTTGTGGCAAAACAAACTAATAGTAATCCTTCAAGAATTATGAGCAACTTCAATTTTGCTTAGGTTACTTCATGGCTCACTTAATTAAAAGATGCTTAGATGTCAACTCTCCACTTCTGTCTTGCATTTCTACTAAGGGTTATCATGAGGACTGGAGTCGGGTGGCCTTTCTTGAAATTTGAGCACAATATTCAAGAGTTTGATGCATTAAGCTACCTAAAAGGAACTAGTCATAGAAAAATATAATTTTGGCATGGAAGAGTAAGGTAATTTGAGGTCACAGGAAAGAGCTGGGCAAGGTGAAAAATAAAGGAGAAACAAGGCTGGTTTCATTGAAAAGCTGCAGCTGTTGCCTTAAGATAGGAAAAGAATTGCTTAAAACAAAATGTTGGAAGCATTTAACTGTGAAACTGTCATAGCTGCCTGTCTTCCGTTTCCAATGCAAAACTGACTTGTGCAGCTACATAAAACAGACTGCAAATTCACTTCTTTCATGGAATGCAGACATTCTAGCAAGGAAACGTATACTGTCCATACCCAAATTATCTTTAAGTTGTTGGTGAGCAGCTTTATTGAACTGCTGCAGTCTGTGTCGTGAATTTATTTCCAAAGTGCTATCAGAAAGGGAGTTCCAGAATTTTAATCCAGTATGAAAGAAGGAACAGTGATATATAATCAAGTCAAGATGTCAGATGATTTTGAGGGAATTGTGCAGGCAGTGGTGTTCCCACAGATCTGCTATCTTTGTCCTTCCAGATAGTAGGTGGCAAGGACTTGGAAGGTGCTGTCAAAGGTTATTGGTGAGTTGCTTCAATGCATCTTATCAATTGTACTTCAGCAACTTCTACTGGTGGTAGAGAGAGTAAATGTTTAAGGTGGTGAATGAGGTATTGATCAAACAAATTGCTTCACCTAAAATTCCTTAAATATTCTTGCAACAGCACTCAATCTGACAAGATTTGATGAAAGGTAGGCTAATATTTTTTGGAGTTTAGATTTCAAAATAGTGGCATTTGGATGTTGGTAATGTTTGTCAAGACTTTGTGAAACAGTGACCTAATCTAGCATTGTTGAGAAAGCATATAGATATGACCCCCGGAATGTCAATGGAAAATATTTATATTGTGATAGTTTATGACAGAGTAAAATACGAAAAGTTGTTATCTTGTTTTCAGTTCAGAATAATCAATGATTTTAGTTTAGAAAAACACAGACACAAAGTGTATAGGTCAGTTCACAGGAGACCAGATTGAGTTCAGAAATTTAATACTTCTGTCCTAGAAAGGAATCTTTCAGAGTAGTTGAACAAGTAAGTTACTCAGCAGAAGTTTAGTTTGTCCCGTTTGCAAAAGATGGTTTTGGTTAGAAATTTGCAGGTCATTAGAAATTGGGATAGTTTAAATCCTCAGTTTTATGGGTGTTCACAAAAGATTCCACTGTCACAGCAAAGAAACTAGGGAGATTCAATTAAAGGTGTGATTTAGAGGTAATTTCTCTGCATTTCATTTGATGGTGTTGGGAAATAGGTTGAAAGGTTTGTTTTGCTGTGTCTTTTAATATTTTTTAATCTGTTCTCTATCTGCATAGCTTAGTTATATTTTATTCCTTCTGTGTAATAAAATTTATTACTAAAGAACTCCACTCTTGTGTGTGACTATATTTCAGTGACATCCCAGCTGTGCAGCTTATGGGTGTGAAAAAGGGTTGAAGAGACATCCATAAACTACACAGTGTCTGATTTGTACTTTTAACTACAGTATTAACACAATCAGTCCAGCTGCCTTTCTGGTCAACACTAGCCTTAGTGATAGTGGACAATTCGGTTAATCAGATAAGGCCCCACAAACACTTCCATGTTCAATGACGGGGCCCAACATACAAAATAAACAAGATTGAAGCATTTTTAAGCCAGCTCTGCCTCCTGAAGCATCCAATCAACATACAAAATAAACAAGATTGAAGCATTTTTAAGCCAGCTCTGCCTCCTGAAGCATCCAATATCCCAGAAGCTAATCTTTTGTATCTTTAGCAGTGTTGCTTCTTTATTTGCTCTCACCAGGGGAGGCAATGGCCTAGTGGTATTATCGATGGACTGTTATTCCAGAGACCCAGGTAAAGTCCTAGGGACCTAGGTTCAAATCCTGCCATGGCAGATAGTGGAATTTGAATTCAATAATTATAAAAAAAAAGTTTGGAATTAAGAGCCTAACAATGCTATGAATCCATTGTCGAATGTTGGAAAAACTAATCTGGTTCACTAACGTCCTTTAGGGAAGGAAACTGCCCATTTTTACTTGGTCTGGTCTACATCTGACTCCAGACTCTCAGTGTTGTGGTTGACTCTTCACTGGCCTCTGGGAATTAGGGATGAGCAATAAATGCTACCTAATCAATTATGCCCTCATTTTGTGAATTAATTTAAAAATATCTAATTCTGACGATGTGCTGGCTGATGTGATCTCAGTTCTATTTTCTGTTGATTGTGTTTTCTCATTCACTGCTGAAGGTGATACATCCCAAGTCAGGAACCAGCTTTTTGACAACTTTTGTTGTTGTGTGGGAAGTTCCAAGAACCAGGAGACCAGACTACCACTGAGCAAGGGAAATGTCAGCACAAGAGAATGCCTCAAACTCCTGGCATTGGTGCTGCATCCTGTAAATCTCCAGGCTTTTCAATATTCTTCTCCCTCTTCACAGTCTTATTAAATATTATTTTCTATCTCAGTGGTCAGGTGATAAAAAAAATCCAAAGATCTAATTCTCTCCAATTTAAGAACTTCCTCCTCCCTTCCTCAGTAACCCTTCCATATTTATAAACTGCTCCTCAACAAGTGCTGCTCACCCTCCATGCTGCTGATGTTACTTTATCAACAACCAATGACAGAATTCCCCCCTCTCGTTTCCTGCTTGAGACCCAATCTCCCAACGTCTACTACTTATACATTCCATTTCTCCATGTAACTCAAATTTCCAATCTCCTTTACTCTGAGCTTTGAACCCACCTTTCCCATTTCTTCCTGTTACTGTATTCAAAGTTTCCAATTTCAAACCTCCACCGCTAATGTCAAGATCATATCATTTCAGTCTCCATCCTGAGCATCAACAACCATGCCACCTGACTGTCTAGGCTCAAAATGATCATTCCCTATACAGCTAAGACTTTCTGTATCAGTGATCAGGGGATATCTTGAACCAGGGATGCATTGAGGTGGGAAATCCAATAAGATTATCACCATATAAATAATCTAAAATAATCTGATGATTCATTCCCCATTTTGCAAAATTATAATAAGTTCTAGTAGAGTTTGCAGCTGTCATGAAATGCAAAATAATTCAATCTTCAAGGTAATGTAGCAACTCTGCCAAAAATGTCGGACAATTTTTTTGTGTTCATTTCTGACTCGCACCTGCAAGTTTTCAGTTGCAAATTGTTTCTAATTTACGAGTGTCCCTGATTTCAAGGAGCAAATTGTATCTACTACAGTGCAAATTATTTGGGACTGTCACTAACTGTTCGTATTTTGGAGATGCCAATTTTGGGGGGATTTTATTCAGGTTCAATACGGATTTTTCTAGATATTTCTTTACTGTACTTGCAGGAAACATGGGTACATTCAAGTACTCATTTGTTGGTGGCCAAATAGCAGAATGCACCAATCAAAAATCTGAGCAGCATTTGTATCTGTGCATTTTAAAAGCACTTTAAGAGATTCAAAACTGTCATTAGGTGTTTGCTGGTTACATTGTGCAAACAGTCTTGAGGCTCTTAAGTTATAGTTCTTTAGTTTATATTTTTTCAGTTACTGGATTAAAAAAACTATTGTAACTCAACAACAGAAATACTTTACCCCAGTTGTTAATTCTCACAAATACCTTACATGAAAACTCAATATTCTGTACCATAATTTATGAAAAATAGTAATCAAATTGTATATTGTCAAAGTTGCAAATACTCACGCTTGTATAAGGCTGCCCATATCTGTCAGACCCCCTACTCCTGCTGCAGGACCACTAATTGCATTAGACATCATTCCTGACATTCTGGTCATAATATAGAGATAAAATTGAAAAATATTCAATTTAAAAAGCATATTTTATGCAAATTTGTGAAAAATGCAAAATACGACAACTTACAGTTGTTGTAATTGGGGGTTCTGCATCAAGCTTGCAGCCTAGAAAAAAATTATACAGTCATAAAAAGCAGCAATCTTCAAGTATGAGCTGAGTGTTTAGAAGGCATAATAAATTTTGAGAAATCAGTCTTTTTCATAAACCAATTTCTGTCCTAAAATCTCCTTTGGAATAGCACAGTAAAGGAAAAAAAATGTTTCTTAAGAGGTTAGCTCACTAATTACATTCAAGACTGAGATAGACATTTTTCATCAGTAAGGGAATCCAGGGTTATGGAAAAAGACAAAAAAAGTGGATTTGAGGGTCATCAGATCAGCCATGGTCACACTGAATGACCAAGCAGACTTGGGGTGGCTTAATGGTTTACTTCTGCTTCTACAGCTTATGACCTTAAATACTTTATTCCATAGGTAACTCCGGGCTAGAAAGCTAGGCAATGAAGTTCATCTCAAAATTATACAAGATCAAAACTGCAATTTTCAAAACAATTTTTGTAGCCACAGTATTTATTACATAGCTAGTTTAGTTAAGTTGTTGGTCAATGGTAACCTCAGGATTTCGATAGTGGGGTTGGGGGGGGGGGGGGGGGGGGAGTGCGTTCAGTGATGGTAATGCTACTGAACGGAAAAAGCTGATGATACAATGCTCTCTCATTAGAGATGGTCATTGACTGGCACTTGTGAGATGTAAATGATACTTGTCACTTTTTAGCACAAGCCTGATTAACCAGGTCCTGCTGCACATGGATATGGTCTGCTTCAGTGACTAAGAATCGCAACTGTTACTCAATGTTATGCAATAAGCACTGAGCATTCCCACTTCTGACCTTATTACTGGGCAGTGTTAAGGTTCGGGGGGGGGGGGGGCGGTGGTGCGAAACATTGTGAAGGGTGTAATTGATAAAGTAGCTGAAGATGATTGGGCAGAGAGCACTGCCCAGAGGAACTCTTGCAGTGATGTCCTTGGGCTGAGAGAATTAAACTTCAGCAAGCAGAAGCATCATGCTTTGTGCAATGTGTGACACTTACAGACATTCCCATTGACTGCAGTTTTATGAGAGCTCCTTAATATCATACTCAGTCAAATGTTGCCTTGATGTCAAGGACTGTCAGTCTCACCCACCTCTGCAGTTCAGCTGTTTTGTTCATGTTTAAACCATTAGGTCAGAAGCTGATTGGCCATACAGAATCCAAATTAATACCAGCAAGCAGGTCATTCCTTTTTAAGTGCCTTTTGATCGTACTGTCGAAAACCACATCATTTTGTTAATGATTGAGAGGGTGGTTGTTGAGTGGAATTTGTCTGCTTTTTATGCACAGACATACTTGTACAATTTTCCACATCATTGGGTAAATGCCAGAATCCTATCCATAATTTGGCAGGATAGCAGAGCTTAGATCTGATCCGTTAGTTGTGTGATTACTTAGCCTTTTTTATTACATGCAGCTTCCACTGTTTGGCCTGTAAGTAGCCTTATATTGTTAGCTTGTATCCTCCAGAATTTAGAAAGTTAGGGGTTGATCTGTTCAAAGTAGTCAAGATAGTAACAGAAAAACACAGGCTACAAGAAGGTAAATCATTTCCACTGATTGGGAATTCTACAACTTGGTTGGGTGGGAGTGGGAGTGGGGGTCGGGGGGGTGGTGCATAGTCTGAAAATTAGGGCCACACTATGTTAGGAGGCACTTGGTAGATGTTGAGAACTTTCTTCCACAAATGGCAGTGGATGTTGGATCAGTTGTTAATTTTAAGCGAGATAAGTAATACCTTTGCTTAAAAAAAAAAGAGCGGCACTCCAAAAGCTAGCGCTTCCAAATAAACCTGTTGGACTATAACCTGGTGTTGTGTGATTTTTAACTTTGTACACCCCAGTCCAACACCGACACCTCCAAAATATGGAATTAAGCCACAGATCTATCATAATCTCATTGAATGATGGAACAGATTTGAGGAGTTCCTATCGACACCAAATTAATCTTTCCAGTGTACATTCTATGCTCTTGTCACCTTCAACCCTCAACATGGAATAGTACTGATTCATTAGCCACAGGATGACTTGTAAATTGTATCAGCAGGTGGTTTCCTTGCCCATGTTTGACCTGGCGCTAGAGGATTACATTAAACTTTCCCTCTGTATTTAAACCTTTTCTTGACTATCCTCTCCCTATGACTATAACCTCATGCAGTTCAACAACACTTATCATTCCTTCAACTCTCACCTCTTGAATATTCTCCACTCCTTTTACTTCACCACTGAAGAATTTACTTCCAATCATTTATCTCCCATAGGCCTCAATTCCTTTCCCAATTATTATATCTCCCAGCTTTCTTCATATTTAACACTTTTCTTAAAACCCATCTATTCAATTATCCTTTTGATAATCCATTCTAATATTCCCTCTGCCCCAAAATCTATTCTTATGTGTAAAGTGTCTTGGAGCATTTCCTAGATTAAAGGTGATATACAAATACAAGTGGTTGTTGTTCTCTCCCCAAGGGACTGGTGATAAAAAAAATCCAAATTGAAGAGGAAAAAGAAGGAAAGGAAAGTCAAGTCAACTCTCTCTTTTCATTTTTCCTTTAAAAAGCAAACAAATCTTCCAAGCTACCAAATATCATCATATGAATTAGATCCATAATTAATATTGTCCACTGTGGTATGGGTACGTTTTGCAGTAACCTTACTTTAATTATACTTACCATACTTACAAAACTTGGATTATTCAGTAAACTTGCTAAATCAAATCCCAAACCAGCGCCTGTCTGTAGATACAGAAATCACTTATAATCACATTCGTATTAACAATTATAAATTATACAAACAATAGGTAATCGAGTTCTAGACAATACCAAAAATAGAAATAAATTATGAACAAATAGTGCAATAACATGTTTGGCTTCTACAGTCATAGTTAAATTGATATTTAGCAACTACAATAGTTCATATTAAATGCTACTTTAAGTTGTCACCATTTCATTATTATATTGTTTGTTGACATGATCCTGACCTATTACATAATAGAAGCATTGTCATTGTGAAGTAGCTGAATACTTTTGTTGACTTGGAATAGCTAAAGATTTAGTCTTAAATTATTTCTTTCAATAATAAGGTTTAAAGATTTTATTTTAGGATTGCATCTTTAACTGAAAGTAAAGTGAAAGGGGTGACATGGTCGGTTTCTGACAGCAGGCTTAGTTGAGGTGGCTGTTAACGATTCAAGGATTGCTTGGATTTGCAGAAAAACATCTTTAAATTTAGTCATGCAACGTGAGCACTGATGGCTAGGCTGAAATTTAATGCTCAGTCTTAACTGCCCTTGAGAGGTGGGTAATGAGCTGCCTTCTTGAACTACTGCAAACCATGGTTTAAGGTGTTCACATTTGAGGACCAAATTCAGTACTATATAGCTACAGTTAAATTGCTAGCTATCAAAGTTGTAATAAAATATTGAGTGTGTAATGTTGTAATGAGTTATGTTTTTGTTGTGAATAGCTAGTTCATAATTCATATGTTTTAGAATATAATTTTCAGAAATTGAAGTGTTAAATGGAAACAATTGGTTGGGGAACTAGTTTGGTTCATGTATATGCAAATAAAAGGTTTGGGTTGATTCATAGCTTCTATTTATCTTACACATGATCAAGAGTTCACAGTCATAGAGTAATAGAGATGTACAGCACAGGAACAGACCCTTCGGTCCAACTTGTCCATGCTGACCAGATATCCCAACCCAATTTCGTCCCACCTGCCAACACCCGGCCCATATCCCTCCAAACCCTTCCTATTCATATACCCATCCAGATGCCTTTTAAATGTTGCAATTGTACGAGCCTCCACCACTTCCTCTGGCAGCTCATTCCATACACATACCACGCTGTGTGTGGAAAAAGTTGCCCCTTAGGTCTCTTTTATATCTTTCCCCTCTCACCCTAAATTTATATCCTCTAGTTCTGGACTCCCCCACCCCAGGGAAAAGACTTTGCCTATTTATCCTAGCCATGCCCCTCATGATTTTATAAACCTTTATAAAGGTCACCCCTCAGCCTCTGACGCTCCAGGAAAAACAGTCCGAGCATATTCAGCCTCTCCCTATAGCTCAAATCCTCCAACCCTGGCAAGTCTTTTCTAAACCCTTTCAAGTTTCACAACATCTTTCTAATAGGAAGGAGACCAGAATTGCATGCAATATTCCAACAGTGGCCTAACCAATGTCCTGTACAGCTGCAACATGACCTCCTAACTCCCGTACTCAACACTCTGACCAATAAAGGAAAGCATACCAAATATCTTCTTCATTATCCTATCTACCTGCAACTCCATTTTCAAGGAGCTATGAACCTGCATTCCAAAGTCTCTTTGTTCAGCAACACTCCCTAGGACCTTACCATTAAGTGTATAAGTCCTGCTAAAATTTGCTTTCCCAAAATGCAGCACCTCACATTTATCTAAATTAAACTCCATCTGCCACTTCTCAGCCTATTGGCCCATCTGGTCAAGATCCCGTTGTCCTCTGAGGTAAACTTCTTCACTGTCCACTACACCTCCAATTTTGGTGTCATCTGCATACTTACTATCTATACCTCTTATGCTCACATTCAAATCATTTATATAAAATGATGAAAAGTAGAGGACCCAGGACTGGTTCTTGTGGCACTCCACTGGTAACGGGCCTTCAGCCTGAAAAACAACCCTGTACCAGTTTCAGCCAGTTCTGGATCCAAATGACTAGTTCTACCTGTAATCCATTAGATCCAACTTTGCTAACCTTCTCCCATGGGGAATCTTGACGAACGCCTTACTGAAGTCCATATAGATCATAGCTACTGCTCTGCCCTCATCAATCCTCTTTGTTACTTCTTCAAAAGAATTCAATCAAGTTTGTGAGACACGATTTCCCACGCACAAAGTCATGTTGACTATCCCGAATCAGTCCTTGCCTTTCCAAATACATGTACATACAGTCCCTCAGGATTCCTTTCAGCAACTTACCCACCACCAATGTCAGGTTCACTGGTCTATAGTTCCCTGGCTTGTCGTTACCACCTTTCTTAAACAGTGGCACCATGTTAGCCAACCTCCAGTCTTCTGGCACCTCACCTGCGACTATCGCTGATACAAATATCTCAGTAAGAGGCCCAGCAATCACTTCCCTAGCTTCCCACAGAGTTCTCGGGTACACCTGATCAGGTCCTGGGGATTTATCCACTTTTATGCATTTCAAGACATCCAGCAATTCCTCCTCTATCCTTTCCCATCACTATTTTAAAACTAAGAAAATTATGGTTGCTGGCCCGAAAGTGCTCCCCCACTGACACCTCAGTCACCTGCCCTGCCTTATTTCCCAAGAGTAGGTCAGGTTTTGCACCTTCTCTAGTAAGTACATTCACATACTGAATCAGGAAAGTTTCTTGTACACACTTAACAAATTTTTCACCATCTAAACCCTTAACACTATGGCAGTCCCAGTCTATGTTTGGAAAGTTAAAATCCCCTACCATAACCACTCTATTATTCTTACAGATAACTAAGATGTCATAGAGTCATAGAGATGTACAACATGGAAACAGACCCTTAGGTCCAACCCATCCATGCCGACCAGATATCCCAACCCAATCTAGTCCCACCTGCCAGCACACAGCCCATATCCCTCCAAACCCTTCCTATTCATATACCCATCCAAATGCCTCTTAAATGTTGCAATTGTACCAGCCACCACCACATCCTCAGGCAGCTCATTCCATACACGTACAACCCTCTGCGTGAAAAAGTTGCCCCTCGGGTCTCTTTAATATCTTTCTCTTCTCATCCTAAACCTATGCCCTCTAGTTCTGGACACCAGGGAAAAGACTGTGTCTATTTATTCTATCCATGCCCCTCATAATTTTGTAAACCTTTATAAGGTCACCCCTCAGACTCCGACGCTCCAGGGAAAACAGCCCCAGCATATTCAGTCTCTCCCTGTAGCTCAGATCCTCCAACCCTGGCAACATCCTTGTAAATCTTTTCTGAAGCCTTTCAAGTTTCACAACATCTTTCCAATAGGAAGGAGACCAGAATTGCATGCAATATTCCAACAGTGGCCTAACCAATGTCCTGCACAGCCGCAACATGACCGCCCAACTCCTGTACTCAATACTCTGACCAATAAAGGAAAGCATACCAAACGCCTTCTTCACTATCCTGTCGACCTGCACTCCAAGGTCTCTTTGTTCAGCAACAGTCCCTAGGACCTTACCATTAAGTGTATAAGTCCTGCTAAGATTTGCTTTCCCAAAATGCAACACTTTGCATCTGAATTAAACTCCATCTGCCACTTCTCAGCCCATTGGCCCATCTGGTCCAGATCCTGTTGTAATCAGAGGTAACTCTTTTCGCTGTCCATTACACCTCCAATTTTGGTGTAATCTGCAAACTTACTAATTGTACCTCTTATGCTCGCATCCAAATCATTTACATAAATGACAAAAAGTAGAGGGCCCAGCAGTGATCCTTGTGGCACTCCACTGGTCACAGGCCTCCAGTCTGAAAAGCAACCCTCCACCACCACCCTCTGTCTTCTACCTTTGAGCCCATTCTCTATCCAAATGGCTAGTTCTTCCTGTATTCCGTGAGGTCTAACCTTGCTAATCAGTCTCTCATGAGGAACCTTGTCGAACGTCTTACTGAAGTCCATATAGATCACATCTACTGCTCGTGTCCTCATCAATCTTCTTTGTTACTTTTTAAAAAAACTCAATCAAGTTTGTGAGACATGATTTCCCACGCACAAAGCCATGTTGACGATCCCAAATCAGTCCTTGCCTTTCCAAATACATGTATATCCTATCCCTCAGGATTCCCTCCAACAACTTGCCCACCACCGAGGTCAGGCTCACCAGTCTATAGTTCCCTGGCTTGTCTTTACCGCCCTTCTTAAACAGTGGTACCATGTTTACCAACCTCCAGTCTTCTGGCACCTCATCTGTGACTATCGATGATACAAATATCTCAGCAAGAGGCCCAGCAATCACTTCTCTAGCTTCCCACAGAGTTCTCAGGTACACCTGATCAGGTCCTGGGGATTTATCCACTTTTAACTGTTTCAAGACATGTCCTTACAAATTTGTTTCTCAATTTCCCTCTGACTATTAGGGGGACTATGACACAATCCCAATAAGGTGATCATCCCTTTCTTATTTCTCAGTTCCATCCAAATAACTTTCTTGGATGTATTTCTGGGAATGTCTTCCCTCAGCACAGCTGTAATGCTATCCCTTATCAAAAACACCACTCCCCTTTCTCCCTGGCCTCTCTTTCTGTCCATCCTGTAGCATTTGTATCCTGGAACATTAAGCTGCTAGTCCGGTCCATCCCTGAGCCGTGGTTCTGTATTGCTATGATATCCCAGTCCCACGTTCCTAACCATGCCAGAGTTCATCTGCCTTCCCTGTTCGGCCTCTTAAATTAAAATACATCAATTTCAATGCATCAGTCCTACCTTGTTCGCTGCTTTGTTCCCTGCCTGACCTGTTTGACTTGCCTTTGTTCTCAACTGTACCAATCTCAAATTGATCTCTTTCCTCACTATCTCCCTTGGTTCCCCCCCTCACCCACCTTACTAGTTTAAATTCTTCCAAGTAGCTCTAGCAAATCTCCCTGCCAGTATATTAGTCCATTTCCAATTTAGATGCAATCCGTCCTTCTGGTACAGGTCACTTCTACCCCAGAAGAGATTCTAATGATCCAAAAATGTGAATCCTTCACCCACAACACCAGCTCCTCAGCCATGCATTCATCTGCTCTATCCTCCTATTCCTGCCCTCACTTGCTCGTAGCACCGGGAGCAATCCAGATATTACTACTCTTGAGGACCTCCTTTTTAAATTCCTGCCTAACTTTCTATGATCTCCTTTCAGAATCTCAACCTTTTCCCTTCCTATCTCGTTGGTTCTAATGTGTATAATGACCTCCTGTTGGCCTCTCTCCCCCTTGAGAACATTCTGCACCTTCTCTGGGACATCCTTAATCCTGGCACCAGGGAAGCAACACAACATTCTGATTTTTTGCTGCTAGCCACAGAAATGTCTGTCTGTACCTCGGACTAAAGTGTCCCCTAACACAATTGATCTCTTGGAGCCTGGCATACCCCTCATTACATTAGAGCCAGTCTCAATACTAGAAACTTGGCTAAATGTACTACATTCCCCTGAGAATCCATCACCCCCTATATTTTACAAAACAGTATACTTGTTTGAAATGGGATAGCCACAGAAAACTCCTGCACTAACTGCCTGCCTCTCTTACCTTTCCTGGAGTTAACCCATGTATGTGATTGTATCTGCGACATTTCCCCCTTCCTATAACTGCCATCCATTTCATCCCCTTGCTCTTGTAAATTCCTTATTGCCCCTCACTGTCTCTCCAAGCGATCCATTCAATCTGATAAGCTTCCCAACCAATGGCATTTATTGTAGATATAATCCTCAGTAACACGTAAACTCTCCCAAAACTCCCACATCTGACAAGAAGAGCATATCACTCTACTAAAGGCCATTTTTGCTTCTTTCAATCTACAGACCCAGAAAATAGCACTGTCTTATTGCTCGACATAACACTGTTCCAGGTTAAATTAATACTTATGGCTTATATTTTAAGTTTCATCAAGAGACATATCTCAATCAAACATTTAATCAAGAAAGATCTCACTCTACTCACTATTGCAGAATTACTGTAAGGCCACACTTAAAATATCCACTTATCTGTTTCTGTGCTGTGACCTCTCCCAAACAGGTTCCTCCAAGATCAGTTGTGAATGTCACTGTTTGTTAATTTTCCCAGACACACTCCGAAAGTCCAGCGATACATGAATTCAAACAGAAAGGGCAGTAACTGTGCAGGTTCACTGTTGTGTCATTGAGCAATGTGGGTTTCTCTCTCTCTCTCTCTCTCTCCTGCACTGACCTCACCATGGGTTTCCTTTCTCTGTTCTTCTCCCTTTTAAAAGTGCTGTTGTTCTGAGGTTTTTTTTCTGCAAAGTTCCAAAACAATGCAGCAGCATATAAAACAGTAATTGCTGCGCCTGAAATTCAAGGAAATCATCTCCAACACCCAAAATACCTCAAAAAAAAAGAGTAGCTGTTACACCCAGAAATTTATCCTGCCCTCCATCTTGGATTATCCAGAATCCTGTTGAAGTGTTAAATACATAAACAATGGATGACCTATTTTGTGAAAGAGCCAGAAGGTAGCATTGCTACCTCACAGCGCCAGAGACCCGGGTTCGAATCCAGCCTCGGTTGACTGTCTGTGTGGAGTTTGCACATTCTCCCTGTGTCTGCGTGGGTTTCCTCAGGGTGCTCCGGTTTCCTCCCACAGTCAAAGATGCGCAGGTTGGGTGAATTGGCCATGCTAAATTGTCCATAGTGTTCAGGGACGTGTAGATAGATGCATTAGTCAGGGGTAAATGTCGGAGAATGGGTCTGGGTGGGTTACTCTTTGGAGGGTCGGTGTGACTTGCTGGGCCTAAGGGCCTGTTTCCACACTGTAGGGAATCTAAAAAAAAGTAAAATGTTCTTAAAAAAAATGGATGAAAATTATGTAAGAATCTAATGAAAAGTTAAAATTCTGAAGATATTACTTCCATCCTTCACCACACACAATGTGGGTGATTATTTGAACTTAGTTTGTAATTCATGAGTGGGAAGAAATTGAAAGATTTGCCTAGCTTGAAAATAAAGGAAGAAATCTACAGTAGTCTTCATAGTGACAACCAGCAGTTAACTTAGAGAATGCTCTGAAGCCTAAGTTTGAACTGAGAAGTACATGGCTGCTGTGAAGAGAGTTTGGAAGATTTGGAAAATGTGCCCATAAAATTTCATACATTGGAGAATAAATGGAACACTGGGGAAAAATTAAGAGTAAATTCCAGAGAATTGTGGCATACCTTTGGATTGTTCCCAGAAGACGCGAATGAACGTTCAAGGCTTTTGTAACATGAGGGAATTCTAGGTGGGGTATATATTTTTCAGTGAATGCTGGTTGCTCGCATTTCTCTCAGAAGTGACCGTTTAATTCCAAGATTGAAGAGAGTGTGAGCTTCAAACCTTTCTACCTGGATACAAGGCCAGTGTGACTCACAATGTCACAGATTTGGCTTTGAGAGGCAGGGGTTCATAAGATTTCCATGAAAGTCACAGAATTATTCTTCCAGGATCCAGAAGATAAAGCTATTAATGACAACATATCTCTATGATTCACAATGCAGCGAGGGGGAGTGAGCTACTGCTTGGACTGAAAAGACTAAACATGATTATTTGAAACAAAACTGGAAGATTCACCTGCTTTGCTCTAGAATGACAATTGTCAGGAAAAACCTTAATTGTGAAAGTTAAAACTCACACAACACCAGGTTATAGTCCAACAGGTTGTGTGATTTTTAACTTTGCCCCCTCCAGTCCAACCACATTTTAATTGTGAAAAACAGATTTATGGCTAAAGGTTACCAGGTTAGAAAAGGAAAGTGATAGAAACCCTTCTTGAGACTGGAACACTGATTTAGGAGTAGAAATGCACCATTTGTCCCTTCGAGCCTGCTCCACCAGGTCTGGGAAAACCAAATAGCTTATCTTGGTTGTTCAACAAGGAGGGAAAGCTGCTTTCTGCAATTTAATGTAGAAACTGTCGACAAAGTTGATGTACAGGCGAAAGTACTTTAGCATTTTGTTACGGTAAAATTCTTAATGTGATGATCTTATGTTATCTTTTCAGCTATTAACAGGATGAAGTTCTTTTAACAAATTCTAAGAGCCATCTAAAAAGCCCAAGTGCTCACTTTCAGAAAATAAATAATAGATATCTTAAGACTTCCACATTTTTATTTATAACATATATGCATCAAATACACTGTGTTAATGGGGTAATATCCCAAAGAACTTTCCATTTAAATTACCAGTTAACCATCCATTAGTAATGAGCTGGAAATTCAGAGTTTTCAAAGAGTTATTTATATTCAAACCAGCAGGCAAATATCATGAGAAAACATGCACATTTTGACGATCTGGAAAACCTTGAGGTGCAAATGTTACCTTTAAAGTAGGCAAGCTGGAAAGCATCACAAGGACTGCAAATTCAGTAAAACAACACTTACTGGACTTGATGCTTCTCCTATTTTCTGTTCTGCCACTCTCAGGTTTGATTTGAAAGTTCCATTTTCAGGGTCCAATTCTACAGCCTTTTTGTAATAGGTGATTGCTTCTGAATGCTTATTCAAAGAAGTCAATGCTAAACTGAAAAAAAAAATCACTTTCAGATCTTCAGGAAAAGAAAAAGGATACTTTTCTCCAATGAATTTGAAAGGTGTGATTACATACCCCATCCTTCCATAAGCTTTGCTATAGTCTGGGTCAATGGCTATTGCCCTCTTGCAATCCTCTATTGCTGCAGTGTAATTATTAAGTTTGCTCTGAGCAGCCGCCCTAAACAAATTCAGTTGAATTTTAGTATATGAACTCTGATTAAAAGAAAAAATTATATCAAATTTCAGAGTTAGATAGAAAAGGAAACCATTTCCTGCCAAAATGATATTGTTTAAAGATTTAGGTTTTAGTATTTATCAAACATTAACTTATCGATAAATAACATTTCTGTAACAGTTTGTAACCCACAGAAGCATAGTCACATAAATAAGTAAATTTTGGCAAAATTGAAGTAAGCTGCTTCAGAATTATCCTCTCTTCAAATATTTGTTGATCAATGATTTCAAAGATAGATTTCTCATTAAATAAAAAGTAAGCAATCAACCAATCATATAGCATTGTTACAAATGCATACTGAGATATTTGCTGAACATTCTTTCACTGGATTTATCATTTTTTTTGAAGATCACCAAATTTCTCAATTTAATATCTAGATAAACTAAAATTCAAAATTATTAGATGGTTTTACCATATAAATAATACATATTATGTGACATGATTTTACAGTAATATATTTAATAACCTTATTTGTTCCAATCACTTGCATTTTATATCAATAAAATATGATATTTATATAATAAAGGAAAACGAACAGTACATTAACTGTCATTATACTTAAATATTCTCTGCAACTCAATGGTAATTACTCAAAATGTTGATGTACAAATAGAATTCTTCAATAAAGTAACCACTGTTTCAATAATGTAAAAAAATTATATGGAGTGAATGTAAGGATTTTACTCAATCTCAGAGAGAGATGGAGGAAATATTCTGTATCGAGTGTGATAAAATACTAATTTTGTTGAAAAAGTGCATTATTACAATTTTGACACACAAAAAAATGATAAATCTTCACCTAGATCTGTTGACACATTCTCGGTTTTAATCTTTGTGTATTTAATCAGACTGAAACAGATAAATCAATACAAAATAGACAGCAGAAAGAATTATTACCGGTTACAAAAGTAAACTGCACTATTTGGATCCAATTCAATTGCTTGAGTATAAGAGTCTACAGCAGCCCTGTAATTCTCCTCTTTTATATAGTTGTTGCCTGAATATTTGAACAAATTACAAATTAGAGTTAATCATTCATATTTGTGAGAAAATATATTGTCACTCCTTGTTTTGTATTTTATTTACTTTTAATTATGTAGTACAGGGTTTCTCAAACTGTGGGAATAAAATTTTCGGAAGACAGCACACAAACCCATATGGAGATTATGGAGTGCAGACAGGAGGAACCGAGAGAAGGAATTCAGAAATGCTGAACATTGGAAACATGCTAATTGGCCTGACAATCCAGTATCCACAGCAGCCAATCTGAAAACAAAAGTGGAGTGTTCTGTGGCCCTTAGATTTGCTCGCGAGTTACAGTTCTTTCAGTGCTGGAGCTAGATTTCCTCTGTCATCGAAAGCAGAGAATATTTCATCCAGCATTGTTTTGGGAACTTTTAAAATCCAAAAACAAAAGATTTAGCAAACAGGCAGATCGATAGATGTGGATAGGTGGAGCTCGGTAGATCAGCCTGTGCCTAGCATTTCATGCGGCAAGGTCTCTGAAACAGGATTGCATTGATTCTGGAGAGGGAGTGTCTCTGGAAGAGAAGCAGCAATTGGGTGAATGAGCTGAGGAGTGGCATAGAATTCAACTTGGATAAATGCAAGGTATTACATTTTGGTAAAACAAACAAAGCCAGGTCTTCTACAAGTAATGGCAGAGCCCTGCGTGGCATTTAGAACAGAGACCCCTTGGGCTCAGCTACATAATTCTTTAAAATTTACATCACAGGGTAGACAGCGTGGTTAAGAAGACATTTAGCATGCTTGAATAGGAGATACCAGTGTTGGACTGGGACATACAAAGTTAAAAATCACACAACACCAGGTTATAGTCCAACAGGTTTATTTGGAAGCACTAGCTTTCAGAGCACTGCTCCTTCATCAGGTGGTTGTGCTTGATTTTTAACTTTAGCATGTTTGCCTTCATTGCTCAGATTTTTGAGTCTGGGAGTTTGGCTGTCAAGTTGAGGTTATACAAGCTGTTTGTGAGGCCTCTTCTGGAGTACTGTGTACAATTCCGGTCACCCTGCTATAGCAAAGATATTATTAAATTGGAGAGGGATCAGAAAAATTTACTAGGATTTTGTCAGGAATGGAGGGTTTAAGTTATAAAAATAGACTGGGACTTTTTTTCCCACTGGAGCATAAGAGATTGAGGGGTGACTTTATAAAGGTTTATATAATAATGAGAGGCATAGATAAGGTGAATAACAAGAGTCTTTGCCCTAGAATGTTCAAAACCAGAGAGCATATTTTCAAGGTGAGAAAAGAAAGATTTAAAAAGGACATTTTAACACAGCCAGTGGCTCATATGTGGAATGAACTGCAAATGGTGATTCCGGGTACGATTACAGCATTTAAAAGACATTTGGATAAATATATGAAAAGGAAAGGTTTGGATGAAGATGGGCCAAATGCAGGCAATGAGACTAGTTTGGTTTGGAAAATGGTTGGCAATAACTAGTTGGACCGAAGGGTCTGTTTCCATGCTATATGACTCTATGAGTGGAGACACAATGGGGAATGAATGAATCATTTATTATCACAAGTATTTCACAGTGAAAAATACAATAACTTACAATGAAAAGCTTCCACTGTCGCCAGAACCATTTTGAAGAACTTAAGAATAATAAAAATAGCTTAAAGACAGTCCATAACACTTCTACTACCGCTTCACTGCTGCCAGTGGCAGATCCAGCCAATGAAGTTGCTGCTCCTCAGGTGCCATCTTTCACCACTGGGCCTACCTCACTGATGTCAGCTCTGCTCCATTGATGCCGGGTCCCATGCTTGCCCCTCCACTAGTTGTCTCCCCAAAGCCACTGCCAGAGTCAGGCTCTGGGCTCATCAGCTGCCTTGGCTCCATCTGCCAGAGTCCCATTCCTGGTTCATCAGCCACTGGGGAGGGGAGGGGGGGGGGGGGGGGGGCATTGAGAGGCCGAGTCCAGGAGACAGAAGAACTGGCACACTGTCACTCAGATGGAGGGGGCTGAGTAAGCGCCAAAAATACCTGCCCTACAGTGGACCCTTAGAGGAGTATGTTTCAATCTCAAGCATGATCAGCAAGAGTTTGCAAATACTTGGAATTAAGCTAATTGCTGGATTTTAAGAATAAAAATCTTAATTTTTTGCATTCTTAAAATCTAAACCTGTTGGTGAGAGAAGGGTAGACATTTTAAGGTTTTTACTTACAGCTGGTTCTTGCAGGCCTTATAATATAAAAGATAAACATTAAGTTCTCCTAGCACAGTGTGCAAGCTGCAAGAGTGTGGGTGAGCCTGATGTCAGTGGTGGCTAAATTGTTGGAGGGGATTCTGAGAGACAAGATTTACATGCATTTTCAGAGTCAAGGACTGATTAGGGATAGTCAGCAAGACTTTGTGTGTGGAAAATCATACCTCACATTCTTGATTGAGTTTGGCCTTCAACAAGGTTCCACATGATAGACTGGAGAGTAAGATTAGACCACATGGTATCCAGGGAGAGCTGGCCAATTAGATACAAAATTGGCTTGACAGTAGGAAACAGACAGTGATGTTACAGGGTTGTTTTTTGGACTGAAAGCCTATGACCAGAGGATTTCCACAAGAATCAGTGTCCACTGTTGTTCTTCATTCATATAAATGATTTGGATGAAAAGGTAGGAGGCACGGTTAGTAAGTTTGAGGATAGCACCAAAATTGGTGGCTTGGTGGACAGTGAAGAAGGTCATCGAAGAATATAACGGGATCTTGATCAGCTGGACCAATGGGCTGAGGAGTGGCAGATGGAATTTAATTCAGATAAATGTGAGTTGTTGCATTTTGGCAAGACAAAACAGTGCAGGATGTACACAGTTAATGGTGAGCCCTGGGGAGTGGTATAGGCATTATGTTATTAAATTGGAAAGGATGCAGAAACGATTTACAAGATTGTTACCAGGACTGGAGGGTTTGAGTTATAAGGAGAGGCTAGACAGGCTGAGACTACTTTCCCTGAAGCATTGGAGGCTGAGGGGTGACCTTATACAAGTCTACAAAATCTGGAGAGGCATGGATAAGCTGAATAGCCAAGGATTTTTTTTTCCCCCCAAGGGTAGGGTATTCTAAAACTAGAAGCCATAGGTTTAAGCTGAGGGGAGAAGCTTTAAAAGGGACCAGAAGGGCAATTGTTTTCACACACATGGCAGTACGTACGTAGAATGAGTTGCCAGAGGAAGTGGCGGAGGCTGGTACAATTGTGACATTTAAAAGGTATCTGGATGGGTACATGAATAGAAAGGGTTTAGAGGGATTTGAGCTAAACACAGGCAAATGGGACGAGATCAGTTAAGGATAGCTGGCCAGCATGGACGAGTTAGACTGAAGAGTCTGTTTCCATGCTGTATAACTCTATAACTTTATAAAATATAATTACTTTACAAAGCAAAACAAAATGAATGGAGTGGAAAATTCAGACTTAGAAACTCATTTCCCTGTAATATCACCCAAGTAATGTAGAACATGGCATATTAAGGCAACCATTGAAGCTTTCAAAATCCTGGAAAAACTGTGGTTGATTTGCAGGCAACAAGAAAGTATGAATTGCCAGTGTTGCTATAGCCTGTCACCAATTGAAATGAGTAATTCAAAATAAAATCAACGTGGCACGTTTTATTGACTAAATTAATACTACATGGATACCTTTATCCACAATTCAATTTTTTTTAAGCACTGTAAAGTTTATTATCTTCAACATTTGACACAAAGAGCTCAACAAATTCATTGCAAGTTATTTTGGCTACTGCGTCATCACAACAATGGATCAATTTGATAATCCAAATGATCCCTCCACAATAAGTAATTTTCCTCTCCATCCATTCAACTGTATATTCTACATTTTTGAACAATCTGATGACAATTTGTGCATAAGTATCCCACAAATTGATAATGAAATCATAGACAATACCAAATGATGCAGCACACTCATTTCCACTCCTTGAGGACTTTTTGTTTTCCCCAACTATCCATCTATTCGATTTAGTGTAAATGTGATCCATGAACAGCCTGCTACACTACTAATGTTTGAACCTTCAGATGTTAGACTCCCCCTGACATAACTAATGTTTTTTCCCTCCACACTTGATTGGTTAAATAGAAAAAGAACAAGGCCCATGCTCATTAGCTATTTTTGTTTTGAGTAGGCCTCCTCTATGCCTGCCCAACATATCACTGATGAACAACTTCACTTCATCTTCATCCATTTCATCATAGTCATGAACATACACAAGGACTCCTGCAGGGAATTTGATTTTTGTCAGGGTTTTATATTTGAAAATCACCACCCACTTTCTTTGCATCAATCATGCACGGTAGTGCCATTATGAATTTTGTCTTCTCGTGTTCTGTGGTTTTCTCTAAGATTTTTTTTTAACCTTATAAATGCTATAGTTTAGATGTTGGGCATACCAAAATTCATGTCTGTTTCATTCAGGTTGCTGATGTGTGACAATGAGTATTCATGCATTTGCAGCAGTCTGATGAAGAATCGCTAAAAACTGGTAATTTTGGCATCAAGTTGTTATGGTAGTCTCAGTGTGATCTTATCTTTCTGCCCAATATTAAACATTTTCATTCCGTAATGTGGTCTCATTAGCTAGCTGTTGTTCTGAAATATTTGTTGAGCTCAGTGTTTGCCCAACTTAAGCACTTCCATCACTTCTGGTGACACGGTAATCATTCACCAGATTTGAGGACCCATTCCATTACATGCTTCTCAAGACACACCAGCCATTAGTTCCTGTTCCTGAGATTGTAGCTACCTCTTCACTAAAACAATACAAAGAACAGATTCAATGCACTGCGACTAAAACAGGGAAATGTCACAAAATGCTGCCATACTTGGAATTTCTGGTACTTCTTGTTTAATTTTAGGTCTTTAGCATTCAGAGTATTTTGTTTTCATATTTAACTTCACTGTTATTTGGAATTCTTCCAAATCTGAAATACATTTTTTCAGCAAATAGACTTAGATTAGCCATTGATTATGCTCAGTCTGAAAACAAGCAAGCATTATCCAAGCATGACTTACTGTCATAAGAATCCAGAAATAAGATTTTCAGGTGTTTTTCTAATGTCCTCCAGAACCAGCTGAGGTATTAATATTTTGAGTCTACATTGTGTGCCAATCTGCATAATGAGTTAAGAAACCTGTAAACAAATAGAATGTTCCATGCCGCCTTGACTTGAGGTGCAGAGGAATGGTGACTATTTAATCAAGTCTAAATAACAAGTATATTTTAAGAAGATATAATTTAATACTTCAAAATGATTACTGCTCCATAAATACATTAATTCGCAGCAATACTAGCATCTGCTAACCAGACAGAATTGCTCAGGGATAACAAAAATATCATGATCATTTTGAGCACTATAATTAAGCATTTTAAAATGATGACACAATAACTGCACCCACACACAATAAATGCAATCACACACAAAGAGTTACCTTCATTTTTCAACTGTTCAGCTCTAATTACATCTTGTGCAGATGGAGTAAAGTCTGATGGAGTGTTCCATATTAATTTCTTCTAGAATAAAAAGAATATTGCACAAATTTTGTCAGTGTATTTGTTTAGTTCAATGGCATTCTAATAAGAGGATAATGATTCTAAAATGTAAATTACTTTCAAAACAAAATATGAGGATCTCAAACCATGCCACATACTGAGCGTGATCTTCCTCCTAATACTAGGATACAGTTAGGGTGAGTTTTTCATGTAATGAATCCCTATACCGTCATTCTCTAGAAGATGCTGACTCTTAGTTGAGTTTGATTCGAGGCTAACATAAGAAATCCAACAATATCGTACCCGAACGAGCATCCTTCCTGCAAGACTGGACACTGAGTATTGAAAGGCTGTTGTCATTGAAGGTTGAAAAGTTCGTTGAAAGGATTCTAGGCAGTTCTGAAATATCATGCAGCAGAACCAAAAAGAGGGACCTTTTTCACCCCTGAAGCTGCTCCACCTATTGAATTCACCTATAAAGACAATTGTCAACTACTCAACTACAGAAGCTATTGCAGCAAAATTCTGATGTCATGTTCTCAAACTCATTTTAAAAAAAAAGAGAAACTTCAAGCAAGTAAAAGGCCTATAGCGATATTAGACACTGACCATACTTTCATCTTTTGTAAGAAATATTATCTTTATGTTACATCTTTGTATCGTTATTTTAGCTAATAAGCTTGATACCTTTTATTTAGAGATCTTTCAGTGATCTACTTTTTTTAAAATACAAGAATGAAGTTCTTTTGCTGGTTATTTAAAATTGGAACACTTGAAAACTAAAAGGAATCTATAAATGAGCCAAACAAATTAACAGTTTACTGAATATACTGCGTTGAAGAGTGTAGTGCTGGAAAAGCACAGCCGGCCAGGCATTATCTAGGAGTAAGAGAATCGACGTTTCGAGCATAAGCCCTTCATCAGGAATGTACTGAATATACTGAGGACATGTATAATCTGGTCATGACACTATTTCAGCATGAAAGGCACAACTAGCAAGCTGAATATGTTTTGGCTGAAAATCCATAGCAGTAGCTAAGGGCTATGAAAGACAGAGTTCAATATGTGATATAAGTCAGCACACAAAGATTATTAAATTCATGCTTTTTCAGTCTGTATAGTTTAGTGTCACAGAAGGTGTTACTTTTATCAACTAGGAATTTTAAATTTGCAATTCAATGGTTCAGGTTTGGAAGGAAAGGTTTCTGAACTTGATCATATTACTTAATGTTTCATCCACATTCAATATAATATGATGTTTTCTGGATTTTACTGAATAATCAAGCACTTTACATCACTATTCTACTGAAAAAGATTTGCTGATGAGACATTTGCTCAATTCATGAGCCAACAGAAAAAAAAACTGTGATCCTTAGGTTTTAAAACTTTTAAAATAACTGACAAAATCATGAAAGCCATGATGGTAGGGAAAGCAAATTTCTGAAAATATAACAGTTTAATCTGCATGCAATGAAAAACAAGTTCAGGTTTTAGATAAGCATCAAATAATCAGATCTTCAGAGTGCATTTTTTCTGCAACATCAAAAACTTAATATTGAAATTTTTAAACAATTTTTTTTCATATTTATGCATCATAGAATCGACATGGAAGAGTTACTGAGCTAACATCAAAGTCTGGTAAATGGCTGAAATGATTCAGAGTCCTAAAGGAGATGAATTAACAGTTAAAACACCACCATTCAAAAGCATGCTTGGATTATAACACGATCAAAATTACTCACTGTCTTTGTACTGCTAGGTGATGTCTTTTTGTTTGGTTGAGAAAAAAAAGGTTAATTAAAGGGATTTCTCATCAAACATTATGAAATACAATGTCGTTAACAACTTCTAGAAGTATACATTTTTCAGTCCTTTGAATACTGAGTACTTTTTACTGAATGTGAGAGATTTTAAATTGGTAGCAACAGCATTTATTTATATAGTGCCTTTAAGGTAACAAAGCTTCCCCAGATGTTTCACAGAGGCACTATAAACCAATTATAATGACAAGACATCAGGATATATTATGGCGGATGATCAAAGGCTTGAACAAGAGTTAGGATTTAAGGATTGTTTGAAAGAGAAAAGAAAGTGAGGTAGCGAGATGCAGAAATTGAAGAAAAAAATGTTGAACTTAGGGCTGATCGAAGTAAATACTCAGCTATCAATCATGGAATAATTAAAACAATAAAGAGGCTGCAAATTGAGGAGAGCAGAAATCTTGTAGTGTTGGAGGACTACAGGAATTCAGAAGTAGGGAGGAATCAGGCAATGGATGGACCCAGAAACAATGTTGGAAATCTTAAAAATACTTAACTGGGAGCAAGAGCAAGTCAGTAAGTTACAGGAAGATTATACTAAAAGAAGGTGAAGCATACAACAGAACACGAGGTTCAAATTTACATGAAGTAGAACGTGGGAGGCCTGCTACATGTGTTGTAGACAAGCCAACTCTGTGAGTAACAAAGGCATGGATGAGGGTTTCTGTAATACAAAGTAGTGTCAAGTAATACTATGGACATAGAAATAGTTGATCTCTGGAATGGCACAGACATGTGGTTGAAAGTTCATTGAGACATTAACGGTACACAGAGTCTCATTCAGTTTAAACACTTCCAAGGAGTGGGACAGAATCAGTAATTAGAGGACAGAAGACAACGAATGGCTTCAGTACTCTGAATATTTATTTAGAAGGCATTTCTGCTCATCTAGCACTAGCTGCCAGACAAACAACTGATAATTTAAAGACAGTGGAGCTGTTAATGAAATAAAAACTTGGCATTGTCAGTGTGTCTGTGGATAATGATATTGTTTTCCAATAATATCTCCAAGGGTCAGAACTGAATGGTGACACACGATGGACATCTAGGGAGTTAAATATATGCAAGAGACAGTAGAAACTGGGAATTCTGCAATTGGTCTGGTGATTCTCCACAGTTGGCCTACCAACTACAACACTGCTAAGGAGTGAGAATGAAATACTTTCCCCTTGCCTATATGAGGGCAGTTAACAATAACTAAGAAGCTTGACACCATGCAGAACAAAGCAGCCTAGTTGATTGAACAGCACCACATCCACAACTGCAACAATGCAAATCATCTACAAGGTTGTACTGCTGCAATTTGCCAAAGTTCCTTCAATAGTACTTTTCAGACTTACAACCTCTGTCATCTAGAAGACCAAGGGCAGCAGGCACAAAGTACACCTTCACACTTGCAAATAGTTCTCTAACATACAGACCGTTCTCAGTTGGAAATATCAACATTCCTTAACTATTCCTGGAACTCGCTCACAACAATCTTGTGGGTGTACCTACATGATAAGGACTGCAGTTATTTGAGAAAGTGGCTCATCAACTTTTCAAAGACAAGTAGAGATAGATAATAAATGCTGACATTGCCTGGGAAAACCAATATAAATGTTGTAGTTAATTACCCACATCCTTTGAATAAATAAGAACTTTCTTTTGTTCAAATAGAGAATAAGGATGATTCTAAGCTAATTGTAATAATGTGATTAATATCTTTAGTATCAATGAAAATGTTTCACTACATTACAGTACTGTCAAAGTGAATTTAAGAAATTCATTGGCAAATTAAATAAATAATTATTTCCCGACCACTATGAAACTGGTTTGCAATTACTCAAACCTTTATGTAAGAACCTCAACTAAACAAATTAGATTAAATTAACAAACATTAAATAGATTCAGTTTTTAAATAATGAAGGAAAGACAGGTATTTCCTACTATAAGACAATAATAACATTTGAAAAGTGTCCATTAACTATTTTGTGGATATTGCTCTTTCTTCTATGGAAGGAACTGATTGAAAGCTATAATTTAAACTTGGTCCTCTACTAACTCAGTATGCCTTTGTCATACATCACCGTTAAACAGGATCAGAAATCACAGAACTCAGAAATAGGCTCAAGTATAATCTTAAAAATACTATGAACAATTTCATCGAAGTAATTTTTAAGTTCATATAAAACACTACTTTAGTCACATGTTTCAACCACATATATACAGAACATTACATATGTCAAAGCATTCAATAGTACATACAATCATGGTTTAAACCTCCCAGTCCAAGTACATATAGTCTCTTGCACAACAACACTTTTGATCTATGCTTGCCAAACAAAATTAAATAACAAATTCTTAGATTTCTTCACTTTTTCCCCCACCTTTACCTGAATGTTTAAGAAAAAATAGCTCAAAACTTAAATATATAGGTGACACAACTTTTTGACTTGGCTCTAGATCTCTGCTTCATAATAAACTTCTATGTTATCTTGTCATGGTCCTCCAGTTGTCTCATTACATAATTCTTCTGACAATCTGAGGTTAGAAACTCAGTTTTAGAATTGCACTCACATTTCCATTGTATATCAATGTGTTTCCTACATACTATTTTCATTAGTTTCCATTTAAGTATTTAGACCAACCTTAGTAATTGCTGCAGAAAATATCTCCATTAGAGGCGGTGAGACGGCTAGATCGATATCCTGGGAACTTATTTTGAAGACATTTTCCAAACACTGCATAGCAACTGAAAGAAAAATACGTCTCGTTACTTTTGGTCTATGAGTGGTAGTAATGTCCCTGTAGAATAGCATTTTTCAGACAATGAGTTTCCAAAATATAATCTATATTACAAACAACAGATATCACTAAAGCATTCAATTGTTTACGGTATTACAGTTTTGTGATTCAGCACACCAAGTCCTCACTTCATGCTGTAGCTTCATTCACAAAATGTGCAACTTTAAGTGAATCAGATTTTCTAATTAACCATAACTTTTATATCTGTTTTAAGCTTTGTAGAACTCAACATCTCAGAAAAAAAACATTGAAACATTATATCCTGTAAACTGAAATGCTTCCAATTATTAAAATTACATTATTATATTTTTAAATAAAGTAAATCCTTAAAATTTGATAACTTTCTTCTTGCCTTCTACTCTTGTCTGTGTGTTTGGGAGAGTCAGGACACTCTGAACCCTTTCTCTCAGTGAAACCACCATTCCCTGCCTCTCCTATTTCTTGTTTACCTCTTCGCTAAGCAATGTTTCTAGAGATGAGCAGCAAGAGGCCAGAAGAGCCTTCCAGGAAGAAAGCCGCAAGCTAGACAGGGAAGGTTAGGGAGCAGACACTGTGAACCTGAATGTTAGCAGCAAGAGGGAAGGTAATGGAGTGGCAGGGATCATGAGTTCGATGGTCAACACCGCAAGGAACAGGGAATGCGTGTAATGTGCAAAGTAGAGGTTTTGACTATAAGAGGAAGGGTCAGAGTTCTGGAAAGGTTGAGAACTGAGGGTCAACCTAAACAGTGAGTATTAAGGAGTGGAGGAGGCTGCTTCCAATGGTGATATTCAGGTAACATGGCTTTAGGTCAGACATGGTGCAATTGACTTTATAATAAAAATTACAATTCCAAATGCAACTCAGGGTCCTAAATAACTGATGTTAAAGTTAAACAAAACTTAAAATGGGGCTCGTTAAACAGGGAATCACTGTAAAGGCTACAGAGTAACTATAATTCATAAGCTTATAATTATTCAAATCATAACGGTCTATTTTCTTCTGCCACGCATTCAATTTCCTGATGAGAGCAAAGAACATTTTTTTTAAATTTCCAAGGGACAAAGGCTTTGCTGTCCAGGAGAGCATTTATTATCCATCCCTAACTGTTCTTAAAGTGGTGGTGAATTGCCTTCTTCAACTGCTGCGCTCCAAGTGATGTACATACGCCCACAATGCTCTTGTAATGATATTTAGTTAGAAATACAGTTTTGACTAAGAAATAAGAATAACTAATTTAGTAGGAAACACAGATATGAAGTGTGAAATAATGTATTTTGGGAGTACTAACAAGGCAAATAAATAACAAATGGTAGATCCCTAGGTAGTACTGAGCTTCAGTGGGGCATTGGTGCACATGTATATAGATCCTTGCAGGCAACAAGTGGATTGGTTTGTTAAGGACACATATGGGATATTTATCTCCATTAACTGAGGCATTAAATAAAGAACTGAGGGGGCGTGATAGAGTATGCATAAGGCAGGAGATGAAAAAAAAAGAGTATAAAACATCACACTTAAATTGACCAGATTAAAATTTACAACTCAATGCAATCTTCACCAAATAATTGAGAAACAATGTACAATGATACAGCATCGTATGAAATTGAGAAGAACCTATACAGAGGGTTGAGACCCGCATTTGTAAAGGGATCCAAATTATATTGGAAAAAAATCCTTTCACTGAAATTTCAGAAGTATGAGAAATATCATAATTCTCACCAAACATTTTCTTCCACTCAGAGAAGATATCTTGCTTTAAGGTGGCTTAAACATTTATGGATATTTTGTCCTTATTCTATTGTTAAATAATTTAATGATAGCTATTTTCAGATCCTCCTATATGTTCTCAGATATTCTTGAACAGTTCCGAGCAACATCAAACTGGATCCCATTAGATTTGGCATTACATTTTTTTGTGGTTTTCAACAGTCACATATTTATCCACAAGTGTACTGCTTATTAATTTCTATTAAGAAACTTAGAAAATTAATAATTCACTTAAGTTTACCTGTTACAATTGAAACAAACCTTAATATCTTAAGTGGGAAATATATTTTTTGAAGAGAGAAATCCAGACCCTTAAAATACCTGTAGGGTTAAATATATCCAAGACAAGACCAAGATTATGGCAATGTGAATTTTGTAAATGAGTCAGTGGCACATGTGTACTTATGGGTGAGAATCAAAGCAGAAATTCAAAGTAGCACTTAAATTATAAATTTACAGAAACTTGATAAAAGTTGGGAAGAGGGAGTTCAGGTTTCTTGAAATAGAAGAAACAGAAGTGGCAGCTGGGATTATTGGAAGGAGGAGAGGTGTAAGAGTTCATTCATCTTTACAATTTTTAAATCTTTTGGTTAATACAGATTTGTCTGCTTGTGCCTACACCTTCAAGAATTCTGTGTTAACTGAAGGCCAGCTGTAGGTTTCCTGCCTCTTGCTCTCTCAGCAGAGACTCAATTCCTTATTATGCCACAGGTATGAATGGATGTAGACTGCTATGGCCTTGGTACGGCACAAGCTTTTTGCACAGCAAAGCACCCTGAAAAGTGTACCAATAACATGTTACTCTTTTGGGACACAGACAAGGAGAATTTGTTTTTGTCTGAGAGTTGTGCAACTTTGGAACTCTCTACTGGAGGACACCCTAACTTCCAACACTGACATAAAACATTATCCCAAAGTACTAGCAGACTAGCCCTACTAGTATGTAGAAATGATGTACAAAACATGAACAAATTCCAAGTAACTTAAGTATTCATGGCTGAGATCTGCAAACTAAAAACAAATGTTTATTTTTTAATTGACTTCTATAATTTGGAATATTTCCAAAGCGTTGGTACATACTTCAATTCAGACAAAACAAAGTTGAGAATTCCCACTGATCAGAAAAACCATCTCACCAGCTGCTTTGCAGCTATAAACACCATGAACCCCTTGATACTCCAAAGCACTCTCACAGTTGTACCACTCTCCCTAGTTTTTTCCTTTTCATCTTCCCAAGATTAAAAGTCTAGTATTATCTGATATGAGTGCTACAAAATGTTTTAACTTCCTGATTTAATTCAGTAAAATTCTAACACATGTTCCAGTTTTCTTAGAGTCTCTTTCCCCAGCATTCCAAGAATTCTCGGCCTATGCTCTAAAGTATTGAAACTCATTCAAAATAATACTAGCCACAGTCCCATTCCAGTACTCTCCACACTCTGTTCACAACGTTTCATATTTCCAGGAAAATCCCCAATGACAGATTCAATTACCCGTAATGCTGGCTTATCATAATGCTCTTGACTCGGAGTAATTCCTTGAAGCACCGAGAGCAGAAACTGTGTACAAAACCTGAACATATTCCAAGTAACTCAAGTTGCCATTGCTGAGATCTGCAATAAGACAGACTAAAAGAAAATGCCTATTTGTTCAATTGACTCCTACAATTTAGAATATTTCCAAAGGGTTAGGGTTAGCATATATCTCAAATCAGACAAAATGCCAAGTTTGGAATTCCTGCCAACCACAAGTATCATCTTACCAGCTGTTGTGCAACCATATGGCATCAAGCAAAATGGTCCGAACAAAGTTAGGAAATCTCTGTAGGATGGTTAAAAGTGGCTGAACTTTGAGCTAATCCCTTTGGAGAAAGCGGAATCCTTCATAGAAACCTGTTACAACTATATAGAATCATACAGTACAAATGAGGCCCTTTGGCCCATCGAGTCTGCACCAACAAAACGATTCTAAATCTGCATAGTCCATTTTCCAGCACTTAACCCATAGCTTTCAACGTTCTGACATTTTAAGAACTCATCCAAGTACTTTTTACTTTAAATACCTGCTATTCACCTTAAAATTATGCTATTAATACTTCAGCTGAGTAGAACATCTGCTTCCTGCTCATGACCCTGACAGCTCCTCTCTCAGCTTCCTCTGATGAGAAAGAAAACCTGAGCTTATCCAGCCTCTCTTCATAGCTAAAATACCCCATCCTGGGAAATATCCTCGTAAAATCCTCTGCATCCCCTCCGCATCTTTCCTACAGTGCACTGACCAGAATTGTATACAATACACCAACTGTTACCTAACCAAAGTTTTGTACAGCTCCAGCGTAATCTCCCTGCTTTTATAATCTATGCCACAACAGAGAAAGGCAAATATTCCATATGCCTTCTCAGCCACCCTATTAACCTGTCCTGATGCCTTTAGCAACCTGTGAACGAGCATCCAAAGATTGCCTGTTTTTCATTTGAGCTTCCCAGTGTCCTGCCACTCTATGGATACTCGCTTAGAGTTACTTCTACCAGGTAAAAACAATGACTGCAGATGCTGGAAACCAGAATCCTGATTAGAGTGGTGCTGGAAAAGCACAGCAGTTTTACTGCTTCGTGGTTACTTCTATGGTAGCACAGTAATGATCTATAGCGTTTTATAAAATCATGAAAGGAATGGATAAGGTGAATAGGCTTTTGTCTATGGTAGGGGAGTTCAAAATAGAGGGCATATTTTTAAGGTGAGAAGAGAAAGATTTAAAAGGTGCCGGACTGCCAACATCTTCACACAGAAGCTGGTTTGTCATGTGGAATGAACTGCTCGACGAAGTGGTAGATGCAGGTACAATTACAACATTTAAAAGACATTTGGATAGGTACATGAATAGGAAAGGTTGAGAAGAATATGGGTCAAATGCAGGCAAGTGGGACTAGTTTATTTTGAGAAACTTGAGCAACATGGACAAGACCAAAGGGCTGTTTCAGTGCTGTATAACTTCCTGACTCTATTCACCAATCTAAGTGAATAAATTCCTCATCTCAGTCCTAAAAGACTTGCCTTTCATTCTGATACTGTGAACCCTTGTTCTTGATGTCACAGCCAGACTTCCTAATCCTTGATCGTACAAAATGTTTTTAATTTGAGAGTATTATTGTCTGGTCAGCATTTATTATCCAACTGTAATTGCCTTTGTGAAGGTGATAGTTTGCTGCTTCTTAAACTCCTGGTGTCTTTGCTGACTTAGGAACACCTACGGTACTGTTGGAAAGTTCCAGAATTTTGGTTAAGCAACAATGAAGGAACAGTATTTCAAGTTAGGATGGAATGCATCTTGGATGGGAACTTGCAGATGTTAATGTTCTTATGCATCTGTTGCATGTGTAAAGGTCACAGGTTTGGAAGGTGCTGTTGAAGAACCTTGATGAGTGCTGCAGTGTATCTTGTAGATGGCACATACTGCTACCACTGTGCTGAAGGAAGTGAATGTTAAAGGTGGTTAATGGGGGTGAAAATCAAGCAAGCTGCTTTGTATTGGATGGTGTTGAGTTTGAGTATAGTTGGAGCAGCACTTAAATAAGCAAGTGCAGATTGTTCCATCACATTTCATCTTGATTTCTGCATTGTAGATTGGAGCCAGGTATAATTATTCATTGTAGAATTACTAGGCTCTGAACTGTTCTTATAGCCACAATATTTACATGGCCAGTCCAGTTCAGTTTCTGGTCAATGGTACCACCAGGATGTGGACAGTGGAAGATTGAGCAAAAAATAATGCTTTTGAACATCAAAGGAAGATGGTTAGATTTCCTCTTGTAAGAGATGGTCATTGCCTGGTATTTGTGTGGCATGAACTGTACTTGTCACTCATTAGATCAGATCTACACATTGTACAGGCCTTGCTGCATATGGACACAGGCTATTGTGGTACTGGAGGAGTCACAAATGGTACTGAATACCGTGCAATCTCAGTAAATATCCTTAATGGTGGTAATTGATGAAGCAGTTGAAGATGGTTGGTCTAGGGTTCTACGCAGAGGAACTCTTGTAGTGATATTCTGGGATTGAAGTGATTAAACCTCAAAACTGACAACCATCTTTCTTTGTGTTAGGCCTGACTACAACCAGTGGAGAGTTTGCTCCCTAATTGCTTATGACTGACGTTGTGAAAAGAATTCTTGATGCCTTACTTTGAAGTGGAAATGTGATGGTGAAGTGTTAGTAATCCAGAACCCAGACCAATGTTCTGGGGACAAAAACAGAAATTGCTGGAAAAGCTCAGCAGATCAATCCAAAAGATGTGCAGGTCAGGTGAATTGGCCAGGCTAAATTGCCGGTAGTGTTAGGTAAGGGGTAAATGTAGGGGCTTCGGCGGGGCGGTGTGGACTTGTTGGGCCGAAGTGCCTGTTTCCACACTGTAAGTAATCTAATCTAATCTAATCTGGCAGCATCTGTGAAGAGAAATCAGAGTTAATGTTTTGGGTTCACTGACCCTTCCTCAGAATTCCCCAGAAATGGTTTGGGGACTTAAGCTCAAATCCGACCATGGAAGATGGTGAAGTTTGAATTCAATTGTTGTAGAAACCCATCTATTTCACATTCCTTTCGGGAAGAAAATCTGCTATTCCTACCTGGTCTGGCCTATAGATGACTCCGACTTACAGCACTATGGCTGACTTGGCTGATTGTTAACAACCTTCTGAACAATTAGGGATAAACAATATATGCTGGCTTAACCAGTTATGCCCATATCCCATAATAAAGAAAAATAAAGTTGATGCCAAGGGCAGTCACCCTCACCTCACCTCTAGAATTCAACTGCTTTGTTCATATTTGGACTTCAGCTGTAATGAGGTCAGGAGCTGATTGGCCCTGGCAAAACTCAAACTGGGCTTTCAAATTCCAATATTTGCTGACATCACTAATGCTGTCCCTTTACCAAAACCAGAGGAATACACCAATCATGAAAGACCACCCTTAACACCAGCAGTCACTATTTCTTCCTCCCAAATAACTGCCAGTAGTGTACTAATTAAACCAAAAGAGAAATAATAAATGAGTGAATAAAGCGTCCACTCCTGCATAAATGACTCAATTTTCCTACTGATAACTAATAAAACTAATTGGCTTATCATTGCATCTGTCCATTTTGTATCGTTTTTTTGAAGAAAAACTGCATGGCAGGTTTACAATCAACTGATATGTTTTGCAACATTTAAAGATTCAACAATTGTCAGTCCCTCACATTTCTCATGGTGCTCTAAGATAATATAAATGCTCACTGTCACAGCACCTTTCTTCTACAATGAATTTCAGCCCATAAATTAACCAGCTTATAATCTTTTCCTCCTCTTAATCACACCTCCTTATATCTCTCTCTCATCAATCTGCGCCAAGGCCAGATCACAAATCCCAGGCACAATGCAGAGTTGTCTTCTCAAAAAAAAGTCCCCCTCTCACCCCTCCCTCTCTTTCTCACTCACCTTGCAACCTCCACCTCACCATCCAGCAACTTTTCAGGCCTTGCTTTCCCCATTCCTTTGCAATCACCATCTTCCTCTCCCAGTCCATGGCTAGCACGAGGGGGCATAGCTTTAAAATTGAGAGGTGATAGATATAGGACAGATATCAGAGGTATTTTCTTTACTCAGAGTAGGAGGGGCATGGAACACACTGCCTGCAACAGTAGTAGACTCGCCAACTTTAAAGGTATTTAAATGATCATTGGATAGACATATGGATGAAAATGGAATAGTGTAGGTTAGATGGGCTTCATATTGGTTCCACAGGTTGATGCAACATCAAGGGCCAAAGGGCCTGTACTGCGCTGTAATGTTGTATGTTGTTCGTTCTACAGTCACCTGAGTGTCTTTCCCAGTAGCCTTCTTGCAGCCTGTCAACGCCCAGGCCTTGTAACCTCCCCTCAACTCCCTTGCAGCATCGCTTCCTTCCAACTGTTTTACCATCAAGACTCTTGTTGCAATTTTCTATGCCTCCCCCACTGTTGCTGCCCACTTGTCCCACCAGAATCTTTTGGTAGCTTCCATGCTTCCCCCCCCCAACTCCCCTCCCTAAAACCTTGGCGGACACCACCCTATCCCAGCAAATGAGACACCAGTAGCAAAAGTTGGCTTTTTCCTGTTCCAGTCGAAAGCTCTCAAGTTCAAGGTTTGTGGCCTTCAGTAAAAGTCAGCTTCAATTGCCCAGTGACTTATTCATTGTTGGCACTTCCCTTACTAGCTGGTTGAGTGGTGGTGCTACCCGAGCACAGACGTCAGTGATTAATATTGTATACACCTTCCTTTCTGGGGTCTTGCCCTTTCAACACAAAATCTGTAGCATGTATAGTTTATAACCATCTAAGTTGAGAACATTGCGTTGGTTACAAAATACACCTACCTTCTAAGCTTTCCCGTTCATCAGAAGTCCAAGCCTGAGACTTTGTCTGCTCACGCAGAAAGTCAATAATTGCATAGGCAAGATGCTTCAGTTCGGACATTGTTACCACCTTAAAAACATTAAAAATAACATTAAGTGAAATACTAATATCCTTTTGGATCAGCAATCATGTAACTACTGCCGAATGTCACAGAAACACGTCCGATTCACTAATGTCCTTTAAGGAAAGAAATCTGCCGTACTTAAATAAAACAAAGAACTGTGGATGGTGGAAATCTGAAACAAATGAAAATGCTGGAGAAACTCAGCATCTGTGAACAGAAAATTTTTGGAGTCTAGCGACCCTTCGTCAGAGCTAAAATTTTGGCCGAGAAATGGTAGGGTCTTGGAAAAGTGAGGAGGGAGTTGGTAAACAGGCAACACCTTCTGCAACTGCAAGAGAAGGAGCCATGGTATGAGAAATAGTCCTGGGAGTGGAGAAGTGGACGAGGGTATCCCAGAGGAAACAACCCCTGAATGAACACTGACAAGAGAGAGGAGGACTGTGTGTACCTAGTGGTGGCATCCTGCTGGAGATGGAGGAAATGGTGGGTTATCATCCTTGGGGTGGAAAAGGAGGACAAGGGGTAGGGGTTCCTTTAATTATTGTGGTAGGGAAGGAAAGGAATGAGGTCAGAAACAGGAAATGGGTCAGACACGGCTGACGGCCCTGTCAACCACGATAGCAGGAACCCTCCATTGAAGAAAAAGGTGGATATGTTTGATGCCCTGTCTGAGGAAGGTAGCATCATCAGATCAGATGCAACAGACAAGTAGAAATTGGAAGAATGGAAAGGAATCCTGACAGGAGGTAGGGTGTGAGGATGCGCAGTCCAGGTAATTGTAGAAGTTGATGGGTTTGTAATCTATGTTGGTGGCCAGTCTGTGTAATCTGCTGTATTTACCTAGTCTGGCTGACATGATCCGAGACCCACAGACCATTCTGCTTGACTCTTAACCATCTTCTGGGAATTTTGAGATGGTCGATAAATAGTAGCCAATGATGGCTACCTCATTGATGAAGGGGTTATGCCTAAAACGTCAATTCTCCTGTTCCTCGGATGCTGCCTGACCAGCTGTGTTTTTCCAGCACCACACTCTTTGACTAGTGATGACTGTATCCCACGAACAAACAAAAATGACCAAAACAGCATCTTGTTCATTGCTGGGATTTTATTTGGCAACATCATGCTGTATTTCAGCTGTGAATACATTGATCTTTGCTCATACATGTATCTCTTCTCTCCAATAAAATTTCAGCAAAAATTCTGTTGTGTTGAATCTGCCCCACTGATAATAGACAGGAAGTTTTCATATGCAAAATTCACAACATAAATAAATTGGCAAGATCGAGAAATAACTCAGCTTAATTGCAAGCAGAGTCCTCCCTCTAACACAACGGCAGAAAATGCAATTAAAGCTACATGCTATACCACCATGCATTTATCTAAATCCCACTTCCTTCCCCCTGCGCACTGTTAATCTCTCAGTATTTGCACTATACAATGCATTCCCAAACCAAATAATGTATTTAGAAATATTTTTAATACATTTGTGGTCTTCTGATAAAATTGGAGAAAGCAATGTTAACGAGAGCTTCCAAATAAAAAAATGAAATGTAGAACAAAAGGAATAGCATGGGTGTAGAGACAAAAACAATAAAATAAAACTGTTTTTGCACTTATTAAACTATTTCATTTTCGGAGTATTAAACATTTTGTGAATTATCTGCAAGATTCTAAAGAAAGCTTCATTAACTTGCCAAACGAATATTCTTCAAAAAATCAAAATATCTTCAATTGTAATTTGGCTTTATATCAGATACTTGTTGTAATTGAATTTCTCTTTTTATCCCTCCTATAAACAGAAACATAATCACAATTGGCAGGAACAATCATGGTTTGGTTAGAAACTGCAATAAAGCAGATGGGAGGCAGGTAAGGGCTTAGTACAGGTCTTCCTGGTGCTACATAGCCAAAATGCTGCAAGTTTTTCTGAGACTACAGCTGGGAAAAACATGCCCAACATAGAGCCAACATAAACATAACAGCACACTCCAGTTAGCATTTTTTGGCACTGGTTGTTTCATTTGTAGGTAGATAAAACATGCATCCAGTTGAGGAAGGTGAACACCAGCTCACAGGGCATTACCAAAAATGTAAGGTCCAGATATTCCCACAAACCTCACCATCTGGTGCACTCTTCTTACCACTGTCATCATATTCCAAAGTTTAACAGTTCTCCGGTGCGAATAAATCATATTGAGTACAAGGACGTATCATGCATGTAACAGAAACTGTGCATTCACCATACCAGCTACGGGTGCAAGAAATGGAAAATGTGATTTACGTAAACTTAATTATTTTAAATGGTGTAGATTGAGATTGTGATTGAGATTATTAGTTGCACTGCAACATATGGTACATGAACTCAAGTAACTCCAAATTGCTAAATTTTGGAAAAAAAAATTATTAGCTTTTAGTTTTACTGATTTCAAGAACAAAAATTGATCTGAGCAGACTTGTTTTGAAGTTTTAGACTTAGAGAAGATGGGATAATCAATTAGTTTGATCAAGATAAAGATCATCCCTTTACAGACAGCAAAAACGCACATAAGAACCAGGAATCAGAGTAGGCAAATTCAATCCCTTGAGCCTACTTCGCCATGTCACATGATCAAGCTGATCTCATCTCAGCCGAAACTCTACTTTCGAGCCCACTCCCCGTAACCCTTTAACCCATTACTAATTAAAATTACTGTCTATCTCCTCCTCAAATTTATTTAGTGAGTCAGTGTTCACTGTATGCTGGGGTTGTGAATTTCACAGACTCATGACACTTCAAGGATAAGAATTCTACCTCATCTGTTTTAAATCTGCCACCTCTTAGCCAAAAACTATAATCTTTCAGTGTAGATTCCTCACAAGAGGAAACACCATTGCTCTAGTGACGAGAAAACCTGACCATGCTGAAGAGGAAAGGAAAGGTAAGCTACATGACTGATGTTGGTCACTAGCGGGTAAAGAGGCTCTACATCAAAAAGATGCTGCTATTGCAGGTTTGAGACAGTGGGACTTCAAAGAAGCCCTTTGAGCCCTTGATAATTCACCATAGCTGAGAGTGAGGGTGAAGGAAGTTCACAAGCAGAAATTGCTTGGTGCACCTGGAACTTACAATGACTGGGATTTCTGTGTCAGGTTAATGAAGTTAGCAAACTGCAAAATTACTGAAATTGTTCCTGTGAGTAGATGCAATGTTGAGAACACAATGTAATTCAGTCTCAGGAGTATGAATTACAAAATCATGAGCAGTCATTGACACAGTGCATGATGGATCAACTTTCAAGTGAGTTTCAAAGTTAGATCTTTGAAAATAATGAATTAGAATTCCTTGTAAAGGAGAAAAAAAATGAGAGATCTGGTAACCCCACAGTAGCACTACTGTCAGGTTGGGTTGCGTACAAATCCATGGGATATGTCATGACTCATCACATATTTGATGTGTTATGTGGGATGTTCTGCCACAGTTTATTATTAATCCATTTTGACTAATATTAATTCTGAATGATAGAAGATTTTTAATTTACCTATGTATATTTTACAGAGAGTATTTTGATTTTCTAACTCTGTACAAAAATATATTTTTTAAATAAACTGTGGAAACTTGTGATTTTATTCTCTTAGTAAGCACCTGGGATCTGAAGCTTTGTCTATTTTAAACAAGACATAATAATTGGTCTATGACCAGATTGTCACAGTTTGGTGGTCTCATCCAGGACCATAACAGTACTGACCAAAGGATCTATTCAAAGTTGTCAACAGTGAAGATTCCTCATCTAGCTTCATATTCCAGGAGCTATTTCTAGCATCAAATGTGTTGAAAACCTTTAACCCCTGCTAATGCTGTTGCAATCTCTCCCAGTGTTGTGATGTAGTAGTGATTTCTCTTTATTGCTTAAGATAGTGAAGACCCATGAAAACTCACATATTTGGCTTCCTCTTATCATGAAGGAACTTACCCAACCTATAAACTCTATGACTTTCTGACCTCATTTTTTGCCCCCACATCTTAGCATTTTTTCACATTTTCTTTTTTCAATTTATTATCACATGTACAGAGATACAGTGAAAAGTATTGCTTTGTGTGCTACATGGGCAGAATGTACCAAAGTGCATCAGGATAGCAGAACAGAATGCAGAATATTGTTACTGCTGCAGAGAACGAGAGAGAGAGAACACAATGGACATTTGAGAGATCCATTCAAAAGTCTGATAGCAGCAGGGAAGAAGCTGTTCTTAAACTGTATCCAAACATTCATATTTTCTGCCCAACAGAAGAGGGTGGAAAAGAATATGACCGGGGTATTTGATCATGTTGATTGCTTCCTGAGGGAGTGGAAAGTATAACTGCTTTGTGTGACGGACAGGGCTGTGTTCACAATTCTCTGTGGTTTCTTGCAGTCTCAGGAACAGCAGTTGCCATACAACGTGATATTCCAGATAGGATGCTTCCTATGGTGCATCTATAAAAATTGCTAAGTGTCTTTGTGGACACGCCAAATTTCCTTAGCCTCCTGAGGAAGTAGAGACATTGATGCACCTTCTGAACCATGGTGTCAAATGGAGTAGTCCAGGATAGATTATTGGTGAGCATCATTCCCAGGATGCTCTCAACAATCGCCATCTCAGCACCATGTCCTCCACTCTGCTTCCTGAAGTCAGTGACCAGCTCTATGGTTTTGCTGATGTTGATGGAGAGATTGTTGTCTTTACACCATGCTGCTAAGCACTCAATCTCTTTTTTTTCTGTCTTGTCGCTGTTTGAGATTTGACCTATAAAAGTTGGTGTAGTCAGCAAACCTGTAAATGGCATTGGGGTGGAATTTGGTCACACAGTCTTCAGTGTATAAGGAATATAGTAAGGGGCTGAGTATCCATGTTGAGAATTATGGTGGAGGAGGTATTGTCACCTATTCTTATTGACTGTAATCAGTCAGGAAGTCGAGGATCCAATTACAGAGGAAGGAGCCAAGATCTAGGTCTTGGAGAGGTTTGTTTGGAATTATGGTGTTGAAGGCGGAGCTATATTCAATAAGTAGGAGCTTGACATAGGTATCCTTGTTATCCAGATGTTCCAGGGATGGGTGCAGGGCCATCTGCTGTGGAACCTGTTGCGTTGGTAGGTGAATTGCAAAGGATCAGGTAATTTGGTAGGTTGGAGTTGATGTGAGCCATGACTTGCCTCTCGAAGCATTTCATAATTATGGAGTTCAGAATCACTGGGTGGCAATCATTGAGGCATGCTGCATGACTTTTCTTTGGGACCAGAAGATGGCGGTCTTCTTGAAGTAGGTAAGCACTTCAGATCATAGTGAGGAGAGACTAAACATGTCTGCGAATACTCACACCAGTTGGTCCGCACAGGATCTGACTCCATCCAGGCCAATCACTTTCCTTGGGTTCACTCTCAAAATGGCCAATCTAATGTGTGCGGTGGTGACCATGGGTACAGGTGCATCAAAGGCTGTACAGATAGGTGACATCGTTTCACTGACCTTCTGTTCAAAGTGAGCGTAGAATACATTGAGCTCATTGGGTAGTGATGTATTGCTGCCCACGATTCTCTTCCACTTTGCTCTGCAGTTCGTTTACTTTTACTTTGGTTAGTACTTTATGTGGGAGTTGGATCACTGGTTTATTTGCTGGACCAACTGTGATGTGACACTCAAAAATCTTCAAAGTCATCAAACATCTCATCAAATCACTGCATGCATTTGCACCAATTAAACCTTGTTTCTGATCAGGGAAGGGAGCAATTTGAAATGGCTGTACTAATTTTAACCTTCAGTGATGCCTCTTTCAGATCATGGTTTCTTGAGATCAACTGCAACAATTCACAGCTGCTGAACCCTGGATAACAGATCTAATCTGTTTCCTGGCATCGAATATATGGTTAACTTTTTTTTCCTTTGGCGGCCTCTAATTTTGGTTGTAATAGCTTCAAATCTCAGTTCTCCCATGTGCCGTTAGCATGATGCTGCTCAGGGTAGAGCACCTTTTCTTCGTTAATTGATTGGTCTATGCTCAATTACCAAGCTTCAAAGTCAAGCATGATTTAAGGTGAGATAAATGTATATCTCATTTATTTGAGTATGGACTTTTAAATTAGTAGCATTTGGGATTTCATCTTTATGAAAGAGTTCAATGAATTACCAGAGAGAGAGGGGGTCCCCGAGATGACGTTGAGGATTTGTTTGCTTTGTGCAAGATTTGAGTGGACAAAGTAAACACTGAGGAGTGTTAACTTGCTTTCAGTTAGAAGGGTCAGAATTTTTATTTTGTTTTGAGGAAAAATCTGCAGCTTGGAAAGCTTTTGTTTTCAGCTTGCTAAGGTCCTTGTGAAAGTTAAGTGTGTGATACAGCTCACCTGAAGACCGGAGATAGTTTAGAACCAATAATAGGTCACCTAAGGATTTTAATTGAAAGTTTCAGACTAGAAGTATTTGGTTTCAACTCAGAACAAATTATTATAAGTTGAGAAAGCCTAAGCTCAGTTACATGACTCACCAGGGATGAGGTTATCAAACTCTCAAGGCTAAGTATTGGATGAAACAGTTAAGCCTATAGATGTAATAGAGAAGGGAATTCTTTCTGGCATTTGAGTATTTTGGATGGTGTTGAGGTAAATAGGATTGTTTTTTTAACAGTGTCTTTGGAAGCTTTAAAATGCATTATTTGTAAATAGCTCAGTTTATTCAATTTTGCCTTTTCTATAATGAATATTTTAAAAGAACAAACGTCAAACTTGTAGCATTTCACGCTTGTGCTTCAGTGAAATACCACTTCATTAAATAATAAAAACAAAACTTGAGCAAGATTTCGAACTTGGTTTTGACTTGCCCAGAAGTAATATCGGCTGGTATCATAACAATAGATTGGATTTTAGTTTGTTTCTCATTTTCTCACTGATCTGAATTGTGATTGAATTGTTTTTCTCTAGGATCTGTCCCATCAAATAATTTCATGTTGTTGTATGGTTCCCATGTCTAATGTATTCTCAAATTGTTCCTCTTCTTCCAGGGTATGAATGTTTTGGATTCTTTTTCATCTTATTGATCTATTTGTGCAGCTATGGATAACTGCATTATCATTTTCTTCATTGCTCTGCAAAGGTGTTCCTAGGGATTGCAACTTTTACAAGCTCTATAGTTTCATCTGTACTCAGGGCACTTCCTTCTGTCTGTGTAGTCATCAGGCCATTCACAGCTCTTGCACATCTTCCTCTCTGCCTCGTGTTCATTTTTTTGTTGCAGTTTCACTGTAACAAATTGACTCAACTGAAAGTATCCATTTCTGTAAACAGCTCTGTCTAAACTTAGTTTTATATGCTCTGTCAGTGTCTGCAGCCTGTGATATTGAGAGCTTGCCCTTCAAATCAAATTTTCTTGTCCTTCAGGTTGTGCAAAACCCCAAACAAATTGATCGATCAGCTTTTCAACAGTTTCTTTGGATGCATTTTACAAACTTATCATGAAATTGTGAAATTCACCAGATTCCTGCCTCAGACCTTGAAATTCTTATCAGGGGATCTGAAGATTTGACTTCAGTTGGATTTTTCAAAAATTGCATCTGGGTTTTTACTGTTGTCATTATTCATCTCCCAACTATTAAATTTTAACCCTTTCTCAACTACCCACAAAAGGATGTACTAATATCTTTTCCTCTTCACTACTGCCTTTTAGAAAGGAACTGAATGTCAATCTGAACATTTGTTTCAATTCTCAAATGCTTCCAGAACATCAACTTCCCAATTCATTATTGTGGTCATTGCTGCTATTTCTTTTTCACCTGATTTACTTTCTCTAGCACTTTTAAACTCAAAACTGGTAGGTTTATAAGTTGTTGCTCACCTCAGAATAAATGTAAAATCCTGGATAGCCATTCTCATAAGGATTCATTCCTATCTTTATTAGATTAGATTACTTACAGTGTGGAAACAGGCCCTTTGGCCCAACAAGTCCACACCGCCCCGCCGAAGCGCAACCCACCCATACATCTACCCCTTACCTAACACTACGGGCAATTCAGCATGGCCAATTCACCTGACCTGCACCTCTTTGGACTGTGGGAGGAAACTGGAGCACCCGGAGGAAACCCACGCAGACACGGGGAGAATGTGCAAACTCCACACAGTCAGTCGCCTGAGGCGGGAATTGAACCCGGGTCTCTGGCGCTGTGAGGCAGCAGTGCTAACCACTGTGCCGCCCACACCACTGTGTCACCCACACCGCACTCAAATCTCTTTTTGAATAATATAAAAACATAACACCAGACTATCAAAAGTAATAGGCAAAGAAATTGCTGATGTATTTGACTTTCCAAAGCTCAGATTCAGGATTTTATTTTGGATTTCTGTTTGGAAGACAAGGGTATGGCTGACAAAGCTAAAATTTAATGCCATCATTAATTAGCCTTGAATACATAGTGAAAACCCTCCTTGAACCACTGAAGGATACGTGGGATACGTGCACCCACAATGTTGTTACGGAGGGAATTCCAGGATTTTGAGCAAGTGACACTGAAGAAATGGCAATATGATTCCAACTCAAGATGCTACGTGAATTAGAAGTGATTTTGCAGGTAGTGCTGTCCATATGATTTGTCCCATCCTTCTTGGCAATACTGACCAGAAATGTTTGCTGATCATTGCATGGAGCTAGTTTTCATTCATATCCCTCAGGAGGTGATGCAGGCAGGGCTTGCACATAGCAGGACCTGGACAACATTCAAGTTTGGTGTGATAAAGTACAAGTTCTATTTGCACCACACAAATGTTATGCAATGGCCACATTCAACAGCAGAAAATCTTACTTCCTTCCCTGAAATTTTTTTTAGAAATGATTTCACATGATATGGAAGTTGATGGCTAGTTCAGCATTTGTTGTTCATCCCTAATTGCCCCAGAGGTTAATTAAGAGTCAACCATATCACTGTGGATCTGGCCCCATGTATAGGACAGACCAGGAAAAGTCAACAGAATTTCTTCCCACATTAGTGCGTTAGTGAACTAGATGGGTTTTTCCAACTATCATAAATAGTTTCACGGTCATCATGAGACTCTTAGTTTCAGATTTTTTTTTAAACATTGAATTCAAATTCACCATTGGCCATGGTGGGATTTGAATTCTGATCCTCAGAATATTACTGAGTCTCTGGATTACCAGTTTAGCGATAACACCACAGCTCTTCATTCAACGTCATTACAAGTACTTCATTTCACTGTCAATATCCAGAATTTTCATATGCTTTAATATAGGAGGAGCTTTGAAAATTGCTTTCTAACAGTCTTCAGTGAGGATAATGTCAGAATGGCAAAATGTCCAGGAAAATTTGGAGCAGCTTGATTAAAAGCATTAATTATTTCATTTTCTCCTTGAGCTATTCACATTCTTTATAATGTTGAGGCCCGAGGAAAGTCAAGAGTAATATATGTTCCTTTCTCTTTTAATATGGTTACTTGGATATTTATCACTGCATTTTTCAGTTGCAACCATATATTCCTGTGCCTAAAATGGGTCAATAGTCCGATAGTTCCTTGAGCGTTTGATTTCACAACCAAGTCATAAACTATACTGACTTGGAACTATGGCACTGTTGCTTCACTGTCACTAGGTCAAATCTTTTCCTAATAGATCTGTAAGTTTTCCTACTCTCCCAAAGACTGCAACAATTCAAGAAGACAGCTCACTATTTTCTCAAGGACAACTGGGAATGGACAATAAAAGATGGCCTAGCCAGCAAAACCCACACTATGAATGAATAAAAATGCTCAGCAACTTGTTGATGGGACTTCTTGTTGACATACTGAAACTAGTATTCAACAAGTGTCTATTCTGTATTTCAATAAGATGATAATAATAACATTGTATTCAGATTATAAATTCTATGAATGCATTAAGCAAAGATCTTTGCTAAAAGAAAAACATTTATATTCTGAAACTAAAGCTCCTAAAATTTGCATTTTTTCATCTAGCATCCATTCCTCCCTCTTGCTTCAAAGTAACCAAGTAGAAAACACCTTGTCTTAACCCAGAGACTATACTCCTTTTTTTAAATTAGCTATCTCTGCAACAAATACATCAAAACAACCAACCCCACTGTCCTTGCTCACATTGGGCTATTACTCAGCATGTAATAATCTATCGTACTGATTGTTCCCCTACATGATATCATGCAGTCTATAACAAACCTATTAGTGTTTTCATATTACAAATACTAGAATAAACAGCCTCCAAATCTTAAAGTGGCACTTCTTACCAATGTTAGGCTGTGATCGTGTGCAATACCAAGGCAAAATCCAGATTTTTTTCACATCTAAACACTTGGGTAATAGCAAGTATATTTGTATACAGAAAGAATGGTATTATAATTGTTATCCAGAATATTAAGAAAGCAGGTTTGGTATCAAACCAATTGGTCAATTAAATAGTCTTCTATTTGACTATTCGAAATTGCAGTTTGGCTGCAACTTGAACATACCATTTCTAGTCAATATTTGGAGGTAATTCATACCAAGCTGATGCCAATAACCTCCATGTGATGTCAAGAAATGGCTGAAAACACTGGATACTGCAAAGGCTATGCGCTTTGACAACTTTTCAGCAATTGTCCTGAAAACTCATGCTGTAGAACTAGGTGTACCAATAGCCAAATTGTTTCAATACAGGCATAACACTGGCATCCACCCAATAATGTGGAAAATTGCACAGGCAGATCCTGTACACAAAAGGCAGGTCAAATCCAAATCAGCAAATTACCATCCTCTCGGTCTACTCTAGAAAATCAATGTGATTGAAGGAGTTGTTGATGGTACTGTCAAGAGGCACACACAAATAAATAATTTACTCTCTGATACTGAGTTTGTGTTCTGCCAGGGCCAATGGTACTGACTTCACTACAGCCCTGGTCTAAAAAAGTGTATGAAACAGCTGAAATCCAGAGGTAAGGTAAGATTGACAGCTCTTGACATCAAACATGCATTGAACAAAGTATGGTGTCAAGGAACCCGAACAAAATTTGAACTAACGGGAATCGGAGAAAAACTCCACACTTGTGGGAGTCAAATTTAGCACAAAGGATGTGACTGTTGGAGGTCAAATCTCAATTCCAGGACATTACTGCATGAGCTCCTCAGGGTAATGTCCAAGGCCCAACTATTTCCAGCTGATTCATCAATGACCTTCCTTCCAATCATAAAAGGTCAGTGGGATGTTTGCTCATCTTTACACAATGTTCAGTACCATTCACAACTTCTCAGATAATGAAACGTCTGTGTGATTATGTACCTGAACAACATCCAGTGTTGGGTTGATAAGAGGTAAGTAATATGCATGCCACAAAAACAGCAGGCAATGATCATCTCCAACAAGACAGAATCTAACCACTGCTCTTATGTTCAATGGTAGTACATCCCTGAACCACCTCTTTGCCTCCTGCACCTACCATCACCAACTGGGAGGTTACCATTGACGAGAAACTGAGGCGAGAAATTCATAGTCAAACAGCACAGAAACAGACTCTTCGGTCCAACCTGTCCATGCTGACCAGAATCCCAAACTAAACTAGTCCCACCTACTTGCACTTAGCCTACATCACTCCAAACATTTCTTATTCATGTACTTAAACATTGTAATTGTACCTGCATCCACCACTTCCTCTAGAAGTTCATTCTATACATGATTTTAAAATGTTAAAAATTGCTCATGTCTCTTTAAAATCTCTCATCTTAAAAATGCATCCCTTGTCCCCTCCACCCCACCTTCATATATCCCATTTCCCCAACAAGCCTCTATCTATTATTATGTATCCTGTACCCCTCCAACTCTTCTCAACCATACCTCCTGACCTCATCCACCCAATATTACTCTTCCACACAAACTTATTCTCCTGTGTTTCACTTCCTCTCCTCACGATCACCAGGCTGGGCTTCCCTCATTCCCTTCCCCTGGTATCCACCCCTTGCCCCATTATCCCTGCTTCTCACCCAGTATCCATCCTTCAAGTTTTTTTTTCACATAATACCCATTCCCAAGGTATCCCTCCCTCTCACCGCCCTTATCCCCAGTATCCTTACCCCACCAGCCCTGACATCCCTCTTCACTCCCACCACCTACCTCTACCTCTCTACTGACACCCTACAATTTTTAATCCCACAGCCCAGTCGCTCTTCCCTGATCCCCTCCTTGTATCCCTCTCCTCTATCTATCTAACCAACCAACCACACACCCGCTGCCCCTCCTCATCCCAATCCGTCTCTGGGCACGGTACCCACCGCCCACCAGTCCTTTCCCTGCATCTGCCGTTACCCTCCTCCTCCTCCTCTTTGAGGCCGCAGCATTTACCACGACCCTGCTCCCCAGTACCTGCCACTGCCGTTAACCGTTCCTCCTCGCGATCTCTCCGAGCTCGAGCTGACCAACACGAAGTTCCACAGCTGGTTGGGAGCGCAGGCGCACTGCCGCAGCCAGGCGGAGCTGAAATTGTGCCGAAGCTTCCATCTCCCCACAGCCGCACAGAGTGACAGCTGTGGGGGCAGGGTGACACCTTGATTGTCGGTTTCTGTCTTTGAAGTAGATATTGTTTTATCGCTTTGTGCGAAAACTAAGCTGTACGTGGAATAACGTTCCTGCAGGCAACTTAACCTGCTGTCAGTGGCCAATTGGAAGGATTTATTGGGGGGGGAGGTGTTTGACCAGAAACAGTAACTGCAGATTTACTGTATGAAATTTACGGTATCAATATGAGGACAAGAATGGATTTTGTGCCTGATGAGCATTCATAGCAGAGCATTTACTATGGATTCAGAGCATTTTGCTGTAATAACAAGTTATGATGCATATACATACCAACTGAAACACAGGAGTTAAGATAGACGTACAGTATATGGGCGAACCAGAGGCACTAAACAAACGTATTCTTCAGCTCCAGAAGTGCTTCCAATTTAGCTGGGTGGTTTAGGGGGAGGTGATCATGGTCAGGGAGACTGGAAGCATTGCTAATGTCTTTGTGGTTCCAGGAGGAGAGTTTATCATTTACTGACCCCTCCAAGATCCTTCCTAAACCTTAACCTTTCTTGATTTTGAGTCGTTGCTTTAACCTATGCCTTGTGCTTGTCAGAAATTTGAAATAATCACAGTTTTAAACATAGTATATGGGAATATGAATAGGAAGGGTGTGGAGGGATATGTGTTGGGTGCTGGCAGGTGGGATAGATTGGGTTGGGATATCTGGTCGGCATAGACGGGTTGGACCGAAGGGTCTGTTTCCATGCTGTACATCACTATGACTCTATGACTCTAAATACATTTCTCACTACATGTGCTGTGATCTAATATACCATGCACAGATTGTAGTGTAGAACTTAGAGTTATAGAGTCCCAGAGATATACAGCACAGAGACAAACTCATGGTTCCAATTCATCCGTGCCAACTAGATATCCTAAATTAATCTAGTCCCATTTGCCAGCATTTGGCCTGTATCTCTCTAAACCCTTCCTATTCATATACCCATCCAGATGTCTTTTAAATATTGCTATTGTACCAACCTCCACCACTTCCTCTGGCTGCTCAGTCCATACATGCACCATCTTCTGTGTGAAAAAGGTGCCTGTTAGGTTCCTTTTAAATCTTGCCCTACTCACCTTAAACCTATGCCCTCTAGTTTTGGATTCCCCCAACCCAAGGAAAAGACCTTGTCTATTTACCTTGTCCATCATAATTTTATAAAGCTCTATAAGGTCACACCTTAGCTTAAGATGCTCCAGGGAAAATAGCCCCAGTTTATTCAGCCTCTCCCTATGATGTCTATGTTCTATATTAATCAGGAAGGCTAATGGAATCTGGCCTTTATATCTAGAGGACTGGAGTACAGGGATGCAGAAATTATGCTGCAGCAAGACAAAACCCTTGTTAGACCCTATTTGAAGTACTGTGAACACATCTGGGCACCACATCTTCAAAAGGATATATTGGCCTTAGAGGGAGTACAATATAGGTTACAAAAATGAATCTGGGACTTCAAGAGTTAAGTTATGAGGGGAAATAACACAAAATAGGCTGTTTTCTCTAGAATTTAGAAGATTAAGGGGTGATCTGGTAAAAGTCTCCAAGATCTTAACAGGAAAAGACAGAGAGATAAGGATAAACTATTTCCACTGGATGGAGACTCTAGAACTATGATGCATTGTCTAAAATTTAAGGCTAGACTCTTAAGAAGAGATGTTAAGAAGCCTTCTACACTCAAAGTGTGGTAGTGATTTGGAACTCTCTTCCACTACAGGCAGTTGATGCCAGATCGGTTATTAATTTTACATCTGAGATAGAGACATTGTTGTTTTGCAAAAGTATTAAGGGATAAAGCAGGTATATGGAATTAGGTCACAGATCAGCCATGATCTCATTGGATGGTGGAATAGGCTGGAGGGATTCTATGTCTTACTCCTGTTTCTATGAGTAATGTGGCACTTTGGATACTATCTGTACATTTAATTTCTAAAGGTATAGTATTGCAACATAAAATAGAATGGAACCACTGGTTAGGTTGTCTGTTACCAAAACATGCAGATCACATGGTCTATTCAATAAAATTCAAACATTGCAAAAATATTTCACGTACATTACAGAACCATGCTTTTACAAATAAGGCTGTTCCTGATACAGAATCGAAAAGTGTAGTGCTGGAAAATAACAGCAGGTCAGGCATCATGTGAGAAGCAGGAGAATTAACTTTTGGGCAAACACCCTTCATCAAGAACGTGTGGGAGTGGGAAGGGGACTGAGAGATAAATAGGAGAGGGGTGGGGCTGTGGGAAGATAGCTGGGAAGGTGATAGGTAGATGCAAGTGATGGGGGTGGGGGGTGGTGATGCTGATAGATCTCTAACGTCTGCAGTCCTCACTTTCTCCTTGTCTCTAATACAGGAAGCCATCTACATTGATATTGGGAAGTACCAAACAAAGTGGCAATAAGAATTTGGGTGCAGAAACAAGGAGGTAAATTCAGCTGTCTGATTTCAGAACACTAAAGATCAGTTCATACAATTAAAACCAGTCTCAAAAAGTGATAATAAAGATCAATGAATTCATATTTTATCACCTGGAAGTTACCATAGTTTAGTACGGTAAAAGAATTGAAATTATCGATTGATTGCTTTTCAATGCCATTATCATCATCTGACTGGAATTGTAAAAGCAATCCATCTACTTGAGTGCCAGAAGTATAATTTAAATTAAATGGAATTAAACTATAGCTGATGTTCACTTAATTTTGTAAAAGCTTAAAGCCTATGAATCACATTTTTATTGTGGATAGTGCATTAGCAGCATGCTGGAGACCCTCAAAATTTAAAATGGGCAGTAGGTTTACAAATGGGAATTAATTGATGTATGACAAAATTTTGCTAGCATGGTATATAACAAATAAAAGTGCATCACAGGAACAGGCCTATTGGGCCTGAGTTGACGCATGATGCCTTTTCTAAACTAAAAACGTTTGCTTCTATGCAGTTCACATCCCTCTGTTCCCTGCCTATTCATTTATCTATCAAGATGTCTCTTAAATCTTGCCTTTGTATCTGTTTCTCCCACCTCCTTTTGCATTCCAGGCACTTACCACCTTCTTTGTAAGAAATGCCTCTCACATCTCCTTTAAACTTTCTCACTTTTACCATAAACCTATGTTCTCCAGAAATTGATGTTTCTAACCTGGGAAAATGACTCTGATTATCCCTTCCATCCAAGCCTCTCATAATTTTGTAAATCTCTATCAGGTCTCCCCTCAGCCTCCAATGTTCAACCAAGTTTTCCAATCTCTCCCCATAGCTCATATCTTCCAAACCAGGCAAAATCCTGATAAATCGTTTCTGTACCCTCTTCAAAGCCTCTGCCTGCTTCTGATAGTGTGGCATTTTGAATAATATTAAAAATGTGGCCTCACTAAAATTTTATACAGCTGCAACATGATTTGCCAATTTTTATACACTGTGCCCTGACCAATGAAGGTAAGCCTGCCATACGCTTTATTGACCACCTCATTCACTTGTGTTGCCACTCTCAGGAACTGTAGACTGGTATGCCTAGATCCCTCTGTATGTTAATGCTTCTAAGGGTTCTGCCATTTACTGTATGCTTCCCAACTGTATTACACCTTCCAAAACGCATCGCCTCACATTTGTCTGGATTAAATTCCATCTGTCATTTCTCTGCCCAAAACTCCAGCCTATCTTCTCCTCCTGTATCCTCTGGCAATCCTCCTCACTATCCATAGCGTTATCTGCAAACTTACAAATCAGGCCACTTGCATTCCCCTTCAAATCATTTCTAGTAATTACAAACATCACCAGTCCCAGGTCAGATCCTTGCAGAGCACTACTGGTCACAAATCACCAGTCAGAACAACACACTTCCACTGCCATCCTCTGTTTTCTATGACCAAGCATTTTACCAGATTACCATGGATCCCACGTGACTTCACCTTCTGTATCAGCATCCATAAGGGACCTTGTCAAAGATCTTGTCAAAGTCCATGTCAACAAAATCCACTGCTCTGTCCTCATCAATCAACTTTGTCACTTCCTCAAAAAAACCTCAATCAAGTTCGTCAGACTCTTAAAAACCCTGCAGCCTGTTCTAACAAGCCCATATTTTCCCAAATATGAATAAATCCTGTCCCTAAGAATCTTCTTCAATAATTTCCCTACCATTAATGTAAGGCTCCTCAGCCTGTAAATTCACAGATTATTCCTGTTGCCCTTCTTAAACAAAAGAACACTATTGGCTATTCTCCAGTCCTCTGGCACCTCTCCTGTGACTAAAGAGGATATGAAGATTTCTTACAAGATCCCAGCAATTTCGTCCCTCATCTCCCTCAGTATTCTGGAACATTTGCATAGACAATTATTAGCTGATGCAAGGTTTGTGATTTGATTTTGTTTTGTGATTTTTTTAATGTTCTTTCTAAATATGCCTAGTATTTTGTCCAAAAATCTTTCAAATCATCAGATGCTTATCAGACTATCCGTAGCACTGACCTTATCAACTATTGTCAGTTTAAATCCATGACTGATCATCGTTTACATGTACAAATTTTGTATATAAGAATTTTCATACAAGGCAGTATGTTTACTGGTTTATTGATGAGTCATTTACCAGGAAGGGCCATCTCACGAAAAGCTCCTGGTCCATATTATGTCTGGCACTGAGAGTTTGCTAAAATCCAAATGTTTCAAATACTGCAAACTCCTACAGACTGTACTTTCCAAAGGGTCCTGAAAAAGATGACCTTTCTGAACTCTGGCTCACCAACTCACAATCAAAATGAACCATTACTTTCCCCTTCGGTGTGAGGATTAGGAGAATATGTTGTCTAGCCAACTAGGGCTCCTGCTGTGCTCAATCACTTGAAGTCATTCTTGCATTATATCCAACTCCGCTCTGGAATGTACTAACAAACCACATCACCTCAAATACAGTTAACAGCTTTACTGGCTAACCCATTTCCCTTTGGGAAATTTCATCAAAATTCCAAGCCACTCTTTGCTTTAGCAGCTCTGTGATTTTTGCTGCCAAGTTAGAAAAGTCTCTTGAAACTCTGGAGCTCTGGTAATTAACCCATGATATACTTTATATTACATCAAAAACACTCTATGTCCAAAATTTAATTTAATATGTGTTAAGTGGGATGACATCAGCCATGATCGACGCTACAGCCTACCAAAGACTTATGCAGTCACTAAGCAGGGACCATTACAGGCAATACCTGATGAATGCACCTGGGATCCTCTTCCAGAAAAAAAAGTTATTGTATGGGGCAAGGTCATCCACTTTCCTTGCAAAAACTAAAGAGATAAGAAAGACAACAGATGATGAAAGGCAGATATGTAATGGAGCCTAAGTGTGTTTATATACCAGCCACTGAAAGTAAGCATCCAGGTGCAGCAGGACTTCATAGTGAGAAGATTTGAGTACAGGAACACAATATCTTGCTGCAACTGTACAGGACCTTGGTGCAACAACACCTGGAGTATTGTGTAATTTTGGTCTCCTTATTTGAGGGAGGATATTCTGGCTGTAGAGGGAATGCAATAATGGCTTACCAGAATGATTCTTGGGACGGCAGGATTGACATATCAAAAGAAACTGGATCATTTAGACTATATTGACTGCAGTTTAGAAAAATGAGGATCTCTTGAAACCCACAAAATTCTAACATGACTGGACAGGATAAACACAGGGAGGGTGTTGCTGAATAATGTGGAGTCCAGAACTAGAAGTCACAGTTTAAAGATAAAATCACACAACACCAGGTTATAGTCCAAAAGGTTTAATTGGAAGCACACTAGCTTTCGGAGCGACGCTCCTTTATCAGGTGATAGTGGAGGGCTCGATCGTAACACAGAATTTATAGTAAAAATTTATAGTGTGATGTAACTGAAATTATACATTGAAAAATTGATTGTCTATTAAGCCTTTCATCTGTTAGAATACAGTGATAGTTTCACTTCTTTCATGTGTAAATCACAAAACCTTTTTTTTAAAGTTGCATTCTCCGAGATGAAGGAGCGTCGCTCCGAAAGCTAGTGTGTTTCCAATTAAACCTGTTGGACTATAACCTGGTGTTGTGTGATTTTTAACTTTGTACACCCCAGTCCAACACCGGCATCTCCAAATCATGACAGTTTAAGGATACAGGGTAGGCACGTTTAGGATTGTGATGAGCAGAAATGTCTTCACCTTGAGAGCGGTGAATCTTTGGAATTCTCTGCTACAGAAAGCAGTTGAGACCAAAACATCAAATGTTTTCAAAAAGGAGATAGATTTGGCTCTTAGGGCTAAAGCAAGCAAAATATAAAGAGAGAAAGTGGGAATATAATACTTAGTTGGATGATTAGACGCAATCATATTGAATAGCAGAGTAGATTCAAAGGGCCGAATGACCAATTCCTGCTTCTACTTTCTGTGTCTCTATGTTTCTAAATGACCAATGCACAGTAATCTGGGCCATCCAAAATAGATTTGTTATGGACAGGAAGGAATATGTGCAATTTCCCCTTTCCTCATCTCTCAGTTAACAACAATAAGGTGTATTTTTAGAGAAAAAGCGAATATCACTTTTGAGTGCTATTACTTTGAAAGAACAGACAGGCTTTCTTATACTTTAAATCAAATGAAAGGATAAATACCTATTTTTCATAACATCGACTCCATTTCAGTCATGTGACAACATTATTAATGTATTCTATTGTCCTTACACAATATCATATTAACATTCCAACTATGATTATCTTCCTGAATGACTGCAGTTGACATTCCATTTACGTGAAGCTGACAGGTCTTGTTGTGATTCTTGTTTTAAGTTTCTTCCATTGCAATGGTGAAAGGTACTTAAATAGAATGAGCGAAGGTCATTTGCATTTTAAATAGTTTTCCAGAGACGAGTTCAGACATGTCTGTATCTGTCCACACCAAAACCACAAAGAAAGCCATCTAACTCCCCATTTTGTGAAGGTATAGTATCCATCTTCTATATTGCTTTTTAACAATAGTTCATCTCCCAATAATGTTTATGAGCTCCTCAAAAGTGAAGTCTCATCCTGCCTGGACCCACCTTCCATTGAGGGCTAATTTGTGATAAGAACAGAGGCTAAACTTCTCTTGGCCTCCAATTTGACACCAGGTCTTCTGTTGACTGATAATTAGAATCTCAACAATTAGATGCCCTTGCCCTTGCACATGTACTTGGTTTTTTTGATCAATGTATAGCTTTTTGTAAATTTTAGAAAAATACATCATGAAACCATTCAAGTTGTCACTACTAAAAGGGAAATGCAAATTATTTTCATTTGCATCTGTCTATTACATTTATACTTACTGTTAATACTTGCAACATGCATTTCATATAGCCTGAGAGGTTTGGTATGTGATTCCACAACTTGAGTTACAGGGTGGGAGGGTTATAGGTAGTGACCTTTCACCATTTTGACTTTGCAGCAGTTGACCCAAACCTTAGTGCATTCCTCAGCATGTAGTCCTGGACCTTGGAATGGGCCAATTTGTATTACTTAGTCGTCAGCAAGTTTTTGCATTGGAAGGCCAACAAGATTTGGGTAAACCAAAGAGTATCTGTCCTTAAGTTAATGGTACTCCATCAGCAATTGATGTCTGTCTTTTGTTTTATCCCTGAAAACAGCCTGCAGAGCATAGATTCAAATGTTATGAAACTGCTCAGGATGAAACTTGATTTAACCACTGCATCTTTTTTTTGACAAAGGGTCAGTTAGACTTGAAATGTCAGCTCTTTTCTCTCCTTATAGATGCTAGCAGACCTGCTGAAATTTTCCAGCATTTTCTCTTTTGATTTTTTTTTTCAGACCGCCCTTGCACAGGCATTCCTGAAGAAGATGAATGATGGTCTTGTCTCCATCATTGTTACTTTAAGAGCAAGGTTAGATGGAGTGAGACACTGGGCCTGCAAGGAGGATCCGTTTGGGAAGACCCTTCTTGCGCCATCAAATCGTTATCTTGGTGCTTATTTGAAAGTTCTGACAGTGCGACATTCTACTCTGATAATCTACTCCCAGAGCCATCTAATATTATCTCCTCTTCCCGAAGGATTTTGGGGAGGTTAAGTGCAGACCACTGATTGACGGACTTGTAGTCAAAGGTGGTTTTGTGCATTAACCTTTCCTTGAGGGACAGGTGGTACAGCATGTTCCAACTGAATGGTGCAGTTAATGGCAATTATGGCCAAACTGATCCTTCCAAACACCAGGGACAGGTAGAACCTTAGCACACTGTGACACTTGGTATTTGCACACTGAAAGTCTATGACCAACTTGATAGCCAAAGTTGGTCTTCAGGTTAAAGATGACATTAAGTATGTTTCCCCCCTTTTAATGGTTGACGTATGTTGTGTCCCAGTGAAGAATTCAACATTCAGTTAAGGTGAAAGATGGCTTGGCAGATCACCATGTCTCAGAGTGTAGTGTGGGTCAGACCTATGCTATGTGAAGCAACACTGAAAGGGAAGATGAAAATTCAACCACTTATCAAGCATTACTATGGCTCTCCTACTAAAATTATGGACAGAGACTCATGGAACCTCTAAGGAATTTCAACTGCATTATATCTTAAATGATATGTCCATTTGAGACCAGTAAAGAAAATAGCTGTAAACATTACAGCCAAACCACAGATCAATCAAAGGACGACCACTATTTCTAATTTCTTTAAGTTACTTATCGGTGGAGGGAAAGACTGCAAATGGCAGTTGCATGGTCCTATCCGCAGTGTTTGCTGAGATGAATCTTTTTGCTGATCAGAACACTGTTTCTTGATGTTTTTTCCACAGTTACTTTCATTTGTTTGCAAGAGGCACAGGATGACTGGTTCACACTTAGAAAGGTCTTTAATTTATTAATTTACAATTGTAGATTACAGCAACTGGAAGGGGAAAATAAACAGGCTATCTTCAGACTTGAAGTTCATTTTACTACAAAGAGGCAGCTCTTGTCTTTGCAAAAATCCAGTTGTTTTTCTCATACATTCACATCTCCAAACTGGACAACCGCCTGGGAGCAAATCACATAGTTGTTGGCAGACAGAAGGTCATTTTCATCAATAACTGGTCACTAGTCCACAGACCAGTCAGCTACTTGTTGCCAGCCAAAGATCCATTCATTCAAATCCTTGGCTTCAGCTTATCTGCAAACTAGTATTCCACTACTGTTTGTACAAACAACACTATAAACTGTACTTATGATGAGTGTGACATTACTTACTTTTAAATAATGTAGCAATATTTTAAAAACATTTAAAAAGTGTTATTTTCCTATTTCAGTTCACAATCAAGCTACAAAAAGTGAAGATTCTTTTGCAGGAAGTGTGGAATTGATGGTCAGGATAGTAGGAAGAGGCTGAATAGGCTGGGACAGTTTTCCCTGGAGCGTCTCGATGTGTTTGTTGACCCTCCCTCACTAGTATCCTCACATACGGATGAGGAAGGACACCACTTTGACTGGGACAACACATCCATCCTAGGACAAGCCAAACAAAGACACGCATGAGAATTCCGAGAAGCATGGCATTCCAACCGGAACTCTATCAACAAACACATCGAGTTAGACCCCATCTACCACCCCCTGAGAAAAGGAACAGTAAGTGACTTCACCACAGGGAGTAAAATCACCACATGAAATGACATCACCAATCCACAGAAACCCAAACCTATAAATAGAAAGCAGGAATTTTCAGCATTGCTTCACCTGAGGCCCACTGAAGATGTTACCTAGTGAGGTAACAAAACATCTGGAAATGAACCTTGCAGCTCAGCGAGCAAATCTACATCCAAAACCTCAACCTGAGCTACAAATCTTCTCAAAACTCACTATGCGATTCTAGTTAGAACCAAGAAAGTAGGAGTCTGTATGGTTGAATATAGTTTATGGAAAAACAGTAGCTTGTGTTTTGAAGGGCGGCCAATAAATAATGTCCACTGGTCTAGAAATATAGGATGGAGTCAGCCAGAAAGTTTCTGCAAAAAGAAAATGTCTGAGTGAGGAGGAGAAGCACTGGAGCTACTGGAGGAAAGTAAGGGCAATGAGTTTATAAACTTACATTGGGCATGGTTCATATTTCCTCACCTATGCCAAAATATTTATTGCTCAAATGTATTTGGCTTCTTATCATTCTTTTCTGCATTTATTGGTCCTGGTTGGCTAAGCAAAATGTACATCTGTGTATATAATGAAAAAAATCTGTCCAATTGTCAGAAACAAAATGAAGCAGAATCAGAACTTAATTACTTCAGAAATCCTGTTACAGTGCCACCTATCGTCACCTGCATCATCTAAACAATAATGTTTAATAAGTAGATTTTCACACGGAAAGCTTGATGAATGCATGCCGATGAATCTTGAAACCAAATGTCACAGCTTTTTGATATATAAATTGAGAAGAAACAGATAAGAAAACATTGTTGACTTCATTGTAAAGAATGAACACCGGAATAAAGAATAAAGCTAGCCTTTAAGTTTGTATTCAAAGCAATAAGTAAATAAAAAAAGAAATATTTGAATTCATATCTATCTTAAAGTAATACTAACTATGCTTTAAGTAAATGGACTACCGACTTCATACGTACAAACTTAGTACTGATTTGTATTCCTGCCATTTTAGACTGTGATTGTTCAAATTGATAAAGAACAAATTATTTGCTAAAACTGCTTTTAAGCTGTAACAGGAAGGCAATGAGGGCTTGAGATACTGAATTCACAAGAATTTTACTTTGTGTTATTCTGAGCCTATCCAACTAATTAATTCAGATATACATTCAAAATGCACTTATTATGCATCTCACATAAATTAAATATTTAGCAAAAGTTACTGCTGATAGGATTCTTATTGAAGAGTACCTTGGTTGTCAATATTAGTCATTACAAACATTAAAAGTGTGTATGCAAATGCATTTCAGGAGAAACCATTCTTGCTGAACTTTGTCCCTAATGAAATGTCTAGAGTGCATGGCATGTCAGATTCCAGAGGCAGGGTGACCATTTTTTGTTTCTTGGGGACCATTTTTTTTATGATGGTGGATATAAATGACTAAGTTCGTCATTATCTCCAATATATCAACTCAGCCACAATCTATGCAGGAAGAGGGTCTTGAGGATCAGGCGCTAAACCTTGAGGCTAGAGTCAAGGCTAACTAGTTAGCAATGATCTTCACCTTCCTTTATGCTTCAGTGATTTGGATAACCTACAGCAGACAGCTCAAAATACTAGAGAAGAACTACTAGAGATATCTTTGCAATGTCCTATAAACTGGGTAGCAAGATTATCTAACAGCAGAGCCCTTTCTCAAGCCAGCTTGTCGAGCATCAAGCCATAAAACCAGGCCATATACCTGACTCTGAACTCCCAATTCATCCATTTGGAACTTGGATGCAACAAGACTCTCCCATGAAGCTAACAGTACTTTTTTTTTCATTTCATTCATTCACAGGATATGGACATCATTAACAATGTGAGCAGGTGATGCCCATCCCTAATTGCCCTTGTGACAATGATCTTGAAGTGCTGTAATTCATGTTTGGGAATAAGTTTCAGAATATTGTGTCAGAATCAGTGACTGTGAAGAAATGGCGTTATGGTTCCAAGCCAGGAAGGGGTGTGGCTTGGAGGGAAACTTGGGACTAGTGGTGTTCCTGTGCAGTTGCTGTCTCCCTGCTGTAGAGATTGCATTTTTGTGAGGACTCTTACTGGGTTGCTGCAATGTTACTTGTATATAGTGTACAATGGTGTCACTTCACATCAGTGATAGAGGAAATGAATGCTTAGGTTGGTGGTTAGGGTTCTGATCAAGCAGATTGTTTTGTCTGAGCTGGTAGTCATGGTTCATGATTGTTGTTGGAGATGCACTCATTGAGTCAATTAGAAAGAATTCCATCATTATCCAAATTTGTGTCTTATCGAGCTTTGCGAAATCAGAAGATGATTCACTCCCAGACATCCCAGCCACTGACCTGTTCTTATAGCCACAGTATTCACATAGAGTCATAGAATCATAGAGATGTACAGCACAGAAACAGATCCTTTGGTCCAACTCATCCATGCTGACCAGATATCGTAAATTAATTTAGTCCCATTTGCCAGCATTTGGCCCATATTACTCTAAACCCTTCCAATCACATACCGATCCAGATGTCTTTTAAAAGCTGTAAATGTACCAGGCACCACCACTTTCTCTGCCAGCTCATTCCATACACACACCACCCTTTGCTTGAAAAGAGTGCCCCTTAGGTCCCTTTTTAATCTTTCCATTTCATCCTAAACCTGTGCCCTCTAGGTCTGGACTCTCCCAACCCAGGAAGAAGACCTTGTCTATTTACCCTATTTATGCCCCTCATAATTTTATAAACCTGTACAAGGTCACCCTTTAACTTCCGATGCTCCAGGGAAACCTGCCCCAGCCTTTTCAGCCTCTCCCAATCGCTGAAACCCTCCAACCCTGGCAGCATTCTTGTAAATCTTTTCTGAACCTTTTCAATTTTCACAACATCCTTCTGATAAGAGGGAGACCAGAATTGCACACAATATTCCAAAAGTGAACTAACCAATGTCCTGTACAGCTGCAACATAACCTGTTAACTCCTGTACTCTATGTCTAGTCCAAGTCAGTTTATAGTCAATGATAACCTCCAGCATTTTGATAGCTGTAATTGAGCAATGATAATGCCATTGGATTTCAAGGGTTGGTAAACAGATTCTCCCCTTTTGGATGCGATCACTGTCCAGCACTTGTGTGCCATGAATGTTACTTGCAACTTATTAACCCAAGTCCAAACATTGTTCATTGCCTGCTGCATTTGGACATGGACTACTTCAGTATCTAAACAGTCATGGATATTATTGAATATTATGCAGCCATCAATAGACATCCTCCCATCCACTGCCCTTTTGCTGGAGGAAAGATTATCAATAAAGCAACTGATGATGTATGGGAAAAGTACACAAGCCGAGATGCTCCTGCTGAGATGTCCTGGAAAACCACATAATCAACTTTGCTGATGCGAAGATACTTGGGATTGTAGCTGGAAATGCAAAATTGTAAAGAGACCTGAAGAGATTAAGTGAACAATCAAAACTAGCAAATAGATTTTAGTCTTAAAAAGGTGGAACCGGGTACTTTCTGAACTGCTATAAATAATTAAAGTTGTACTATTCTTGGGGTTTCAAGTGCATAAATCAGTAGTTGTAATAAACATGTTCAGAAAACAATTAATAATGCTCATGATTGGTGGCCATTATATCTCAAACATATGACAGGAGAAGTCATGCTTTAAATCGTCAAAACAGTGGCTAGACCTAGAGTATTATAAGTAAATTTTGGCATCACACCTTTGGTAATATATATTGGTTTTGGAGGAAATGAATTGTTGCCTGGCCAGGTAGTATGTCGTCTCCGACAGCTAAATTGCCAGATTAGAATACAAAAGTGAGTATTCCTTGGAATTTAGAACATTTGTTTGAAATTTTCCAGGTATTAAGGAGAATCGATAGGCTGGATAGTGGGAGACTACTTTCACTGATAAGTGAGTTTAGGACCATGAGACACAATCCAATAATTAGAGCCAGACCTTTCAGCAGTGAAATTAGGGAAGACTTCTACACAAAGTATGGTTGAAGTTTGAAATTCTTCCATCAATAGCAATTAATGCAAAATCAATTCTTAACTTTAAATCTGAGGTTGATAGACATTCGTAAATCAAAGGTATATGGGCCAAGGAAGGTATATGGCACGAGGATTAAATCGCCTTTTGTCGTTCCTATGTTGCGATTTGTCAGCAAACAGGGGACATTTTAACTTTGTGATTCTCCTAAGAATGACTTGTACCTCAGTTTTCGATGGTGATTGATGTGACTTGTGTAAATTTTTCAACGTAACGGAAAATAACATTTCTATTTATTCCTACGTTCAGAAGCACAGAATTCCTTAATTTTCTAGCGTGTGCATTTCATATGGACGCTCAGATTTTTTTTGGAGTTCATTAGGAGTGAATCCTGTTCTGACACTGATGCTGAAATCGCTTTTATGGCTTACTATTTGATGCAACTGCAGAGTACAAGAAACTGACACCACTTTGTTCAGATGTAGTACGAAGAGTCAGTCCGAATTTTGCGCAGGAAATTCGGAAATGTATTAATTATGTCCAGTTATATGACACTGCTACACAAACTGCACAAGTTTCGCCAATGGGTATCACATACAAGGCTTGTGCTCCTCCTGCAGTTCGGGAAGGAAATTGTCTCCCAACAGCATTTATCGATACAGGAGGTCATCAACCTTGCTCTTTCTCGGTATCATGTTTTCTCACCAGAAGGAGCACCAATGAAAAATACTCAAAGGCTTAGGTAACCAGAAACCGCTAAGATCCTTCATGTAATGGCGGGTTGTGTTAAGAAATCATAGTCAAACAGCAAAGAAACAGTTCAGATGTCCTTCTCAGAATCATAAATCCCAGTCTGCTGTTTGATGAAACGAGATGAACAAGCAGTGATCTAATTGAAAATTACAAAATTGTGAAGGGGCTTGACAGAGTAGATATTGAGAGGTTGTTTGCCCTGACAGTGGAATCAAAATGGTGGGGCAGAATCACATGTTAAAGAGTAAATTATTTAGAACTGAGCTGAGGAGTAATGTCTTCACTGAGAGCATTGCCAAACTTCAGAATTGTCTACCTAGAGGGAGTAGTGAATGCTTCATTGTAAAGTATATTGAAGAATATGAGTGATAGAGTTTTAATTTTGGGGCAAGGGGAGCAGGCAGGAAAATTGAAAAGAAGATAACAATGATCATATTGATTGCAAAGCAGGCTCGAGAGCGTGAATGACTTACTCCTGCTTCTATTTCATTCACTCTGATGACATCAGTCACTATACTTCAAAGTATTGCAGTGTTTTGGAATATTTCTGATCTGCAGTAATATGGAATGTAAATGGTTGTCTTTCTTTGTTTTCTATGTAATTGTAGTGCAACTTTAGAATTCCCTCACTATTATTGGCATGATATATTTTGTGAACAATTCTGATCATCTGAAAATTCACCTGATCATCTGAAAATTCATTCTCCCTCTTTCTATGTCGCACCTTTCACATTGCTAATCATAATTCAAACTATGACATATTATGAGGGGAGGTGAGAAGGCAAGATCTGAAAATTACCCCAGTCAGTACAGGGATTGAATTGTAGCTTTTATTTGTTTTTGGAATCTGAGTCTCACTGGCACGGTCATCATTTACTTACTGGATTAGTGGTGCTGGAAGAGCACAGCAATTCAGGCAGCATCTGAGGACAGGCAAAATCCGAGGACAGGCAAAATCGACGTTTCGGGCAAAAGCCCTTCATCAGGAATAAAGGCAGAGAGCCTGAAGCATGGAGAGATAAGCTAGAGGAGGGTGGGGGTGGGGAGAGAGTAGCATAGAGTACAACAGGTCAGTGGGGGAGGAGATGAAGGTGATGGTCAGGGAGGAGAGGGTGGAGTGGATAGGTGGAAAAGGAGCTGGGCAGGTCGGACAAGTCCGGACAAGACAAGGGGACAGTGTTGAGCTGGAGGTTAGAAACTAGGATGAGGTGGGGGAAGGGGAAATGAGGAAGCTGTTGAAGTCCACATTGATGCCCTGGAGTTGAAGTGTTCCGAGGCGGAAGATGCGGCGTTCTTCTTCCATGCGTCTGGTGGTGAGGGAGCGGCGGTGAAGGAGGCCCAGCACCTCCATGTCCTCGGCAGAGTGGGAGGGGGAGTTGAAATGTTGAGCCACGGGGCGGTTTGGTTGATTGGTGCAGGTGTCTCAGAGATGTTCCCTAAAGCACTCTGCTAGGAGGTGCCCAGTCTCCCCGATGTAGAGGAGACCGCATCGGGAGCAACGGATACAATAAATCATATTAGTGGATGTGCAGGTAAAACTTTGATGGATGTGGAAGGCTCCTTTAGGGCCTTGGATGGAGGTGAGGGAGGAGGTGTGGGCGCAAGTTTTACAGTTCCTGCGGTGGCAGGGGAAAGTGCCAGGATGGGAGGGTGGATCGTAGGGGGGCGTGGACCTGACCAGGTAGTCACGGAGGGAACGGTCTTTGCGGAAGGCGGAGAGGGGTGGGGAGGGAAATATATCCCTGGTGGTGGGGTCTGTTTGGAGATGTCGGAAATGTTGGTGGATGATTTGGTTTATGCGAAGGTTGGTAGGGTGGAAGGTGAGCACCAGGGGCGTTCTGTCCTTGTTGCGGTTGGACGGGTTGGGTCTGAGGGCGGAGGTGCGGGATGTGGACGAGATGCGTTGGAGGGCATCTTTAACCACGTGGGAAGGGAAATTGCGGTCTCTAAAGAAGGAGGCCATCTGGTGTGTTCTATGGTGGAACTGGTCCTCCTGGGAGCAGATACGGCAGAGGCGTATCTCTCCCACTTCAGGTTCTCTGCCTTTATTCCTGATGAAGGGCTTTTGCCCGAAACGTCGATTTTGCCTGTCCTCGGATTTTGCCTGTCCTCGGATGCTGCCTGAATTGCTGTGCTCTTCCAGCATCTGCAATCATTGTTTTTACCTCATCATTTACTTACTACCCATTTTGTATTTGCTTAAGCTCAGAAGTTGTTCTCTTGAACTGCCATAGTCCATCTGATGTATGAGCTCCGAGAATGCTGTTGATGTTATTCTTTACCTCCAGGATGACCATATTCCCTATGCTGTATGCGTAACAAAACTGCTCTTTTTCAACCAAGTTCAATGGCAATCAATCAGAACTATGTTCAACAAACATTCATACTAAGATCAGGTTCACTAAGCCCCCTTTTAAAAGAAATCTTGCATTATTATAATACTGATTATACATAGGGAAAGTAAATGTATTTTTCCAATTAGGTGGTTACTGTTCTTTCAAAGTGCCCACCCTATCCTCATCTTGCTATCCTCCAATTTGCAATGTTTCTTGGGGACTATTGAAAGGTCCATTTGTTTTTTGCCAGTTTTTCATAGAGTGCAATACAGTGTAGATCATAATACACACAAACTAACAAAATAACCTTCATGGTAGAAACACTGAGACTTGATTTTTCAGGTGAACAATCTGTGTTTCACTCCTAAAAGGATACGTTCACCAAGAGCTATGGTATACACCATACTCAACTGCCTTTGCAATATTTGAGGGATTAACTGCCTTGTTGTTCATCATTTGTAAAATATTCTACCACATTTCAAAAATGGGTGCTTTATAAGTGTTTCAGTCTGACATGCAACAAGAGAATATTTGGTTTTGCATTTCCCCATTTATCAAAAAACACTTGTTCATCAAACTTCAGATGCAAGGTTGCTTTGAATATCATCCGACACTAGCAAGTAACAAGAATATAAGGAACAAGAAGAGTAGACCATAAGACCTGTCGAGCTCCCTCTACCAATCAAAACTATCATGGTTGATCTTCAGATTCAACTTCCATTTTCTTCCCATTCCCTTCTTTGCTGATTCCCTTAGAGATCAAATGTCTGTTTGTCCCAACCATACATGTATCCAGTGATGGACTCCCTATAACCCTTTGAATGAAAAGAATTTCAAAATTTACAACCATTTGAGTGAAATAATTTCTTTGCAGCATGGATTTGTTGAAGGGAGATCCTGTTGCCAATTTAATTGAGTTTTTCGAAAATATGACTAAATTTATTGATGAGGGTGTTGAGTGGATGTGGTTTATATGAACATCAACAAGGCTTTTGACAAGATTCCATGTGGAAGGCTGGTCCAAAAGGTAAGAGCCCTGGGATCCAAAGCAAGTTGGCAAACTGGTTCTAAAACTGGCATCCAAATGGGAGGGAAAGGGTGATGGTGGAAGCCTGTGACCAGTGGTGTACCAGAAGAATTGGTGCTGGGACCCCTCATGTTTGTTATATATGTTAACGACTTGGATGTGAATGTACAAGCAATAATGATTAAGTTTGAAGATGACACGAAAATTGGTGGGGTTGTTGATAGTGAAGAGGACAGGCTCAAGTTATAGTCTGAAATTAATCAGCTGGTAAATTGGGCAGAGCAATGGCAGGTGGAATATAATACAGATAAGTGCGATGTGACACATTTTGGGAGGTTTTACAAGGGAAGGTTTTACACAATGAATGACAGGTCCATAGAGAGCAAAGGGAACAAAGGGACATTGGTGTGCAAGTCAATAGATCACTGAAGGTATCAGCACAGGTAGACAGGGTGATGAAGAAGGCATACGGGATGTTTGCCTTTCATTAGCCTGGAGTAAAATGTAGGAGCAAGGAATTCTTGTTAAAACTTTATAAAACAGTAGTTATAAAACATTGTCTATAGAAATGTTGTTTATAAAACATTGGTTAGGTCACAGATGGAACACCTTTTGCAATTCTGGTCACCACACTACCAGAAGGATGTGATTACACTGGACAGGGTGCAAAGCAGATTCACCTGGATGTTGCCTGAAATGAAACGCGTCAGTTATAGATAGGGTGTGTTTGCTTTCCTTGGAGAACCTGGAGAATTTGCTTCAGTGGGGAGGTGGGTTGGGGGGATGTTGGTCCTGACCGAGGTATAATTATGAGAGGCATAGATAGGATAGATCATGAAAACTTTATCCCCATGGCATATGTGGCTAAGACCAGAGGGCACAAGTTTAAGGTGAGGAGTAAGTATTTTAGAAGACATCTGTGAGAAATCTTTTTTCATTTAGAGGGTGGGAGAAACATAGAACATATGTTCGGAGAGTGTGGTGGCGACAGGTACTGTTGCAACATTTAGAAGCATCTGCATGAGCACTTAAAATGCCAGGTCATAATATGCTATGGACTAAGTGCAGGTAATTTGGATTACAACAGTTTGGTATTTGTTGATCAGGATAGACCTGGGAGGCTGAAGGGCTTGTTTCTATGCTAGGAGAAAGTGAGGACTGTGGATGTTCTATGCTATATGCCTCTATGACTCTGATCTCAGCCTTAAGTGTCCAACATTTTATCCTGAGGCTCTGCCCCTATGGTTTAGATTTCCCAACAACAATAAACAAACCACTTCAGAATCTTGTATGTTTCAATGGGATTTCCCCTGGCCTTTCTGCCTCTCTCTAGAGTAAATAGACAGGCAGGACGCTGGAAGAACACAGCAAGCCAAGTAGCATCAGGAGGTGGAGAAGTTGACGTTTTGGGTGTAACCCTTCTTCAGGTTACACCCAAAACTTTGACTTCTCCACCTCCTGATGCTGCCTGGCTTGCTGTGTTCTTCCAACATCCTGCCTTTTTACTTTGGATTCTAGCATCTGCAGTTTTTTGTCTCTTTCTAGAGTAAATCACTCAATTTTAGATTAAAAATAAATATGAATAAATTCCACTATTAAGATAATTGCACCAATATAGAATCACTAACAAGACAGATAAGACATTACCAGTTTATTTACCGTGCTATATAAACCATTTCAAAACAATATATTATTGAATCATGGGTATTCATTCCAACAGCTTTTGAATTGAATGATGAAATGTTGCATTCCAGAAGTGCCAAATAGTAATTACCCAAACAGTAGTGAGAATGTGGAACTTAGTACAGTGGAGAGTGCCTGAAGTTAATAATATAAGCGCGTTATAGGGAGCTGGACAAAATTTTCAGGAGAGGAAAATAGATGGTTACAGTAATAAATTGAGATGAGGAAGATTGAAAGAAAAATACTCTTTGCAGAGCTGCTTTTCATCACTCAATGTGGAACAAACAATCAAAGTAGAGAACACCATCCTTATTTTACAACTCTGAGACTTCCAAACCGTTAAGATCAAAGCCACCAGGGTCATTTCAGATTTAGTACATCTAAAATTAGACTGATTTTTTTGTTGCATTTCAATGGCTGTTTGTAGGTCAGATTGCAATGGCAGACATAATTAATTTGATGCAATCCTTGGTTCTTGCATGATCTTCACTGAGGCAACACAGTACTTTGAAAATTCTATGATTAAAGTATTAGATTACATAGATGGGCTATTCAGCCCAATCAGTCCATATGGTGCAGAAACAGGTCATTAAGCCCAATCAGTCCATATGGTGCAGAAACAGGTCATTCAGCCCAATCAGTCCATATGGTACAGGAACAGGTAGTTCTGCCCAATCAGTCCATATGGTATAGAAACAGTTCTGCCCAATCAGTCCATAGAGATGTTTATGCTGCACTCAAACTTCCTCTCATTTTTCCTCATTTCAATTTATTGCTCTTACCGTCTATTTCCCTCTCCCAGAAAAGTTTGTCCAGCTCCCTATAATGCATCGGTGTTATTAACTTCACAGTACTAAGTTCCACATTATCACCATTATTTGGGTAAAGACGTGTTCTCTGAATTACCAACCTATAGTTACTCTCTTCCCTGCAAGGTAAAATCTTCTTGAGATATGCAAGATGATCCACGAATTAGTTAGGGTGGACAGTGAAACTCTTTTTCCTAGGATGATGACATCCGCTTGTATGAGGGGGCATAGCTGCAAATTGAGGGTGATAGATTTAAGACAGAGGCAGGTTCTTTACTCAGAGAGTGGTAAGGGTGTGGAATGCCCTGCCTGCCAATGTAGTTAACTCAGCCACATTAGGGAGATTTAAACAGTCTTTGGATAAGCACATGGATGATGATAGAACAGTGTAGAGGGATGGGCTTAGACTAGTTCACAGGTCGACACAAAATCAAGGGCCGAAGAGCCTGTTCTGAGCTGTATTGTTCTATGTTCTATTTGCTTCCAGTCTATCAAAACCTTTCGTAATTTAAAATATCTCTGTTAGGTCATCCCTTTGTTCCAGCCTGTCAATCCTTTCCTGATTTGTAAGACAATGTGTTTTTGGAATCAACCTTATAAATGTTCACTGCAACCTCTCCAGAGCCTCTTTGTAATATTTCTATTTCTTCTTCATCTGCAGTCTTTCAGGATCGGGGATGAATCATTTCACGTCATGGTTAAGATAGTTTCTGCAATGTCTGAATAATCTAATTCTGGAACTACAGGCTCTGCCATAGGTAGTGGTGTTAATGAGATAGGTGGGACACTGAATTCTGCGCACTTTTTCTGGTGCTTGCTCTTGGTTCCAAGTGCTCTGCTCAGTGGCTAGCGTCTTTGTGGTTACATCTTCTTCAGCTTTTTTCTAGGGACTCCGCTTTGGACTTTATACATGATAACAACAGATGATGCTAGAGAAATATCAACCTGGCTCAGAAGAGGAGTTATATGCAACTTGGAAAATGTTAACTGTTTCCCTCTTTACAGATGTTGCCCAACCACCTGAGTATGTCCAGCATTTACTGGTTATATTTCAGAATTCCAGCATCCACTGCATTTTGCTTTTAGTTTAATGTATTCTAAGTATGGCCTAACAAGGCCTCATTCCTGAAGAAGGGCTTATGCCCGAAATGTCGATTCTCCTGTTCCCTGGATGCTGCCTGACCTGCTGCGCTTTTCCAGCAACACATTTTTAGCGCTAACAAGGTTCTATACAAGTTAGAATAATTTGTATTTTTATCTTTATAGAAATAAAGCCTAGTGTTTGGTTTGTGTTTTTATACTTAAAAATCTGTACTATAACTTTGTGCTCTGAGATCCCATTGTTCTCCAAACCAACCAGTCAAATATAATTTGTCATATGTATTTGTGTTAAACTTTGCCAATGCTTTGTCCATTCTGTGTGAATATTTATGTCCTTTTGTAATTTATTTCAGCACCCCTCAGTATGAACTAAACTCCGTAAATGCTGCCGCTAACCACCGCCTGCATGAATTTGGAATCATTCACAAATTTAGACATTTAAGAATTAATTTAGAGCATAAATTGCTGGAGAAACTCAGCAGGGCTAGCAGCATCTGTGGGAAGAAAGCAGAGTTAACATATTGAGGTTGGAGATTCTTCATTATCTTATGAAACCCAGATGAAGAGTCACTGGACTGAAAACATTAATTCTGCTTTCTTGTTAAAACAGAATTCATGTATGAGGACAAAGAATGGAACTTCTGAGATAGCAGCTTTTGCTTTCATTATCCTGTCAATTGCAAAACTGTAGATCTTGTGCACCCCCTAATTGTACTGGAAATTAGCATACATTTTGAATAAATTAACTCTTCTGTATGCAGCCCAAATTCTGATCCTGTATTAAAATGATTCAACCTTTTGTCATAGCAATCCAGACTTCAAGGTTCAAGATGCCCAAGTATCGACATTGCCGGATAATTTAAATGTTAATTACATTTAGTACTATAGCATCATATATAGTTTATGGATACAAAAAGAATGAATTGCAAAATTCATTTATCTGAAACCGCTAATCAGTATAACAAATAGTGTGGCTCAAGACAAAACTGACAAAAATCACTTCATAGTAATGAAGCAAACCCCCCCCATGTTGGTTATAAAATAGAAGCTATTTTGAGGTAATCATATTCATCAATAATTATAACGTAGAAATTTTAATCGACAAATTGTGATAAAAAGCATAATGAAAATGGTTAAAAATCACAACTAAAATGTTTTTGCATTAAATGTTTAAATAATGTAAACAGTAATGTAGTATAAAGGTATTTAGTTTTTTTATAGATATCTTTATTTAAAATTTAACATATTTTTACAAGTTTACAAATAAAAAAAACCAAGTATAAACATTAATATATAATTAAATCTTAAATAAATAATAACCAAAATTTAACAAAAGAAAAATACTGAGAAAAAAAACAAAACTCAACTAACCACTAATCTAACCTACAACTAACCAGAGTGTATAATTTAGTCTCTTACATTATTCAAATAAGAGAAATAAAAACCCAACGGATAACATAGAAATTGGGTAGTGAGATACATGCTCGGAATGTATTAACATCAAATGTAACAAAACCCGTATTCGTGTGGGATTCCTCTCCCAAGGGACCCGGACCAGCCAGGTTCGCCATCTCAATTAAATAAAAGCCCTTATTAGGATGGCTGAAATATCGTATTTATATAATTCAAGAAGGGCTGCCATATTTCATGGAATAATGCAGTCTTTTGGTGCACCATTTTTGTAAGGAAGTCAAGGGGAATACATTCCATAATTAATCTGTACCACCCAGTTTACCAAAATATTTTTCCTCGCACAGAAAGAGAGAATAGAAAATAATCTCTTCCCGTGCATATCCAGGGAGGGTAAGTTCGAATAGCCCAAAAGGAGAGATTCAGGGTCCACTCTAATTTCCGTTCCTAAGATTTCTGTCAGAGCACTTGCTACTTTAGTCCAATATCTACAGATCTTATGACAGGTTCATAAGCAATGTACAAGAGTGCCCACCTCTATTTTACATTTGGGACACATTGGAGATGCTCCTGCCTTAAATTTTGCCAATCGGTCCGGTGCTATATGGGCCCTATGAAGTATCTTCAACTGAATGGCCTGAGTTCTGTTGCAGATGGTGATTCTTCTGGCGTTTTCCCAAATGTCATTCCACGTTTCTATAGAGATTTTTAGTCTCAAATCCTGATCCCATTTTTAAGCAGATTGTCCATATGTCCTGATACTTCATCATGTAATAAATGATAAATAGTACTGACAGAAGATACCCCCATTGGCCATAGCACTCTACGTTCTCTATCTGATTTATAAAGACTATCTAATAACATAGTCTTCTTCTGTATGTAATGTTGAATTTGGAAATATCGTAAGAGGTCTCCATTAGATAATCCAAATTTCTGACGCAGCTGTTCAAAAGACATCAGTACCCTTTCTTTAAACAAATCCCCTAAACAGGAGATACCCCTGGATCTCCACAGTTTGAAAGTGGCATCTGTAAGCCCCGGTTGAAATCCCCATGCTCCCACTATCGGAGCATAGGGGGATGTTTTATGTGAGTCGCCCTCATTTTGCCGCGTTATATTTCATTATTTAATTGTGTTTAGTATTATAAGGTTTTTACAGTGGTCCGTAATGATTTTCCTCTTGTCTGAAAATAAAAGGTTAATAAGTGGGCATTTTATTTGAGAAGCCTCGATGTCCAGCCAGATTGATTGTGGATCAGACAAGACCCAATCAGCTATGTAACCTAATAGGAAACTTAACTGATATTTCCTAAAATCTGGGAAATCCAATTCTCCCCTTGCCTGTAGAAGCTATAGCTTCTTCAGCTTAATGAGGGGCCGTCTATGATTCCAGATAAAGGAACCCAACCAGCCATATAATTTACATAGTGCCAGCCTCGGCAGCATCACCGGAAGCATTCTCATAGGGTATAGGAGACAGGGCAGGACATTCATTTTAATTAGTGCTATTCTACCTAGCCAGGAAATTGGAAGGTCTCCCCATCGCTGGAGGTCCTGCCTTATCCTTTCCAGTAAATGCACAAAGTTAGCCTTGTATAGCTGGCCAAATACTGGGGTAATAAAAATACCTAAATATAAAAAACCCTCCAGGGACCACCAAAAAGGAAAGTGGGATCCGTCCACTAAGTGGGGTATCATAGCAAGGCCACCCATTGACATAGCCTCCGATTTTGAGAAATTAATTTTGTAGCCTGAAAATACACTAAATGTATTAATAACTTGGATTAAGCGAGGTACGGACATCAGAGGATTACTGAGAAATAGAAGAACATCATCTGCATAAAGGGTAATTTTATGTTTACCTGTATCAATCCTCAGGGCCGTTATATTAGGGTCAGCCTGTATAGCTTCTGCTAGTGACTCAATTATTAGCGTAAATAGCAATGGCGAGAGAGGACATCCCTGACGGCAGCCCCTATCCACACTGAAGCTATCCGAGCCTAATCCATTGGTAATCACAACTGCCTTGGGATTACTATATAAAGTTGAGACCCATTTGGCAAACACCTTTCCAATGTGTAAAACAAATATGACCACTCAACTCTGTCGAAAGCCTTTTCCGCGTCTAATGAGACTACTACTCCTGGTATCTTTCCCTGATGGCAGGCTTGAATCACATTCAAAACCCTTCTGACATTATTGGATGATCTACAGCCCTTAATAAACCCCGTCTGATCCTCCTTTATAATATGTGGCATACCCTTTCTAGCCTCAATGCTAATGTTTTAGAGAGGATTTTAAAATCTACATTTAGCAAGGATATTGGTCTGTATGACGTGTATCCTTTTTTAAGGATAAGAGAGATATTCCCCTCTTTCAGCGAAGGCAGGAGACAGCCCTGACTGTATGAATAGTTATACATGTCCATAAGTGGACCAGCCAATATTCCTGTAAATTCTTTATAGAATTCAGCTTGGAAGCCATCTGAGCCAGGTGCCTTACCACTCTGAAGTCGTCTGATTGCGTCAAGTATTTCTTGGACTGTTAGGGGAGCATTTAAGACCGATCCCTGTTCCGGTGTTAGGTCTGGAAAGGTCAGATTTTTAAAAAATGACTGCATCCTCCAGTCCTGTCTTCACAATCCAGCGATTTATATAAATCAGAATAAAATTTTCTAAAGATTGCATTAATCCTTTTATGATCATGAGTCAAAATACCTGTACTTTCCTTGATAGACGTAATAGTTTGAGGTGTCTTCTTTTTCTTTGTAAGAAATGCTAAGTATCTACCCGGTTTGTCGCCAAATTCATCTAACCTTTGTTTTGCAAGTATTTCCCTCTTAGCCATTTGGGTAAGCATGGTGTTTAGAGCTGTCCTAAGGGCCTTAATCCTTTGCAATTTGATAATAAAAGGTCTGTCAGCGTATGCTGTTTCAGCCGCTTTTAAGCGAGCTTCGAGCAGACGCTGTTGTTCTCCCTTTAATTTTTTCTGGGTCGCTGGGTATGAGATGATCAAACCTCGCACGTAAGTTTTGATGGTCTCCCACATCATTGATGGGTTGCTAGCCGTATCTGAATTAACTTCTAAAAAAGTTTTAAATTCTTAAGAGAAGTACTTTACAAATTTACTATCTTTCATCAGGAAGGGGTCCATACGCCAATGCCGAGGGGATGTCCCGTTGTTCCTCGCCTTGATTTCCATATATACAGCAGTGTGATCGGAAATTGCTATACTGCCTATTTTACAGGATGATATGGAATTTTAAAATATCGAGGGGAAAAAAACATATCGATTCTGGTATGACATTTATGTGGATTAGAGTAAAAAGAAAAATCTCTGCCCTGTGGATGAAGGCATCTCCATACATCTACTAATCCTAATTCTTTGTTCAAATCCACCAATTGTCTAGATCTGGGAGATACTCCTGCAGTACTTTTGAGAATCCTATCTACTTCCAGATCCATAATACAATTAAAGTCTCCCCCTATAATTGTATGATGAGTACCGAGAGCCATCAATTTTGAGAAGGCTTCCGTTATAAATTTAAAAGGATGTGCTGGGGGGCAATACAAATTTAAAATCCCATATTCCTCTCCATTTATAAGGGCTTTAATCAGAATATATCGTCTAGATTCGTCTTTTATATGATTTAGGATTTTGAAAGGGAAATTCTTACGAATAAAAATACCAATTCCCCTGCTTTTTGAGCTAAAAGAAGAAAAAAAGGCCTGATCAAATCCACCCTGTCGTAATTTCAAATGTTCTTTATCCGATAAGTGTGTCTCCTGTAGGAGAGCTATATCAACTCTTTCTTTCTTGAGATTTGATAATATTTTCTTCCTTTTGACTGGTGAATTACTCCCTTTGACATTCCAGGTGCACCACTTAACCGACTGATCAACCATAATTGTCCAGGCAAATCTGAGACCCCTCGGGAGGGGAAACCCTATCCAGAGCATCCCGAGCATAGAGCATATAAAATTCACAAAAATAAAGGCTCTCTAAAACACTCATAACAGTATAATAAAAGACTATTTCTAAATTAAAAAAAAAGTATTTAAATGGAGATTTTCCCCCTTGTTCCCAGGGGGTATCACTTCCTTTCCAAAAGTCCATCATATCCTCTCTCAACCAGTGCTCCACCCTTGACCCAGGCGCTCCTCAATAGGATGAAGAAAATTCAAATATACTACAGAGCTAGAGTTAACAGTGAGCACCCTACCCAACCCCCCCCACCGACACCAACACCTGGATATATTTGGTAATGTTAATACCATGTATAAACATATATAACTATAAAATTACAGCCTCAACAAGTAATAATTAAATATAATAACACAAAGTAACAAGGGAAAACAATCCCGCTCCTAAAGACAGAGATAAAATAGGATAAGGTAACCACCTCCCCCCACCAACATTAATTAGACTCCCCGGCCTATATATATATATATATATATAGAATAAAAAAAAGGGGAGAAAATCGTAAAGTAGAGAACAAATAAATAAATCCCTCTCCCCACCCCCCCAAGATAATATTAAACAGTAAGGTAAAAAAAAGGGATTAATGTATATAAAAAGGGATGTAAACCGGAGTTGGGGGAAAGCGAAACAACATCAATTAACTCTTACAATTTATCTAAGAGAGTCCAAAAATTCCTTGGCCTTTTCTGGCGATTCGAAGTTATACATGGACCCTTTATGGTTAAAGTAGCGCAAGGAGTACTGAATATTTAAGTCCCTTAAACACTTCACTTCATCAAACGCCTCCTTTTTCGGACCAGAGCTGGGGAAAAGTCCTGGAATAATATGATCTTGGATCCTTTATAGATCATGACTTGGGGATCTTTTCCAAGATTTCTGGAGGCTTCTAGGAGTATCTGCCTCTCCTTGTAGCTCTGCAGCCGGAACAGGACCGGGCGAGGGCGCTGGTTCGAGCTGGGCCCATGTATTGCAATCCGGTAGGCCCATTCCACCCTTACCTGGCCTGATCCAACCTCCAGATTTAAAAGCTGTGGAAGCCACTGCTCGAGGAATGCTGTAAGCTGGCCTTCCTCTTCCCGTTCGGGAAGGCCCAGCAAACAAATATTTTTTTGACGACCTCGATTCTCGTGGTCGTCAATGTGATTCTCTAAGGTCCGGACTCGCTGTTCGAGAGTCCGAACCTGATCCAAGGCTGATTGTGCTGTAGTTTCGGAGGTCGCGGCCTTTAGCTCCGCCCCTCCGACTCGGCGCTCAATTTCCTTGATGTCTCGGTCATGCTTTTGCAGCGCGGTCGAGAGTGAGTCCCAACGGCATCGGGACTCTTCAATGAAAGTGTCGATCTTCGCATCGTTTGGAGATTTTTTCCACAAGGCTCGCCACCGTAGGTAAGTTCAATACTAAGCAACTAATTACATTAAGTAAAAACTATTTTAAATGATTTGGTGAGTGTGGTGGGGATGGGTGACCCACTTTGCCCAAGTCTTGGGAGGAGCACTGTAGACTCAGACTTGCTGGGTCGCCGCCATCTTGGATCCCCGATATTTAGTTTTTAGTGCATGAACTTTACCAATTGCAGCATTATTATATGCTGAAGTAAGTTTGCAAACTATGTCATATTTGGTGATCTGCAAAATCTACCCAATGTTATAATTCTGTTTCAGTATATGTTGCAACAATTGATTGATAAAAAGAGACCAACTATTTGGGTTCCCAATGACTATTGTTAAAGTTCAGTGTGCTAGGTCAAATGAAAAGTTTTTTAAAAAATTTAGTTAACCATCCCCAACCTCTTCACACTGAAGTGCATTCCTGCTGTGCACATTCCATGTAGCCTAGATAAAGACTCTTTGGTTGACCTTTCCCACAACAAAGGATTAGCAGCAACAAGTAAACCTAACGTAAAGCCATTTCCAGGCTGTTTACACAGGATACCATGGAACAAATATCACTATACACTGGGCTTTGGGGAGCTTTAGTCAAGTGGTACTGACATAGCTCAACACGTTGACACAGATCACTCAGTGAAGGACCAGCTGGTTGGAATTGCCTGACAGAACCACGGGTAGGGCAGGTGTGAGGGGAGAACTGATTTCTCTTTAGTGAGGCGTGAGTATTAGCAAGAAAGATGGGAAAATATGTGGGAATTTTTAAAAATCAGATTTGCCAACTTTAAGGGCATTTTAAATGGTCATTGGATAGACATATGGATGAAAATGGAACGGGCATAGGTTAGATGGGCTTCAGATTGGTTCCACAGGTTGGCACAACATTGAAGGCCAAAGAGCCTATACTGTGCTGTAATGTTCTATGTCCTATCTATGTTCTATGTAGATCAATATCAACAAACCACTAGCCTCACCATCATTGTGCCTACTTTCAGACTAACTCAAATGCCACTACAGCTGTTTCAACTCTTTACTATGGGACTCAGGGATAACTTGCAAGCTTCTGCCAGGTTACTTTGTGTGCATGGACAGACATGCACCTCATGCATCCACATAGGATATTTTTGCACTAATATAGGTACATGCATTTTATGGCCAGGGAACACAGCGGTATGTTGAAATGGCAGGCAATCAGAAACTCAGTTTCTGTGTTCAGAACTTAGGTGTTCTGCGTGTTCACACAGTCTGTGTTTCATCTCTCCAATGTAGAGGAGGCCACATTGTGAGCAGCAAATACAGTAGACTAGATTGAGCAAAGTGCAGGTAAATCACTGCTTCATCTGGAAAGTGTGTCTGGGACCTTGGATGGTGAGGAGGGAGGAAGTAAACAGGCAGATGTTACAACTGCGATTACATGGGAAGGTGTAGAGAGGAGGTCTCAACTGAGGTTCCCAATCCTTCCAGAGGCTGACATGGGAGGGCTGGAAGGTGGAGGAGACGGGGATGTGTGTCTGGTGGTGGCATCCTGCTGGAGGTGACAGAAATGGCGATGAATTATCCTATGAATGTGGGTGTGGGTGGGATGGTGGGTGGGTGAGGACTAAAATGTGGGAATACCATTAGACATGACTGAGAGACCTATCAATCATGGTAGCAGGCAATCCTTGGATGAGGGAAAAAAAGTGGACATTACAGAGGCCCCCTTGTTGAAGTCGGGATCAATGGAACAGGTATGACAGAGATGAAGAAACTGGGAGAATGAGATGGAATCCTAACAGGAAGCAGTGTGTGAGGATATATATTTGAGGTAACTGTGGGAGTCAGTAGATTTGAAATGGATATTTGTGGCCAGCTTGTCCTCAGATATACTAACAGATGTCGAGGAAGGAAAGGGAAGTATCAGAGATGGACCAGGTGAGGGTGAGAGCAGTGGAAATGAAAGTGAAAGTGATAAATTTTTCCAATTCTGGATGAGAGAGAGGGAAGTAACACTAGTAATATCATTGATACACTGGTGGAAGAGTTGTGGGTGGGGACCTGAATAGGACTGGAATAAGGAATGTTCCATGTACCCTGCAAAGAGATAGCTGTAACTGGGACCCGTGTGGGTACCCATGTCCACACCTTTGATAGAAAGAGAGTGAGAGGAATTTGTTTTTCCATGAATTAACAAGCAGGTTACAGTCTGTATTAACTTATGTATATCTTATTTTAATACACAGATAAAATAAAGACGATCTTACAAGATCCACAAGCTTTTGTATCCCTTCCCTCACCATGTACACTCTCACAATAGTTTTAACTTGGCCTCTGAAATGTATGATCTCTCACTTTTCTCACTGAATATCTTTGGCTCTTAAACCACCTGCAATTGGACCCCCACTCCATCCACGTCAGTGGAGTTATCACCCAAATTATACATTCTTGCAGAATCTCCTGTGCCAGGTTCAAGACACTCCTGGTGGCACAGATTCCACACAGACACTTGTATCCGATTCCTTTCATCACATCTTTTAAAGGATCTGATCAGCTCTGGCAAAATTGCAGTATGGTTATATAATTGCCCAATTCGCAAATTGTGACCTGTTTTTAGCATTCTGTCCAGTTTAGGGTGGGAGAGGAGTTTCATAGAATCCTGACAGTGTGGAAACAGGCCATTTGGCCCAACAAGTGCACACTGACCCTCTGAAGAGTAACCCACCCAGACTCATTTCCCCAGGGGCGGCATGGTGGCTCAGTGGTGAGCACTGCTGCCTCACTGCACCAGGGTCCCAGGTTCTATTCCAGCCTTGGGCGACTGTCTGTGTGGAGCTTGCACAGTCTTCCCATGTCTGCGTGGGTTTCCTCCAGGTGCTCCAGTTTCCTCCTACAGTCCAAAGATGTGCAGGTTAGGTGAACTGGCTATGCTAAATTGCCCATAGTGTTAGGTGTATTAGTCAGAGTGAAATAGGTCGGGGTGGGTTACTCTTCGGAGGGTCGGTGTTGACTGAAGGGCCTGATTCCACACTGTAGGGAATCTAACCTAATCTAATGAAGGGTATCAGACTCAATACAATAACTCTTGTTCTCATTCCTCAAATGTGCCAGACCTGATGCGTTTATCCAGAACTATCAGCTTTTATTTCTATTCTCTTTAAATTGGTTCACAGACGCACACAATTCTGAAATAACTGCACAGAGGCTGGATCCCTGACCAAGTCATCCTTTATTTACTAGTGCACAGTAAACTGGTTGTGGCCAGTCCTCAACTGAGGAGAATCTAATCTCCTGGTTATATGTTTTTACATACATGATGGTCGATGTGAGATGCAGTGAGGGATATTTGTCAGGGACTCCTTGAAATGTTCAGATGGAACTCCTCTGTTCTGTTTATCAGGGATAGTCTCTGTACAATACAAGCTTGGGCAAGTGATTGTCATCCAGCTGGACAATGTAACCTATCCCTTTTTGGACTTCACTGTTTGTGATACAGTCCTGCTGGTGAATCCTCAGGTTGCTGTGGAGGTGATATAGGACTTATGACTTGGTGCCATACAGAAGGATGGTGAGGACGAAAGCTTTGTACACTGAATTTAGTCAGTAAATTAAGACTGTGATTGTTCCACACTCATTTGTAGAGTTAGCCAAATAGGTTATTTGCTTTGAAAAGACTATTGTCCACTGAAATAACTGCACAGAGGTCAGGTCTGTCACCAAGTCACCCTTTATTTACGAGTGCACAGCAACACTGACTGTAGTCAGCCAGCCGGGAGTCACTCCTTAATTGAGGAGATTTAAATCTCCTGGTTATACAGGAAGAGGAAAACTTGCACTCTCTGTCGGTGAATCAAACTGCTGCCGCAGCAGCAAGAGCACTTCACCCTAATCACCCCCACAACCAGGGAAGGGTTTTTTTTTTGTCTGTCAAGACATTCCCGATTGGCCCAGGTTTACAACCCCAATCAAGATCTTCGTAGTTGAGGTTCACCTAGTTTCAATCACTACATCCCTTCCCAGCTAAGACCAGGGTTGTAGTCCTGGTATTTTGCTTGTTGCTTCTCCTGCAATGTTTTCACCTTAGGTTCGGTTCCTCTGATTCTAAATTCCATTGAATATAATCCCTGTCTACCCAGTCTCTCCTCATAAGTCAACCTCCTCAATTCCGGAACCAAACTTGTGAACCTCCTCTGCACCTCTCCTAGTGCCAATACATCCTTTCTCAAGTAAGGAGACCAAGATTGCAAGCAGTACTCCAGGTGTGGCCTCACCAGCACCCTATATAGCTGCAACATGACCTCCCTGCTTTTAAACTCAATCACTTTAGCAATGAAGGACAAAATTCCATTTATCGTCCTAATTAAGGACCTGCAGACCAACTCTCTGTGATTCATCCACAAGGACACCCAGGTCCCTCTGCACAGCAGCACGCTGCGACTTTTTACCATTCAAGTAATAATTTTTTTACTTTAATTCCAAACAAAATGGATGACTTCACATTTATTTACATTGTATTCCATCTGCTAGACCTTTGCTTACTCACCTAAAGTATCTATGTTCCTCTGCACACTTTGCTCTGCCACTCATCTTAGTAATCCATTTCAGACTCTGAGGGTTCCTCGACACTAGATGGAAGGGGAGAACCTATGATTTCTGACAGGCTTCCTGGCTGTTCTGATGGGCCAAATATGCTTTGCTCCGGCCCTGTTTGCAAGGTAACAGATTTCAGGTGATCCACATGTTTGTTCAGGATTTTATCATCTATCCAAACTTTGTAAGTTATGGGACCTGATCTCGCGTCAACCCCGCCTTATCCTTACAGGCCATTCCCATGGAACTGGCACCAAACTTCATCCACTGAATTAAATTATCCATCTCACTTAGAGGCAGCATGTGGCCGGCATTAGCGTTCCTGCTGCTGTTTGACCAACACCCACCGCTTCACCTGCCCCTCCGCCACCGCACCCAACCCCCCCCTCCCCGCCACGACCCGAGATCTGGGATTATCAGGTGGACCCTTCTTTCCACTAGACTATTGAACAATGGATGGTATGGATCCATCCTTATGTGCTGAATTCCATTGGACTTCAGGAAATATTCAAATTCCCTGGTATAAAATGACATCCCATTGTCAGTGACCAATACATCTGGGTGTCTGTGTATTGCTCACAGCTTCACAATCGTCATCCCTGAGTTTACTGAATGAACTTTATGCAAGTCCAATCACTTTTTTGGGCATCCATAATGACCAGGAACATTGAGTCCACAAAAAGGCCAGCATAGTCGACATGAAATGGAGTCCAGAGTTTTCCTGGCTATTCTCACAAAAGAGGGGGAAGCTGCTGATGGCAACTTTTGTCCTTGTTGGCACTCTGGGCACTGTCCCACCAACGCAGCGATGTCAGCATTCAATCCTGGCCACCAGGCAGTTTCTTGCCAGCATCATCATCTTGGAAACCCCAAGATGACCTTTGGTGGAGTTTGGCCAGTATCTGGCAGTGACTTTTACTCGAGACCTTTACTCCTCTCCACAGTAACATGCTGTTCTCAATGGTGATTTGGTATTGCTGGGTCCAAAAAGGTTTCAATCTTGGTTGCAATGGCCCTTCTGTTTCCCCCATTACCAGCAGCTGTTTATGCTTGGCTAGGACCAGATCTTTGTGCTCACAGTTGTATATTGTGAGTGGTGACTGGAAAAGTGTGTCCAGAAATTTTCAAACTAAAATGGACTCTTTCATGGAAGGCACCATCGATGGAGTATCTGCCAGTGGGAGGTGGCTCAAGGCATCTGCATTAGCCACTCAAATTTCTGGACAGTGTTCCAGCTTATATTCGTACACAGTGGGAATAAGAACCCAGCACTGAAGTTATGGGAGGCACTGTCTTGTCTTCCTTCAGTTCCCCTAACAGGAGTTTGTGATCTGTTACTACGATGAATTCCCATCCATAAAGGTACTGGTGGAACTTTCTCACACCAAAGCTGACCACCAAACCTTCGAATTAGAATTCCTACAGTGTGGAAACAGGCCTTTCAGCCCAACAAGTCCACACCGCCCCTCCAAAGAGTATCCCACCCAGACACATTTACCCCTGACTAATGCACCTAACCTACACATCCACGAACACTATGACAATTTAGCATGGCCAATTCACTGAACCTGCACATCTTTGGACTGTGGGAGAAAACCAGACCACTCAGAGGAAACCCATGCAGACACGGAGAGAATGTGCAAACTCCCCGCAGACAGTCACTCGAGGCTAGAATCAAACCCAGGTTCCTGGCACTGTGAGGCAGCAGTGCCAACCACTGAGCCACCATGCCTTCCTGCTCTATTTGGGCATATTTGCATTTGGCATCAGCCAAAGTCCACGAAGCATACGCTATTGGGCGTTTCTTTCCACTGAGCCACCAGTGAGCCAACACTACCCTGATACCATACGAGGAGGCATTGTGTGTCAGCATTACTTCTTGCTTCAGATCATAGTGGGCCAACACCTTAGAGGGCAATAGTTGCTTTTCATTTCCTTCAGGACTACTTCTTGACTACTCAGCCATTTCCAAGCCTGACCTTTATTTCAATAGAGGGTGTAAGGGTGGAAAGGTGGAGGCTAGGTTATGTATGAACTTTGCACAATAATTCACTAACCCAAGGAAAGACCTGAGCGCTAGTATAGATGTGGAAGCTGGTGCTCCTTTGATCACCCTCAGTTTCTCTTCCAAGAGGTGTAACCCAGTTTTGTTGACTCCAATGCAAGTAGGTCACTTGAGGTGCCTGGAACACACATTTTTCCCTTCTAAACCATACACCCTGCTGTGAGAAACATTTAAGCACGATGTCCAAGTTCTCAAAAGTGTTCTTCATTGGTCTTCCCCATTATTAGTATGTCATCCAGATAAATGACAACCTGGGGTAGCCCTTTTAAAATGTTTTCCATGGTCCGCTGGAAAAGGGTGTGAGCTGATGATACCCCAAATGACAGTCTTGTATATTGACATAAACCTTTATGGGTATTAAAAGTAGTGTACTCCTGGGACTCTTCATCTAGTTATAATTGCAGGTAGGTGTGCCTCATGTCCAGCTTTATCAAGGGCTAGTCCTCCTGCCAAATTTCTGTACAATCCTCTACACAAGGGGTCAGTTCAGCTGCGAGAAGTGGTTTGCCGGTTGCTTAAAATCCTCAAAAAGGTGGACTGAGCCATCAGCCCTCACAATCAGTACAACTGGTGCTGCCCATTCTGTGGGAGGAAACTAGAGCACCTGGAGGAAACCCACGCAGACATGGGGAGAATTTGCAAACTGCACTAGTTTGATGATTCCTTCACTCTCCCACCTCCTGATTCCTGCCTCTACTTTTGCTTGCAAGGCAAATGGTACTAGGCAGGCCTTGCAAAATCCCAGAATTAAGACCATAAGACATAGGAGTGGAAGTAAGGCAATTCGGCCCATCGAGTCCACTCCGCCATTCAATCATGGCTGATGGGCATTTCAACTCCACTTACCCGCATTCTCCCCGTAGCCCAAATTGTGTCCTAGTTAACACATAATGTGGCTTTGGTCCCTTTGTGCTTCCTGAAATACTCCTGTGTTTCACTGAGGCAGCCAGCTTCCAATGCAAAATTGTTGAACCAATTTAGGTAAATCTTTCTCAACTAATTCCCCTGCAGCAGGCTTGGGCCCAACTCTTTTACTGCCATCAGTGCTACTGCACCAGCTGCTTCTCATAGGAGAGTGGAATTGAAGTCGTACCCTTAATCTGCAATGGTTCCCCAGTGTATGTTCTCAGTCTGGCTAAGGTCTTGCGCAAGCTTAAAGGTTGGACCCTGAGTGAATCTTGTAAAAGACAGATTCTGCAACCACAGATACAGCTGGTATCGACCTCCATGGGAACTGGGTGACCATTTCACCAGAGCCCAATTTTAATTGACTCTGACTTGGGTGTCACTATGCAATTTAAATATTTCAACCCACATGTAGGGGAATGTTCCAAGGTCTGCACTCTCCTGGGTACTGGCCCTATGAGTTTTCCTACTCAAGTCAGGCCTTTAGGACTCCTTTACTGTCTCAAGTCTGCATTCCAGCAGCAATTACAATGGCTTGCCAGCCCAGATCCTGAAGAACGTTTTAGCCACAAGGCCAAGGATCGGCTTTGTTGTGGGTTCTGCCGTGGCTTGGCCCCAGGTCCCTCTGATCAGAACATGCTTTAAGTGGGGCTCTGCAATTGACTATACTCAAGTGGTATTTCCCAAACTCACTTGAACAGGTGAGGGTGTCCACTTCTGTTAGGATGCCCTTGTAATTCCCATGTTCCACTTGTTGCATTTTCTATTGACATGACCAGCTGTAGTGCTTGCTTGAAGTCCAGTTGGGCTTCAGCTAGTAGGTGCTTCTGCATGGTTACGTCATTGCTCCCATGTACTAAACATCCCTCCAGCATCTCATTCAAGGTTAACCCAAAATCACATGCCAGTTGTCATAACCTTGTCAAAAATCCCAATACAGATTTCCCCCACTCTCTAACAGTTGAATAAAACCAATAGCATCTCAGAATTAGAGGAGATTTGGGGTCATAATATTCCTTAGCCAAATCTATTAATTCTTGCAAGGTTTTACTGTCTGATGCCTCTGGGAAAGTTAAGCCCCTTTTAACTAAAAATGTTGTGAGTCCACATGCAGTCAGGATTACTTGTTATTTTTTGTCTGCCCCAATGTCTTTTCCCTGGAAAAAATATCACATTCTTTCCACATACTGACCAAGTCTTTGACAGCAGGGTCAAATGATTCAGGCTTCCCAAATAGAGGCATGATGCCAGAAAGGTTAACCCAACTCCAAGGTGACAGTTACAAGAGAATGTTCTTCAGGTATGTTCTGCTTTCTCCCTAACCTTGTCATCAAACCTGCTGACAAAGGGGGTGCTGTTTTCGTCTGGTGTACTGACCTCTACCTTGCAGAGGCTGAGTGCCAACTCTCAGATTCTTCCTCTTGCCTCCCCCTGGAGCATGACCACACCACTGAGCATCAAGCCATTGTCTCCAATACCGTGACAGACCTCATTTCCTCTGGATACCTCCCCCCCACAGCTTCCAACCTCATAGTCTCCCAACCCTGGACAGCCCGTTTCTACCTACTCCCCAAACTCCACAAGAAGGACTGTCCCAGCAGGCCCATTGTGTCAGCATGCTCCTGCCCCACTGAACTTATTTCCTCCGACCTTGACTCCATCCTTACCCCTCTGTTCACTCCCTACCCACCCACATTTGGGATTCCTCTGATGGTCTGCGACACATTGACAGCTTTCAATTCGTAGGCCCTAACCACCTTCTATTCAGCATGGATGTGCAATCTCTTTACACCTCCATCCCACACCAAGACGGCTTGAAAGCTTTTCACTTCTTTCTCGAAAAGAAGCCCAAACAATCTCCATCCACCACCACTCTCCTCCGCCTGGCTGAACTTGTTCTCTCTATCAACAACTTCTCCTTCAACTCATCCCATTTTCTCCAAATCAAAGGTGTAGCAATGGGTACCCCCATGAGTCCTAGCTATGCCTGCCTTTTCATGGGGTATGTGGAACATTTCTTGTTCCAGGCCTACCCGGGGTCCCCTCCCACAACTGCTTTATCGGTACATTGAGGACTATTTCGTTGCGGCTTCACGCTCTCGTCCTGACCTGGAAAAATTCATAAACTTAGCTTCCAGTTTCCATCCCTCCATCACCTTCACCTGGTCCATCTCCGACACTTGCCTTCCTTTCCTTGACCTTTCTGTCTCCATTTCCGGCAATAGTCTATCCACTAATATCCATTACAAGCCCACTGACTCCCACAGCTATCTGGACTACAGCTCTTCTCACCCTACGTCCTGTAAGGAGTCTATCCCTTTCTCTCATCTCCTTCGCCTCCGCTGCATTTGTTCCGATGAGGCCACTTTCCAAAGTGGTGCTCTTAATGTGTGCTCCTTCTTCTCCAACCGTGGCTTCCCACCTACAGTTGTTGACAGGGCTCTCGACAGCATGCGGCCCATCTCCCATGCCATGACCCTCACCCCCTCCTTTCCCTCCCAGAGCAAGGATAGGGTCCCTCTTGTTCTCACCTTTCACTCCACCAGCCTTCACATGCAAAGAATAATCCTCCACCATTTTTGCCAACTCCAACATGACGCCATCACTAAACACATCTTCCCCTCCCTCTCCCTGTCTGCATTCCTCAGAGATCGTTCCCCCCGGGACAACCTAGTCCACTCCTCCATCACACCTAATACCTCTCCCATCATACACGGCACCTTCCCATGCAATCGCAGAAGGTGCAACACCTACCCCTTTACCTCTTCCATGCTCACCATCCAAGGCCCCAAACACTCATTTCAGATTAAGCAGCGTTTCACTTGTACCTCTTTCAATTTGGTCTATTGCATTCGTTGCTCCCAATGTGGTCTCCTCTACATTGGAGAGACAAAATGCCGACTGGGTGATCGCTTTGCCGTGCACCTTCGGTCTCTATGCAATCAGGTCCTGGACCTTCCCGTGGCTTGCCACTTCAACACACAATCCTGCTCCCATGCCCACATGTCTGTCCTTGGCCTGCTGCAATGTTCCAGTGAAGCTCAATGCAAACTGGAGGAACAGCATCTCATCTTCCGACTAGGCACGTTACAGCCTGCCGGTCTCAACATTGAGTTCAACAACTTCAGATGATTATCCCATCTCGACCCCTCTGTTTTCATTCTGCTCCATAATTTAATTTCATGTATTTATTTATTTATTTTCACTGTTCTGTACCTCTTATTTCTTGATTGTCTCCCTTTCTCTTGCTCCCCACTCTCTCATCACTTTTTTCCTCTCCTCTTCCCCCTTTGCTACCCTTCTCCCCTGTTTTCCATTTTGCCTCTGCTTCATCCATCCCCCCCCGTCTCCCATGTATTTTGTCACATAGCACTGGCTTCAGCCTTGGTCATTCACAGCTCCTAACCTCCCTATAATCTCTCTTTGCACTGTCATTATCACCCCTTTATTGCTACCTTTGCTTCTGGAGCCATGACTCACCTCTCAGCCTCGTATAAATACCTCCCTATTTCTCCCTTTTTGTAGCTTTGACAAAGGGTCAGTTAGACTTGAAACATCAGCTCTTTTCTCTCCTTACAGATGCTGCCAGACCTGCTGAGATTTTCCAGCATTTTCTCTTTTGGTTTCAGATTCAGCATCCGCAGTAATTTGCTTTTATTCTGCTTTCTCCTGTTGCTACTGAAATAACTGCACAGAGGCGGGGTCCCATCATCAAATCATCCTTTATTTACTAGTGCACAGTTCACACTGACTGTGGCCAGCTCAGAGTCAGTCCTCTGAATTGAGGAGATTCTAATCTCCTGGTTACCTATATATATTTTCTCCGTTTTCTCAAGGAAAAGGAATAAAACCAGCAGTGCCACTTGATGTCAGCCAATGTAAAGTCAGTTCAGCAACACACGGGCTGTGGCCAGCCAGTTCAGAGTCAGTGCTCAACTGAGGACATTCTAATCTCCTGCTTCTATTGGTCAGCCAAGTCTTTCCTGATTGGCCCCAATCAAGAACCTCATAGTCAATGAGGCCCACCTGGTTCTAATCATTACAAACTTCTTGTGAATATGCCTTCTCATTTTTCCCCAGGTGCTGCTTCTTTATTGTCTACAATTCTGCCATACAGCTTATGTTCTCAAGTTAGCTCCTGTTGCTACAAGGGTCACTAAGACATATGAATTAGTTCAACACGCGGCTAGACATCGAGCATTTCTTCCGCCAACAGACTCCCATATGAATTACTATGTCCTGTTATCCCAGAAGTTTACAGTTGATCCCTTTACGATTTACGCAGTCTCTTAAAAATCTTTTTCAAACAATCTTAAAAATGATCCATTTTGGCCTCCTCCAATATCACACTCTTCAACCAATTTGATTCACTCCACGTGATATTCGGAAATGACTGGAGGGATTGGATGCAACAAAGGCTGTCGGTCCTGGTAACGTTCCTGTGGTATACTGAAGACTTCTACTCCAGAATATACCATGCGACTAGCTAATCTGTTCCAGAAGAGTAAAACACTGGCATCCATCTGATAATGTGAAAAATTAACCAAATAGATTCTGAAAGCAGAAGAAATCCAACTTGGCCAAATACAGTCATGGGGTGGCACAGTGGCTCAGTGGTTAGCACTACTGCCTCACAGTACCACGGTCCCAGGTTCAATTCCAGCCTCGGGTGGAGTTTGCACATTCTCCCCGTGTCTGCATGGGTTTTCTCCAGGTGCTCCAGTTTCCTCCCACAGTCCAAAGATGTGCAGGTTAGGTGAATTGGCCATACTAAATTGCCCATAGTGTTAGGTGCATTGGTCAGAGGGAGGTGGGTTACTCTTCAGAGGGCCGGTGGTGGACTTGTTGGGCCGAAGGGCCTGTTTCCACACTGTAGTTAATCTGCTCTAAACAATCTATCAATCTACTTTACTTAATCAGTAAAGTGATGGAAGGGGCTATCAATGGTGCTGTCAAGGAGTCTTGCAAACTAATAATCTGCTCAATGACTGTCAGTTTGGATTCTACCAGAGCCACTTGTCTCCTGACTTCATTGCAGGCTTGATTCAAAAATGGGTAAAAGAAGTGGGTGAGAGTGAGTGCCCTTGATTTCGAGGTAGCCTCGCTGGTAGACCTAGCACAAAGGAAGATGGTACAGTGTGAGTAGTGTGTACCATGTACAAAATGCATTACAGCAAATCACCTCTGATAGCATCTTCTAAACATACAGTCTGTACTATCCCAAAGGACAAATATAGCCAAGTTGCCCTGAAAGCAATTCCCCATTCTGACTTGGAACTATGTTATTATTCCTTCAATGCCGTGGGACAAATTCCAGGATCTCCCTTCTAACTGCACAGTTGTTGCTCCTAAATCCCAAGGTCATAGTGAACAAAGAAGGCAACTCACCACCACTTTCTTAGGGGCAATGAGGTATGGGCATTAAATGCTGGCCTAGCCACCACTATCCACTTTGCACGAATGAATAGAAATTAATTACACAATCCACTTTATAAAGAAATTACTGATTTTCCCACATGTAATGTGTCTGGGCCAAAGATCATCACAACCACTGACAGAAGTTAGAAAAATGATCCCTTAGATAATTTCTAGTAATTATTTTTTGAAAAATCTTCTATGCATGTATTTGTGATGAATGGATTGCCACTGACATTAGAATTGGAGAGAAAATTGAAATGGGTCGGAATGTGAGATAGAATGAATGACTGTAATTAAACAGAAAATACAAAGTGACATTTACTGAGCAGTTTACTGAGGTTGCTAAAGGTCTTGAACTTTGATTGTAACCTGCAAATATTGCTTGCGTTTATTTATTTGATTATTTTGTTGGCCTATACATATATTCTAAAACAATAAAAATGTGAGAAAAACAAAACTGATGGATAAATAATTAGACTACTGACTATATCTGTAATCTGTAATCATGTATTTGTGGAATCTTAGAGCACAGAAAGCAGTCAATTGAAACGGTTATCAAATTACTCCCAGTTTCTCTGCTCTTTCCCCAGTGCCTTGTAAGAACAAGAACTTCTGCCTGTTAAAACCACAACATCATAACCTGTCCTAAATTAGTGCAACTTTACACCCCTTTATGTGAAAGTAATCATAAGGAACAAACAACAAATAATTATAAACTTGCAACTCAATGAAACAAACAACATGTAGAAAGTTAGAACTTCCAAAATCTCCTTTAAAGAAAGCCTCCTTTAAACGTCAAACTCAGTGACAGATCTTGTGTGCACTACTTGATGTAACAAGCCCTTACATGCATAAAAACAAACGCTTTGTAACCTAATGACATTGTGTTGCTATCAGATCATATCTAAAGCATAAAAGCAATACTGCTGGGTGTAAATATTCATTTATTTAGGCCATTAGGATGTGCTTGCTGCTGTGACATCATTTTTCTTTCTGTTTAAATTGTGGTTACAGAGTTAGCCTTAGATTTAATTCCTTCATTCAGATGCTATAGCAATCCAAACGTACACAACATAAATCTTTCTATTTCAGATGGCTTGTCCCCATGAAACTGGGCAGCAACTTAAACACATTTCTTTGATGGACTTGGAGAGATATAATAGTAAACCATTTTAAATATCCTCTTTTCAGCTGTCCTTACTGCCTGCTGTTACAATTGTCAGGGCTAGTAGTCTATTCTATAGTTGGGCCATTATATGGGAGCTGATAGCAATATTGTTTTTTTCTTCTAATTGGGCGATAAACTTTTTAAAATATCAATGATACCATCAACTTCTCACAGATATTTATTTATAACAAGTACCAGGCAAAACTAGAAATTACAAGTTCAGAACTTCAATGAGTTATCATGAGTTTGTTGACTGCTTTCTGGGTTATCTTTTCTCATACACCTCTGGGACACCCGGACCAACCAACCCAACCACCCTGTAGCTCAACATTTCAATTCCCCCTCCCACTCCACCAAGGATATGCAGGTCTTTGGACTCCTCCATCGTCAGACCACAGCGAAACGACGGTTGGAGGAAGAACGCCTCATCTTCCGGCTAGGAACCCGCCAACCACAAGGGATGAACTCGGATTTCACCAGTTTCCTCATTTCCCCTCCCCCCAGCCTGTCTCAGTCAAATCCATCAAATTCAGCACCGCCTTCCTAACCTGCAATCTTCTTCCCGACCTCTCCGCCCCCACCCCAATCTGTCCTATCACCCTCACCTTGACCCTTTTTCCACCTATCACATTTCCGACGCCCCTCCCCCAAGTCCCTCCTCCCTATCTTTTATCTTAGCCTGCTGGACAAACTTTCCTCATTCCTGAAGAAGGGCTAATGCCCGAAACGTCGATTCTCCTGTTCCCTAGATGCTGCCTGACCTGCTGCGCTTCTCCAGCAACACATTTCCATATCTTTTCTCATAACCCTGTCTAGGATTAGATGAGACTTGAACCCAGGATTCCTGGCGCAAGGATGGTGGCACGACTAAAATATCACAAGAGTCATAGAGTCTTCAGCACGGAAACAGGCCCTTTGGTCCAATGTTATAACATGGGGTAGGCCCTCCCCCACCCTCCCCGACTAATTTAACTCAGCAAGCAGAAAAGATTTATCCCATGCTGTCATCTGTGCAAATTCGAGAGGCACAGAACTATCCCAAAAGTCACTATTTAAAAATTAACAACTTTATTTTTTAAAGTCTAACAGAATTGTTAACTAATAACTGTTTATAACTTATTTACCTAAACCTATCTTTTATCTTCCCCTCAACAATACTGGTCCGATAAATCCCCAATTAAGATTTACAGAAAAATTCAAATTTCAAAACCAGCCAGCTGTCGAATCTTGTCTTTGTATCTTCCTCTGTCTTCTTTACTTCTTCTTAGGACTTCTGTTTCACGAGTCAATGATAGATAAAGGTACCTTTGAGTGAGCTATTTTCTGGGCAGTGTGCATATGTTGGTGGCTTAGCAGTTCTCCTCCAACTGTTCAATTTTTCCTGGTCTTACACCCCCAAAGTGTACTTGGAGTATTGTGTACAGTTCTGGTCACCGCATTATAAGAAGGATGTGGAAGCTTTGGAAAGGGTGCAGAGGAGATTTACTAGGATGTTGGCTGGTATGGAGGGAAGGTCTTACAAGGAAAGGCTGAGGGACTTGAGGCTGTTTTCGTTAGAGAGAAGAAGGTTGAGAGGTGACTTAATAGAGACATAGAAGATAATAAGAGGGTTAGATAGGGTGGACAGGGAGAGCCTTTTTCCAAGAATGGTGACGGCGAGCATGAGAGGGCATAGCTTTAAATTGAGGGGTGATAGATATAGGACAGATGTCAGAGGTAGTTTCTTTACTCAGAGAGTAGAAAGGGTATGGAATGCTTTGCCTGCAACGATAGTAGATTCGCCAGCTTTAAGTACATTTAAGTCATCATTGGACAAGCATATGGACGTACATGGAATAGTGTAGGTTAGATGGGCTTCAGATGGTATGACGGGTCGGCGCAACATTGAGGGCTGAAGGGCCTGTACTGCGCTGTAATGTTCTATGTTCTATGTAAAGCATCGGATCATTTCATTGGTTTTAATATTGTCAAAATACCAAATTCAAACTTGATTGGAGTTTAGTATCTTGAGGCATAATTTAAACTGATTGGCTGAATTTGAATTTGTTTTTGACTCATAACTCATAACAACCCAGGTACTGCTAGCTGCTTGACCAAATGTTACACTGTAAATTCTCCAGTACTCTGTGTGCTTGCTAAGTCGTTCAACTCTCTTAAAGGTATAGTATACCTCTATACTTTCATAACACTAACTAGTCAGTGATGAGCAGATATCCTAAAGTAATCTAGTCCCATTTGCCATATAATCTAGTCCATATCCTTCTAAATTCTTCCTATTCATGTACCCATCCAGATGCCTTTTAAATGTTGTAATTGTATCAGCCTCCACTACTTTCTCTGGCAGCTCGTTCCATACACGCACCATCCTCTGAGTGAAAAGAATTGCCTTATAGGTCCTTATATGTCTTTCCCCTCTCACCTTAAACCAATGGTCTCTAGCTTTGGACTCCCCCACCTGAGAGAAAAGACCTTGTCTATTTACCCCATTCATGCCCCTCATGATTTTATAAACCTCTGTAAGGTCACCTCTCATCCTCCAATGCTCCAGGGAAAAAGCCCCAGCCTCTTCAGCCTCTCTCTACAGCTCAAACTCTGCAAGCCCCGCAACATCTTTGTAGATCTTTTCAGAATCCATTCAAGTTTAACAACATCTTTCCTATAGCAGGGAGACCAGAATTGCAGGCAGTATTCCAAAAGTGGCCTAAACAATGTCCTGTACAGCTGCAACATGACCTCCTAACTCCTGTACTCAATGCACTGACAAATAAAGGCAAGCATACCTTTGCCTTCAAGGAACTATGGACGTTCATCCAAGATCTCTTTATTCCGCAACATTGCCCAGGAGCCTACCATTAAGTGTGTATGTCCTGCCTTGATTTGCCTTTCCAAAATGCAACACCTCACATTTATCTACATTAAACTCCATCTGCTATTCTTTGGCCAATCGGCCCTTCTGATCAAGGTTCATTTGTACTCTGAGGTAACCTTCTTCACTGTCCACTACCCCTCCAATTTCGGTGTCATCTGCAAACTTACTAACTATACCTCCTACGTTCAAACCCAAATCATTTATATAATTGATGAAAAGCAATGGACCCAGCACAAATCCTTGTGGCACACTGCTGATGACAGGTTTGAAGAGTAACCCTGTACCACGACCCTTTTTTTCCTACCTTTGAGCCAAATGATTAGCTCTCCTTGAAGACCACATGATCAAACCTTGCTAACCAGTCTACTATGAGGAACCTTGCTGAGCGCCTTGCTGAAGTACATATAGACCCTGCCTTCGTCAATCTTCTTTGTCACTCCTTCGCAAAACTCAGTCAAGTTAGTGAGACACGATTTCCCATGCACAAAGCCCTTCTGACCATCCCTAATCAGTCCTTGCCTTTTCAAATACGTGTTAATCCTGTCCCTGAGAATTCCCTCTAACAATTTACTCACTACTGATGTTAGGCTCACTGGCCTGTAGTTCCCTGGCTTTTCCTTATCACCTTTCTTAAATAATGACACCATATCAGCCACTCTCCAGTCTTCCTGCACCTCACCCATGACTAACAATCACTTCCCTAGCTTCCCACAAAGTTCTGATCAGTTCCCAGGGAATTATCTATCTTTATGCATTTTAAAATGTCCAGCACCTCTTCCTCTGTAATATGGACACATTCAAGATATCACTATCTACTTCACCAAATTCCCTAGCTTCTATGTTCTTCTCCATGGTAAATACTGACGTGAAATACTCCTTTAGTATCTTACTCATTTCCTGCAGTTCCACACATAGACAGCCTTGTTGATCTTTAAGGAGTCCTATCTCCTCCCTAGTTACTCATTTATCCTTAATGTATTTGTAGAATCTCTTTGGATTCTCCTTAACTCTCTTTGCCAAAGTTCTCATGTTCCCACTTAGCCCTCTTGATTTCCCTTTGAGTATACTCCTATTGCCTGTGTACCCCTTGAGGATTCACTCAATCCTAGCTAGATATACCTGACATATACCTCCTCCTTTTTCTGATCAAAGCCTCAATTTCTCTCGTCATCCAGCATTCCCTACACCTATCAGCGTTTTTCAGTACTGGTGTCCTTTCCATTCTGCTTTGAAAATAAACCAGTTAATCATCAGTTCATCTTCTATGTGATGCCTAGAATGGTATACAGATGATGGGAAGTGGTAGTCACTTGAGTCCACATAAAAATAATTACATGTTTTCAAAATACGATAAAAATAAATATATTGAGTGGTTGAGTTAGGAGGTGTAATATTTTTCAGAGATGTTATGACATCTCTCTGGAGCAGGTGAAATTTGAAGCCAGAACTCCTGAATGAAGAGGGACATGACCACTGCACTATGAGAACCTCAACTTAGGAGGTATGCTATGTTTAACTCTTTGAATACATCCATGTAAAGACTATACATATAGAGTCATAGAGATGTACAGCACGGAAACAGACCCTTTGGTCCAACTCGTCCATGCCGACCAGATATCCCAACCCAATCTAGTTCCACCTGCCAGCACCTTGCCCATATCCCTCCAAATCCTTCTTATTTATATACCCAACCAGATGCCTTTTATATGTTGTAATTGTACCAGCCTCCACCACTTCCTCTGGCAGCTCATTCCATAATCGCACCACCCTCTGAGTTTAAAAGTTGCCCCTTAGGTCTCTTTTATATCTTTCCCCTCTTACCCTAAACCTATGCCCTCTAGTTCTGGACACCGCCACCCCAGTGAAAATACTTTTTCTATTTGTCCTATCCATGCCCCTCATGATTTTATAAACCTCTATAGTCTCCGATGCTCCAGGGAAAACAGCCCTACCCGATTCAACTTCTCCATATAGCTCAAATCCTCCAACCCTGGCAACATCCTTGTAAATCTTTTCTGAACCCTTTCAAGTTTCACAACATCTTTCCAATAGGAAGGAGATCAGAATTGCACGCAATATTCCAACAGTGGCCTAACCAATGTCCTGTACAGCCGCAACATAACCTCCCAACTGCTATACTCAATACTCTGAAAAGCATACTTAATACTATCCTATCTGCGACTCCACTTTCAAGGAGCTATGAACCTGCACTCCAAGGTCACTTTGTTCAGCAATACTCCCTTGGACTTTACCATTAAGTGTGTATAAGTTCTGCTAAGATTTGCTTTCCCAAACTGCAGCACCTCACATTTATAAATACTATGGCTACAGAATAGGCCAGAGATCAGGGATCCTATAGTGAGTAACTCATCTCCTACCTTCCTAAAGCTTGTCCTCTACAAGTCACAAGTCAGGAGGATATTAGAATACCTCCACTTTCCTGGATGGGTGCAGATCCAACAACATTCAAGATGATTGATACCAGCCAGGACAAAGCAACCCAGTTTGATTGACATCACATTCACAAAATACACTCCTCCCACCACTAACACTCAATATCAGTAATGTGTACTATCTACAAGATACACTGCAAAGATTCACCAAATATCCTTAGTCGGCACCTTCAAAACCCATGTCCATTACAGTATAGAAGGACAAGGACAGCATATACATGATAATGCCATCATGTGCAAGTTTTGCTCCTAGTCACTTACCATCCTGAATTGGAAATAGATTGCTACTCCATCTTTGACATAGAATCATAGAATCCCTATGGTGTAGAAGCAGGCCATTCGGCCCAATGAGTCCACATTGACCCTCCAAAGAGCATCTCACCCAGATCCACCCCGTCCCTGTAATCCTACATTTTCCATGGCTGATTCACCTAATCTGCACATCCTGGACACTACAGGGCAATTTAGCACGGCCAATCCAACTAACCTGCACATCTTTGGACTATGGGAGGAACTGGTGCACCTGGAGGAAATCCACGCAGACATATGGTGAATGTGCAAACTCCGCACAGTTGCCCAAGGGTGGAATTGAACCCAGGACACTGGCACTGAGAGTCACTGGAACAAAATCCTGTAAATCCCTCCCTACCAGATTTGTGGGTCTACATTGTAAAGACTACATTTTTTTCTCCGTATTTTTGATTGTGGTCAAATGGAAAAAGGATTGTTTTAAAATAAGACTGTGGAAAGAATTGCGGCAATTTTGAAACAAAGTCTTGGGAGCTCATTGGGAGTTGTGTTTACACTGCTGCTAACGCAAGCAGTGGGAGAATTGAGATAAGATGCAAGGCACTGGGTGTGTAATTCAGCTGGCAAAAGTTGGCTGATTGATTTGTGTTGTTGTGATCAGATGTGAATAGGAGAGGTCACCAGCTTGATCTCTAATTGGTTCCTGGGCAGCTCGTGTGTGTTTGGGATACAGTAGCAGTATTTTGAGGAGAAAGTGAGGTCTGCAGATGCTGGAGATCAGAGCTGAAAATGTGTTGCTGGAAAAGCGCAGCAGGTCAGGCAGCATCCAGGGAACAGGAGAATCGACGTTTCGGGCATAAGCCCTTCTTCAGGAATGACAGGAGAATCGACGTTTCGGGCATAAGCCCTTCTTCAGGAATGATTCCTGAAGAAGGGCTTATGCCCGAAACGTCGATTCTCCTGTTCACTGGAGGCTGCCTGACCTGCTGCGCTTTTCCAGCAACACATTTCCAGCAGTAGCAGTATTTTGTTGAGACTGAAAGAAGCAGTCTATATCACTCTGGAGCAAAGTAACTCAAGCCTGGGACAGTTGTTATTCTTTCCCACTATTTGTTAAATGCTGTTGCTTTTAACTAGTGACATGCAACAGAACAATTAGTTTGTTAATCGTGTGTCTTTGGCAAAGAACTGAGAATTTCCCAGGAAGGACTTGCAAAAACAGGAAGTCTTGGAAAAGGAATCACCTTATCTAAGCCTTGAACTGGAGCTAGTGAATTGTGCTTCCCCAGTTTTTTCCTCCACTAATAACACCAATGGTGTGTGTGTGGGTGGTTGTAGGAATTTTAATAGGGGTTTGAATTTTATCTAATAGAGTCATATGTTCCTAGTTCATAGATATTCACTTATGGTTAGAATTTACTTATTTGTAATAAATAACTGCTCTTGTTAAATATAGGAATGCACTCTCTCTTTCCTGTTAACCTGATTAGACAGGTAAATGGATTGTTCCTGTACTTTGATTAAATATTTGACTTTTGTGCCATCCATGGGATTAGTGGAATTTAAGAATCAGCACACTTTCCTAAATGGGTCATAACAACAAGAGCTACAGTGGTTCAAGGAGGCAGCTCACCAATACTTTCTCATTGACAATTATGGATAGAAACAAATACTGGCCCAACTACAATTCACATCTTTTGAACAATTTAAAAACAAGATTTACAATCATTTACCAAATGGACTTTTAGATTAAATAATCCAAGGGAACATGATAATTGTAGCATTCTTTTTTTTTAAAAAAATTAACGGATATAAACATTGCTGGTAGGGCCAGCACTTCTTAATTGTCCTTGAGTTGGTAATGCTGATTCACAAACAACCTGAGCTGTTACAAACTTTTCTTTAGGATTAGTTGTTACTCAGATTGATTAGGGTGAATTTTAAAACTCAAACACAGATGGCATGTGGTCAGGTAAAATGCCAAAAATATCAAAATAGGAAACACTTGCAGGTTTGGAGACTGGATAATGTACAAGTTGACAATTTAAATAGGAGGCTGGGAGCCTCTGATTTAATGTGTTTATCTACAGCTAGCCCAAGTTCAGAAGAAGTGTCACGGACTTGAAAGGTTAACTTTGTTTTCTCTTCACAGATGCTGCCAGACCTGCTGAATTTCTCCAGCAACTTCTACTACTAAAATATTTTTGGAACCCTATACCCAACATGACATCCAATTTGCTTATATAAATGGGACTACTTCCTGAGTCAGGCAATTGTCTTGGCTGCCGAGTAGAAGATGAGAAAAATGTTACAGGACTGGGGGCTGGTTGGTGTTTCTGTAATCCTATGTAATCCCTGCCAGTACATCCTCTTCCACTGATTCTGAAAAGTTTGCTATCAATCCAATCACATGGTCCTCAACAGAAGTAATTAATAATTTCATCAAAATTAGACACTTTTAATGTACTATTTATGATAGAGATTGACTCCAAGGTGCTAAGCTAAAAGCAGCATGATTCGCTTACAATCAAACTGCTAAATGAAGACTCCATAATTAAAGAAAGCAAATTATTCCAGTTGCTATTCATCCATCTCATCTTCCATTGTGCCTTTTCTTTGCAGGTGATAGTATCCCTGTCTGAAATGAAATACCCTGAAAGATGAGCAGTTTCTTTAGTTCAGTTCCCTCAGCTAAAGGTCACACTGTAAACCTCCACTGTGTTCTATTTCAAGCCCAGTTATCACAGTGAAGCTGTTGCTAGACGATAAAAGTGTAAAATTGTTAATTACCGCATTTATTTTTTTATTACATGAAATGAGTGAATGTTTGTTATGGTTATTCATTTGAGAAATAGTGAGGTTATATCTCCCAATTGTCAAATCACATTCTAAGGGAAAGGGAATAATTTAATATTGGATTGAGGACAGAATGGTTGGGGACAGGAGGGGCTGGCAAACAACCCTCCACAGCATGGTTTCTGTTTCACAGAATTCTACTGACTCTTCCTGCCGACAAGGTTCCCCATGGGAGACTGAGTGGCAAGGTTAGATCTCATAGAATACAGGGAGAACTAGCCATTTGGATACAGAACTGGCTCAAAGGTAGAAGACAGAGGGTGGTGGTGGATGGTTGTTTTTCAGACTGGAGGCCTGTGACCAGTGGAGTGCCACAAGGATCGGTGCTGGGTCCTCTACTTTTTGTCATTTACATAAATGATTTGGATGCGAGCATAAGAGGTACAGTTAGTAAGTTTGCAGATGACACCAAACTTGGAGGTGTAGTGGACAGCAAAGAGGGTTACCTCAGATTACAACAGGATCTGGACCAGATGGGCCAATGGGCTGAGAAGTGGCAGATGGAGTTTAATTCAGATGCAAGGTGTTGCATTTTAGGAAAGCAAATCTTAGCAGGACTTATACACTTAATGGTAAGGTCCTAGGGAGTGTTGCTGAACAAAGAGACCTTGGAGTGCAGGTTCATAGCTCCTTGAAAGTGGAGTCGCAGGTAGATAGGATAGTGAAGAAGGCGTTTGGGATGCTTTCCTTTATTGGTCAGAGTATTGAGTACAGAAGTTGGGAGGTCATGTACAGGACATTGGTTAGGCCACTGTTGGAATATTGCATGCAATTCTGGTCTTCTTCCTATCAGAAAGATGTTGTGAAACTTGAAAGGGTTCAGAAAAGATTTACAAGGATGTTGCCAGGGTTGGAGGATTTGAGCTATAGAGAGAGGCTGAACAGGCTGGGACTGTTTTCTCTGGAGCATTGGAGGCTGAGGGGTGACCTTATAGAGGTTTACAAAATCATGAGGGGCATGGATAGGATAAATAGGCAAAGTCGTTTCCCTGGGGTCGGGGAGTCCAGAACTAGAGGGCATAGGTTTAGGGTATGAGGGGAAAGATAGAGAAGAGACCCAAGGGGCAACTTTTTCACACAGAGAGTGGTACGTGTATGGAATGAGCTGCCAGAGGAAGTGGTGGAGGCTGGTACAATTGCAACATTTAAGAGGCATTTGGATGGGTATATGAATAGGAAGGGCTTGGAGGGATATGGGCCAGATGCTGGCAGGTGGAACTAGATTGGGTTGGGTTATCTGGTCAGCATGGACAGGTTGGACCGAAGGGTCTGTTTCCATGTTGTACATCTCTATGACCTCACAGGTGTAATCCACGTTAATGCAACCCAGGGCCCATTCCAACTGCCCGATTGTAGCTCTTCAGCGGCTCCACCCCTTCCCTGAACTCAACCCACTGGAGAGGCCACAATCCAGCAAGCTGCACAGCGTGATGTTCATCGGGCTTCTGCCTGGTGAGCAGATGAGTGGCTCTGCCTTGTGAGTACAGATTCCAAGAGAGGATTTAAAAGGTCAGTGCAATGAGAAGTCAACACTGGAACATGCATTCAATGCCTATATCAAATCTTCATAGTTTGAGAATGGAGAAATCTGTTTCCTTACATGTTAAATAAGAACCACCCTTCAGTCATTGGTAATGGACCAACCAGCAGTAAGGGTTTTGTTTTGCGTAGCAACCTGTGCTGCTGCTGTCACCTGACAAGTCTGCTGGCCAGCCAACTCTTGTTTTTGATAGCAATCTTTTGTTCTTGTCCTCCGAAGAGAATTATTACTATACAAGCAGCCGAGCAAGCTGCGGAGTTGCAGTTATTTCTTCGTCAGCAATATAACAGCAGACCAATAGGCAAGCTGACAAACAAGACTCTGGTTTCTTCAATCACACAGCGTGTCGTATCGGCAACGGCGGCAGTTCATGGGAGAGAAATGGATAGCCTGGGAGAATATCTGCAAGACCGAGTTCTAAAGAAAACTTATTTTCTTCTTAATGGGGAAGTCAGATCGTGTCAAATTTCTTAACTGCCTGTAGTTACTGTTGCTTGGAGTCCTGCGGCTGAAGAAGCTGGTGTGCTTTAATTGACTTTAACAAAAAAATGAAGCTTGCAGTGCTGGATCTGGGAACCATATTTGCAAACATTTTCAAGACTTCCGCCTCTCCTGTTGTCCCGCCAGCGGGTTCCTCCAACAGTGGACCATCAGTATCTTCAGCTAAAGCAACGCCTCTCACTTCTTCCTTGTTCAATGTCTCCGGGAAAGCCTCTGGACTTTCTGCAAGTGGCTCTGCTCCAGGCAGCCCTGCCACCGTCAAAAACAGCAGCACCTCTCTCCCAGCCTCGGCCACTGTGCCCAAGTCCGCCGGGCTGAGTACAGGGAGTGCAAATCAGATAGCAGCCCGGCCACTTCCGACCTCCAACCTGGCCGCTTTAAATGCAGTAAAACCCGTGCCAGCTCAGACCGGATCAAACAACAGCATCATTTCTGGCTCGGGAAGGTCCTCGGCATCCGTTGAGGATAGCGTTACGTGGAAACTGTCGAACAAGCAACATCCCATCACATTGCCCAACATCGGCGAGGAGGGGCTCACAGATACTGATTCAATAGAAAGTAGCAATGGAAAGTAAGGAGATTGCATTCTGATGGGGGAAGGGAGATTTTTTTTTTGTTAACTTTTCATTTTTAAAACGTAGATTTACTTTGACGAAGCCTGCTTTGCAGACGCTCCAAATTTCATGACCTATTCCCACTTGTTTCCCCACATCCAATGATCCCTTAAGCTCCATGACGCCGCCTTGGAGTCGTTTAGCTTTGATAGCTGTCTGTGGTAGTTGACGCCACAAGCTCACCCAACTCTGAGTGAAGAAATTTCTCCTCCTCTCAATCCTTTATAGTTTACCACGGAACCTTCAACCGGAGCTCATGGTTCTGGACTCCTTCCGGACCTTTCCTCCGTCGACCCTGTCCAGTCCTGACAGAATTTCACAGGTTTCTGTGAGATCCCCAAAGTTTTTAATGCCTCGCATTGGGCACGGTACTCCAGCGAGGCTAGATTTTTTTTTAACTGAAGGTTCACCATCACCACCTTGATTTTATATTCTCCCTTTTTTTAAAAAAAGAGAATCCCATGTGCCTCACTAACTACATCCTTAATCTGTCCTGTAACCATTAATGCTTTGTACGTGTACAAATCGAGGTGTTTCTCCCTCTGCACCCCCTTTAGGATTTATTTCACAGATAAGAGAAACCAGTGGATGTGGTGCATTTTGATTTTATCAAAATTTTTGTTAAGGACTCGCATAAGAGGGTGGCGTATATTGGGGGAAATATACTGCCATGGGTTATGAATTGGTTGACAAACCAGAAACACAGTAGGAATATTTTTTTCCTAATGGCGTAAAGAATACTGGGTGACTGGAGAAATTTTGGTTAAGAAGATGAAGGAGGCATATGTCAGGTATAATCAGGAGAAATCAAGTGAATCCTTAGAATATAAACGCAGTGGGAGTATACTTAATAGGGAAGTCAGGAGGGCAAAAAGGAGACATGAGACAGCTTTGGCAAATAGAATTAAGGAGAATCCAAAGGGTTTTTGCAAATACATTAAAACAAAAGGGTAACTAAGGAGAGAACAGTGCCTCTCAAAGATCAGCAAGGCACGCAGCCAGTGTGTGAGGCTGCAGGAGATGGGGAGATACTAAATGAGTATTTTCCTTCCATCTTGACATGGAGAATGACATGGAAGATATAGAATGTGGAAAAATAGATGGTGACATCTTGAACAATGTCCATATTACAGAGGAGGAGTTGCTGGATGTCTTGAAATGCAAAATCCCCATGAGCTGATCAGGTATACCCTAGAGCTCTGTGGGAAGCTAGGGAACTGATGGGCTCCTTGTTGAGATATTTGTATCATTTGATAGTCACAGGTGAGGTGCTGGAAGACTGGAGGTTGGCTAATGTGGTGCCACTATTTAAGAAAGGGGATAAGGAAAAGCCAGGGAGCTATAGACCATTGAGCCTGGTGTCAGTGGTGGGCAAGTTGTTGTAGGGAATCCTGAGGGACAGGATGTATATGTATTTGGAAAGGCAAGGGCTGATTAGGGATCGTCAACATGGTTTTGTGTGTGGGAAATCATGCCTCATGAACTTGAGTGAGGTTTTTGAAGAAAAAGCAAAGAGGATTGATGAAGACAGCAATGGACGTGCTCTATATGAACTTCAGTAAGGCATTTGACAAGGTTCCTTGGGGAGACTGGTTAGCAAGATTAGATCTCATGGAATACAGGGAGAAGTAGCCACTTGGATACAGAACTGACTCAAAGGTGGAAGACAGAGGGAGTTGGTGGAGGGTTGCTTTTCAGACTGGAGGCCTGTGACCAGTGATGTGCCACAAGGATCGGTGCTGGGTCATTTATATAAATGACTTGGATGTGAGCATAAGAAGTATAGTTAGCAAGTTTGCAGATGAAACCAAAATTAGAGGTGTAGTGGACGGTGAAGAGGGTTACCTCTGAGTACAATGGGATTTTAACCAGATGGGCTAAAGGGCTGAGGAATGGCAAAATGGAATTTAATTTAGATAAATGCAAGGTGTTGTATTTTGGAAAAGTAAATCAAAGCAGGCCTTAATGGGAAGGTCCAAGGGAGTGTTGCTGAACAGCGAGACCTAGGCATGTTGCACGTTCATAATTCCTTGAAAGTAGAGTCACCGGTATTTGGATAGCGAAGAAGGCATTTGGAATGCTTTCCTTTATTGGTCAGAGCATTAAGTGTAGGAGTTGGGAGGTCATGTTGTGGCTGTACAGGACATTGGTTAGGCCACTGTTGGAATATTGCATGCAATTCTGGTCTCCTTCCTATTGGAAAGATGTTGTGAAACTTGAAAGGGTTCAGAAAAGATTTACAAGGATATTGCCAGGGTTGGAGGATTTGAGCAATAGGGAGAGGTTGAATAGGTTAGGGCTGTTTTCCCTGGAGCATCGGAGGCTGAGAGGTGACCTTTATGGAGGTTTATAAAATCCTGAGGGGCATGGATAGGATAAATAGACAAAGTTTGTTTCCCTGGGTTGGAGCAGTCCAGAACTAGAGGATGTAGGTTCAGAGTGAGAGGGGAAAGATATAAAAAGGACCTAAGGAGCAACTTTTTCATGCAGAATGTGGTGCATGTATGGAATAAGCTGCCAGAGGAAGTGGTGGAGGGTAGTACAATTACAGCGTTTAAATAGCATCTGGCTGGGTATATGAATGAGGGGTCGAGAGATATGGGCCAAGTGTTAGCAAATGGGACTAAATTAGGTTAGGATATTTAATTAGCATGGACGAGTTGGACTGAAGGGACTGTTTCCGTGCTGTACATCTCTGCATGACCCTTTGACTAGTGGTGTAATGTAGGGAGTCAGTGCTGGTCCTCAGCTATCCATGATATATATAAACTCAGCCTGAGGAAACCAAATACAATATTTCCAAGTTTGTTCATGACCCTAGACTAAGTGGGATTGTGATGATGATGATGCAAGGAGGCTTCAGGACAACCTAGGCATGTTGCATGTGAGAACACATCGCAGATGCAGTATAATGTGGATAACTGTGAAGTTTTACACTTTGGTGTGAAACACTGAAAGAAGAATATTATTTAAATGTTGATACGTTGGGAAGTGTGGATATACAGAGGGATCTGTATATTCTTGTAGACCAGTTAGGAAGGCAAGTGGCATATTGGGCTTCAGTGCAAAAGGATTTTAGTTCTGAAGCAGGGATGTCTTACTAGTTATACAGGCCCTTGGGAAGATCACACCTGGAGTGTTGTGTGCAGTTTTGATTTCCCTGGCAAAGGGTGGATGCACTGGCCATAGAGGGAGCGCAGTGGATGTTCACTCAGATGATACGGGGCTTGGCAAGGCTGTCATATGAGGAGAGATTGGTTTAACTGGGCCTGTGTTCAGTAGGGTTAAAAGGATTAAAGGGGTTTTTGATTAGAATATATAACATTCTAACAGGTCTGGACAGACTAGATGCAGGGAAGATGCCTTCCCTGGCTGGGGAATCTGAAGGTAGGGGTCATAGTCTTACGATAACATGGCCAATCCAGCTAACCTGCACATCTTTGGAGTGCTGGGAGGAAACTGCAGCACCCAGAGGAAACTCACTTGGACACAGGGAGACTGTGCAAACTCCACAGCCAGTTGCTCAGGGCTGGAATCAGACCAGGGTCCCTGGTGCTGTGAGGCAGTAATGCTAACCACTGTGTCGCCTCAAAACCTTTTTCTTGATCTTTGCTGATTGTGTGGCCTGGTTGTTTCCTATACTTTATCAATAACGCCCTGCATTTCTGACCATGCCCTCTTGCTTTTTTGTCTTCCCATCAATTATCCTGTTTCTGTACATCAATGATTCTTCAGCATTTCCCCGTTTGCTTTTTACTAACAGCACTTCAAACTGAAAAACTTAAAAAACTGAAACTGACTCACCCCTTCACAGTGCTTCTAAGTTATTTTTTGTGTTCTGTAGTTTTTGGGATTGTGCTGTACACCAAATCTAGATCTAGGGGAGGTAATGGCCCAGTGGTATTATCGCTGGACTGTTAATTCAGAGATGCAAGTAATGGTTTGGGGACTTGGATTCAAATCCTGCCAAGACATATGGTGGAATTTGAATCTACTAAACATCTGGAAATAAGAGTCTCATGATGACTGTGAATCCATTCTCAATTATTGGAAAAAAAACCCTTCTGATTCACTAATATCCTTTTAGGGAAGGAAACTGCTGTCCTTGGCTGGTCTGACCTACATGCGACTCCAGACCCAGGTTGCTGTCAACAGCTCTCGGCAATTAGGGTTGGGTAATAAATGCTGACTTAGACAATAACGCCCTCACCCTGTGAATGGATTTAAAAAAAGAGATTATTAATACAGTGGTGCCTCGATTACCTGAACGAGATGGGCGGGCACTATTTCATTCGGATAATTGAATATTGGGATAATCGATTTTACCTTAAAGAAGGGAATCTAACGCTATGATCTACCGGAGAATTTGTTTAAATCTATAATTTTAATGAGTCTGCTATTTAAACAAACGTAATTTGCAGAATGCAAAGATTAAACTGAGAAGGACTTACCATCACATAAATACGGTGTCTGAAATCTCAGCATTAAACAAGGTCCCGGACAGCTTCTACAATTGCAAGAGCGTTTGTCAGTTTCCGGGAGCTCACTGTCGCGATAGAAAGACAGAAGCATTGCCTCATGCCTTTATGTTCTCAGCCATTTTTTTCATGAACAGCTGAGTAAAGTGATGGGAATACCCTGTACTATTGTTAAGTTATTTTTCCCTGAGGTTCTTTACACACTTGATGCAACTACAGCACACCAACTTCTGTGAACAAGCAAAATTTTATTAAGCACAATACACTACAAGCTTCGGAGAAACCTTGAACACTCTTCGCCATGGTTGCGAAGCGTGTCCAGGGAAGCTGTCTCTGAACAAAGGAAACAGTCTTTCCTTTATAAAAAATCTTTACATCACAGTCAGTAATACTCACAAGACAACCCCCAGTCACACTCTCACAGTCACATGCCACTCAACATAATGCAGTGACCACATCATCTCCAAAATCAATGTAATGCAAATCATCTTTTAATGGCCAGATCCGCCGTGAATTGTATTTTTTAACTACAGGGAGTAGTCAAATTCCGACTGTAATGTTCTTATTGATTTCTGAATAGGGAATGCAAATGTAAATAGGCTTTTGAATGGTGAGGAAATGGCCATGTAAATGGATCTGAATAATAAGAGATGATGTAATTTCTTACAATCTATTTGTAAGTCAGAGGCATCCCACCCTAGCCTTGGGACATCCAATTTCCTGCAGGTCAGCAGAGCAAGTTAACTCTTTAATATCACACTGTAAAACACATACTTTTGCAAAGGGCTGTGTAACTAACCCTTAGCTAAAAAAAATCCAGTCGCTGTTGCTTGAGTTTCTTTGTTTTTGCCAGCATTTTCACATGTTCTTCGGTACAGGTAAATTGAATATACTTACCTTTTTGATGTAACAATTTTTCAGGACTTTGAAATCTTCTTTGGATAATTTGAAATTTGGTTAATCGAGGTTCCTCTGTACACTTTTTTTTTAAAAAAAGCAATGGCCTAATACCTGAGGAGCCACACTATATTCTTTCACAATGTGAAAAATTATTCATGACTATACTCTGTTTCAATAGTTACAATTTTCCTAGTCTTAAGTTGGAGTAAGTTTTTGTTCATCTACTATTAGATGTTGGGCAGGCAGTTTGGTAATTTTAGATTCAGTGGACAGGTTGAGGAAGGTGCTTGAATGGAAAGTTAGGTGTTACTAGTTTACAGTGAAACCTGACTTTGTGTTTCCAGATGTTTTGCAGTATGTGGATGAAAAGTACAGAGAATGTCCATCATTGGGGTACAAAGAATTGATTTACGTCATAAATGAGCCATGGACAGATGATCCCCTGCAGAAGCAAATAAATGTCAGTGGTGTGAACTTAGGTGAGGGTGGTGATGAATTTTGCTCATTGTGCTGCTGCTCCCATCACCTTTTAAGAAACTCCAAGTATCCTCTGACCCTTATGATAGCAAAGGAGAAATAGAAATGGGATTAGGAGAACCTTTTTCTGTCTTATCTGATGTTTGTGGTACTCTGAGCAGTCACTGAATTTATGGTATATTGATCCATATTATAATGGGCTACCTCTGGGATCATCAGAGGTGAGGGTGTCGAAGCAGGAAGAGAAACTATTGCAGGTCGTTCTCTGGTTATGACGAGATGGAAAAGAATGGAACAGAGTGAGAGTGGTCTCACTTGACTGACTGGTAATGGAGAAGTACCTGAGGAGATTGTGTAGAAAATAGGAGTTGGCATAGGTTAACCATCTCAAGCTGGAGACAAACTGAGCAGGATGTGGAGGAATAGTTTATCTTTGTTACAGTCAAACATAATGTCACTTCTGTCTTTGATAAAGGCTGCTTCAGTATTGTGGGAGGGGCACAAAACTGACAGAAGATTCAAGTAGGAAGTTCTGGGAATACAGGGCGCAGCTTTGGAAGGTTCACATTCCATGACTTTGGATATTTTGTGATTCAGATGAATATTTCTGCTCCCATTTTTATGGGATGAATGGACATAAGGTATGTCATGAATGTTAGTATATATAAATAACAGGCAGATAACAGATAAGAGGATGTTCCTTGTCAACCAATACTTAAACTAAAAGCAAAAAACACTGGAAATACTCAAGATCTCAGGTGATATCAGTGGCGAGAAACAATTAGCATTTCAGGTCTATGGCACATCATGTTTTTGAAAGCAAAAATATTATGCACGGTGGCAAATGGACTAATTGCTTCCAGTGAGATTGCTTCACAATTTTGCTGATGTTACTTCTGCTGTCTTGTGAATTTTGCTTTCATATGATCAAGTAAGAATGATCAAGTCTTTAAATCTACCTCCTTCTGACGAAAGCTGGAATCACCTCCTGTTGATGGGCCCTAATGCACATGAATTCAGTGACAGCCAATTACAACTGAAGAGGCAAGGGCCCAGGCCAGTAATATAGTGGGGATAGACAAAGTCAGTAGTTCTGCTGTTATCTGGAATTGAATAGCAATTGGACAGCCATGTACATCCTGTACATGATCTACAGTTTGCAGATGGCTAGTGTATAATTCCCCCTGTTCAGATTTGCAAACCATTCCTGATCTCTTTAGATCTGCACACAAAATATAACCTCTCCTTGAATGTTGTCAAACTGGAGTTCATGTCAACCCACATCTAAGGCAGAATTTTACAGCCCCTGTTGGAGGAAGGATTTGTAGGCAGGTCCCCATCAACTTTCCTGGGTGTATTTTCTGCATCTTTCCTGCCTGCCTCGACCTGTCTGAAAATTTAAGAGGGAGTCAAGATCCAGTCTTGGGTGTCTAACAGTTGAGTCCCTTAATTGGTCAAATGCAGGCAATAATAGGTCGCTACTCACCGAGCCTCAATTTTAAAGCTGGTGAGAAAAGATCAGGCTGGGGATGATGGGGTGTTAGCGCAGAGGAAAAAAAAATCTCCAGAAAGGATAAAACCGAGGGGTTGAAGTCTTTAAGTTGATGGGATAAATATAGAAAAGATGGTGAGACAGTATATGAGGCCATAAACATGAGATATTCATTAGTACATCTAATGGTAAATTCAGGAGAAATTTCCTTATGTAGTGGTTGGAATGGAAATTGCCATCATAAGGAGTAGTTGAGGTAGTTAGAATAGATGTATTCAAGGGAAAGCTGGAAGCATGAGGGAGAAAGGAATAGTGGGAGCATTGAATAAGGGTGCTAGGAGCATCAGGGATTAGTTGCATGACATGGACTTGTTGGTTGAGTGGTCTTTGCTGTATTCTAAATACTGTCTAATATAGCCTAAGTAGAAATAAGCTCCCCATTGATGGACTTCTTGATGAAGGTATATAGAGCATCCATACTTATGCTTTAGTTGGTAGTCTATTGCAGAGTGTGATAAATATTTCCCAATATCCACATTAATTCCCCACATGTATTCAGAATGACATTTCCAAGTTCTCCCATTGTCTTGCTGCATGTCATTCCCTTGGAAACTCTAATTCGTTATGAAAGATGATTAGTGCTCAAAAGTATACTGCAGCCAAATGCTTATATTTTTGATCCAGTGTGCAATGGGCTGTGGCACAGTTTTGTTCCCTTTGAGTTAAATGCAGTCTGCTTGATGTCATTTCCTATCACAAAAGTGAAAATGATTACATGATAATTTCTATCTCATGATCTACTCAATATGAAACTAATAGGAAACAGAAGCTGATATGATTGCATTAGAAGTCTGTACAATACAGTAAGTGCTTAGTTATCATTGCCAACTGTTCATTGCTATGCTGTAGCTGACTGGGATGCAAGCTTGGGCTTTCCCGTCTTTGTAATGTACTCCATAAACTTCCCAGTTATTAACATTCCTCCCAATTTTCAGCACTTGAAAATCCTTGATTTTAATTATCCTACCATTGATGGCTATGCCTTTGTTTGGCTAGGCCCTACACTCTGGAATTCTGTGAAATCTCTCTGCCTCTCTTCCCTCTTTCCTCCTTCGAGATGTTCCTTAAAAACCATATCTTTGACCTATCAGCCACAGAATGTCCTTATCTGTCTGTGTCAAAAGTTGTTTGTATTGCTCCAGTGAAGGACATTGAAACCTTGTACGATGTTAAATGTTTTATAGTAAAACCATTCTTCCACTTTAAAGTGCCATATATATAAGGTATATGGCGGTCATATGTGAATAGAACACTCAAGTGACAGACTGTGACAATCCACTAAAATATATGTCAATCAGAAAAGCCATGCATTGACTAATTTTCTCATTCCATGACTCTGCAGAGCTCATTTTGCAAAAAATAAAATCTCCTTGACAAAAATAATGATTAGAATTAGTGGTGGTGCTTATGCTGTATATTTTTGGTGATGTTTTAAATACAAATGTTTATGCAAGTTATAATTAAAGTATTGCAAGAGGAAAATGGCATCTAAATTGAGAAAAGCTTCTAAAGTACAGGAGACCTTAGACAATTTAGGTGCTGCCATTTGGAAAGAAATTAATTAAAATGGCAAACCAAGCCAATCTTTATATCGTATAACATTTCTTCTCTGAAATGAAATATATAACGCTCTGCTATTCAAAGACTTGAAAACTTGAGCTCAAGGTTAAGACTGAAGTTTTCAATATTTAATTGTCTCAGTCCAATTTAAGCTCAGAGTGCAAGTAACTAATTAAAAAAATGTTAATTCAAGAACAGCTGGGTGTAGGTTTTCATTCCTTCGTCTCGACTTCAATATTTGTTGGCTTTTATTCTATTCTGTCTATTGTGCTTTTTGGAGCACTGATATGTTGTGTGGTCCTTCTACTGTTGAAATAAACGGTATGCTTCAAGTTGTAAAATTAAATGTGACAAATTTCCCTTGGTGATTGCAAGGTGAAAGAACACCTTGGATTATTTTGTGAATATTTATCAGTTAGTTGAAATAGGAGATACTTCGTACGTAACTGAAGCATGACTTTTTTTTCTCTCAGAATTTTAGCCATTGATGTCATTGCTGCAGTTTAAGATATCTTTACTGTTTTAGTGCAGTATTAGTACTGATAAAAGATCACTGTCTGGCTTCCATGAGGAAACTCAGCCACTAGGAGCACTTGTTTAAAAAAAAAGTGGGCTTGTTGCATACAATTTTTCAATCATTTATTTAAATACGTCAAAATCAAACCCATCTGGCCCCTGAATTTACAATATGCCACTTTGAAGCGAGGGACCTGTATCATGGTGTCAGTGTACAAAGGTGGTCTTGTGCTTTGAATGCCCAATTGGAAAGCTTTATCTAAATGTAACACCACCTCCACAAGGGCAATTGGGAATGGGCAGTAAAGGCTGGCCTAACGAGTGACATCCATATCCTGTGAATTAATAATGGGGTGAGGATCGTGTCCATGACTGAACTTATCTACTTTTCCCCTTGTTTAAATTGATGGTTTGGTGGATGGGTTCCATTTTGGGCATGCAGTTGTTCACTTAATTTGTTTCCTCTGATGCAAGCAAGTGATGATATGCTTAGGGGTTGATGGCACAACTTTATTTCCGTGTCCAATGTCATCTGTGTGTTGAGAACAATATCAAAAAAATAAGGTGAAGGATGACTATGCTGGGGCATGGGACGTTCTTTGATAGATTAGCATAAAACTCAGATATGGATAAAGTTCACACCACTTTGCCCTCTAATAGCCCTCAGCTCAAACCTAAAATCAGGGTAACAGTGTCAACACTCAGTCACTGCCATTTAGAAATGATATGTTGTCATAAACATTATTGATGTCAATGTTTATGTTTTTTAAAAAAATTATTTCATGGGACATGGCATCACTGGCTAGGTCAGCATTTGTTGCCCATCCCTAGTGGGCCTTGAGAATGGTAGTGAGCTGCCGCCTGTGCTGTAGGTTGACTCACAATGCTCTTAGGGAATTCTTGAATTTTGACCCAGCAACATTGAAGGAACAGTGATCTATTTCCAAGTCAGGATTTACTGTAAGAAAGATGATACATCTGATGTATGGCAATTAAATCAAAACACTACACAGAACATAGTGACTTGGTCAGAAGCACCATCTTCCCGTGACTATTCCCAAGTCATGCTGTGAGTACTGTTGCTTCAATCAATGTGTAATGTCCATCAAAATTCAAAATGCTAAGACTACCATTTCTTATAGATATTTTTCATCAACTGGTTCTCATGTGTCATGGTACACCTCTGAAGTAATTGGGACTTGAACCTAGGCCTTCTGGCCCAGTAGCAGGGACGCTACCACTGTCAAAAAAGCCTCCAAATTAGTGTGCAGTTTTTGTTTTTAAGAGGAAAAGGGATGAGTGCAACAGATAGTGAGGGTGCCAGAACAAGCATTAAAGGGTGTGCTAATGAGACTAGAGGAGAGGTATATATGTCTATAAGATATTAACAACAAGTGTTAATTGAAGAAAATAGGTCAGTTTTGCTGAGAGCAAATACATGCAAACAAAACATGGGGGTAACTGGTGATGGATGTAATCATAGGGAGGACAGTGTTCAAGCTCTGAAGATGTTGAACTTAATAGAGTCCTGAGGGGTGCAATATGCCTACGTGGACAATGAGATGATATTCCTTAAGCTTGCATTGGACTTCACTGGACCATTGCAGCAGGCCTAGGGTGGAAATTTTAGCATGAGAGTCAGATGGTTTATTGAAATTGAAAGCAAATGGAAGGTTTGGGTCATTCTTATGAACAGGCACCTGTAGCTGTGTTAGAGGGGATCCATGAACTCACTTCCTTCTGTTTTTTTCTCTCGACCATCCCCCCCCCCCTGCTGCCCAACCCAAAAATAAACAGAAAAGCTCTCTCCCAGGGTCACTTAAAATTGTATTGTTTTAGCTACCGTCTGGCAGCCTTTAGCCATCTGTTTGACCATCGTGCATCCATGACCGCTGATGTTCTCAAGTACCTCCAAGCCACTTTTTAATATCTTTGACAGAAGGAAAGCCTTTATTTTCTCTCTCTTGCATGCAATCAGAATTTTTACAGGAGAGAAGGAGGCCATTTGAGCCATCGGGACTGTACCAACTCCTGAAAGAGCTAATCCTACTCTCCGGCCCTATCTCTGTAGCCCTCTAACTTCTTCTTGTGAAATTGATATCTTTTGAAGCCTCCATATGGAATCCATCTCCACTACTCTCATAGAGAGCACATTCAGGATGCTCACAACTTTGAGTAAAGAAATTTCTCTTTAGCTCACTTCTAGCTCTCTTGCTGTCAATCTTGAAATTGTGACCCTTAGTTATTGACATATTAACTAGTGGAAATAGAATATCCTTCCTTACCCTTTCATCTTGGTTTCCCCAGCGCCTACCTCTCTTTTATCAGTGTAAATGACGCAAGTTTCACCATATCTAGTGCTGAGATTTTCTTCTCCTTTTTGCTCTGAGTTTGAATTAAACGTTTTCTGAGATTCACTCTTGGGACCCTTGACTCCATTTCCAATAATTTTCTGACCTGATTCATTTGACTCCTATGCGAGAAGTCATTGTAACTGGTTCTTTCCAGGTACAGGTGGCTCTTTTTACAAACCCAATAGTACCACTCAATTCTTAATTTAAAAAAAAAATGCATCCTTCACCATTCTTGCAAACTATCTCTAATTTAATTTTGCATTTTCCAACTTTATGCCTCTCTTGCAGCTCCATGTTTGAACCTCATCAATCGTGTTCATGTGTTGGTCGTAGTTCTCTTCATTAGTTTTAGGTTAAGTATTTTGGATTGTATCTGTTAAATAAAAAAGCTGTTTGTGCAAAATATTTTTAATTTGGGTAACTTCTATCTACCTGTACCTCCACACACATCATCTATTGCATCCTCTGCACCCGATGTGGCCTCCTCTGTATTGGGGAGACAGGCCGCCTACTTGCGGAGCGTTTCAGAGAACACCTCTGGGACACCCGGACCAACCAACCCAACCACCCCGTGGCTCAACACTTCAACTCCCCCTCCCACTCCACCAAGGATATGCAGGTCTTTGAACTCCTCCATCGCCAGACCACAACAACACAATGGTTGGAGGAAGAGCGCCTCATCTTCCACCTAGGAACCCTCCAACCACAAGGGATGAACTCGGATTTTACCAGTTTCCTCATTTCCCCTCCCCCCCACCTTGTCTCAGTCAAATCCATCGAACTCAGCACCGCCTTCCTAACCTGCAATCTTCTTCCTGGCCTCTCCGCCCCCACCCCAGTCTGACCTCTTTCCACCTATCGCATTTCCGACGCCCCTCCCCCAAGTCCCTCCTCCCTACCTTTTATCTTAGCCTGCTGGACAAACTTTCCTCATTCCTGAAGAAGGGCTTATGCCCGAAACGTCGATTCTCCTGTTCCCTGGATGCTGCCTGACCTGCTGCGCTTTTCCAGCAACACATTTTCAGCTCTAACTTCTATCTATAAATGCATGAGTTTGTGGGAAAAAAAGAAATTGCACTAACAAATAATTTTGTTCATATTTGTTCACTATGGTATGGTTGCGTATACTTTCCATACCTGTATCAAATGTGCAATTAGTTGTCTCTTTGGAATCAGAACTTGTTGTAATAATAATTGAGCACATTGCCCTTTCACACTTTAATTAGTTAATGAATAGAAACTTGGATTCTGAGATGCAAATGATGCTATTCTTCAATTCTGCCATTAGGTGGCTCAGGATTCAATACTATCTTTAATTCAGTGGTGCTGAATCCTTATATGGGCATCTAAAGTTAATTATTAGATGTAACAATATTGTTACAATGTACACGAGTGAAAAAAACTGATTTATAATTCATAAAATATAAGTATTTATGTATTCACTGTGCTGGAGATATCTTTATCTGATAACCATATGATCTAATCCAAAATTAAATGTTTACATAATGCTTTGAGATGCATTGCAATATCTAAAACAGTAGATGTGGAGGAGCCAGTGTTGAACTGGGCTGGACAAAGTTTAAAAATCCAAGGAGCAGGAGAATCGCCGTTTCGGGCATAAGCCCTTCTCCTGCTCCTTGGATGCTGCCTGACCTGCTGCGCTTTTCCAGCAACACATTTTTCAGCTCTGATCTCCAGCATCTGCAGTCCTCACTTTCTCAAAGTTTAAAAATCCCAAATCACCAGGTTATAGTCATAGAGTCATAGGGATGTACAGCAGGGAAACAGACCTTTGGTCCAACCTGTCCATGCCGACCAGATATTCCAACCCAATCTAGTCCCAGCTGCCAGCACCCGGCCTATAGCCCTCCAAACCCTTCCTATTTATATACCCATGCCCTCAAGCTATCCCCACTACCCTGGGGAAAAGACCTTGGCTGTTCACCCTATCCATGCCACTCATGATTTTATAAACCTCTAAAAGGTTGCCCATCAGCCTCTGATGCTCCGGGGAAAACAGCCCCAGCCTATTCAGCTTCTCCCTATAGCGAAAAACCCTCCAACCTTGGCAACATCCTTGTAAATCTTTCCTGAATACTTTCAAGTTTCACAACATCCTTTCTATAACAGGGAGACCAGAAATGCTCGCAGTTTCTAAAAGTGGCCTAAGCAACATCCTGTATAGTCGCAACATGACCTCCCAACTCATATACTCCGTGCACCGACCAATAAAGGCAAGCACGCCAAACACCACATTCACTATCCTATCTACCTGTGACCCCACTTTCAAGGAGCTATGAACCTGCACTCCAAGGTCTGATTAGTTGGCAACATTCCCAAGACCTTGCCGTTAAGTGTATAAGTCGTACCCTGATTTGCCTTTCCAAAATGCAACACCTCTCATTTTATCTCAGTTAAACTCCATCTGCCTCTCCTCAGCCTATCTGATCAACATCCAGTTATACTTCGGGAATCTTTACCATATACAAGGTTTCTGAAATGTACCTTAGTATCTAACAGAAGTGATTAATAATTATGACAAATGTTTACACTCTTTTTAATATTGGTGCTCATAAGTAACTGAACCAATGCACTTAACATATTTTAAAAATTTTAGAATTGCAATGGACAAACTTTGCTCAATAGATTAAATGGGCTGAATGAATTTATGAAAGCTAAGTTTTATATAACTCTTTAATTCCAAGAAGTTGTCAAGTAAAATTTACAGGTATTTATCAATTTCTTTGTTAAAATCTGGAGAGCTGTTTAATTTGCAGCAGATTCTGAGGTTAGATTTTCAATTTTTCGTCTGGGGCTTGTTTATAGATTTGCTGTAGAAACCAAATTGTTTTCCAATTGAATTCATTAAGTGACTATAAATGGGTGGTTGATTTCCCCCATGCTGGAATTATATGTGGACGTGAAGCTGAAAATCTACCATTGAAGTGAAAGGAAAGTCATTGTTGCTTGCTACATCGTCTTATGTTAATTGTCTTTGCATCAGGAGCAATAAATAATGTTAATATCCCACTGAAACCAATTCAAAGAGTTAATGTGAAGTTATCAAACATTTGTGCTGGATCAATATTTCAGCTGACATTAAAAAGGGACGATTTTCAGCAGTATGTTCGGGTGCCAAAGAATCTGAGGTACAAGATGAGGTCTTCTCCAAACCCCAAGAGATTCTGTTGGTAAAAGAGTTAAAGCATGTGCTAGGAGTAGTCATCAAGAGGAGAAAGTGAGGACTACAGATGCTGGAGATCAGAGTCAAAACATATGGAGCTGGAAAAGCAGGTCAGGCAGCATCCTACGAGGAGGAGCGTCGACGTTTCGGGCATAAGCTCTTCATCAGGAATATTCCCGATTTATACCTGAAACGTTGTAGTCATCTAGAGACTTGTTGAAGGATTGATAGTCACTAGAAACCCTGCCATAGTTCATTCAGGAAAAGTTACAATTATTTCTTAGTATATCTAGTCTAGGAATCCAGGTTCAAGTCCCACCTGCCACAGACATGACAATAATGTGTTTGAATTGGTTGTTTAAAATTATCTAGGGTAATTTGGTGGCTAGTACTTATCCAAACACCACCTCACATCAACCAAGTATATGCAAGTAAACAGCTCATTAATGTCAATTTCAAGAGTTAGTTAATGGAATACTCATCATAAAGCAGTGTGAGTCCATATAGGGAAGACCTGGAACGTAGTTTGTGCTGTGGCTTAGTGGCAAATAACATTCGGGCCGAGCAAAGACCATCTTCAACAAGTAAGAATGTAATCATCCCACCTTGACATTCCCAGTGCAGGAACCCACACCACCAACATCCTCGGGCAGTGGTCTCCAGGTAGTTCAGGATGGGATCACGTCATGAATTTAAGTGCAACCCTGGATCTGTGACTAAGAAAATATAGAAGACAGTTTCTTTTTCATGTTAAGCAAGTAGAGAACTCAGTGTATATTAATTTTGACCTCTACTCACCAAGTCTGTGAGACTTGTGACTGCATATTGTCTGTGGGTGCCTTGAAGACCGGGTTATAATTTGAAACTGAGAGTCAGACTGGTTCTGTGAGGTGGGTGTGATATTTGAACTTCATCTTCATTTGATATGTGGAGTCAAAGGTAAGCTTTTACTTTAGAAGTATGGAATGATAGGAATGAGCATTTTTCTGTTTAAGTCCCCAGAAATCACTGTCCCTTGATCTGACTTGCAGCTCAAATCATTTTGCATAGTAATTATTTCAAGATCAACTCCAACAGTTTGTAAATCAATATGATAGAATTTAGTAGTGAAAAAACCAATGTCTACTTGAAAGAATGGATTTGAGACAAACACAACCGTTTGTTCCATCACACCTCATTCCTGAAATCGCCTGTTGAATTCCTTTGCTAACTTCCTCGGATGCACAGAGGTTTTATGAGTGGAACCATTTTTCTTTATCTCTTGATTCTTCTTTCCTGCCCCACCTAGTGTTTTCCTAAGACTCCGTGTTGCTGTGTTATCTTTTAATTTGGAGGGCCATAGCCCCAGTTTGCATTTAAATACATTCTCAGTCCTGATCATATGTGCTAAGTCTCTGTCCTCTCCTTGCAGTTCACTTTTGTTTTGACATTCTGTCGATAAGGAAACTAAAGTTGAGTAACCATGTATTCACTGACTACTCAGTGATAACTTGATTTAATAAAAATGATTTCAGGCATTAAATCCAAAACTTTTGCGAGACCTTTCCTTAATTTAATCACATCTCATTAGCATGGAGGATTAGTTTGCTATAAACAGCATCGAGTAAGATCTTAAACTGTGCTGAAGGGTTTTGCTCAAAATCAGGTTTACAACCTTAACAACTGCTTTCATTATGCAAGAGACTGCAACTTTACTCAGTAATGCCAGCTGGTGGGTTACCAAGTGGTAATTGACAAAAGAAGGGAAACCAAGATCATTTCTGCAAATTGCAACAAGGCCGGAGTTGTACCAAGCATGGCTGGTGTACTATCAGTTGTGATGAAAATCATTTTCTCGATTGGAATCTTTTTGTCAAGCACATAACTTTTGAAATTGCTGTAGATATGCCTACACTTGTTCTATCTTTAACGGTGAGAAGATCCTCTTTAATTGTTATGGTCTTTTAAAAAACATTCTTAAATTTACTAAAACACTCAACTAAGTCTCTGTCTATCATGTCAGTAGATTCATTGACCTGCAGTGAGAAGCATTCGCAGTCCTTGAGGACCTGCTGTAGTTGCTGAAAGTCTTCTTCAGACAAAGATGCCACTCATCTCATTCTTGTGGAAGTCCCAAGTGACATGCTCTGGATTAGGTTGTAAACTTGCTCACTGAGCTGGTAGATTTGCTCTCAGACTTTTTGTCACCATGCTACGTAACATCATCAGTAAGCCTCGGGTGAAGCACTGGTGTTCTGTCCCGCTTGCTATTTCTGTGTCTTATTCTGTTGTGGTGGGTGATATCACTTCCGGTTCTTTTTCTGGGAGGTTGTATAGATGTTTCTCCTCAGCTTCTCGTAGATCCTGAATGCTGCAGTGTGTCTTGGCTCATTTAAATAATGTCCTGTTGCAGCTCAGTTTGAGAGTGTTGGGGTAGTTGCTCCTGTAGTTGAGTACCTGGTCTGTGTGCATCGCTTTCCTGTAGATGCATGAATTTTATATACAGAGGTTAGAACGAACAGCCCTTCCCATGATCCAGCCCAAGCTTTGGGTCCACTATGTGGATAATACTTGTCATCATGAAACGGAACATTTAGAAGAAGCCCACAAACATATAAACAACATCCTTACCGGTATAAAGTTCACCAAAGAGGAAGAGAACAAAAACAGACTCCCCTTCCTAGACGTCACAGTATAATGGAAAGCCAATGGAGAGCTACAGACCAGCATCAACAGGAAAGCCACGCACACTGACCAGATACTCAACTACAGGAGCAACCATCCCAACACGCACAACGGAGCTGCATCAGGACATTATTTAAAATAAGCCACAACACACTGCAGCATCCAGGATCTATGAAAAGCAAGGAAAAAACACCTTTACAAACTATTCAGGAACAACAGATAACCAATAACCGCAGTCTGCCAATTCCTACACAACAGACCTAAGCAAGAAGACATAACGCACCCAGTGAGACTAGCCACCCTGCCATACATCAAAGACATCGCAGAGATGACAACCAGACTACTCCAGCCCCTAGGCATCATGGCAGCCTACAAACCTACCACCATACTGCAACAGCTCCTGATGAATTTAAAAAGGACCCCACACCAATAACCAGAAGAACAAAATGTCATATATAAAATACCGTGCAAGGACTGCAACAAACGTTACATTGGACAGACTGGCAGGAAACTAGCCACCAGGATACATGAGCACCAATTAGCCACTAAAAGACATGACTGACTATCACGAGTATCCATCAACACAGACGAAGAGGGACACCAGTTCGACTGGGACAGGCTAAACAAAGAGACACATGGGAATTCCGAGAGGTCTGGCATTCAAACCGGAACTACATTAACAAACGTTTTGATTTGGACCCCATTTACCAACCTCTTAGAAAAAGAACCAGAAATGATATCACCCACCACAACAGAATAGTACAGAGAAATGGCAAACGGACAGAACACCAATCTTTACAGGAGGCTCATTGATGATGTTACCCAGCATGGTGACAAAACGTCTGAGAACAAATCTACCAGCTCAGCGCACAAACTTGCAACCTGATCCACAAGTTTAGCTACAAATCTTCTCTGAAATCGTATGCTCTGGATTATTATTGTTGTTTCTTCTTTGTTCTTAAAGTCTTTTGAATTAGGTGTCAACGGCCAGTCATTGCTTCTTTAATTACTTCACCATCTGTGACTTATTTCTTGTGTTTTGCCCGAAGGCAATAAATGTGGACTGATCCTTCAGTGTGGGCCTTAACATTTGCAATTGGCTTAGAAAAACGAGGTTTCAAAAAAAAAACCATCAGCTTGTCAGCTTCCATTGCTCAAAGCATACTGTTCAAAGAAAAACTGTTCTTGAACTTACAGTAGATCATTGGGTGGCATTGTTCCAAATTCCCTGTTACTCAGTGATTTACTCTGGTGACACAGGACTCTGCTCATTTACAGGTATGAACAAAAATTCATTTTCTCCATTCTACTTGGAAACTGTACAGTTTTTATTCCTTTTTAGATGATCCAGGTTCACAGCTTTATTATTACTTCACCTCAGTTCATAACATCACATTATCACTGGCCATGTTGCGGAAAGGCCTTTGGGACATCCAGAGAATTGCTGGCTCCTTTCAAGGTGGTAAAACAATGACTGCAGATGCTGGAAACCAGATTCTGGATTAGTGATGCTGGAAGAGCACAGCAGTTCAGGCAGCATCCAAGGAGCAGCAAAATCAACATTTCGGGCAAAAGCCCTTCATCAGGAATAAAGGCAGAGAGCCCGAAGTGGGGAGAGATAAGCTAGAGGAGGGTGGGGGTGGGGAGAAAGTAGCATAGAGTACAATAGGTGAGTGGGGGAGGGGATGAAGGTGATAGGTCAGGGAGGAGGGTTGAGTGGATAGGTGGAAAAGAAGATAGGCAGGTAGGACAAGTCATGGGGACAATGCTGAGCTGGAAGTTTGGAACTAGGGTGAGGTGGGGGAAGGGGAAATGAGGAAACTGTTGAAGTCCACATTGAAGCCCTGGGGTTGAAGTGTTCCAAGGCGGAAGATGAGGCATTCTTCCTCCAAGCGTCTGGTGGTGAGGGAGCAGCGGTGAAGGAGGCCCAGACCTCCATGTCTTCGGCAGAGTGGGAGGGGGAGTTGAAATGTTGGGCCACAGGGCGGTGTGGTTGATTGGTGGGGGTGTCCCGGAGATGTTCCCTAAAGTGCTCTGTTAGGAGGCGTCCAGTCTCCCCAATGTAGAGGAGACTGCATCGGGAGCAACGGATGCAATAAATGATATTAGTGGATGTGCAGGTAAAACTTTGGATGTGGAAGGATCCTTTAGGGCCTTGGATGGAGGTGAGGGAGGAGGTGTGGGCGCAGGTTTTGTAGTTCCTGCGGTGTCAGGGGAAGGTGCCAGGATGGGAGGGTGGGTTGTAGGGGGGCATGGACCTGACCAGGTAGTCACGGAGAGAACGGTCTTTGCGGAAGGTGGAAAGGGGTGGGGAGGGAAATATGTCCCTGGTGGTGGGGTCTTTTTGGAGGTGGCGGAAATGTCGGCAGATGATTTGGTTTATGCGAAGGTTGGTAGGGTGGAAGGTGAGCACCAGGGGTGTTCTGTCCTTGTTACGGTTGGAGGGGTGGGGTCTGAGGGCGGAGGTGCAGGATGTGGATGAGATGCGTTGGAGGACATCTTTAACCACTGGGAAGGGAAATTGCAGTCTCTAAAGAAGGAGGCCATCTGGTGTGTTCTGTGGTGGAACTGGTCCTCCTGGGAGCAGATCCGGCGGAGACAGAGGAATTGGGAATACGGGATGGTATTTTTGCAAGAGGTAGCTGTGGGAGTCGGTGGGTTTGTAGAAAATGTCAGTGTCAAGTCGGTCATCATTAATGGAGATGGAGAGGTCCAGGAATGGTAGGGAGGTGTCAGAGATGGTCCAGGTAAATTTAAGATCTGGGTGGAATGTGTTGGTGAAGTTGATGAATTGCTGAATCTCCTCGCGGGAGCATGAGGTGGCGCCAGTGCAGTCATCAATGTAGCGGAGGAAGAGGTGGGGAGTGGTGCCGGTGTAATTACGGAAGATCAACTGTTCTATGTAGCCAACAAAGAGACAGGCATAGTTGGGGCCCATATGTGTGCCCATAGCTACCCCTTTGGTCTGGAGGAAGTGGGAGGATTCGAAGGACAAATTGTTAAGGGTGAGGACCAGTTCGGCCAAACGAATGAGAGTGTCGGTGGAAGGGTACTGTTGGGGACGTCGGGAAAAGGAAAAAAATGGAGGGCTTGGAGGCCCTGGTCATTTCAAGGCCTATCACCCTCACCTTATCACCCTCACCTTAACCTCCTTCCACCTATCGCATTTCCAATGCCCCTCCCCCAAGTCCCTCCTCCCTACCTTTTATCTTAGCCTGCTGGACACACTTTCCTCATTCCTGAAGAAGGGCTCATGCCCGAACGTCGATTCTCCTGCTCCTTTGATGCTGCCTGACCTGCTGCGCTTTTCCAGCAACACACTTTCAGCTCCGATCTGCAGCATCTGCAGTCCTCACTTTCTTCTTTCAAGGGGAGGCATGGGAGGTCACTTGAGTCATCTCGGTTTGTTTCTAGGGTCCCTGGTCACCTTATGTTGTTCAGGTATTGGATGTGAGGGCCGTATTGCCCATAATTTTTATTTATCCTGTGTTAATTTACTAGATAAGCAGCTGAAGAAAAATAACTGCAGGTCTTCAGAGAACAGGCAGAGAAGTAGAAATAGCTGACCTGCTCTTGCAGAGACACTGAGCATGGGCTGAGTAGCTTTCTACATTCCTTATATTGTAATATACTGGCTTTACATGAGTTCCTGTAACAAGCTGACAGAACCTGTAGGAGCACGCTATCTTCTCTAACCATCCAGCTTTCCGAAGTAGAAGCCATGCAGTAGCGTGTGTGCAGTGGGAGACTCTGTAGTCAACTCGTTCGTTATTTACATGTTGCAGACCATTATCCTGGGGATTATCGTTGACCAGAAACTGAATTGTACCAGCCATGTGATTGTTGTGGCTATGAGAGGAGGTCAGATGCTGGGAATTTTGTGCCAAGTAAGTCACTCACTCACTGTCGCCCAAAAGCCTGTACACCATCTAAAAAGCATAAGGTAGGAATGTGATGCAGTACTCTACAGTTGTCTGAGTTATTTGGGAATCTTGGCAACATTCACAATAGAGAAGCCTTCTTGAGTGGCACTATTTCTGTCACCTTAATCATTCACACCCTCCACCAACAGTTCATGCTGGCATTTGTGTTTCCAGCTAAACAAGGCACTATTACAACTTGTCAAAGCTGCTTTTGACAGCACCTTCCAAACCAATGGCTTTCATCACGGAGAAAAAACAAGGGGAGCAGCTGCATGGAAACTGCCACCTGCAAGCTCCTTTCAGTTCACACACCATTCTGACTTGGAACAACATCACTGCTCCTTCACTGTCATTGTAATAGGATCTCCATACTCCATATTGCTGCTAGGAAGGGAGCCCTATCACCTTTTACATAGACTGCAGCAGCTCAAGAAGCAATGTAAAGCCAACTTCTCAAAGCTGAGGATGGGCAGCTTATGCTTGCCTTCAACTATGCAACTTGTTCTTCCTTGAGTTAATGGCACTAGAGACTGGCAAATTAATGTTAGACAAATTTGTATTGTGTTAGGAAGAAGACAGAATTCTAAACAGAACAGGTTTTTAAACTTTATGAATTATGACTGTAAGACATTTCAAGCCGCTTGAAGGCACTAAGGTTGTGATCAATCCATAAGCCACTATTAGAGTACTGTGTACTGTTTTGGATTTTCCATTATGGAAAAAAACAGTGGAATAGATGCAATATAGATTAAAATCTTCGAGGAGAAAGTGAGGTCTGCAGATGCTGGAGATCAGAGCTGAAAATGTGTTGCTGGAAAAGTGCAGCAGGTCAGGCAGCATCCAAGGAACAGGAGAATCGATGTTTCGGGCATAAGTCCTTCTTCAGGAATGAGGAAAGTGTGTCCAGCAGGCTAAGATAAAAGGTAGGGAGGAGGGACTTGGGGGAGGGGCGTTGGAAATGCGATAGGTGGAAGGAGGTCAAGGTGAGGGTGATAGGCCAGAGTGGGGTGGGGGCGGAGAGGCCAGGAAGAAGATTGCAGGTTAGGAAGGCGGTGCTGAGTTCGAGGGATTTGACTGAGACAAGGTGGGGGGAGGGCAAATGAGGAAACTGGAGTAATCTGAGTTCATCCCTTGTGGTTGGAGGGTTCCTAGGCGGAAGATGAGGCGCTTTTCCTCCAACCATCGTGTTGCTATGGTCTGGCGATGGAGGAGTCCAAGGACCTGCATGTCCTTGGTGGAGTGGGAGGGGGAGTTGAAGTGTTGAGCCACGGGGCGGTTGGGTTGGTTGGTCCGGGTGTCCCAGAGGTGTTCTCTGAAACTTTCCGCAAGTAGGCGGCCTGTCTCCCCAATATAGAGGTGGTCACATCGGGTGCAGCGGATGCAATAAATGATGTGTGTGGAGGTGCAGGTGAATTTGTGGCAGATATTGAAGGATCCCTTGGGGCCTTGGAGGGAAGTGAGGGGGGAGGTGTGGGCGCAAGTTTTGCATTTCTTGCAATTGCAGGGGAAGGTGCCGGGAGTGGAGGTTGGGTTGGTGGGGGGTGTGGACATGATGAGGGAGTTGCAGAGGGAGTGGTCTTTCCGGAACGCTGATAGGGGAGGGGAGGGAAATATATCCTTGGTGGTGGGGTCTGTTTGGAGGTGGCGGAAATGACAAAGGATGATACGATGTATCTGGAGGTTGGTGGGGTGGTAGGTGAGGACCAGTGGGGTTCTGTCCTGGTGGCGATTGTAGGGGCGGGATTCAAGGGCGGAGGAGCGGGAAGTGGAGGAGATGTGGTGGAGGGCATCGTTGATCACGTCTGAGGGGAAATTGCGGTCTTTGAAGAAGGAGGCCATCTGGGTTGTTCGGTGTTGGAATTGATCCTCCTGGGAGCAGATGCGGCGGAAGCAAAGGAATTGGGAATATGGGATGGCGTTTTTACAGGGGGCAGGGTGGGAGGAGGTGTAATCTAGGTAGCTGTGGGAGTCAGTCGGTTTATAGTAAATGTCCGTGTTGATTCGGTCGCCCGAGATAGAAATGGAGAGGTCTAGGAAGGGGAGGGAGGAGTCTGAGATGGTCCAGGTAAATTTGAGGTCGGGGTGGAAGGTGTTAGTAAAGTGGATGAACTGTTCAACCTCCTCGTGGGAGCACGAGGTAGCGCCGATACAGTCATCGATGTAGCGGAGGAAAAGGTGGGGTGTGGTGCCAGTGTAGCTGCATAAGATGGACTGTTCCACATATCCGACGAAGAGGCAGGTATAGCTGGGGCCCATGTGGGTGCACATGGCTACTCCTTTGGTTTGGAGGAAGTGGGAGGATTGGAAAGAGAAGTTATTCAGGGTGAGGACCAATTCAGTCAGTGGAAGGAGGGTGTCAGTGGAAGGGTACTGGTTGGTTCGGCGGGAAAGGAAGAAGTGGAGGGCTTTGAGTCCTTCGTGATGGGGGATGGAGGTGTATGGGGACTGGATGTCCATGGTGAAGATAAGGCCGGGGAAGCGAAAATCATGGAGGAGGTGGAGGGCGTGGGTGGTGTCCCGAACGTAGGTGGGGAGTTCTTGGACTAAGCGGGACAGGACAGTGTCGAGGTATGCAGAGATGAGTTCGGTGGGGCAGGAGCAGGCTGAGACAATGGGTTCGCCGGGGCAGTCAGGTTTGTGGATTTTGGGCACGAGGTAGAAACGGGCAGTGTGGGGTTGTGGGACTATGAGGTTGGAGGTGGTGGATGGGAGATCCCCTGAGGTGATAAGGTTATGGATGGTCTGGGAGATGATGGTTTGGTGGTGGGAGGTGGGGTCATGGTGAAGGGGGCAGTAGGAGGAGGTGTCTGCGAGCTGACGTTTAGCCTCAGCAATGTAAAGATTGGTGTGCCAAACTACCACCGCGCCTCCCTTGTCTGCCGGTTTGATAGTGAGGTTGGGGTTGGAGTGGAGGGCTGCACCTTGCGAGGGTGAGAGATTGGAGTGGGTAAGAGGGGTGGACAGGTTGAGGCGCTTAATGTCGTGGTGGCAGTTGGCTATGAAGAGATCGAGGGCGGGTAAGAGGCCAGCACGGGGTGTCCAGGTGGATGGGGTGTGTTGGAGGCAGGAGAAGGGGTCATCAGAGGGTGGGCGAGAATTCTGGTTGAAGAAGTGGGCGTGGAGGTGAAGGTGGCAGAAGAATTGTTCGATGTCTCACCGTGTGTTGAACTCGTTAATCCGGGAACGTAGGGAGATGAAGGTGAGGCCTCTGCTGAGGACTGATCTTTCATCCTCAGAGAGGGGGAGGTCTGGAGGATCTGCAGTCCTCACTTTCTCCTGGGGTCAGGGAGTCCAGAACTAGAAGATATAGGTTTAGGGTGAGAGGGAGGTACATGTATGGAATGAGCTGCCAGAGGAAGTGGTGGAGGCTGGTACAATTGCAACATTTAAGAGGCATTTGGATGTGTATATGAATAGGAAGAGTTTGGAGGGATATGGGCCGGATGCTGGCAGGTGGAACTAGATTGGGTTGGGATATCTGATCGGCATGGATGGGTTGGACCGAATGGTCAGTTTCCATGCTGTACATCTCTATGACTCTATGAGATGTGATTACTTCAGCAAGTGAATTATTTTCTGTTGGCTTTCAGCCTTGCTATATTGGGGATTTCACTGATCGTATGTACAGCCACAGTCCTTTTGTTTCAGCAGGGAAAACCTGTTGGAAGGTCAGAGAAGACAATATCAAATGGAGTAGGGACTAAAATGCTGTCCTGTTTCATCCCATTCATCCAAAGAAACCCAAACATATAAATAGAAAGCAGGAGTTTTCAGCAATGCTTCGCCTGAGGCCCACTGAAGATATTACCTAGTAGGGTGACAAAACATCTGGAAATGAATCTTTCAGCTCTGCAAGCAAATCTACATCCATCATTAAGCACAGGCAGAGAGAAAGATCTGTCTCAATTGGGTATAACTTGGGTAATGCTCTACCCAAAGGGTCATTTGTTTTTTCCCTGTCAGTGAGTACTTCCATCTTCTAAGGAATTCAAAAGGACATCTTTGATAGTGGGGATGTCCGAATGTCCCTTTGATACCATCATATGTTGTGCAAAGATTCTGAATTTCAATTTCTATTTCCTTGTATGAATTGTTTTACTGCTTTGTTGGCCCGGTAACTTACTGTCTTCAACATAAATGCCTTGGCTTGAGTAAGATTGTCACGTGCCCTAGGATTAGGCGATGGATGCTCAGCCAGGTGAGTTGCATTCTTAACCTCAATGACAGGACTTATATTTCAAAATGGACCTTGAGTTAATCTTTATTCTTGATCCTTCCTTTGACAAATGTACATTGCAGTTTTATAAATGGTTGACCTCTGACACTTTTCATGCTATATCCCTGTTACTGCAGAATTGAAAAATATTTTTATAATACTTTTGACAGATGTGGAGGTGGTGCAAAGACAATAGTTGGTATAAAGACATAGTGTAAAAGACAAAGCAATGGTTAATGGTGGTGAAAGAGATATTAAATGAATCTTAATTAAAGTGTGGAAGAGAATGTGGTATCTCTACTGAGAAAAGAGTAAATGAGACACAAACAACACTTTGAGACTTACTTCAAGGCTGTAAAGTGAATCAGCACAAAACGAGGTGTTCCATCAGCTATGATGTCGAGGTTCCAATGTAGGTCAATGTCAGAGGTCACATGACACCAGTTTATCGTCCAACAGGTTTAGTTGAAATCAAAGCTTTCACAGTGCTGCTCCTTCAAGGTTGCATTGTGCTTTCTTTTTGAAGCATTGCAGTAGAGGCAGGACAGAAATGGGAGCAATGTTGTTTATTATAATGGCAATCAACTGGAAGGTCAGGGATATCTCTAGGGACAGAACGGAAAACCTGTCGATGAACCATAACACAACCTTGCTTTCTGCTTAGGCACTTCGTGATTGGGGGTGGCATGGTGGCTTAGTGGTTAGCACTGCTGCCTCACAGCGCCAGGGACCCGAATTCAATTCCCACCTTGGGCGACTGTCTGTGTGGAGTTTGCACATACTCCCAGTGTCTGTGTGAGTTTCCTCCGGGTGCTCTGGTTTCCTCCCACAGTCTAAAGGTGTGCAGGTCAGGTGAATTGGTCATGCTAAATTGCCCACAGTGTTAGGTGCATTAGTCAGGGGTAAATATAGGGTAGGGGAATGGGTCTGGGTGCATTACTCTTCAGAAGGTGAGTGTGGACTTGTTGGGCCGAAGGGCCTGTTTCCATGCTGTAGGGAATCTAATCTTCAGAACTTGGCTACATGATGTCTGTTCTACATTGTTCTTACATTCACTGTACCCTCACCCTCCCAACAGCCTTGCCTTGTTTGTTCTTTAGAGGTTTTATCTTTAAGACCCTGCATATCGAAATCTGATTGCTTTGAAGTGATGTTAAGCAGTTTCAACATAAGACCTAACTAAAATTTGATTATGCTGAAAATAATGTAAATTGATCATGAATAAGTTTGTTAATTTGTTTATTAACCTTGATTTACTGGCAGTATCAGTTAGAGAATTAATGCATTCCATCATCAGAGGAATCATTTTAACTAATGCAGGATGATCCATCTTCATTCAGGATCCTTCCTTCATACAGAAGACCTAACTGTCTGGTTTGAGCAGAGTTGGTGTAAAGAGCAACAAAGACAGACAGCTCATGCGCTCCTCTTTAACCTTTTAGCGTTTTAGTAGTTGAGCTGTTCCATCATAAATTAATGCTCATCTTTTGGTTGACCGGGAAAAATAAAGTGTCGTCTCGCCATTTTAAGTGGTTTCTTTTGCAAACCTGAAAGTATTATGATGAATCTTAAGATTTTAGTTTCTATTTGTAAAAGTAAATATTGACCTATTATTAGAGATCTTGCGGACATTATATAATTTCAATTCCACACTTTAAATTTACAGCAATACTGCTAGTAAATAACCTCCAACAAGCAGGACTTTTGCCATAATTAGTGGTTGTGGGTGCCTGTCACAGCTATTCTTTTATTTCTTCCATGAAATCTTTGGTTTATCCAAGATTTTCCCTTGCCACTTTTTACATTGACAAAGTATATTTTGTGTTATGGTTAGCTTGCTTTGCTTTTTACATAAGGTTTCACAACATAAGAGCCAGTTAATGTTTATACGTGATTGTATTTGCTTGGCTGTATTAATGAAGCTGATAAACTGCTGTTCAACAACCAAATAAGGAAAATTTAAAAACATTTTTCTGCATCTTAAGGTTAGTGGCACACAATAAGTTATCTTTAATAGGTGTCATCAGCCCTGACTACCTGGCTGAAGTGATCAATTCGTCATGTGTGACCCTAGATAGTTATAAAGTGACTTAACATTGGGAGTATCACAATTTGACCGAATACTGCTTCACTTGACATTCCCACATGCTGTCTTTCCTGGATAGCAACCAATGGCCGAAATCCAGGTTATTTCGTCCCATCCCAAGATGGTGGAACTCAGTTTGTAGCACTATTGTCCTGGCTAAAATCAAGGGACTCACTACAGTTTAGAGCTCAACTTTAGAATCTTTATAGTCAGGTTTTGTACTTGGATGCTGCCTGACCTGCTGTGCTTTTCCAGCAACACATGTTCCACACTGTGCAATACACCTACCTAATGAGGTGTTTGGGAAACCTACAGCAAAGCTCCTGCTATGCCCAGATCAACTGTGTGCTGTCAAGGATCCATTCCAGTTGTTCTGTCCTGCAGGCCTTTTGGATAATGGGATTGGATTCTGTCCATAGTAGACAATCACTACAGTGCATTATATAAGACAATCTATTAATGTATAATTTAAAAGATGCAAAGTCTAGATTTAAAGGACTGGGACTTTGAACTCTTTATCAGTTGCATAATTAGAATGTTTTTTGGAGGTTTTTGGTTCAGAGGTCACTTGATCAATGAAAGTAATTCAAAATCTACATCGTTTTAAAATTTAAAACATTCTCATAGCATTTACATAAAAACAATGATTTTCCTAATTTAAAATTTCAGACAAAGCAAGTGCAAAGAAAACCATCAAGTTGCAGGTCGATAGGATAGTGAAGAAGGTGTTTGTTTGGTATGCTTTCCTTTCTTGATCAGAGTATTGAATACAGGAATTGGGAGGTCATTTTGGGACTGTACAGGACATTAGTTAGGCCACTTTTGGAATATGGTGTGCAGTTCTTGTCTCCTTCCTATTGGAACGATATTGTGAAACTTGTAAAAGATTTACAAGGATGTTGCCAGGGTTGGAGGTTTGAGCTATAGGGAGAGGCTGAATAGCCTGGGGCTGTTTTCCCTGGAGCATCGGAGGCTGAGGGGTGACCTTATAGAGGCTTATTATATGAGGAGCATGGATGGGATAAATAGACAAGGTTTTTTCCCCTGGGGTGGGGCAGTCCAGAACTAGAGGGCATAGGTTTAGGGTGAGAGGGGAAAGATATAAAAGGAAACTTAAGGAACAACTTTTTCACGCAGATGGTGGTATGTGTATTGCATGAGCTGCGAGAGGAAGTGTTGGAGGCTGGTACAATTACAGCATTTAAAAGGCATCTGGATGGGTATTTGAATAAGCAGGGTTTAGAGGGATGTGGACCAAGTGCTGGCAAATGAGACTAGATTAGGTTAGGATAACTTTTAGGCATGGACGAGTTGGACCGAAGGGTCTGTTTCCGTGCTGTAGATATCTATGACTCTAAAGTGCACAAATTCCAAGCTTGCTTTCAGTCTATTTATAACTCCACTACAATCCAATGCTGCATCCATTCGAAGCAGGAACCTAGCTAATGGCTGGTTTGCAGAACTGACTGATTCTGGAGACTATCAATTGTTGAGGCATGTTCTTTCAAAAGAGTGTGACCCAAGAAAAGAAAAGTTGAAATTTGAACTCTTTGGGTTTCCTGAACCAAGTCCATCATTTCCATGATTGTTGCTAGAATGTTTATACAGACGAAGAGGTTCTCCAACCTACTGAAAGTGATGCCAACAATGTGAATCTGAAAGTCCCATCCCTGAACACAGTTCTCATTATTTTTGACTGTGGAATGGTTTCAAGTTTTGAAGAGTGTGGTGCTGGAAAAGTACTGCTGGTCAGGAGCATCTGAGGAGCAGCAGAATTGACATTTCGAGCATAAGGTCTTCATCAGGAATGAGGGAGTGGCCCAAGGGGGCTGAGAGATAAATAGCGGGTGGGGGCGGTGTCGGGGGGAAGCTAGCTGAGGATGTGATGGGTCGATTAACTCCCCCCACCTTATCCCAGATCCAACCTTCCAACTTGGCACTGCTTTCTTGATCAGTCCATCTTCCTTCCCACCTATTCGCTCCACTCTCCTCTCTTATCTATCACCATCTCCCCCAACTGCTTCTACCCATCACATCCTCAGCAACCTTCCCCTATCCCCTCACCTCACCACTCCCCCCAATTTATCTCTCAGCCCCCTTGGGCCACCCCCTCATTCCTGATGAAAAGCTTATGCTCGAAACGTCGATTCTCCTGTTCCTTGGATGCTGCCTGACTGGCTGTGCTTTTCCAGCACAACACTCTTCAACTCTGATATCAGCATCAGCAGTCCTCACTTTCTCCCTGGTTTCAATTTTACACATCCTTGGTTCACAGTAGTAGCAGCACATGTTCAAGTACAGCTGCCTTCAGACTGATCTGACTTTCTGCTGGTAGATGTTCTAAACTAGACCTATGCACTTCAGACGTGATGGGAGAAGGTCAAAACTTCTCAGAGCACTTTGAAGAGGTAGGCACCCTTTTTAGAGAAGAATTACAATCTAATTATACTTGAATCTGATCAGTTCGCATAAGGGCATAGAAATTTGAAATTCATAGGATCTGGCTTGTTTAATTCAGATTTGAATTTCTTCACTTTTTTTGCCAAATGTTCTGAGTTCTTCAATACAAAGCAGTGAAAACTCAGGCAGCGGAATCACTTTATGCCGACATTATCAGATCAGGGTATTTTTAGGGAGGTGCTGTTCTATACCATGGCATTCAATTTACAATGGAGATTTTCTATAATTTCCATTGGGCATTTATTCACCAAAAGTCTGAATGCGAGCCACTTGCCTGGAGCACTGGGTTCACGTGTCCCTTGGTTTGAACAGCATTATGGGTGAGGTTCTCATTTAATTTTACAACTAAGAATCAGTAAAGCTGTGTAGTTAGTGCCCTTGGCTGGTCAATAATTTTTTTTTTAAACTACCAAATATCTAAAACTGTCAAATGCCTGCAATTGTCTGATTGCATTAGTGAGTAGGTTTTGTCAGAAGATCAGACATGGTTCCTGTAAATTTAGTCTCCGCTTGAGCCAGAGGTAATATAATATGGACAATAAAGTGAATATTTTGTCAGTGTTTAATTATATACATGTGTTTATACTGAAAGGACAGTGTTTTTGTTTTTCCGTAGTTTTGGTTGTCAATTGAAATAGTGAACAAATCAATTTTTTAAAATAAATGATTGTTGAGGGATTCAGTTTTTTTTTTGAAAGCAAATAACTTGATACTTATGAGTAGCGTGATCAGCCATGATACTGAATGGTGAAGGAGTTTCAGGGCTGAATGGATGCTCCTCGATTTTAATATTTCATTCCAAGTGGTGTTGACATAACTGCTGATTCTAGCAGTATTGGATGGATTGCAGGTGAATTGGAGCCAACAGCTGGGTACAAATAGAGATTCAGATAACAACAATTAGCTGATTGATCTGTGGACTAATGACCAGCTATTGATGATGACCAGGGTCTTCTGCCTGTCAGCAGCTATGAGATTGATGGCTAAGCAGCTGAGCAACTTTGAGCTGTCAACAAGATAGAGGTTATCAGAGAGTCATTGAGATGTACAGCATGGAAACAGACCCTTCAGTCCAACCCGTCCATGCTGACCAGATATCCCAACCCAATCTAGTCCCACCTGCCAGCATCTGGCCCATATCCCTCCAAACCCTTCCTATTCATATACCCATCCAAATGCCTCTTAAATGTTGCAATTTGTACCAGCCTCCACCACATCCTCTGGCATCTCATTCCATACACATACCACACTCTGCGTGAAAAAGTTGCCCATTAGGTCTCTTTTATATCTTTCCCCTCTCACCCTAAACCTATGCCCCCTAGTTCTGGACTCCCAAACCCCAGGGAAAAGACTTTGTCTATTTATCCTATCCATGCCCCTCATAATTTTGTAAACCTCTATAAAGGTCACCCCTCAGCCTACGACGCTCGATGGAAAACAACCCCAGTCTGTTCAGCCTCTCCCAGTAGCTCAGATCCTCCAACCCTGGCAACATCCTTGTAAATCTTTTCTGAACCCTTTCAAGTTTCACAACATCTTTCCGATAGGAAGGAGACCAGAATTGCATGCAATATTCCAACAGTGGCCTAACCAATGTCCTGTAAAGCCGTAACATGACCTCCCAACTCCTGTACTCAATACTCTGACCAATAAAGGAAAGCATACCAAATGCCTTCTTCACTATCCTATCTACCCGCGAGTCCACTTTCAAGGAGCTATGAACCTGCACTCCAAGGTCTCTTTGTTCAGCAAAACTCCCTAGGACCTTACCATGAAGTGTACAAGTCCTGCTAAGATTTGCTTTCCCAAAATGCAGCACCTCACATTTATCTGAATTAAACTCCATCTGCCACATCTCAGCCCATTGGCCCATATGGTCCAGATCCTGTTGTAATCTGAGGTAACCCTCTTGGCTGTCCACTACACCTCCAATTTTGGTGTCATCTGCAAATTTACTAACTGTATCTCTTATGCTCGCATCCAAATCATGTATGTAAATGACAAAAAGTAGATGACCCAGCACTGATCCTTGTGGCACTCCACTGGTCTCAGGCCTCCAGTCTGAAAAACAACCCTCCACCACCACCCTCTGTCTTTTACCTTTGAGCCAGTTCTGTATCCAAATGGCTAGTTCTCCCTTTATTCCATGAGATCTAACCTGGGTAATCAGTCTCCCATGGGGAACCTTGTCGAATGCCTAACTGAAGTCCATATAGATCACATCTACTGCTCTGCCCTCATCAATCTTCTTTGTTTCTTCTTCAAAAAACTCAATCAAGTTTGTGAGACATGATTTCCCACGCACAAAGCCATGTTGACTATCGCGAATCAGTCCTTGCCTTTGCAAATACATGTACATCCTGTCCTTCAGGATTCCATCCAACAACTTGCCCACCACTGAGGTCAGATTCACCGGTCTATAGTTCCCTGGCTTGTCTTTACTGCCCTTCTTAAACAGTGGCACCACATTTGCCAACCTCAGTCTTTCGGCACCTCACCTGTGACTATCGATGATACAAATAGCTCAGCAAAAGGCCCAGCAATCACTTCTCTAGCTTCCCACAGAGTTCTCGTGTACACCTGATCAGGTCCTGGGGATTTATCCACTTTAACTGTTTCAAGACATCCAGCACTTCTCCCTCTGTAATCTGGACATTTTGCAAGATGTCACCATCTATTTCCCTACAGTCTATATCTTCCATATCCTTTTCTACAGTAAATACTCCAAAAGTTCAGGAGATGTCTCTGAAGAAAACCAGTTTTTTTCCTTCTGTTGCTGTAAGATGTGATTTTATTAATGAAGAAATCAGAAGCCTTTAGAAGTTTGAACCTTGCAAAGCAGTGGAATTATCTGGGAAAGAAGATCAACAAAGCAGCATTCTGATCAACTCAAGAATCCTCTCAGCAGATCCTGTGAACAAGTGCTTTGAACCACACTCTCAGTTTTTCTCTTCACCTATTAACACTGATTTCTTTCTTTCTGTCCTGTTTGTAAATGTGTGTAAGGTGTGTATAAGGGGGTTAAATTCTTTATTATAGCCGAGAATGTGGTATTGGAAAAACACAGCAGGTCAGGCATTATCCGAAGAGGCAAAAGCCCTTAGCGTCAACTCTCCTGCTCTTGGGCTGCTGCCTGACTTGCCATGCTTTTCCAACACCACACTCATGACTCTAATCTCCAGCATCTGCAGTCTTCACTTTCACCGAGTTAAATTCTTTACTAGCAGAGTTGTATGCTGATGGTCCATAATTGCTTACCTGTAGCTAATATCTGTGTTTGTAATAAATTGTCATTCTGGTTAAGTACAGAAATCTGATCTGTGCTTTCTGTCAATCTAGGTCTAAGAGACTTTTAAACACTCTTGAACTTTTGCACTGACTCTGGGAATGGTGGGGCTTGATTTCCACCATGCTATCTCTGGGAGGAGTAACAAAGATAAGCAGTAAATTGGATTGATCAAAAATAATAGCTTTTAAAATTACCATGAGCCTCTCTGTTCAGATTAATTTGAATGGCTGACTGGGCAGAAAACTAAAAAAATACTTTGAATGTTCTACATGAATGGTTGAAAAATGGAAGCACACTATTTGCCTTCTATTAACATGGAATGTGGAAGTACTACTCTATTCCTGTGGCAGAGTCCATAATTCTAATGTTATGCTGTGTTGAAGAATAATGCTAGAGCTTCAGAATTATGCACAACCAAGTTTAATTATGTGCAATAACAATGATGATAGACAGATTTCTAATTAGTAATGGGTTGAAGGGCGATGGAGAATGGGCAGCAAAATAGAGTTGAGGCCGAGATGAGATGAGGCACGCTCGTATTACATCGCAGAGCCAAGGGGCTGAATTGCCTGCTCCTGCTCCAATTCCTAATTTTGTTTTGGTTTTATAAGTATTTTTATTGCACATCTATTGAACACTTACTGTACTAGAATGGAGTTACTAACAACACTTGATAAAATCTGTTACAAAATTCTAAGCTAGTTTAAATCAAATAGTGTACAGAGGACAACTATTTTTCCATTACGCAATACAGATGGAAACAACAGAGAAGCTGAAAGAGGTTTTAATGTTTGTTTTCAGAATTAAAGATCAATTATTTGTAGTCCTCAAGCCAAATAAAGAATTCAAACATAAATATCGATTGTTACATAGTTGTGTACTTTTTGTATAAACGTAAATATTTTACATAAATTAGCAACAATGCCACCTACATGTTAAGAAGCCCTGTCATGTGTATTGTTCATAGTTAGTGGTGATACAATAAGTTGCAGATAAAATGATGTGAGATTAGCTGAAGTAGTGTATGCTGATCACCCAACTGACATTAGTCATTATTGTTTTACACTTGTGGAGAGATACATTAAATTGGTCAGTATCTGTAAATATACTGGTCAGCTAAAGTTTCAGGAGTAAGCTCATTATCTCAGCTGGACAAAATGATTTTAAAAAGGGTGGAGAGTGAGGAAAGCACTCCGCTCCTGAGTTATACAGTGAGTAGAATGGCTCCATGCAGAGAAAAAGAAAAGGTGGAGCCCACTGATGGTGAACCTTACTTGACTCGGTTTTATACAGGGCTAAAAACCAAGGTGTAATCCGAACTGCTGCCCATGAGGGAACCCGGACAGATCCTGCGTCCATTTCAGAAATTTGATTTTTTTTTTATTTTTATTTTTGTGATTTTATTCTGCTCTGTATTCCCAGTGTACTGGATCAGGGTTTAACAACATAAGAACTAGGAGCAGTAGACAATTCAGCCCCTTGACCTTACTCCACACCTTAAAATGATCATGGCTGATCTCACCTCAACCTCAACACCATGTTGCTGGTTGCTGCACACAACCCTTTAATCCAATAATAAGTAATAATCTGTCTACTTCCTCCTCAAGTTTATTCAGTGTCCTGGCTTTGACTGTGCTCTGGGGGAATTAATTCCACAGATCCAAGAGAACTAATTTCTCCTTTATTTTAAACCTCCTTACCCTTAGTCTTAAACCATGACTACTACTTCCAGATTACCCCACAACTGGGGGGATAAAACACTTCCCTAATTTTATACTCTATTTCATCAGGAATAAATTCTAAAATTCCATTTGCCCTCCTTATTACCTACTGTACTAGTATACTGATACTGTACCTGCATGTGGAAATGCTACCTGCACTGAAGCACTTTGAAAGTTTTCTCCACTTAGATAACAAATTACCTTTTGTATTCTTCTGATCAAAGTAAGACCATTAGACAAGAGCAGACTGGTCCTTCATGTTTCAAAGTTTGCAGATGATACATAGATGGAGGTACGGGTAGTGTTGAGGAAGCAGGGAGGCTGATGAAGGACTTGGACAGGCTAGAAGAGTGGCCAAAAAAGTGGGAGATGGAAAACAATGCAGGAAAGTGTGAGGTTATGCACTTTGGTAGGAAGAATAGAGGCATTGACTAATTTCTAAATGGGGAAAAGCTTCAGAAATCTGAACCACAAAAGGACTTTGAATTCCTAGATCAGGATCTACTGAGGGTAGCACAGGTTCAGTTGGCAGTTAGGAAAGCAAATGCAATGTTCGTGTTCATTTTGAGAGGGCTAGAATACAAGAGCAGAAATGTACTGCCGAGGCTATGTACGGCTCTGGTCAGCCTGCATTTGGCATATTGTGAGCAGTTTTGGACCGTGTGTAAGAATGTGTTGGCCATGGAGGGAGTTCAGAAGAGCTTTACAAGAATGATCCTGGGATGAAGGCTTACCAAATGAGAATGCTCCTCTGTACTCGATCGGGTTTAGAAGGATGAGGGGGAGATCTGATTGAAACCTGCAGAATACTGGGAGTCCTAAATAGAGTGGATTATGGAGAAGATGTTTCCACAATTAGGAGAGACTTGGACCCCAGGCGACAGGCTCACCGGGAAGGGATGAGCTTTTAGAATAGAGATGAGAAATTTCTTTAGCCAGAGAGTGGTTGATCTGAGGAACTCGTTGCCACAGAAGGCCAATCCATTGAGTGTATTAAAGGCAGTGATAGGTTCTTAAATAATAAGGGGAACAAGGGTTACAGGAAGAAGATAGGAAATTGGAGTTGAGAAACGTATCAGCCGTGATCGAATGGTGGAGCAGATTTGATGGGTCACTTGGCCTAATTCTGCTCCTATATCTTACGGTCTTGTATTCCTATGGATGCATGCACCTATAGGACTTAAGAGACAGAAGGGATTGCAGGCACTGGTTAGTTGTGCTATTCCGTGCCTTGTTAATGTGACCATTGCAGTGGGATATCGAGCGTAATTTATGCAAGTATTGGAATATAGATGTCTCTGCATGCCCACATGAGCAGTCCTGCTTTTCTCCTGCCAGGACAAGAGTCCTTTTGTCAGAAAAGGCTGAAGGCATGAGCATCCGGCATCCAATCACTTGTACTATGACTTGGAGCCCTGTTATGGGCTGTTTTCTGTCACTACCTCATGGGGATGAATGAGTAAGGCACAATGGAGGGCACAACTGTTAAGGTTGGTGCACATGGAGGGGAAGCTTTTCTTCACTTCTGAGATGTGAGCATTGCTGGCACAGCCAACATTTATTGTCCATCCCTAGTTGGCCTTGAGAAGGTGGTGGTGAGCTACCTTCTTGAACTGCTGCATGTCATAAGAGAGGTAGATCCAGGACTTTGACCCAGTGATAGTGAAGGGAATGGCGATACATTCCTGTGTCAGGATAATGAGTGACTTGAAGGAATCTTGGGTGTGTTCCCATATGTCTGCTGCCCTTGTCCTTCTAGATGCAAGTGATTGTGGTTTTGGAATATGCTTGCTGAGTGTCTAGAATCAAGGAAAACCCTAAAGCTTTCCATAGGTATGTCAGGAATGAAAGCATTCTGGATTAGAGTGGTGCTGGCAGCATCCGAGGAGCAGGAAAATCAACATTTCAGGCAAAAGCCCTTCATCAGGAATAGAGGCAGGGTGCCTGCAATGTGGAGAGATAGATGAGAGGAGGGTGGGGGTGGGGAGAAAGTAGCATAGGATACAATAGGTTAAAGGGGGTGGGGATGGAGGTGATAGGTCAGAGAGGAGGGTAGGGGAGGATAGCAAAGAGTACAATGGGTGAATGGGGGTGGGGATGAAGTTGATAGGTCAGAGAGCAGGGTGGAGTGGTAGGTGGAAAGGAAGATAGGTAGTAGGGCAAGTCATGGGGACAGTGCTGAGCTGGAAGATTGGAACTGGGGTGAAGTGGGGAAAGGGGAAATGAAACTGGTGAAGTCCACATTGATGCCCTGGGGTTGAAGTGTTCCGAGGCAGAAGATGAGGCGTTCTTCCTCCAGGCATCGGGTGGTGAGGGAGCGGCGGCGAAGAAGGCCCAGGACCTCCATGTCCTCGGCTGAGTGGGAGGGGGAGTTGAAATGTTGGGCCACAGGGCGGTGTGGTTGATTGGTGCGGGTGTCCCAGAGATGTTCGCTAAAGCGCTCCGCTACGAGGCATCCAGTCTCCCCAGTGAAAGAATGACTAGAGTAAGAGTAGGGCCAGTCAAGGAGAATAGTGGGAAGTTGTGCATGGAGTTCAAAGAAATAGAGGCGCTAAATGAATATTTTTCATCAGTATTCACACAGGAAAAAGACAATGTTTTCAAGGAGAATACTGATATATAGGCTACAGGCTAGAAGGGATTAAGATGATCAGAGGATTAGATTGGGTGGACAGTGAGAACATTTTTTCCTCGGATGGTGATGGCTAGCACGAGGGGAGATACCTTTAAATTGAGAGGTGATAGATATGGGACAGGTGTCAGAGATAAGTTCTTCACTCGGAGAGGGTTAGGGGTGTGGAACGGTCTGCCTGTAACAGTAGTAGACTCGCCAATTTTTAAGGACATTTAACTGGTCATTGGATAAACATATGAATGATAATGGAATAGTGTAGGATAAATGGGCTTCAGATTGGTTTCACAGGTCGGTGTAACATCAAGGGCCGAACGGTGTGTCCTGCTCTGTTATGTTCTATGTCGTTCAGTGCATCTCGTAACTATTATGCACTGCTGCTACTGAGCATCAGTGATAGAGTCATTGAGACGTACAGCATGAAAACAGAACCTTTGGCCCAACCTGTCCATGCCGACCAGATATCCTAACCCAATCTAGTCCCACCTGCCAGCACCCGGCCCATATCCCTCAAAACCCTTCCTATTCATATACCCATCCAAATGCCTCTTAAATGTTGCAATTGTACCAGTCTCCACCACATCCTTTGGCAGCTCATTCCATACACGTACAACCCTCTACGTGAAAAAGTTGCCTCTTGGGTCTCTTTTATATCTTTCCCCCTCACCCTAAACTTATGCCCTCTAGTTCTGGACTGCCTGACCCCAAGGAAAAGACTTTGTCTATTTATCCTATCCATACCCCTCATAATTTTGTAAACCTCTATAAAGGTCACCCTTTGGGGAAAACAACCAGGTCACCCTCCAGGGAAAACAACCCCAGCCTGTTCAGCGTCTCCCTGTAGCTCAGATCCTCAAACCCTGGCAACATCCTTGTAAATCTTTTCTGAACCCTTTCAAGTTTCACAACATCTTTCCAATAGGAAGGAGACCAGAATTGCATGCAATATTCCAACAGTGGCCTAACCAATGTCCTGTACATGACCTCCCAACTCCTGTACTCAATACTCTGACCAATAAAAGAAAGCATACCAAACGCCTTCTTCACTATCCTATCTACCTGCGAGTCCACTTTCAAGGAGCTATGAACCTGCACTCCAAGGTCTCTTTGTTCAGCAACACTCTGTAGAACCTCACCATTAAGTGTCTTAGTCCTGCTAAGATTTGCTTTCCCAAAATGCAGCACCTCTCATTTATCTGAATTAAACTCCATCTGCCACTTCTCAGCCCATTGGCCCATCTGGTCCAGATCCTGTTGTAATCTGAGGTAACCCTCTTGGCTGTCCACTACACCTCCAATTTTGGTGTCATCTGCAAACTCACTAACTTGTGATGGTGTTCCAGGGGAGTGATGAGGCAGCACAGAGGTCATGCAGGGTTAGTGGTATGGGAGGATGGGGGGGAGGAATGAGAGTGGTTGAGGTAAGGTGTTTGATACAACAGAAGAGCCGTCAGAACATGAGCCTTGGTGTGAGCTGGGTGCAGTGGCACAAGAAAGGGAGGGGGAGTGTGGAAAATTTCAAGGAATGCTGGTCCCTAAAGAGTTAAATCTTGCTCCTAGTCTGTTCTTGCTCCCTGTGAAACACCGGTTTTGCATATACAAAGAAATTCTTGCGCAAGCGAAACTGCCTTTTGTCTAATAGCAGACGTACTGGTGCCACCCGAGTTGTGTACCATGAAAGGTCCCTAGGGTAGGAACCACCTGCTATTGGACAACTCAGGGAAGGAGATTTGATTGGCCTTTATCATGCTCTGCCCATTGGCTTCGAGCCCGTTAACGTGTGTTGATGATTGATGAATAGCTGTGCAAATTAAGGAATGCTGAAAGCACAAGAGCATTTGATTGGATGTATCACTGTACAACTGCTCGATTGTTTCAGGGGAATAGCTAGTATCAGGGGTCGAGCTGTTCCCCTTGTGTACAAGTTAATTAAAGTATGTATGCTGCATGTATGTGGAGTCTGAGTGTTTAGCCTTATTGGCGACATCAGTAGTAGAGAGCAGAGTATTGCGTTTACCCTGGTGGAAGCAGGGAAGGTCATTTGAGTGTCTCTCTGAACTGCTGCCTAGTTCTCCTACCCCTGGAGATGGCACTGACTTTGGTGGTGATCTCTGACCCAGCTGGTACAATATGGTGGTGTGGCCTCCTCTGCTGGTCCACTGGGCAGAGGACTCCTCTTCAGCACCTTGTCCACAAAGACCTCCAGGTCCCTCTCAGAGAAGAGTATGATGGCAACCTCTGTTTCTCGATCATCTCTCCTTGCTCCTTCCACAGCCAAGGAGCACTGATTCCAGATGGCACCATCCTGCAGATGGGCAGGGTGGGGCTTTGGAAGGTGACATGGCTGCAAGGGATGCTGGTCTTGGACATCTCTGCCATGCGGCGAGTTGGCTGGGAACATTAGGTAGTGGGATTGGGCAGAGATTTAACTTGATTTTCCCATAAGAGCACAGGCTGTGATAAGTCGGGTAAAATGTAGCAAGAAAACGCATTTGACCTTATGCCACAGAATGTGGCACGTCTCAGAATTATCCAAGCAGCTGCAAGATTGACCCTGTGGTTTAGTTTCATTTCATTTTATTCTATATGGTCCAGAGAAAGCTGGAGGTTTTGTTTTTAATGAATGCATCTGAATGGGGTTTTGTATTTTTTAAGTGGAAGTGAACATTGCTGTGAGAGCTTCTGTGCTTTCAGTATTCCTTAATTTGTGCAGATATTCACCAATCACCAACGCGTTTTAGAGGGCTGTAGGCCAATGGGGAGGGCATGACAAAGGCCAATCAAATCCCTTCCTTGAGTTGTCCAATTGCAGGTGGCTCCTGCCCTAGAGACTTTTCGTGGCGCACAACTGGGGTGGCACCAATATGTCTACTATTAGACAAAAGGCAGTTTCGCTTGCGCAAGAATTTCTTGGACAAGTGTCATGAAAGTTGCTGGAAAACAAACATTGTTTCTTCTTAAAAGCAAAATCATTCAACCAGCATCACAACTCATAGAAGTTGTGAAAGTTCATCAACAACTTAAAAGTGAGGTATCAGTCTTTTGATACTAAAACGTGAAAGTCCTAAATGTTGGAGGCAAAAATGCAAAATTGAGTTAATGGTTCAAGTTATTATTGTCAGAGTTTGCTAAAGCGAGGAACACTGTAAACAGTGAAGATAATAACAGACTGCAGGAGGTTCTGCACAGCCTTCCAGACTCGATTCGAGACAGAGAGGTCTGCAGCACCAAGGAAGACATGTTGGTCTCTCGAGTTGGCACTGGGCTATGTACAGTTAGAAATAGTTGAATTGGACAGATTTTGAAAATGTGGCTGTTCATACTTGAGAATGGTGTAATTTATTTTCAGTGGATTTGAATGCATTTCATTTTTCTTCCCTTGTACGCACTTCACTGTAAACCTCACAAGTAGATCGTTACCATAGTAATTTAAAAAAAATATTCTTTTGTGGGGTATGGGTGTCACTGGCATTTATTGCCCATCCCTAGTTGCCCTTGAGAAGGAGGTGATAAGCTGTCTTCTTGAACTGCTGCAGTCCACCTGCTGTGGGTTGACCCACAATGCCCTGAGGGAGAGAATTCCAGGATTTTGACCCAGCGACAGTGAAGCAACAGTGAAATGTTTCCATGTCAGGATGATGAGTGGCTTGAAAGGAGACTTGAAGGTGGTAGTGTTCCCATTATAACTGCTGCCCTTGTCCTTCTAGGTGGAAGTGTTCATGGATTTAGAAGATGCTGTCTCAGATTTTAGTGAATTTTGGCAGTGCATTTTGTAGATAGTACATTGCTGCTTTTGAGTGTCGATGATGAAGGGAGTGGATGTAGTGGTAACCAAGCGGCTGCTTTATGCTGTATGGTGTCAATCTTCTTGAATGTTGTTGAGCTGCACCCAATGCAGGCAAGTGGGGGGAGTATTACATCACACTCTTGACTGTGCCTTGTAGAGTCAGGAAGTGAGTTGCTCACCACGGTATTCCTAGCCTCTGACCTGCTTTTGCAGCCACTGTGTTTATGTGGCAAGTCCAGTTGAGTTTCTGGTCAATTATAACTTGCAGGATGTTGATAATGGAGGTTGGGGATGTTCAGTGATGGTAACATCACTGAATGTCAAGGGGCAGTTATTAAATTGTCTCTTCTTGATGCTGGTCATAGCCTGGCATTTGTGTAGTAAGAATGTTACTTTCTACTTCTCAGTCCAGGCTTGGATATTCTCTAGATCTTGTTGAATTTGAACATGGACTATTTTCAATATCTGAGGAGTTGTGAATGGTCCTGAACATTGTGCAATCATCAGCGAACTTCCCCACATCTGACCTTATGGTGGAGAGAAGGGCATTGATAAAGCAGCTGAAGATGGTGACCCCAGGATAGTACCCTGAGGAACTCCTACAGAGAAGTCCTGAAACTGAGAGGACAGACCTCCAACAACTGCATCCATCTTCCTATGTGTCAGGTAAGACTCCAACCACTGGAGAGTTTGCCCCTGATACCCACTGATTCCAGGTTTGCTTGAGCGCCTTGATGCCACAATTGGTCAAATGTGGCCTGGATATCAAGGGCTGTCATTCCCCTCTGGAATTCAGCTGTTTTGTCCGTGTTTGAACCAAGGCTGTATTGAGGTCAAGTGTTGAATGGTCCTGGCAGAACCCAAACTGGGCGTCGCTGTGCAGGTGCTGCTTGATAGCACTGTTGATGACACCTTCCATCACTTTACTGATGATCAAGGGTAGACTGATAGGGCAGTAATTGGCCAGGTTTGGCTTGGGGAGCAGCAGGTTCCGGAGCACAGGACTTCAAGACTATTGCCGGAATTGCAGTATCCATTATCTCCAACCATTTCTTAATATCACGGAGAGTGAATCAAATTGGCTGAAGGCTGGTATCTGTAATGCTGGGGGGGCCACTGGAGGAGGCCGAGATATATTATCCACTCGACACTTCTGGCTGAAGATTACTGCGAAAGCTTCAGCCTTGTAGAGTCATGGAGATTCCTACATTACAGAGGCAGGCCCTTTGGCCCAAACTGGTCCAAGCCAACCAAATTTCCATTAATGCTAACCCGATTTCCCTGCACTGGGCCTCTATCCTTCCAAACCTTCCCTATCCGTGTATTTTTTTCAAATGCCTTTTAAATGTTGTGAATGTACCCATCTCAACCACTTCTATTGGCAGCTCATTCCACATGTATACCTCCCTCTGTGTAAAAAAAAAAGTTGCCCCTCAGGTTCCCTCTTATTTTTTTCCACTGTAACCTTCGACTGATGCTGTCTCGTCCACAATTCCCCAACACTGGGAAAAAGACTGAGTGGATTCACCCTACTCATGTCTCTCATGTTCTTATGCACTTCTGTAAAATCCCTCCTCAGTCTCCTATGCTCTAAAGAAAAAAGTCCTATCTTGTCCAGGCCCTTGAGTTCTGGCAACATCCTTGTAAATTTCTTCTGCACTCCTTCCAGTATAATGACATCCTTGCAATAGCAAGGTGACCAAAATTGAACACCATACTCCAAGTGTGACCTCAATAACATCCTGTACAACTCCAACCTAACTTCCCAATTTCTATACTCAGTGCCCTGACTGATGAAGGTCAGTGTGCCAAAAGCCATCTTTACTGCCCTGTCTAGCTGTGACTCCACTTTCAGAAAACTGTTCACCTGAACTCCAAGGTCCCTCTGTTCCACTACACTCCTTAAGGCCCTGTCATTCACCATGAAACTCCTGCCTTGATTTGACTTTCCAAAATGCAACAACTCACACTTATCTTTAATAAACTCCATTTGCCATTTCTCGGCCCACTTCCCCAGCTGATCAAAGTCCTGCTGCAATTTCTGATAAACTTCCTCACTGTCTATGATACCACCTATTTTGGTGTCATCTGCAAACTTACTAATCATGCCTTGTACATTCTCATTCAAATCATTTGATATAGATAACAAACAGCAATGGGCCCAGCAACGATTCCGAGGCACTCCATTAGCCATAGGCTTCCAGTCTGACGAGCATCCTTCCACTATTACCCTCTGTTTCCTAACATCAAGCCAATTTTGTATCCAATTTGTTAGCTCCACCTAGATGCTATGTGATCTAACCATCCAGAGCAGCCTACCATGTGGAACCTAGTCAAAGGCTTAACTGAAATCCCTATAGACTACCTTGACCATCCTGCCCTCATCAAACTTCCTGGCCACTTCATCAACGAACACTAACAAATCAGTGAGGCATGAGCGCCCATGTACAAAGCCATGCTGATGATTCGAAATGAAACCCTGTGTTTCGAAATGCATGTTTGTCTTATCCCTCAGAATCTTCTAAAGTAACTTACCCAACACAGGCTTACTGGTCTATAGTTTCCAGGTTTTTCTTTGCAGCTCTCCTTGAATAACATTCACTATCCACTAGTCTTCCAGGACCTTACCTGTGGCTAACGATGATGCAAAAATATCAGCCAGGGCCCCCGCAATTTCTTCTCTAGCCCCTTGCAGTGTCCCTGGATATATCTGGTCATTACAAGGAGATTTTTCTACTTTCATACATTCTAATACATCCAACACCACCTCTACAGTCCCTATGATATTGCTGCTAACTTCTCCAAGTTCCCAAGTCGAGAAATATTCATTGAGGACCTGCCCATCTCCTGTGTTCCAACACATATATGTCCATTTTTGGTCCTTGAGGGATTCTATTCTCTCTTTATTCTTTTTCCTTTAATATATTTAAAGAACATCTTTGGATTCACTCTAATCCAAAGCTGTCTCGTGACCCCTTTTCACCCTCCTGATTTGCTTCTTCAGTAAACTCCTCTATTCCCTCTATACATCCAGGGATTTTCTTGATCCCAGCTGCCTCTATCTGAGGCATGCCTCCTTTTTACTGGTCAAAGCCTCAATATCTCTTATCATCCAGGGTTCCCTATTCCTGCCAACTTTGCTCTTCACTCGCACAGGAACATGAACTCTACCTATCTCCCTTTTAAAGGCCTTCTGCTTGCCAGAGGTCCCTTTGCCTGCAAACAAATTACTCCAATCAATCCCTGCAAGCGCCTGTCTTATTCTTTCAAAATTCCATGAAAGACGATTGATGAGGGGAGAGGGGTAGATGTGATCTATATGGACTTCAGTAAGGCATTTGACAAGGTTCCCCATGGGAGACTGGTCAGCAAGGTTGGATCTCATGGAATACAGGGAGAACTAGCCATGTAGATACAGAACTGGCTCAAAGGTAGTAGACAGGTGGTGGTGGTGGAGGGTTGTTTCAGACTGGAGGCCTGTGACCAGTGGAGTGCCACAAGGATCAGTGCTGGGCCCATTACTTTCTGTCAATTATACAAATGATTTGGATGTGAACATAGGAGGTATAATTAGTAAGTTTGCAGATGACACCAAAATTGGAGGTGTAGTGGACAATGACGAAGGTTCCCTCAGATTACAACAGGATCTTGCTCAGATGGGCCAATGGGCTGTGGAGTGGCAGATGGAGTTTAATTTAGATAAATGTGAGGTGCTGCATTTTCAGAATCCAAATCTTAGCAGGACTTATACACTTAATGGTAAAGTCCTAGGCAGTGTTGCTGAACAAAGAGAGCTTGGAGTGCAGGTTCATAGCTCCTTGAAAGTGGAGTCGCAGGTAGATAGGATAGTGAAGAAGGTATTTGGTACGCTTTCCTTTACCGGTAGGGGATAGAGTAGAGGAGTTGGGAGATCATGTTGCGGCTGTACAGGACATTATTTAGACCACTGTTGGAATATTGTATGCAATTCTGGTCTCCTTCCCATCGGATAGATGTTGTGAAACTTGAAAGGGTTCAGAAAAGATTTACAAGGATGTTGCTGGGTTTGGAGGATTTGAGCTATGGGGAGAGATTGAACAGGCTGGGGCTGTTTTTCCTGGTGTGTCTGAGGCTGAGGGGTGACCTTTATAAAGGTTTACAAAATTATGAGGGGTATGGATAGGATAAATAGGCAAAGTCTTTTCCCTGGGGTTGGGGAGTCCAGAACTAGAGGACATAAATTTAGAGTGAGAGGGGAAAGATATAAAAGAGACCTAAGGGACAACCTTTTCACACAGAGAGTGGTACGTGTATGGAATGAGCTGCCAGAGGAAGTGGTGGAGGCTAGCATAATTGTAACATTTAAGAGGCATCTGGATGGGTATATGAATAGGAAGGTTTGGAGGGATATGGGCCGTGTGCTGGCAGGTGAGACTAGATTGGGTTGGGCTACCTGGACGGGTTGAACCGAAGGGTCTGTTTCCATGTATACATCTCTATGACTATGACTCTAAAGTTCGCCTTGCCCCAATTTAGAACATGAAACTGGGGACCAGTTTTGTCCCTCTCCATAACTATTTTCAAGTTAATAAAACTATGGTTACCGGTCCTAAAGTGCTCCCTCACTGTCACCTCCATCACCTGTCCAGCCCTATTTCCCAAGAGTAAGTCGATATTTGCCCCTTCCTGAGTGGGATCCTCTATATACTGCTTGAGGAAACTTGCCTGAATGCACTTAACAAATTCCACCCTAACTAAGCCCTTAATGCTCTGGCAGTCCCAGTGTATGTTACGAAAATTAAAATCCCCTACTATGACAAAACTATTGCTGCTCTAAGCCTCCACAATCTCCCTGCATATTTGTTCCTTTAATTCCCATTGATTATTTGGGGACCTGTAGTACAACACTATAACATCACTATCCCCTTCTATTTTCTTAGCTCCACCCACAAAGCTTCACGGGATGATTCTTCAGTTATTTCATCTCTGATTACTGCTGTGATTGTCGCTTTAATCAAAAATGCAGCTCCCCTCCTTTCCACCACCTCTGTTGTGCCTAAAACACCTGTATCCTGGTACATGAAGCTGCCAGTCCTGTCCCTCCCTTAGCCATCTTTTGCACTGATGAGCTGAGCTCCTCCATCATTAAGGATCGGAATATTTGTGGAGCCACATTCTCCCAGTGATTTGTTTAATTGTACACCACCATTCACGACTGGCATAGCTGGAGTACGGAGATCAGATCTGATTTGTTGGTTATGGAATCGCTTGCTGGTGATGCTGTTTGTTATGCAAGTAGTCTTGTTGGAACTTCACCTCATTTTCAGATGTGCCTGGTGCTACTCCTGCATGCCCTCCTGCACTCTCCATTGAATTAGGATTGGTCCCCTGGCTTGATGGTAATGGTTGAGTGGGGGATATGTCAAGTCATGAGGTTACAGATTGTGCTGGAGTACAATTCAGCTGCTGTTGAAAGTCCACGGCACCTCATGGATGCCCAGTACTGAGTTGCTAGATCTGTTCAAAGTCTGTTCCAATTTGTACTGTGGTAGTGTCACCCAACCTGATGGAATTTAATCTCCATGTGATGGTGGGAATTCGTTTCCACATGGACTGTGCAGTTGTCGCTGTTACTGGTACTGTGATGGACAGATGCATCAGCAGCCTGGAGATGATAAGGATGAGGTTAAGTATGTCTTTCCCTCTTGTTGGTTCCCTCACCAGCTGCTGCAGACCCAGTCTAGTAGCTGTATACTTTAGGACCTGACCAGCTTAATCAGTAGAAATGCTGCTAAACCACTCTTAGTGGTGGACATTGAAATCTCCCACCCAGAGTACACTTTGTGCCCTTGCCGTCCTCAGTGCTGCTTCCAATTGTTGTTCAACGTGAAATTAAATGTGACGTTTATAAGTGATTGATTCAGCTGAAAAAAGTTGGTTTTCCTTGGAATTGTTTATCTCATTGAACTGTGCCATGTTACTGAGAAGGTTAGGAGCCACTGCAATAGATTCTTGATGAACAAGGGAGTCAAAGGTTATTGGGGTTAAGTGGGAATGTGTAATTGATGCCACAATCAGATCAGCCATATAATAGAATGGCGGGGCAGGACCGAGGAACTAAATGGCTTACTCCTGTCCTTAATCCATTTGTTCATATACCTGTATATAATAACTAGAAATGCCACCAACAGCATGGGTTCAATTCCTGCACTGGCTGAGGTTCCCATGAATGACTCCCCTACGTGATCTCTCTTCTTGCCTGTGTCATATTGACCTTCAGTTTAAACCACCATCAGACATCTTTCTAATGAGAGAGCAGTCTTATGACCAGGTAGGACCATGGCAACTTTACCTTTACTAGAAATTAATTGTCAATTCATGAAGAATTTCATCTTGGCACTTAGTGGAGGTTAATTTGCTGATTGGTAACTGAATTCATATATAGGATTTATGAATGTCTGATTTGCATTCAAAGCACAGGTGAAGAAATAGGTGATCAAGGTTGCAGTGTAAATTAGACAATCTGCAAAAATAATTCAACTTTTACTGTCCTTTTTCTGGTAAAGGTCATTTTTCTAATTTAAATTAGTGATAGTTTTTTGCTGCAATACTAATGGTACTTTGTGACTCTGCACTAACAGTTTATTGATGACCATTTCCATGCAGTTCACATTAGCTGTTGTTGCAGTTTGCTGGTTTGCCTGAGGCTGGTGGGAGGAGAATGTCTCTCAGTGAAAATAAAAAAAACTCCAACCTATATTGATGTAATTGTGAGTCACAGTGCAGCTGTCACTTAGTGCAGAGCATTCTGCTCCATTCAGTACCAACAGGACAAGTAGCAGGAAACAAACCCAACTCTTTTACTGACACATGTGAAGCATGGTTTTATCTCTGATAACAATGTCCATGTGCTCAGGAATGTGGCTGTAGCGTGTCCTGGACAGTGGATGAAGAAATGCAATACTTGGATGATTCAGAAAAGCTGCCGTTGCTGTCATGGATATTTGACCTTTTGCAAATTAAGTGAATCCTATGGAAAACTTTATCAACATTTTGTATTTTATTTCTGAAAATTTCAAGATTGCCAGGTGGATAAATGCTGCCTCAAGTTGGATACACCAGGAATATTTGCCCCTTTGCTTTTCTTTTGTGCTATGTGATCGGAATCAAGAAATATTCCTTTGATCTGAAGGGGCTGTGATTTAATGCTTGACTGATGTATGGTGCCAGCGCTGTGCTATCTCCCAGTTTTGCCTGTCTTTCCAATAACCTCCAGCAACTGTGTAAAGGCAACAATAAGGAGGATCAGCTGAACAGAAACCTAGGCCTGATTGTAATAGGGTGAGTAAAGGATAGATCCACTGATTAAATTTAATGATCTTTTGTTCTGCCTAATCAACATTATGCATCTCCCAAAATAGGTCTGCATTACAATTTCAGTATCTAAAAATTCATACAATATTAATCTTTATTAAATACAGACGTACTGGCTAGAGTTATATAATTGGGGAGCAATTTTGTCAGATTCTTTGTCCAAAAGATATATCAGAAACAGAGTTATTTTTAAATGCATATTGTGTGAATAGTTAGGATTCACATGCCTGTGCTCCCAGACATTAAATTACTGGTGTCTTCTCTATTCTTCTTTGTTGCTTTTGGAATGCTGCTGTTGTTGATTTCATTATTTGAGTTAAAAAGAAAGGAACCTTTTTTTAGGCATACCATATGTATTGATATATTCATTGTTTATTGATTCCAATCAGATTTATTTCTTTGCAATTTAATTAATTTTTATGTTGAAGCAGTCACAATTTGTTTTAATTAAGGCTGAAATGTAGTGGTTTTTTTTTACTATAGTGATATAATGTTCATAATGTTCACAATTTAGATGCCATCATACAGGAGTCTCAAAGATCATATGCAAAATGTGCAAAATTGGCATTGAATTGAAAATCTGTTTTGCAGGATTTGAATTTAGGCATTGCCCTAAGCACTCTTCTTAAATATCAAATAGTTGGATTTATAATTAAGTTCAACATTTTTACAGGCGAAAGTGAGAACTGTAGATGCTGGAGAATAGAGTCGAGAGTGTGGTGCTGGAAAAGCACAGCAGGTCAGGCAGCATCTGAGGAGCAGGAGAATTGATGTCTCCAGCTCCTTGGATGCTGCCTGGCCTGCTGCGCTTTTCCAGCACCCCACTTAAACATTTTTCTATCTGATTATCTGTTTGAACAAAAATTGAAAGGTAAAACTGATGCAGTGGATCAGTTGACTGTCAGAGAAACTGCTTCTTATTTCTGCTGACTTCAATATGAATTAAAATGGCCCACGTTGTGAGGTCAGCAACTGATCAGGATCACTAGGTTTACAACCAAACAGTAAGGTGAAAACCTATCCTGTGATTTTTTTTTTGTTTGAAAGTATGCATGGATTTTATGATCACCAGCAAGGAATGATGCTTGATATTTACTGGAAAGAAAGTTCCCCACGAGGTTGCAGGCTTAGATTTTCATTATAAAAGTGGAATAATGCTTGACAACGGGTGGGGAGCTCATGATACGCTATTAGTCTGTGCTTGCTCCTTATTATGTGGGTGGGACAAAAACTGTGCTTCTGCTAATTTAGTTGAGAGTAATGGGTATTGCAGCTCTAAGCAATCAGTAAGTGTCTGAATATGTCAACAAGCCAGTGTAATACTACTTAAAGCCAGCCTGCACCTGTTCCACCTTCGGGTAACTGTGGAGTTTGCACGCTCTCCCCAAGTCTGCTTAGGTCTCCTCTGGGTGCTTATTCCCACAGCCCAAAGGAGTGCAGATTATGTGGATTGACCATACCAAGTAGCCCAGGGGTGTGCAGGCTAGGTGGATTAGCCATAGGAGATGCAGGGTGTGTGTGATGCTGTTTAGAAGGATGGTGTGGACTCAATGGGCCAAATGGCCTGATTCCACACGAGAGGGATTCTGTGATACTGTAGGGCTTCTATTAAAGCATAAGCATGTATTACAGGAAGAGTGACAATGGTGCTTCAAGGTTCCTACTGAAGCATTAGGAGCCTTTGGACAGAGAATGGATAACAGTGAGGCCCTATTCCCAAAGGGAGCAATAAAGCCATCGGGGCAGTTAGTGACATGATAGTTTTAGCATGTAGGCATTATGGTAACGTAAAGTAAGCAGGAGGTCTATGTTCATGATAATGATGCAACTCTAACATTAACAATCACATAGAAGAGAGGAATGGAAGAACTCTGCTAGAGAGCTGCAATTAACATTCTGAAAGTTAGAATGTTAAATAAAGAGTTTGCAGGTTTTGCTGACAGTAGTTTCCCTGAGTTAAGATACAGAATGTGATACATTAGACTCTGATTAGGAATAGTCTAACTAGAACAGCCTCTCTAGTGTAGTACAGCCATCCAGTGCCCAGACCCGATGGTAGGTAGAATCCGTGAGGGTAGAACAATGCAGTCTTTGAAGCAGTACAGTCCATCAAGACAGCTATGTCAACACAAAATCAGACAATACCAATAGGGTGGCTCAGTGATTAGACTCAGTGCACCAAGAGGTCAAGAACTGAGAGTGATTAAGATTACTGAAGGTATCTATGTTTGCTGCATACTTACAAAGCCACTACTGTTCAATTCTCTACCTCATTTCACTCACCTGTCAACAATCAACTTTAAGGACTCAGATGAGTACTTTAATGAGGTGATGTATGGAGAAAGACTGATGGATATGTACAATAAAGTGGTCATTTGGTCATAGAGCTTGGATATTTCTGAAAATAACAATTTAGTTAAAGCTTTTACTCTTGCATTCATCAGGATTTGCAAAAAATGCCGAAGTAACGGGAAAAGAACATTCTCTAGTATAAAGTGCCCAGATTACCCTAGAAGGGTAAGGTACCTCAGAGGTTTGAGAAACAGGTAAAGCAAGCTGCTCAACTGCTACTATGCAGTAGCAATGCAAGTCCTGTTTTGCCACTAACAGGATGCAGCCAAAAAGTTGTCTGGCTTGCACACAAATGAATAACGTGCTACAGATATCCCCTGCTTTTTGAACTTTCGCTTTATGGCAGTTCGCTTTTACGAAAGACCAACATTTAATACCTGTTTTCACTATTCGAAAGAGGATTTTTGTTTTTATGAAAAAGTGTGTGCAGCAAGCGTGGTGGCGCCAAGCGCATTTCCCGGAAGCATTAATAGAGGACCCTCATTCCCCTCTCTCCTTCACCTTAGTCTCGTGTACCTCCCACCAGCCCAACCTCCTCCAACTCAGCCTAACATACCATCACCATCACTGCCATCACTCAGCCTTGCAGTGCGCTTGCTATCTTCCCGATTCTGGTGAGTGAAACTATACTATACATACATTATTTCTACTTTATCATATCATTCCTACTTTTATGATACATGAGTGTTATTTTAGGTTTTGGGTGTTATTTGGTATGATTTGGTAGGTTATTTCTTGGGTGGGAATGCTCAAAAATGTTTCCCATATAAACTAATGGTAATTGCATCTTCACTTTACGTCATTTCGGCTTACGAAAGGTTTCTTAGGAATGATCTACTTTCGGAAAGCAGGGGACACCTGTATATGAATTCTGGTGCTGGAGTAATGTTAGATAAGCAAATGTCCCAAAGATAGGCAGATCATATGAAACAGCATATCCTTTCACTTGACAGCAATAAGCTCAACCAGTTTACACTTGCAAAGGTCACAGCATTAGATATTAATCTAAGATTGCGAAATATTTGCTAAATAATTTTGTGTGTGCAAAGATTTACTCTGGCAACCGATTTAGGATTGTCGGTTAGGCTTGCCGTGTGGCTCACTTGTGTGTACTGGAAGCTGTACATATATTCTTTACAGTCAGAAAGAACATATATGTATATCTCCTCAAGAAAGGTGACAATCATTCTCTGGTTAATTTTCAGGGCAGAGGCTTGACTATTGAAAACCAACATGTCTGGATGAAGATTAAAAAAATGTTTGGTGTTCAATGTCTGTCACCAACAACTGGTACATTTTATCCATGGTAACACTTCTACCAAGGTGTGCACCAATCAGCAATCTTCTCATATGTTTCAGTGTTGTTTTTCATTTTCATCTTTACATCTTGAGTTGTCCTGATGAATGCAATATGAAAAGGTTCAAAGTAATATGTCTTTCTTCAGCAGTATTTAAGTACAATAAAATGTTTGTTGTATTGGCATTGTATGTCAAGGAATGTGGAGGAATTTGGCATCCGCTTGTCACTGTGTGCTTTGCAAAGTCTTTAAGAGCGCATTCTTTCTAGCGTGGCTAATTCTATGACAGCACTTACAGACTGGACTGTGCTGCAGCAACTGAGAGCTGATGTCTCAGTTTCTATTGAAGCACAGACAAAGATAACCAAATGTCTGAGTGCTGTAGTGGAAAGTCAATTATCATCAGAACTCAGCAGGGTGCAAGCTCAGGAATAGGCATTTTTATTTCTGATAATGTGTAATGTTAATGCTGTCATTGAAAAGAATTGGCTTGTGGGAATATTGCCAGAACGTGATAGTACTTCATATGCAATTTGGTAGTGCAATACTTGGTCTGATGTGAAATAGTGTTTTAAACTTAACAATTCCAAAGAAGTGGGAAGTGGAAGGTAGGATTGTAGATGAACAGTGACATATGTTTGGGGAAATCTTTCATAAATCCTAGTAAAGATATGTTTCATTGAAAACGAAAAGCTCTAACAGAAAGAAGAACCGCTATGGCTAACTGAGGATATCAAATTGTGGGGAGAAACAGGTGGAAAATGCCACAAAGGTTAATTGTTTGCCAGTTGATTAGTAACATTTTAGAAACAGCAAAGAGTGATTTGAACAAAGAGGATTGTCCTTTGTGGAAGTAAAGCGGTGATGATGGACATCCAAACTGAAAGGAGAATGAAATGGCTGCTTTACTCCTTGTTGCCCTCCTCGGCCTCAGTTCCACCTGATTGAACATGGTTTACGTTTTTAATCCACCTTTACAGATAGGCGTGGGTCACTTGCTTAAGTTCATGCTAAGTCGGTGATTTCTACTTGACTCCATCCATAAAAACTGCAACAGTGCATCCAATGGAAGAGCAAGGTATATCTGGCAGGAACTTTATTTCCACATTTTATGGTTCGTGCCTTAGTGTCACAACTTGCTGAATTTACCTAATAATTAGTGAGCATTGACAGTTTTGGCATTATTATTGCTGAGCATTCCAGACCAGTGTTAATTGGTGCCGATTAACTTGGACCAGTTAGTATCAGTCTTCAACCGATGTTTATATAACCTTACCACTCCACAGGCTGTCTGGCAAACAACTGAGTTAGGTTCAATGGCTAAAGTTCGCCACTGCAAAACAGCCATTAATCCATACCTTACACTGATTAGCTGGGGGAGTGTCAGTGGAGCCTTTAGTATCTGCAGGATGGTGTTCTATGTTTTGGTCTTTATTGTTTGGCATATAGCATGTTTATGTCAGTTTGAGAGAGGTTTGACTTTTTAAAAACAAATTATTATTTCATGGGATGTAGGCATCGCTGGGCTAGCGTTTGTAGCCTGTCTCTAATTGCCCTGGAGAAGGAGGTGGTGGTGAGCTGCCTTGAATCACTACAGTACAGGAGCATCCAGGATTTTGACCTAACGACACCGAAGGAAAGGCGATAAAGTTCCCATTCAGGATGTTGAGTGATTTGGAGAGGAACTTGCAGCTGGTACTGTTCCTATTATCTGTTGCCATTGTTCTACTCAATGGAAGTAGTCATTGTTTTGGGGACTACATCCTAAGCTAAAAAAGCATGAAGTCAAAAGTTAAGATTAAATTTAAATTTAATTCTTTGTCACGGCCTTTAAATCCCTTCACAAACTTGCACCATCTGATTGCGGCAATTTCCTCCAGTTTGTGTCCAATAGTTTAGGGAGGTTTTAAACTAATGTGGCGGGGGCTGGGAACCAGAAGAGAAGACAAGTAGACAGCGAGGTGAAAACTAGAGACGGTAAGAATCAGTAAGATAACATTATCAAGGGGAAGAGTAGGCAGACAGTGGATGAACGCAAAAGAAGTGGTGGCCTGAAGTGCATCTACTTTAATGCAAGGAGTATAGTGTGTAAGACAGATGAACTTAGGGCTTGGATTGGTGCCTGGGACTATGACATTATTGCAATCACAGAGACTTGGTTAAAGGAAGGGCATGATTGGCAACTAAATGTTCCAGGATATAGATGCTTCAGACAGGACGGGGAGGGATGTAAAAGCAGGGGGTGGAGTTGCATTGCTGATCAGGGATGATACCACGGCTATGCTAAAGGAGGACACAAGGGAGGGCTTAGGTAGTGAGGCATTATGGGTGGAGCTGAGAAATAAGAAGGGTGCAGTTACATTTTTGGGGCTGTATTACAGGCCTCTCAACAGTGAGCGTGAGATAGAAGAACAAATAGGTAAAGATATTATGGAAAGATGTAGAGGCAATAGAGTAGTGGTGATGGGAGATTTTAATTTTCCCAACATTGACTGGGATACACTTAGCGTCAGATGTCTGGATGGGGTAGAATTTATAAGAAGCGTCCAGGAGAGTTTTCTAGAGCAGTATGTCAATAGTCTGATGAGGGAAGGGGCCATGTTGGACCTGGTATTGGGAAATGAGCCAGGCCAGGTGGTAGAAGTTGCAGTGGGGGATTTCTTTGGAAACAGTGACCACAATTCTAAGTTTTCGAATACTTGTAGACAAAGATGAGAGTGGTCCTAAGGGAAGAGTACTAAACTAGACCAAGGGCAATTATATCAAAATTAGACAAGAGCTGGGAAATGTGGATTGGACACAACTATTTGAGGGGAAGTCCAAATTTGATATGTGGGAGGCTTTCAAAGATAGTGCTGGATAGGCATGCCCCGCTGAAGGCAAAGGATAGGAAAGGCAAGATTCGTCAACCGTGGATGACAGGAGAAATTGTACGACTAGCCAAGAGGAAAAGGGAAGCATACATAAGGTCTAGGCAGCTAAGAACAGGACAGGCCCTGGAGGAATATCAGAAGAGTAGGACCTGTCTTAAACGAGGAATCAAGTGAACTAAAAAGGATCATGAAACAGCTTTAGCGAGCAGAATTAAGGAGAATCCCAAAGCATTTTACTCTTATATAAGAAGAAAGCGGGTAACGAGAGAAAGGATTGGTCCACTAAAGGATAAGGAAGGAAGGCTTTGTATTGTACCTGAGGGAATGGGTGAGATCCTGAATGATTACTTTGCATCAGTGTTCACTGAGGAGAGTAGAGATAGAAGTTTGATTAGTCTGGATCACATTGACATAAGTAGGGAAGATGTGTTGGGTAGGCTAGAAGTTATTAAGGTGGACAAATCCCCAGGGCCAGATGGGATCTATCCCAGGTTGCTGAGGGAGACGAGAGAGGAAATATCTGTCAGGGTCCCAGCTATCTTTGTAGCATACTTAAACATGGGTGAGGTGCCGGAGGACTGGAAGGTTGGTCATGTTGTACCCCTGTACAAGAAGGGTAGTAGGGATATTCCGGGTAACTACAGACCAATGAGCCTGACATCAGCGGTGGGAAAGTTGCGAGAGAAGGTACTGAGAGATAGGATCTATTTATATTTAGAAAAGAATGAGTTTATCAGTGACAGGCAGCATGGCTTTGTGCGGGGGGGATCGTGCCTTACCAGCTTAAGGGTTCTTTTGAGGAAGTGATAGATGAAGGAAGGGCTGTTGATGTCATATACATGGACTTTAGTAAGGTTCTTAATAAGGTTCCCCATGGTAAACTAATGGAGAAAGTGAAGCCACATGGTGTGCAGGGTGTTCTAGCCAGGTGGATAAAGAACTGGTTGAGCAACAGGAGACGGAGAGTAGTAGTTTCTCGAAATGGAGAAAAGTGACCAGTGGTGTTCCACAAGGACCAGTGCTGGGGCCATTGTTGTTTCTGATATACATAAATCCTCTGGAAGAGGTCACTGTTGCTATGATCACCAAGTTTGCAGATGACATGAAGATTGGTGGAGTAGAATAAAGCATAAGGGACTGTCAAAGAATACAGGAGAATATAGACAGATTGGAGAGTTGGGTGGAAAAGTGGCAGATGAATTTCAATACAGACAAATGTGAGGTGATGCATTTTGGTAAGTCTAATTCTAGAGCGAATTATACAATGAACAGAAGAGCCTTTGGAAAAGTTGATGAGCAGAGAGATCTGGGAGTGCTGGTCCATTGTACCCTGAAGGTTGCTGCACAGGTGGATAGAGTGGTCAAGAATGCATATATAGTATGCTTGCCTTCATCGAATGGGGTATTGAGTATAAGAGCTGGCAGGTCATGTTAAAAATGTACAAGACATTGGTTTGGACGCATTTAGAATACTGTGGACAGTTCAGGTTGCCACATTACCAAAAGAATGTGGACGCTTTGGAGAGGGTACAGAGAAGATTTACAAGGATGTTGCCTTGGTGTGGAAGGTGCTAGTTATGAAGAGTGGTTGAGTAGGTTAGGTTTTTTTTTCATTAGAAAAAAGGAGATTGAGGGGGGACCTGATTGAGGTCTACAAAATCTTGAAGGGTATAGACAGGGTAGATAGAGAGGTTTTTTTTCCCAGGGTGAAGGATTCAATAATGAGAGGTCACGCTTTCAAGGTGAGAGGTGAAAAGTTTAAGGGGAATATATGCGGCAAGTACTTCACACAGAAGGTGGTGGGTGTCTGGAATGCGTTGCCAGCAGAGGTGGTAGAGGCAGGCACGGTAAATACATTCAAGATGCGTCTGGACAGATGCATGAGTAGGTGGGGAACAGAGGGATACAGGTGCTTAGGAATTGGGCGACAGGTTTAGACAGAACATTTGGATCGGCTCAGGCTTAGAGAGCCAAAGGGCCTGTTCCTGCACTGTAAATTTTCTTTGTTCTTTGTAAGCCATTAGCCAACAATCTGTCTCGCATGCTCTCTCTCATTTCAGGTGCTCGTAACCTTTTGGTATGAATAGCAGCAGGTTATTCTGTTGTAGAAAAACTTACACTAAAATTGATCGTTTCCTCACCCAATGTTCTCCCAATTCCTTCGACTCCGCCGCATCTGCTCCCAGGAGGACCAGTTCCAAAAACGTACAACCCAGATGGCCTCCTTCTACAAGGACCGCAATTTCCCCCCCCGACGTGGTCGACGATGCCCTCCACCGCATCTCTTCCACTTCCCGCTCCTCCGCCCTTGAGCCCCGCGCCTCCAACCGCCACCAGGACAGAACCCCACTGGTCCTCACCTACCACCCCACCAATCTCCATGTACAGCGCATCATCCGCCGTCATTTCCGCCACCTCCAAACGGACCCCACCACCAAGGATATATTTCCCTCCCCTCCCCTATCAGCATTCCGTAAAGACCACTCCCTCCGTGACTCCCTCGTCAGATCCACACCCCCCACCAACCCAACCTCCACTCCCGGCACCTTCCCCTGCAACCGCAGGAGGTGCAAGACTTGCGCCCACACCTCCCCCCTCACCTCCCTCCAAGGCCCCAAAGGAAACTTCCATATCCGCCACAGATTCACCTGCACCTCCACACACATCATCTATTGCATCCACTGCACCCGATGTGGCCTCCTCTATATTGGGGAGACAGGCCGGCTACTTGCGGAGCGTTTCAGAGAACACCTCTGGGACACCCGAACCAACCAACCCAACCACCCTGTGGCTCAACATTTCAATTCCCCCTTCCACTCCACCAAGGATATGCAGGTCTTTGGACTCCTCCATCGCCAGACCACAACAAAACGACGGTTGGAGGAAGAGCGCCTCATCTTCCGCCTAGGAACCCTCCAACCACAGGGGATGAACTCGGATTTCACCAGTTTCCTCATTTCCCCTCCCCCCACCTTGTCTCAGTCAAATCCATTGAATTCAGCACCGCCTTCCTAACCTGCAATCTTCTTCCCGACCTCTCCGCCCCCACCCCAGTCTGACCTATCACCCTCACCTTGACCTCTTTCCACCTATCACATTTCCGACGCCCCTCCCCCAAGTCCCTCCTCCCTACCTTTTATCTTAGCCTGCTGGACAAACTTTCCTCATTCCTGAAGAAGGGCTTATGCCCGAAACGTCGATTCTCCTGTTCCCTGGATGCTGCCTGACCTGCTGCGCTTTTCCAGCAACACATTTTCAGCTTTGGATTACTAGTCTATGCCACTACCTCTCTTGAATATAAGATAAGATGATATTATACCCAAAAATATCAAAATAATTATTTTCAGTTTCAGTTTTCATTTATGTATAATATAATCATTCCCCAATATTCTATTGTGATATTAAATTCATTTTAGTTTCCGGCAATAGCTGGGTTAAAGATTAAACAAGTGCCACATCACTAAGCACAAACTGATGGATTGTACAAACAAAGCCCATAGTTAACACTGAAGTGTTTTATTCAATACGGCAAAGCACAGCCTAGTTTTGGAAGGCATGGTGTGAAATGAGTTTCTGACCTGAAGTAACATTGTCTTCACATTGCAAATATGTAACCAGGGAAACACACCTTTAAAACATGTAAAATAACTCCTGAAGTTATGTTAATCAGTAACATAATTTTAATCAAAACCATGATTGTCAGAGCCATGGCATAATTTATGATATTTAAAGAGGTGATTTAAATGCAAGGTGTTATTGTTCAGTTGCTACTTAAAACAAAAATATGCATTTTTATAGCACCTTTTCACATCCCAGAAACACCACATAGATTTGTGATGGGCACATTTACTGGAGAATACTTGTGTGTTTTGAGAGTCAAACATTTTATTACTCAAAATACATGATGTAAACTATTTTTCTTGCTAATATTGTTTCAAAAGACAATTGGATGATGGTTGAGGTGGGGCAGTGTGTTGGAGATGCAATGTCCTGCACCCTGAAGTAGTGGCTCTGAGTTAATGTTTCTGCTCTGAATGCAAACCTACTTGTGATTATTTTGTTAAATTCGAGGGGTTTAATAACAACAGAACCACCAAGAACATTGGGAAATGTGGAATTTTGATGACTTGCCATTCTAGACATGGTTGCAGTAAACTGAAATGAAGCTGTGGAGTAGGTTTTCACTTGCCAATTAAGTGGATTGTCAGTGGCATTATCAACTGGATTCTGCTGATTTTAACAGAAAGGAAAATTGTGCTGTTTCTATAAATATCCGTTCTGTTAGGAGGTGAAAAATACTCTATATTTCTATAAAATTAACTTACACAAGCATTAATAAGCATTCTATAGATAACGAAGTCTATATTAATTTCCTGATTTTTCTGTATGTGGTGTCATTGTATTACAGGATAGTTTTGTTCTAGCAATTTTCCATTGAATGTCAAATTTGTTCAGCTTTGGATTCAGGCTTAGGATGTTGTGCCTCCTTTAACCCACGTACAGAATTGAAAGTAAATTTTAGCCCTTTACCAACTAAGTTAATGTGTGACTGTATTGAAGAAAACCTATCAATTGCCACTCAGTTGTTTTCAACAAACATTGGTATGCACAATCAATTTGAACTTGAAAAAGCAGAGATTGTAGGAACCATCGAAAAATATGCTGCATTGTTGAAAAATATGAAAAACATGTAAGGAGATATGTCTGTTCTTATCTACATGGCTCATCTTGAACAGAGGATTGTTTTTTTCACTTCCTTGGTAGAGACCTCAGGTGACATCAGTTAAAAGAATACATTAGGAATATGCCTTTTTCTCTCCTGTTTGCCTTCGACTGATTGCAAGTTAGCCTGTGTTATTATTTTCTCAGTATACATCAAGCCTAATTAAAAACTCCTAACATATTAAAACATTTTAGCGATCTTCATAATTGGTTATCTGTTAGGCATTTCTGACAATGTTCCTGGAAAAGGCAAAAAAACATTGGTGTTTATCGGTCAACAAAATACTGTACGATCTTTCAACATAGTGTAGTCCAATAGACAACTCTGTGTATTTGTGTTGAGTCAATCCCTCACCAGCTGACTGGATCAGACTGGTACTAATGATAATGTGCTTTCATTGTAATTAGAAATAACCCACTTGAAATATCAAGTCATGTTGTCACCTAATAAGAATAAACCAGCTGTGACCATTTCTTTATGAAGTACTATGTGCTTTTCTAGGACTCTAGTGGTGAAGCTTTATTGTCTCACCTCTGAGCCAGAATACCTGGGTTCAAGTCCCGGAGGTGTTTTGTAACATCTCTGAACAGGTTGATTAAAGTATTCAATATGTTTTTATTTGTCACAGCTCAACGTTATGGTAGATCGCCAGCTTTAAAAATTTAGAGGTGGTGATTCGGTTGCAGTTGAGTGACGGATGCATCCGTGGTATTGCAATAGAAAGGCCTGAGGTGCCTATGATTTTGGACCCACTGGATAAGAGCGGCCAGCCAGTGAGGAGGAATCGTGCTATGATTCTTGTGGGTTCAGTTAGATTTAAGTTTTTACAGGATACATCTAGGGAGATATTCCACTGAGAACCTAAACTATCCTGGATAGAATAATGAATGCAAAATATATCAGGAGAAATTTAGTAACAGTTTCAACAAAACACAGCATACCGAATGATGAAATGTACTAGAATAGATGATATAAAATGTGAAATTGATGGTTGGGGCTGGGGCTGAGGGCCAATCGTTCATCTCTTCCCTCAAGGGGAGACGATGACATTGTGGCCTAGTAATCCACAGACTTCCAATGATGCCACATTCTGTAGAGGAGCCTTTTTTAAAAAAAAATCTCCCAATTTCACAACTGGGGATTCCCAGCTACTGTGGTCGATAGGGCCCTGAATCAATCGGTAGGATGTCAGGATCAAACATTCCCCTCCCCTTCCCTGTCAGCCTTCTGAGGGGCTAGTCCCTCTAGGACATCTTGGTCCACTCCTCCTCCATTCCCAACATCTCCCCACACACCCATGCACTGGCTGAAGGTGTAATACCTGCCCATTTACTTTCTTCCCCCTCACTATCCAAGGTCTCAGACACACTTTCCAAGTGAAGCAGTGATTTATCTGCACTTCAGTTAGTGTAGTCTACTGCATTCGCTGCCCACAGTGTGGTCTCTTCTATATTGGGGAGATAAACCACATAGTGGGTAACTGCTTTGAAGAACACCTACATTCTGGCCACAAAAATGACCCAGAGCTTCCTGTTGCCTACCACTGGCTCCCACAGCAACATTTCTGTCTTTGGCCTGCTGCAGTGCTCCAGTAAGCCTGGAAGAACAACATGTCATTTCCACATGGGGACCTCGCAGCCTCCAGGACTCAACATCAAGTTCAATAAGTTTAAAGTCTAATTCCATCCTTCCATGTTTTTTACCCACCCATACCCGGTCTTGTTATGATATGGGTTATTTTTAGTACAGCTCATCCATTCTCCTATTCCGAGCTCTTATTACCACTTATTCAGCTTTGTTTCTGCCCAGGCCTGCTATCCATAATCTGCTTGTTACGTACCCCTTTCATATCTTTCTCTCTCTCTTTCTCTCTCCCCCTCCCTCCATTTCCACCTACCTGCTCACCTGTCCCCATCCCTCCATCTCACCCCACTATTCCCCTAACTTTGTCTTCAGCATAAATCCCACTTTTTCCTAGCTGCTAACCGCTCTGATGAAGAGTCATCAACTGAAAAGTTAATTCTGCTTTCTTCCCACAGGTGCTGCCAGATCTACTGAGTTTCACCAGCAACTCCTGTTTTCATTTTAGAAAAATCTGCAGTTCTTTAATTATAGTTCTCCAGAGACCTGTGTAATGTTCTGACCGTGTCTACAGGCCAGCATTCTTTGTGGTGCATCTGCGGGGGATGCCTCATTCTGCCAGGAGACCTTGCTGAGGGCTGGCTGGCCAGGGATTGGGGATGTGCCTGGTTTAGCTCTCTCACCAGTCCGCTCTGAGAGCTAGTTTAAAATTCATCCTCAAAAGGGCCTCTAGATAAACTCCATCTCTGCTACTGTCAGCTAGATACTGTTGATATACTTGTGGCAAAGATATGCCTGTTTTTGACAGTGTTGAGAAGTGAGACCTTACAGTTTAGGAAGTCTGTCCTCCTCTTTAATGGCATTGGCAGGGGCTCATTGATTTAATTCTTTGCTCCATTTCCCCAACAATAGCTCTCTCTCTCTCTTTCCCTCTCTTCTCCCCCACCCCCCCAGTCTCTATAATGCAGTTAAGTACAGGTCCTGGTACATCTGAAACTGTCCCAACAACCTTTCAACAGCACTCTGCTGAAACAGCCACACAGTAGCAGGACGGATTTATTTTCTGCAGTTATCAAGTAGCTTCAGTGTCACTGGGTCAACATACTGAAACTCCCTTCCTGACAGCACTGTGGGTGGTCCAGACACCTCCTGACCCCCAAGTGACTGCAGCGGTTCAAGGGGCATCTGACCAGCACCACCTTCTTGGCAATTAGGTATGGGCAATAAATGGTGGCCTCACCAGGGTTGCCCACACCCCAGGAGAGAATTTTTTTTAAAATGTCAAGAGGTAGATGATGTTACTTTCATTACTTGCTCTTTAATTTTCAGCAGAAAGGGAATATCAAAAGGAGTTGACTGTCATCACTTTCCTGAGAAAACCAGTGATTCGCTTCCAACTAATTTCACTGAACATGTTCAAGGAGCAATTCAGAGTTACAACAGGTAAGATGTTTCCATGCGTTGTTGAAATAATGATTAGGGAGAAACTGTAATGCTATGAATAATGAATGTCAATGAGAATTAGTTTCATTATGAGCTGTGACCAGGTGTATTTGTTGGTGTATTTGCACTGAGTAGACGCATAAAAAAAAACACAGTAATTTTTAAGTAATAAGTCAAAGCCGATGGCCAGGAGGGAGGAGGAGGGGCATTTGGGTGGAGTAACTGCTTCTGATTTCCATATCAGGATGTCTCTCTCCAATCTGGTGGAGGTGGGAAGGGTCTGATCTGGGGCATTCTGCTCACTGGTGGTGGGATGCCATAGAGTAGTTATGAGCCATTAAAAAGCAAATATACCAGACACGACCAGTATTTCAGTATTTCATTTGAGACTTGCATGCAGCACCCATGGCTCTCCGAATACTGTCCAGTTTAAAAACCCACAGTCTGCCCTTGTCTTCACATCCGCATCTGCCCGTCACAAACAACCCATTCTCGACAGTCCCCATCCTGTGCCATTCTCTAGGCTCCAGCTTTGATCCCTTGTGAAGGATCATTCCCAAAAGCCACTGTTTCTGGTGGGACTGCAAGTCCCAATTCATGGGGGCAAAATCTCCAGTCTCGGTGCTTGGGGAAGTGGGGAAATGTCATCATGTGGGAGACCTGATACTGGCCAGAAAAGTACCTATTTCTGTCCAGGAGTTTGGTATCATTTAGAAGCGAAATGCTGATTTGACCACTCAGTTAAATAGAATCTTCCAAGACACAAATGAATGCCTGAAAATACATATTGGCTCAGTGGGAGCACTCTAGTTATTAAGGTCATGTACTTAAATCTCGATACAGAAACTTCACAGAATCTATGCTAAAATGCCTGAGGATTGAGTGATCCACTGTCAACGTCTCACTGTTACTTTTCAGGTGAGACTTTGAACTGCAGCACCATCTTGTCAGAAAAAAGCATGTAGCACTATTTGAAGAAGAGCAGGGAAAGTATCTTGATGCTAACACCAAAAGAAGATGCCGTGCTAATTTCATTGCTGCTTGTGGGGCCTTGCTGAGTACAAGATCTATGCTACAACTGTAGCTATACTTCACAAGAACTTCACTTGCTGTGGGACACCAGAAGTTGGGAAAAATCACTATATAATTGAAAGATATTTGAGAAAATACAGGCAATGCAGGTGTCATGAGTGTGGTGCTGGAAAAGCACTGCAGGTCAGGCAGCAAACGAGGAGGAGGAGAATTGACGTTTCAGGGCATAAGCCCTTCATCAGGAAGAGTCGGTTCTCCTGCTCCTCAGATGCTGCCTGACCTGCTGTGCTTTTCCAGCACCACACTCTTGACTTTGACCTCCAGCATCTGCAGTCCTCACTTTCTCCTAGGGAATGCAGGTGTTATACTTTAAAATTCTAATATTACAATGGTTGAGTGAATTCCTATCATATGATGCAAAGTAACATTTCGTTTCCTTTCAGTAATGTGTCCATCGTATCTGAATCAGTAAGTGGGCAGACCTCACCAGCAGACCTTCATCATTCTTGGTCTGCAATCCAGAGTTATACAACAGGCCTGTCCACAGAGCGGAGTTCAGTTTACTCCTGGAGAGATGATGTAAGTATTGCAGGTTGACTGGAATTGTCAGAATATTGGATAGGAAGAAAAGATACTGGGAATTTTCCGCAGTGCATAAGCGGTTAGAGAGAGGTGACAAGAATACTGGGAGTTAAACATTAGGTTACAAAGATGCCTCGAATTAAAAAGAAGATGACAGGCATGCTGGGAGTTATAGACAGGTAAATAAGGATGGTGTGAGTGTCTGACAGGGTGTAAAGGATATTTGCTACCATGCACAGTACTGGAAATGTTGCGTTATGACTCACAATTAGTATATAGTATGACTTGGAGAGACATATTCATGATACATCACCATATGATGCCATGTGAGCTGACGGTATGAAGGTCTCAGACTCTATCTTACTGGGCCTATATGAAGTGTACTATGCTGATGAAAATGTGCGAATCTTTGTAACCGAATAGTTTAATATTAGCCCAGGCAGTGTAGGGCCTGTACCTGTAATATACTTGTATTTCTGAAACTGTAATAAATGTCTGCTGAATCTTTTAATGCCTCATTGTGCATATCTAGTTCTTCCGGTAAGGTAACATAAGCAAAAGCCAAATACCCTGCTAGTGGCAAAGCCTACACCATAGGGACCGATATCGAGTAGAAACTGATAATCTAACATTTGCTTGCATGCAGAAGTGGAGTATTTTCCAATTTCATCTTGAATGATTTGAGCATTTTAGTTAACTCTATCTACCCTATAACAGAGATTTAACTGGCAGGGTAAAAATACCTTGTCATTTGCCACAATCTGTTACGGGAATTTCAGTGTCAGTTGTGTAACATCCTGTTACCTTATGCAATATAAATAGAATTAGAAAGAAAAACTTTATGTCAATGACAAAGAATTAGCTCAGTGTGTGAGCCTCATTTAGATGTTACCTGGGCAAGCAACGGCCAAGTGGTGTTATTGCTGGACTGTGAATCCAGAGACTTCGGTAACAGTCTTGGGACCTGGGTTTGAATCCTGCCTTGGCAAATGGTGAATACAATTTTAAAAAAAAAGTCTGGAATTAAGAGTCTAATAGTGACCATGAATCTATTCCTCATGTTGGAAAAATGCATCTGGTTCACTAATGCCCTTTAGCGAAGGAAACTAGCTGGCCTGGTCCACATGTGACTCCACACCCATAGCAATGTTGATTCTTAACTGCTGTCTGGGCAACCAGAGATGGACAATGAATGCTTGTCTACCCAGCAACACACTCATCCACCTACCATGGACTGTGTCTCAGATTATTTAATTATTGGCACTTTTGGAATACTGCGTTCAATTCTGGTCTCCCTGCTACAGGAAGGATGATGTGAAATGTGAAGGGGGTGCAGAAAAGGTTTACAAGGATGTTGCCAGGGTTAGAGGGTTTGAGCTGTAGGGAGAGGCTGAATAGGCTGGGGCTGTTTTCCCTGGAGCTGAGGGGTGACCTTATAGATGCTTATAAAATCATTGATAGGTACATGGATAGGATAAATGGAAAGGTATTTTCCCTGGGGTGGGAGATTCCAGATTCCAGTGGTTAGCACTGCTGCCTCACAGCGCCAGAGACCCGGGTTCAATTCCTGCCTCAGGTTACTCTCTGTGTGGAGTTTGCACATTCTCTCCGTGTCTGCATGGGTTTCCTCCGGGTGCTCCGGTTTCCTCCCACAATCCAAAAATGTGTAGGTTAGCTGAATTGGCCATGCTAAATTGCCCATAGTGTTAGGTGAATGGGTCCGGGTGGGTTGTGCTTCGGCAGGTCGGAGTGGACTTGTTGGGCCGAAGGGCCTGTTTCCACACTGTAAGTAATCTAATCTATGAAACTAGAGGGCACAGGTTTAGGGTGAGAGGGGAAAGATATAAAAGGGACCTAAGGGACAACATTTTCCATGCAGAGGGTGGTGCATGTATGGAATGAGCCACCACAGGAAGTTGTGGAGGTTAGTACAATTATAACAGTTAAGAGGCATCTGGATGGGTATATGAATAGAAAGAAAGGATTTAGAGGAATACGGGCCAAGTGCTGGCAAATGGCACTAGATTAGGTTAGGATATCTGGATGGCATGGACAAGTTGGACTGAAGGGTCTGTTTCTGTGCTGAACATCTCTATGATTCCACTGTAACAATGTTACTTTCTGGAGCTAATATATCTAAGTTGTGTTGGAATCCTAGTTTTTTCACATTTGCCTATAGTCCAAGGACATGGACTTCTACCCCATAGTAGTACAAAAACATCCAAATCTATCAAAATGTAGCAAAGTTTACACTCTGATTTGGATTTTGCATCTTGCAAATGTCAGTCTTGTCATGTAAACTTGTGTAAATGTTGGTCATAGAGTCGTAGAGATGTATAGCACGGAAATAGACCCTTTGGTCCAATTTGTCCATGCTGACGAGAAATCCTAAATAAATCTAGTCCTATTTGATAGCATTTGGTTCATATCCCTCCAAATCCTTCCTATTCATATACCCATCAGATGCCTTTTAAACGTTGCAATTGTACTAGCCTCCTCCACCTCCTCTGGCAGTTCATTCCATACATGCACCACCCTCTGCGTGAAAAAGTTGCCTCTTGGGTCTGTTTTAAATCGTGACCCTCTTGCCCTAAACCTTTTGCTTTCTAGTTTTGGACTACACCACCCTAGGGAAATGACATTGACTATTCACCCTATCCATGTCCCTCTTGATTTGATAAACTTCTATAATTTCACTCCTCAGTCTCTGATGCTCCAGAGAAAATAGCCCAAGCTTGTTCAGCCTCTCCTGAAGACTCGAACCCTCCAACCCTGGCAACATCTTGGTAAATCTTTTCTGTACCCCTTTCACATTTAATAACATCATTTCTATAGCAAGTAGACTGAATTAAATACAGTATTCCAAAAGTGGTCTAACCCATGTCCTGTACAGCTACAACATGACCTCCATCTCCTGTACTCAATGTACTGACCAATAAAGTTAAAAATCACACATTACCGGGTTATTGCTCAACAGGTTTATTTGGAACTACAAGCTTTCAGAACGCTATCCCTTTGTCAGGCAGTTAGTATTAGCTACTTGATGAAGGAGCAGTGCTCCAAAAGCTTGTACTTCCAAATAAATGAGTTGGACAATAACCTGGTGGTGTATGATTTTTAACTTTGTCCAACCAAGTCCAACATCGACACCTCCACAACCTGACCAATAAAGGCAAGTGTACCAAATGCCACCTTCACTACCCTGTCTACCTGTGTCAACACTTTTGAGGACTTATGAACCTGCAGAGGTTCCTTCGCTTAGCAACACTCCCCAAAACTTTATCATTAAGTGTAGAAGTCCTGTTCTGATTAATTCTAGCAAAATGTAGCACCTCACATTTATCTAGATTAACCTCCATCTGACACTCCTTGGCCCATTTTCCTATCTGGTCAAGATCCCGTTGTCCTCTGAGGTAACCTTCTTCGCTGTCCACTCTGTCGCCAATTTTGATGTCATCTGAAAATTTACCAACCATACATCTTATATTCACATCCAAATCATTTCTATACTTTTCCTACCTGATGTTGTATTCTCATGGATGAGGACAAATTAAATTCAGGTTTGTCTTGATTGAATCAGTCCAAGTAAATTCACTTGACGCCAGTTAATAACTCAATCAAAGATAGTACAAGTTACTTTCTTAAGAGACATTACTAGCAAGCAATGACTCATTGTGCTTGGGTTTCAGGAATTTGACAAGGCAAACACACGAACAGTGCACCAGTTGTTCTGGGAAATCGATGAGATGCTGTTTGAGGGAAAGGTGAGCAGTCGTACTGAAAGCATTCAAACAGAGTGTCGGGAATGGACGGAACGTTCACCCCAGCTCAGGTCAGTAATTCAGAAATATAAATATGTCACTTATCTCTAGAATACAATCAACAGCATTGTCAACTGAAACAATACATCAAAAATATCCATTTATGCAGGGAAGAGGAGGGGAAAAGTTAACAGAAGGTACAACTTAGCCATTCAGCAGAAACCAGGTGGTTGGGTAGTTAACATGCCTGATCAGCTAATAAACTGTTTTGAGTTGATCCTAATTACAAAGACACCAATCTGAATCTGACAGGACCCTCCAAATAAGCAGGTTGGAGATCATGGCTATCATTAGGACCCAATGTAAATTTTAACAGTGCCTGAACAGCGCTGGCTTTCCTGCCAGGTTGAAGTTGCTCAGAAATGAGTCACATTGTGGGAACATAGTCCAGATGGAAAACCAGTAAGAATCTAATCACTTTTGGAAATGAAAATATAGGATGTACTAGAGCTCCATTTTGAAATATGTAGACGAGTCAGACCAGAAGATGTCATTTGCAAGTCTTACGGCTGTCTCCCTCTGGGAAGTTAATTTACTGTTCTTTGTGGGGGCCAAAGTGGATCATAACTGTCTCAGAAATGTTTATGTCTCCCTTTTCATCACTCCCTGCAAGCCCATTGGTGGGAAGGGAGGCCTAAACACTTTTGTGATAGTTCTGATCCACATTGGCATGACAAGAATGGTAAAATAACTATGGTGGGATGGTACTTATTAGGTTATTCTACTATTCATAAAAAGCTGGAAACCAGTTGTTCTGTGAATATATATCTTGGAGTCCTTCATTCATTGTTGCATTGCAACCATGTGCCAAATAACAATTTGTCTTTCCACAACTACATGGTGAGGTGGAAGAAAGCGGCCCTCTTATGGTGCAGTGATAGTGTCCCTGGATTGGGAGGCTGAAGTCCCATCTGCTCCAGGGCTGTGTAATAATCTCTCTGAACAGGTTTGATGGAAAAATAGGTTAAAAAATAGAAAAGAAGTAGGCTCGATGAAGCTTTGAGTCTAAAGTCTGATCATTTGTCATTTATGGAATCTAGAAGAGGCAACAGGTAGTCTATTTTCTGCAACCCAGCTATTGACTCTGAGCAGTTATTTTGGGGCCCTTCATGTAAACTTCTCATATTTTCACTCCTATTGAGAATTAAAATCTACATTTTAACAGGGCAAAAAAGCAATCTAACATAAAAGCAGAATGTGCTGGGAATATCAAGCAGCTCATTCGATATATTTGGAGAGAACAGAATTAACTTTAGAGGAATAACTCTTTTTATCAGAACAAAACGATCATTTAAATGCACTAAGAAAGAAGAGGATAACAAGGGGTAAAGTTTTGCAGAATGATCTGTAACATGTTTAGAAGTGACATGACACGTAGAAGTTCTGGATTGCATTACCTGAAAGGGCAGTGGTAGCAGATTCAATAATAGCTTTCAATAGGGAAATTGAAGGGTCAAGTATGCTGGGTTGTATGGAGAGTGAATAGAACTAAACTCTTTCAAAGAACTGACAGAGAGCTGATGGGCTGAATGTTCACCATTTGTGTTGTATCATGCTTCGATTCTTTGACCAAGAAGATGATTGCACCAAAGAACAAAAAGAAATATAAGAAAGAAGGGATTTGTGAATAGTTAAGACACAGGGGTGAATTGGGTCTGAAGCTGCAACAGGAGAAATCATGGAAATGGAAATAAACAAAATGAGCAAACATTGAGGGTTCCTGTAGGTGATGCAGTAACCAATTGCTGAGAATAGTCCTTATCTCTGACGAATCACCAGTCACACTTCATTGATCCAAACTGCCTCAGTTGATATGTGTATCCAATCTTTTTTTATCAGCACCTGGAGTAATTTGTTTACTCAAGAAGAATATGAAATTGGATATCACCAAAGATGACAATTCCTCTGCCAATGTTATGTTCTGACAAATAGTTTTTGGGAACCTGCACTATAGACCCATATATTGTTGTGACTCTCTTTGTGAACCTCCCACCTTATGCCTCTATATTCTTGGTCTCATCTGAAACTCTACTCTACTCTAACTTGTGCCAAATCTCTTTCACCAATCACCTTGCAAGTCGATTTGCAGTTACCTTTGCAGTTACTTTCATTGATCTCGCGAAGGGGTTTGACTCAGTCGGTCATACATAACTCAAGAAAGCTCTGCAGTGAGTCGGTCCACCAAAGAATTTCATATAAATTATTGAGGACTTATGTGTAGATGACACAATCGTAATGGAAACCAGATGGTTTAAAACCAGTCCAATTGAGATAGAACAAGGAATAAAACAAGGGATTTTTTTATACTGCATTAGATCAGTTATGGTGCATTCTTGAGGAAGCTAGTTTACGAGGGCCATGATGGTAAATAACATAAGAATCAACTGCTTTGCTTTTGCTTTCATGGATGATATCACCTTTTTGAGTGACTCGCACTCTGGAATGGAAAGAAATCTTAAAATAGTCCAATCATATTGAGACAATACCAGTCTGGTAATAAATATCTCAAAAACCAAAGGTTTCCATTTACTTGTAAAAGGAAAACCTTTTTATACAATCATGGAAAACACTGGATATTGAGCGGTGACATCGAGTGCATTCCACAGGAGAAAGAGAAAGATGCCTAATGGCCTGTGGGCAGATGTTGTGGATGGGGGTTGGCTATAGAGGCTTAAGAACTGGGTTTCCAATTTAGAAGCCTCTGCTCTGAAACTAATACAGAAGATCGAATTGTATCATCCTCTGGTTAATTTGATTCTTATTGTCTAGGTGTAGAAAGTCTGTAAATACACCTATCTTGCAAAAGAATTTATGGAACTGATTAAAGGATCCAAGACTGCATGTTTTGTTTTTGTCATGATAAATGGTTCGAGCCTTGGAGTACAGCAATATAAAACTTTCACATAAGATTTATCAAGACTCACCAACTCCCTGACACTTGAACTCATAGAAATCTTTTGTGACAGGTTTTAGCAAACTGACCTTTGGTTGTAAATGTCAAACACCTACCCAGTGGTGCCAGGGTGTGGTGTTTTGTTTGAGGTCTTACTGACTTTGGCACCTGCACAGTGGGTTTTAATTGGTGGTGGGTATTATGTTATTAAAAAAAAGCATTAATCCTGTAATACTATATTGTTAATAATTGTGATTAACTTTTATCTTACTGTTTAATAGAAGTGTGTGTATTTAATGGTGCTAGGTTTTGCAGTGTTAGGCACATCAAATGATGTACAGTCCTCATTACCCAACCATACAGCTCTCAATTTTATATCCGAAATGCGGTGACTATCCTTTAATGTGGATTTCCGTTTGTTTTAGTCCTTCTTGGTATGATGTTTAGCTGTAGCCCTCAGTTAACATTAGTGGTTCACTACCAGAGGTTTAGAAAATATCAGTGAGACTACATTAACACTCAGAAAAGACACTCGTGTGAGTGTTTCAAAATGAACTCTATAAGCTTTGCGACATCTCCACTCCCCCACCCCCACCCCCCTTTCCACTCTTGAGATGCTCCTTAAAACCCAACTCTCTGCCTAAACTTTTGGTCGAGCTCCTTAGGCTCACTGTCAGAATGTTTGGTAATGTCCCTGTGGAAAGCAACTTGGGAAATTATACTACATCAAATGCACAATGCAACTGTAAGTTGTGCTTTTCTTCCTGTTTCTATATTTTGATTTTGTGCATTTGTTTGATCCTAATTAAGCCAGAAAACTTGTTTGGTGAATAATAATAGAGCTAACTAGGTGTTTTGATTTCAGTCATGCCTTTTGTACATGATGCAGGATTTTGGGAACTCAGCTCTTGATGCCGAAAGATGAAGGTTTTCAACATTTCCAGAGCAGAGAAAGCAACTCCATAACAACTCGGACATTATCTAGTTTCTGTGATAGCACTGGCAATATGAAGGAGTAAGTTCATACAGATTAAACGGGCATGTGGACATTCTGAAAGAATTTTCTACTGTCAACTGATCTCTGGTATAATTTTTGTACAACAATGATCCTGGTCAATTACATTTATTAAATTAATTACTGTATCAAATTACTGTTCTCCATTTTCTATAATTAAAAGTTTAGGAAATCATATTAAATAACATTTTGTAAACAAACAATCATTTATTATATCTTGTTCTTTTTTCAGTTACATGTAAGAAATGCTACTGTTGGCCATTGCACCTTAACTGCAATGCTTAGAACCCTAAAAATGTCATATTAAATAAATGCCTTTTATTAGGATATATGTGCCATAAAGATATATTTCTTCTCTCAGGCTGAGCCTGTCAGGCCTACGTCTGCTTCCTGTACAATCTCCTTATCACAGTGGCTTGGAATCAAACTCCACTTTGAGTTCCCTCGATTCAGACTCCTCCGTTTTCTCATTCCTAGAGGAAGAGATCTTTGATGTGGATGGAAAGATTGAAGAGTATTTTGCATATGACAGTAAAGAATGGTAAGTGAAGATTATGATTTTACTAAAAACCAAAAGCCTTGCGGATGCTGTAAATTAGAATCGATAACAGAGGTTGCTGGAAAAGCTCAGCAGGTGTGGCAGCATCTGTGAAGGTAAAGCAAAGTTAACGTTTCGGGTCTGGTCACCCTTCCTCAGTTCTGATGTTAACTCTGATTTCACTGTTGCTGCCAGACCTGCTGAGCTTTTCCAGCAACTCCTGTTATTGATGATGATTACAGCCTTGGTTATTGTCTTGCCAGGTGATACTGGAGAACTGCAAACACAGTACCTTCGATCCAAGAAAGTTGTAAGGATGAACCCTTCAATTAGCGATCAGCTAATTTAACTTTGGTAATGGGGAAACATCCAGAAACAATAGTTCTGGATAGAATTAATAGAGATAGCCAGTATTGGTTTTTTGAGGGAAATTAGTGTTTACCTAAATTGGCAGAGTTCCTGAATAGGAACAAAGAGGGTTGATGAGGGTAATACGATGATGTGACGTACGTGGATTTCCCACCGATGTTTGATACAGCTTTGCACGCAAACTTGTGAAGAAATTTATAACTCATGGAAAAAAGTTCGAATTATAACTTGAGCCGATAATTCAGAAAGTGGGCATCAAAACAAGCAGTGTATCATCCATGATCTTAGCTGTATGAGCCTGAGGATGTTTTGACTTCTGGGCCTTGCCCAGAACTCTTCATTCAGTGCTGACTGAAAATGAAGTGGTATTTAACCTGTTTGAGGCAGTGTAATGTTAATCAGCATGAGACCACTGGCAGGGACCAGAAGCATTTGAGTAAAAGATTTGGATGGGATGTAAAAAGCATCTCGTGATGAATAAGGTGGGCCGGAATGCTGAAACTTTCTTTACAGGCTGGCAGGTCAGCTCCTACTCTTCTGACTAAGGGCAAAAAAAGGATTTATTTTTAGTTTGATCTGGTGGGAAAATCACAACAACCTCCCCATTCTGGCCACTGCTTAAAATAACAGACTGTTCTCAATTATCACATTGGAATCAAATTTGATGAGTTAAAGAGACACCCCATAGATTTTTGGTGCATGTCTCTCTCATCTGCTTAGAGGTCCCTGTTAAATCTGAGAGAAATATCACAGCAAAGATAAATTCAGAACGTACAAGTTCCAGATGAGCTAAGTTTTAAATTTTAAACTAACTTTCCTTAATATCTACTGAGTTTCAAATTAAATGAATGCTGTCAGTGTAACTTTATTGGCTTGAGGTTGATGATATCTGAAATGTGCACCAATTTTTCACTTGGTTATTTTCTTTAAGTTCAACAAAATTAAATATTTGAAACTATTTCAAAAGAAACTAATTGTTTCAGTTCTTTCTACATTATCATTCCTTGAAGCAAGCAGTCCCTGACCATTCAATTATATAATAATCGTTTCTTTTCTTCAAATGGAACAACAAACAAAGTGTACTCGTTGAGCATGTACAGAATGCATCATGTGTCGTTTATTACTCCAATTTGGTTCGATAACGTCAGCTTGTGGAATTTCCCTTTGCTGCAATTTTATTGCTACTTCATAATGTTGTGTATTCTCTAATTTTTTTTTGAGATTAGATTACTTTCAGTGTGGAAACAGGCCCTTCGGCCCAACAAGTCCACACTGACCCGCCGAAGCGCAACCCACCCAGACCTGTTCCCCTACATTTACCCCTTCACCTAACACTATGGGCAATTTAGCATGACCAACTCATCTAACCTGCACATTTTTGGACTGTGGGAGGAAACCGGGGCACCCGGAGGAAACCCACGCAGACACGGGGAGAATGTGTAAAATCCACACAGTCAGTTGCCTGAGGCGGGAAATGAACCCGGGTCTCTGGCGCTGTGAGGCAGCAGTGCTAACTACTGTGCCACCATTTCCTATCTTTTTTTTCCCTGTTCATGCCTAGTTTTAGTTTCATATATTTAATGATGGCTACTCGTAAAGTAAATATCCAATCCAAAATACGTTCTTACGGAAAAGTAGGCTTACAGGAAGAATGGTTCTTTGAACATTTATCACAGACTCAAAACACTAATTCCATTTCTCTCTCCACAGATGCCAGCCTTGCTAAACTTCTCCAGCACTTTTTGTTTGAAAAAACTCCACAGAGGCTGATATCCCGTCACCAAGTCACCCTTTGTCTATACGTGCACAGTACATGGACTCTGACCAGCCAGCTCAGAGCCAGTCCTTTGAATGAGGAGAATCCCTGAGATTCCTGTTTGTTGGCACGGTGGCTCAGTGGTTAGCACTGCTGCTTCACAGCACCAGGGTCCCAGGTTCGATTCCAGTCTCTGGTGACTGTGTGGAGTTTGCACATTCTCCCCATGTCTGTGTGGGTTTCCTCCGGGTGCTCCGGTTTCCTCCCACAGTCCAAGGATGTGCAAGTCAGGTGAATTGGCCATGCTAAATTGCCTATAGTGCTAGGTGCATTAGTCGGAGGGAAATGGGTCTGGGTGGGTTACTCTTCGGAGGGTCGGTGTGGACTGGTTGGGCCGAAGGGCCTGTTTCCACACTGTAGGGAAACTAATCTAATGTATCTATCAGCCAGGGTTCCCTGACTGGGGCTGTTAATGTGGGCCAATCAGGGAGCTCATACTCAATGAGATTCACATGGCCAACCTCGTTCCAATCACAACACTGTTTTTGTTTCAGATTCCAGCCTCCATAGTATTTTGCTTTTATTTGTGAAATGTTCGTACTGTGTTCAAAGGGATCTGGATACACTTGTATCCAAATTTCAGCAAGTTACCCGTAGGTATAGCCAACTCTTCAATGGTCTGAGCAAGAACTGACATTAATTATTGGATTAAAATCACAGGCAGCAGGGAAAGATAGTAGAAGACTTGTCTCTGATTTTAAAAATGTAATAAGGTAAGAATTAGAGAAGGCTATTTGGCTGCTCAAGCCTGTTTAACTATTCAATAATTGTTGATCTTCCACCTTAGCTGCCCCTACCCCGACACTCCTCACATCATTTCATTCTTCAGGTCGATAGATTTTCAAATAATCTTTAATATATTCAAAAATTGACCATCTATTGTTCTCTCTGGTAGACAAATCTAAAGATTCAGATCCTCTGAATGAAGACATATTTTTCATCTCAGTACTAAATGGCTGAGTATTAATTTTGTGACTTATGCCAGGGTACATCTCCTCACAACATCAACAATGTCAAGCATCTTAAAATAATAATATACTTAAATTAGTTCATCTTTATTTCCTGGAATTCAGTAAAATTATTGAAAAGCCTGCATAATGTCTTCCCATAGGAAACTCCCTCATTCCAAGAATAGATTGAGTGAACCTTGGTCATAATGCCTTCAGGGCATGTATATCTTTCCTTGTGAAAGAAGACCAGTATTATACTCAGTAGTCTGTCTGAAGCCCTGCACAATTCCTGGGAGACTTATTTACTTCTCTCACTCGAATGTGCCATTTGTTGGTTATGCCTGCAGGTTAACTTTCTGAAATTTGGATAAAAGTGTTGCCAGATCTGTCTGACCACAGTACAACATTTCACAAATAGAAGCAAAATACCAAGGAAGCTGGAAATCTGAAAAAAAAAACAAAGTGCTGGAGAAATTGAACAAGTCTGGCAGCATCTGTGGGAGAGAGAAATGGAATGAATATTCTGAATCTGATATGAATGTTCTGAAGAATTATTTTTCCTATTAAGCCTATCTTTCCTTAAGGACGTAATTTGAATTGAGGCATTTAGTTTGAGGGGGGCCATCGTGAACCATATGAAACTAAAACTGGGCATTTTAAAAAATTCATTCAGAGAATGTGAACTTTCCTGCCGAGGTCAGTATTAATTGCCCGTCCCTAACTCCTCGGGGAGATGGTGGTGAGCTGAATCAGTGCACTCTTTTTGGTGCAGGTAAATCACAGTGATGTTAGGAAGAGGGTCTCAAGATTTCAGTCTGGCACCAATGAAGGAATGGTATTATAGTTTCAAGTCAGGATGGCATGTGGCTTTGAGGGGAACTTGCAGGTGGTAGTGTACCATGTATCTTCTGCTCTTGTGCTTCTGGATAAAAGTGTTTGTGGATTGAATTTCTGGAGTGCAACTTGTAGATGGTACACACACTTACTGAGCGTCGGGGTGGAGGGAGTGAATATTTGTGACTGTGTTGTCAATCGAGTTTCTTGAGTGTTGTTGTGGCTACACCCATTCAGGGGCATGTGGCGAGTATTCCATCACACTCCTGACTTTTGCCTTGTAGATGGTGGATGGGCTCTGGGGAGTCTGGATGTGAGTTGCTGCAAGATATCAAGCCTCTAATCTGCTCTTGTAGCCACAGTATTTAAATTGCAAGCCCAGTCCTATTTCTGGTCACTGATAACCGCCAGGATGTTAATAAGGAATTCAGCAACGGTAATGTTTTGAATGTTGAGGAGTGATGGTTAGATTCTGCCTTACTGGTCATCACCGAGTACTTTTGTGATGTGAATGTTGCTTGCCAGTTGCCAGCCCAAATCCAGTTACAGTCCAGGTCTCACTACATTTGGATATGAATTGCCTCAGCATCAGCAGAGTCACAAATGTTGTTAAGTGTTGTGAACGTTCCACTGCTGATGTTATGATTAAAGGAAGTTCATTGATGAAGCAGTTGAAGATGTCTGTGCCTAGGACACAGGAATTCCTGCAGAGATGGTCTAGAGCTGAGATAACTGACCTCCAGCAATCACAGCCATCTTCTTATGTGGCAGGTATGACTCCAACCAGTGAGAATTTTCTTCCTCATGTCCATTGACTCCAGGTTTGTTAGAGCTTGATGGCACTTTTGACTAAATGTGGCCTTGATGTTGAGGATGGTTCTTCTTTCCTCACCTCTTGAATTTCTGTTCTTTTATCCATATTTGCGTAAAAGTTGTAATGAGGTCAGGAACTGAGTGGCTTTCACTGAGAGAGTCTCAATGAACAGTTTATTGCTAGGCAAGTGATGATGAAGGGCTTTTGCTCGAAACGTCGATTTTACTGCTCCTCGGATGCTGCCTGACTGCTGTGCTTTTCCAGCATACTCTAATCTAGACCCAAGTGATGCTTGTTGATGACACTTTCACTTTACTGATAATGAAGAGCAGACAGGGGATGGGTCTATAAATGTCCATGGTGGAATCGTTCTCCTTTTTTTACACAGGACATACCTGGGCAATTTTCCACATTGTTAAGTAGATGCTATTATTGTATTGGACAAGCTTGGCTAAGAGGCATGATAAGTTTGAAACACATGTCTACAGTACTATTGCTTGAATATTGCAGTGTTCGGTGCTTTGATTTCACATGAAGTGAATCAAATTGATTGAAGACTGATATCTGTATGATGCTGGGGAACACTAGAGAAGGCCCAGATGGATCATCCACTTGTGTTAATCTTTTCTATCCAACCTATTCAGAGATGTCATGACAACTTCAGGAGCAGGTGGGACTTTGAAGCTGGGTTTTCTGACTCAGATCTAGGGACACTACCATTGCACCACGTGGATGCTTTCCACTTGTAAGTTACCCAGTTACTTAACACAAAAGGTATTAGTTCTTAAATTTCATGTAGTTATCCCTGGTTGGAAGGAAAGGCATTGGAATTCAAAGCATGATTCCTTCTTCAACCTTTCCCATTTCCTCCAACCATACAGATAAAATCTTAATGTTTTAAAGAATTATTCTTTTCACAGAGATTAAAAAGGCTCATTTGCTACATGGCTAAGATTAGAATGGTGCTGGAAAAGCACAGCAGGTCAGGCTTTTGCCCAAAACGTTGATTTTCCTGCTCCTCAGATGCTGCCTAACCAGCTGTGTTTTTCCAGCAACACTGTAATCTTGGCTCTGATCTCCAGCATCTGCAGTCCTCACTTTCACCTCATTTGCTACATAGACTGTACACAAAGCCCAGTGATACAGTCATATTATTAACTGTCTTCCTTTGGAGGGAGTTACCTGGAACTTATTTTGTTTAATTACAGTTTTAGTGATGATGAGAGTTTGGAACAAAAGAATGTTCAACTTGTTCGAAGGAGAAATAAACGGGGCATTCCGCCCATTTCTCCCAATGCCTGTATTAAAGATGCTGCCTCAGCAGAGATATTCGATGACATCTGGCGGGGTGTGATTGAAACGTTGGAAGAGCTAATCAGGAAACAATGGGAAAACACCCTTTCAGGTACTGGAGATCAATGATTTGAACTGTTACTTCATTCAAGCAGTTTACTGTTTTGTTTTGCAAATGCACCATGCAAATTTATTTAAATCTTAAATGCTTTCAGGAATACAATTCAGAACTGTACTTGCAGTCATGTGTGATCTCCAGTGGCACACTTTGTGGTCCTGTTCAATGCTAATATCTCCAATATGAATTTTTCTCTGTTGCACTCACCTTTTCATACAATCGACTATTCAAATTAGCCAATCACAAATTATAGCATTTCATTCTATTCATACTGTTTTAAAAAAAAAGTTACAAAGGTGTTGCATTGCAAATAGATTTAGCTACATTAGAGAGCCAAGATTCATAAAGACAAGTATCACAAGCATTAATCACTGTTCAACTCGAGAACACTTCACGCTAGACCAAAGTACATGGATCTGTGGTTAGGGAGGCTTCATTTGCTGATGACGGTTTTGCTTGGCAGGGAGGGATCAGGGAATGCAGCATAGCAACTCCATCTCAGGATCTGCATTAAAAAGCCAAATTATTTTGCAACTTGCCCTGCGCTCTAAGCCTAATTACCTTTCTGGCAACAATCCACAGATTTTGTGGTCGACCACCAGGTGTGTTTTCAGCAGGAAGTGCACATAGACTATGATAGATAACTAGCCCATTGCCATCGCACCCAATCCTGTACCATTCTCCATAAAATGGTAGGTGGGAAGGTGCAGAAAATGGCAAGCCATCAGCCACTTACAAAAACATAATGAACAAGAAATTGAGTTCATTCGCAATAAAATGGTTGGCATGGGTATCTGGGTATGAATAAGTTTTTTTTAACCAAACTGGTTAAATGCTAGAAGGTGGGCATAGGTTACGTACTTTGCTGGCTTCCCTCTGTGCATTGGAAGCACCCTATCCCAAATGTTTCCCAGCTTATGTCACCTCCCATTGGCCCACCAAAAAGCAAATACCAACCCCGCCTCATGCACCTGCTTAAAAATCCAGTCTATTCCTGGATCTGGACACTTGGGCTCTGGTCACTCGGGCTTGATTCCAGTAGCTCCTATGACTGAGGTTTGGTTTTGCTGAGACAGCTAGATTGGCCAGTAACTCTTATGAGGGCTTCCCCCTACTAAATGGCAAAAATCACAGTCTCTCACGTTGAGTTAAGGTTGTGTGCAGCACGTTTTTACTGTGGGCCAGTATTGTTTGATGTGGATTAGCTGATGTCTGACACTGGCAGGAAACAATAGCACGTAGCAATTTTTAAGTTTGATTGACAGAGTATCTGTGATATTAGAAACACTTCTTAATGATTACTGATCAATTTTGTTTGACTCTCATTGATGCTTTGAGAATGGAAACTGATGTTGACACTCTGATTTAAGACTTCTTGTTATAAACCATTCAAAAACTCCCTGCAAAATCTGCACTTTGTGTTGTATCTTTTTATTCCTTTGGTTTGTATAAACCCTTGATCTAAATATCCCTTTATAAATACAGATTAAATCTTTGCACTGTCTGACACAGTTTAATATTTGTGAAGGTGAAGCTGCTTCCTCCATTCCCAAACTGGGTAACTGTTATGTTTCCTTTTACTTCCTATGTTGGTCACAGACAGAGATAAGCAGACGGTGAATATGCAGAGTGCAATAACGAGCAAACTCCCTCGAATCAGTGATTCTCGAATCGTCGTAACAAGCTGTGGTATTCCACCTTCCCGAGGCTCTGAGACACGTGTCTTGGCAGTAGGAACATCTTTGATCCACTCTCAGGTACGTTCCAGTCTCTAATTATTTATAGGTGTAGCTGGGATCACAAAATCATCAAAAAACAGTCTTTGAAATCACATGATGAATGCAAATCGCAAACGATACATATTGCTCACATAAAAGCAAAATACCACAGTTGCTGGAAATTTGAAATAAAAGATTCCGATAAAAGATCTGAAACAAAAGGAGAAAAAATGTTCTGAAGATGAGTCTTATTGGATTTGAAATGTTAACTCTCTGATTCCGCAAATGCTGCCAGACTTGCTGAATTCCTCCAGCAGGCCCATTTTTAAAATTTCTATTATAATACATACGGCTATTTGGCCATGATTGCTGTGACAAGACGTATAAAATAAGGTCAAACGATGCTTAATAGCTTAAATAAACCTATCAAAAACTGTTCTTGATTTTGTTGCTACTTTTATTAACCTATTGTATAGCTGATCGAGGATTCTGGTCGAAACAGGGCAGTGTGTATGGAGGAGCTGGTCTCTGTCATTTCAGGTGTTACATCTAGTTTCTGCGTCCTTTACCTAGCAAAGAGAGAATTAATCAGAGTTTGTAATCCTGTGGGAAAGTGAATCTCTCTGGCTGTCAGCAAATACAAGATTAAGCTCAGACACAATGCTGGTGGGTAAGATGTAATGCCTTCCTTGTGGTGAGGTTGTGGTGGGGTTGTGTTTAATCAGCAGACCTTCCCAAAAGGAGACTATTTGGGGCTCGTTGGCTCTCCAGCTGGTGGGGAAATAACCCTCTTGCTTCCCCCTGCTGTGTCTAAAACAGTTTACTGACGCTCACTCTGTGAACAATCACACTCTGCCAAATAATGTTGGTACAGCTGGGACCCATGAAATGTGGATAGATCAACAATTTCAGGAAATCCTCAATTTGCCCACTTCAAGATGGATCCAGTGGTATGTCAAAATGAAATTGACTGCAATATGTAACATCAGTTTACAGATTGTACCTAAACCAGAAATAAACACAGTGGGGAAAGGATAAGATTGATTTTGAACAAAATAGTGTGTGCATTATCTCGGGCTCCATTCCACCACAACCATTTCTGCAGAGGCACAATGGTGGTGGGTGTGAGAGGAGGAAGCAGGAGTTGACCAAACTTGTCAACAACCTTTTAAGTCCAGTCAAAGGAAGGTCTTATGCTTTCCAACAGCTGAAGGTGGGTTAATGCTTCTGATAGACACACAGAGGTGCTTCCTGCCTGCCTGAATACTGCAGCAACTGCTGCTCCACTGAGAAGAGTTCTCTCTCCCCCCACCCCCCCACACCCCCCAACACCAGCAACAGTGGTGACCTGGCACCAAAGGCTATTTTTAAATTACGTTTTTGAAAAGGTGAAGCAAGAATGACTCCACCTTGAAGTGCGATCTCCCCCACTGCTGCTTTCAAGTTTAGGCTTCTGGTTCTCCAGCTGTGTGAGTCAATGTATTGTCCATTAATTAACCACAATTATGGAAAATCAAATTGAATAGCTGCTTCTTATGCTGAACCCCCACCATGTTCTCTGACCTCCATTTGAACCTGATGGTTGGACAGAAAATGTTCCCTGCAGTTTCACACTAAATTACCAAATACAAGAAAATACTCTGTTTAGTGTACAAATGCTTTTGTATTCTAGCTTACAATTATTACTTGTCAAGTTCCTCACTGAAAAGGGCCATGTTATAAGGTTGAATAATTCAACTGGTCAAAATGAAAATGAATTCAGGTTTTATTCTTCTCAAACATATGTTTCAAAAGTGATTCCCTTTTGAGAATGTGCAGATTGATTCTGCACTGGTGAAGAAATGCCCAAAGCTATGTTTATTTCCCCAGCTCAGTCTGAAAGCCCAGAATATCATTCCAATCTTTCGACTTTGGTTTTCTGGTCAGCTTGCCAAGTGACGTGATTTAAAATCTATCCTGTACTTTGAACCAAACATTGATAAAATCCCCAGAAGTAAATTGTTTCAATTTGCCTGTTTTGAAGTAGACGCTCCCCTCAGCTTCTCCTGTTTAACAATATTTTAACTTTGCCCTTTAAATATTTAAGTACGGCATCAGATCCAAAATTGAATTAGTTAGAATTTCTATTTGAGAACTTGTCATCATGTAACTGGAGACATCATTGTGAAATGCAATGCCGTGAACATCTGATTCACTGCAAAAAATCTTGAAATCGCAGTGGGAGGAATTAGCAGAGGGACTTGTTTATGTAACAGGTATCTGCATTTTTAATGGAAATCTTCACCCTTTTAAAATGGCCAGATCTACACCTGTATCAAAATAGTGGGTGTAGGCTTGTCCTATGAACCATTGGGCCTTTGTCCATTGATTTCAACAACAACACTTGGGGACAACAATGAAGTACCATCAAAAAATAACTGAGCATGTAAAATCACAAGTGTAACAAAAGAATTCCTACGGTATTAAGTGGGACCATTGAGTACTTTCACATATTAGAGTGTTTAGAAAGAAGTGCAGCCCTTGAATTAGGAGAAGTGGGAGAAAGAAACAAACATTGCAGAAATTAGCATTTTCAAGCATCTGTCAGTAAATGTCTTTTCCTATAATTGGAGAGACATGAACTGCAACCAGGAGCACAAGTGAAAGGGATGAGGAACATAATTACTGGAGTGTTTGAATATTCAGAAACAAACAAGCAGGTAGACAGCAACTGTAAATATTTCAGGAAAGACAGAAATAGTGAAATCTGAAACTAAATATTTAAATCAAAGAGAGGGGGATAAGCTTGCGGAGCAGCCATTGTTTGTCTCAGTGGTTAGCACTGCTGCCACATAATGTCAAAGACCTGTGTTTGATTTCAGCCTCGGGTGACTGTGCACACTCCACACCCACACATTCTCCTGTGTCTATGTGGGTTTATTCTGAGTGTACCAGTTTCCTCCCACAGTCCAAAGATGTGCAGGTTAGGTGGATCAGCCAAGCTAAATTGTCCTATATTGTCAGGCGATGTGCAGGTTAGGTGGGTTAGCCATGGGAAATGTGGGATTATGGGGATATGGTCTGGGTATGGGTGAGATGCTCTTTGGAGGATACGTATGGACTTGGTAGGCTAAATGGCCTCTTTCCACACTGGGCTGGTGGGATTGAGTGTTTGGAGAAATACAGTTATACTGGTGGGCTTGCTGTAGTCATGTTACCGCTGTCTCTGCTGTAAATACCTTTGTGCACAGTCTGGACAGCCGTGAGGGTATATCAGTTAAAGTAGCCAGTTTTGGGCGTGTGGTTTTAATAAGGCCAGGAGGAAATCTAGAAAGATGGAGTGGGGACATGGGAGAAAATGGGCTGATAGTGGATGACTCTTTATTTGGAGAAGGTGGGAGCTTCAAAAACCTTAAACATTTCCCAGATTGTTTTCAATGTGGAGCCTCCATCAATTCCTCTGCACCCAGTATAAGACTTTCTTTACGTATTTAGGTGTGCCTGATAACCTGCCTCAGATGGGCTAACTGTTCACCACCTGACCATTTCATCAGGCAGATCTTAAATGTTGAAGGGCCGGGGCTTCCATGATATGGCTGGTATGCTCCCCTAGCAGTTTGGAAAGCCATTCAGGCATATTTAGGTGAACATCTAAAACTAACAGTTTAAATTGATTCCAATAATTCCTGTTCAAAATAATTTCCAAAATATTGTAATTCTTTGAGGAAAGATGGGACTAAGTAGTTTTTTAATATGACAATGGTTTTGCAAATGGATCGAAACAATAATTTCTATACTGAGAATCTGAATAAACTGCACACATAAGAGGTACGGATGGATGATAAAGATTAATCTCTTTCGCCAAATGGCTGTCATGGACAGGAAAATGGCTGACTGTCAGAAGGTAGTGACTGGGGATAAAGGCATCTTTTTCAGGATGGCAGCTAGTGACTAGTGAATGTCCACAGGAGTCCCTCTTGGGATTCATGTTCTACATTAACAAACTGGATGAAGGAACTGAGGGCATTGTTCCTAAGTTTGTAGATGACACAAAGATAGGTAGGGGGACAGGTAATGTTGAAGAAGTGGGGAGGCTGCAGAAGTACTTGGACAAGCTCGGAGATTGTATTCCATCTGCCACTTCTTTTCCCAATGTGGAACAGTGTGAGGTTATGTACTTTGGCAGGGAAAAATAGAGGTGTAGACTATTTTGTTAATGGGGAAAGGCTTTGGAAATCTGAAGCACAAAGGGACTTGAGAGTCCTAGTTCAGGATTCTCTTCAGGCTGAATGTTCAAAAAAAAAAGGAAGACAAAAGCATTGTTAGTGTTCAATTTGAGAAGACTAGAATACAAGAGCAGGGATGTATTGCTGAGGCTGTGTAAGGCTCTGGTCAGGCTGCATTTGGAATATTGAGTTTTTGAGCCCTGTGTCTAAGGAAAAATGTACTGGCATTGGAGGGGACACAGAGGACATTTACAAGAATGATCCTGGGGATGAAGGGCTTGTCAAATGAAGAGCGGTTGAGAATTCTGGTTCGTACTTGGTGGAGATTAGAAGGATGAGGGATGATGTAATTGAAACTTACAAGAATACCCAGATGCCTCAATTGAGTGAATGTGGAGAAGGTGCTTCCATTAGTAGGAGAGACTAGGACTAAAAGCACAGCCTCAGGGTTCAGGGATGACCCTTTAGGGAGGAATTTCTTCAGCCAAAAGCTGGTGAATCTGTGGAAAGCTGTGGAGGTCAAGTCATTGTGTATATCTAAGCCAGAGGTAGATTCTTGATTAGTAAGGGGATCAAGGGTCACAGGGAGAACAGGAGAATGGGGTTGAGGAACATATCAGCCATGATCGAACAGTGAAGCAGATTCGATGGGCTGAATGACCTAATTCTCTATCTATGGTTTATGGTTAAATCCGTCCTGTGGTCCAGTGGTTGGTGACCAGTGTTCAATTTACTAAGGAAATAATATGCAGTGAGTTTCTTTAAAATCCTTCCTTGGTGAGTAGTCAGAAGCTGCATTTGAAGTTATGTCTGTTGTATCCCACAAATTTTCTATTGACAAACCAGAATTGTATTCTGAATTTAAAAAACAAAATAATATTGAAGCCAATAAACAGAAAGACACTCAGAACATGCTGGAGACACTCAAAGGAAAGAGTCTGTGCAGAAAATAAGGTGTCGCTAACATTGCGGATCAATGACTTCTCTCAAAACCCATTTTTGTGGAGGGTGAGGCCAAAAAGAGACCCTGTTATGGCTCAAAGAGAAGGGAAGGGGTGAGGGTTCAAATGCAGAATATCAGAAGGACATGATGAAGCCTGTTTGTCATGGCTGGAGGCAGAGAGAAGGAAGAACATTAAGCAAGTCTGGTGTAGACGTTGGCATCACCAGAACAGGTGTGATGAAGGGAGTGGCATTCTTACAGGAAGCAGTGCGGGAAGATTTTCTTAGTATGTGACAATGTAAACTTAATAAAGATTTCTTAGAACTCTTGCAGCTTTTGTTAAATTGAAACATCTTTGTTCACCTTTCTTTGTTAGAGCTTGAGCCTGTATTGCCTTTTTTTTGCAGAATTGGCTGGAATACATATTTTTCTGTTGTTACTTATGTTCTCCTATCCACTGCTATAATTTCTAGCATTTCAAATATTGAATTGACTGGTCACATTATATGCATTCTTCTGTCGAACCTTGTAGGCTTACCGTATGACAAATAGTTATCGTAATGATTTAAATGGTGTGATGACGATTCAAGCCAAACCACTACAGCAGAGACATGCAGGATTACCTGACAAAACACAGTGAGTATCGCAGAAAGAAGTTACAAACAGAAATTTGCTTCTTGTCTGAAAATTATTTCAAGTAAGCATTGACAAGGAATTTGAGATGTTTAAAAGGTGAACTGTCAGCATTCACCAACATCAGCAGAGTCCATAAGGGGGATCCAGAGAATGTAGCATATTTGGATAAAGTCTCCCACAGGAGGTTAGTAAACAAAATCAGAGTGCTGTGAATTGGAGTAATGCACTACTATTGATTGAGAATTCGTTAACAGATGGAATACAGAGATTAGGAATAAACAGGTCATTCTTGTGATTAACCTTTTAGTCATTCTCTGCCTTTCTTTATATTCTGACCAACCATTTGACCTGCCACTCATCTTTGTGCAGTTATAAACTTTTTTCTGAAGTTTGATTCTTCCCCAAACTATTTCAGCTAATCATGGATAGTGAGTGTGAGTGTCACCTTTAAGAATTTTTCTTTATAGTAGTCAAAGTTAAAAATCACACAGCACGTTATAGCCCAGCAGGTTTATTTGGAAGCACTAGCTTTCAGAGCACTGCTCCTTCATCAGGTGGTTGTGGAGTATAAGATCATAAGACACAGAATTTAGAGCAAAAGATTACAGTGTCATATAGTGATATATTGAACAAACTGGATTTTTGAGCCTTTCGTTTTTTAGAATGGGTTGCAGGTTTCGGTTCATTACTATGTAATTCCCAGAACTACTTTTAAGTCACATTCTCGAGAGAACTGAAGGTTTAATAACAAAGGTGACATCTCAGCTCAGACAATGCATTAAAGGTGTGAGGTCAGTGCCTGTCTGTATCCCAATCTTGAGTCAGACTGGTTCTATTTCCAAAGTGGAATTTACAAAATATTACATGTATTAACTGTCTGCAGATTGTGCACTTTTTGAGCAAAATAGAATGTATCTGCAAATATAATTCTGAAATACAAATTCACCCCATAGACTTGTATGTGTCTGTGCATGCTGGACAGTGTGAGAGTGTGCATGAGAGAGCCTGTATTTGCCTGCGTGCACACTTGGTAGCGTGTGACTGTGTATAAGCCTGTGAGAGGGTGTGTGCGTAAGTGTGAATGTGGGGAGGTGTGGGGGTGTATGAGTGTGCATGAGACAGAGTCTGCGAGAGAATATAAGAGACTCTATGTGCGTGTGTGTGTAGTATATAGTGCAGTGGGGTCACCTGTAGTGCGACATGAACCCACGATCCAGGTTGATGCCGGTCTCATGGGTACTGAACTTGGCTATCAGCTACTCAGCTACTTTGCATTGTTGCCTATCCCAAAGTCCGCCTTGGAGGACGGTCACCCGAAGATCCGAGGCCGAATATCTCTGACCGCTGAAGTGTTCCCCAACTGGGAGGGAACACTCCTGTCTGTTGATTATTGCATGGTGTCCATTCATCCATTTTCGTAGCGTTTCCTTGGTCTTACCAATGTACCATGCCTCAGGGCATCTTTACCTGTCGCGTATGAGATAGACAACATTGGCAGAGTCACACAAGTATCTGCTGTGTACATGGTGGGTGATCTCCCACTGGTAATGGTGATATCCGTGTTGTCATTCTGACACATCTTGCAGTGGTTGACTTGACAGGATTGTACAGTGCTGTTGTCAATGTTGTCCTGAAAGCTGGGCAGTTTGCTGCAAACAATTGTCTGTTTAAGGTTTGGCAGTTGTTTAATGGCGAAAAGTGAGTCGTAGGGAAGGTATTGGCGAGATGCTCATCCTCATTGATAATATGTTGCAGGCTTCGAAGAACATAGCACAGTTTTGCTGCATAGGACCCTCCAACCAACACTATACACTAGATTTATTGATGATATTTTCTTCCTCTGGACCCATGGTGAGAAGTCACTGAAACAACTACATAGTGATACCAACGAGTTTCATCCCACCATCAGACTTACCATGGACTACACTTTAGTATGTGTCTCATTCTTGGACACATGCATCTCCATCAAGGATGGGCACGTCAGTACCTCATTCTAACACAAACCCATAGATAACCTCAAAGTTAAAAATCACACAACACCAGGTTATAGTCCAACAGGTTTAATTGGAAGCACACTAGCTTTCGGAGCGATGCTCCTTCATCAGGTGATTGTGGAGGGCTCGATCGTAACACAGAATCTATAGCAAAAATTTGCAGTGTGATGTAACTGAAATTATACATTGAAAAATTGATTATCTGTTAAGCCTTTCATCTGTTAGAATACAGTGATAGTTTCACTTCTTTCATGTGTAAATCACAAAACCCTTTTTTTAAAAGTTGCATTCTTGGGTTAGCTGTTAACAATGGTGATAGCTAGACAATATGTTGCAGGTGTTGGCCCCCTGTGTTCTCTGTCTATGACCTGATGTTTAGATTGATTCTAATCTAAAAAGAGAGATAACAGAGTTTTACATAAATTCATGCAGTTTTTGAGCTCAGAGTTCTATATGAATATATGCAGTTTTTGAGCAAAGTGCAATGTAACTCTGCAAGTACAAATTCACCACATAAAATATATGTGTGCATGTGGGTCTTTGTCTGTCTGTGTGTGTGTGTCTGTCTGGGGTGGGGGTTGTGAGTGTGAGAAAGTGTGTGTGTGTGTGTGTGTGTGTGCGCGCGCGCGTGTAGTGAGTGCAGAGTGTCTTAAGTCTGTGAGGGGGTGCATGTGTGAGTGTAGAAGTGTGTGTGTGTCTATAAGGGTGTGTGTGGGTGCCTGTGTGCGCGTCCGTGTATCTGTGTCCGTGTGTGTGTGTATAGGAATATCTGTGTGTGTGTGTGTAGTGCAATGGTGATCACCTGTAATGTGTAATGAACCCAAGGTCCCGGTTGAGGCCCTCCCTATGGGTACCGAACTTAGCTATCAGCCTCTGCTCGGCCACTTTCCACTTTCGGGCATAAGCCCTGAAGAAGGGCTTATGCCCGAAACGTCGATTCTCCTGTTCCCTGGATGCTGCCTGACCTGCTGCGCTTTTCCAGCAACACATTTTCAGCACTTTCCTCTGCTGCCTGTCCCGAAGTCCACCTTGGAGGATGGTCACCCGAAGGTCCGAGGCTGAATGTCCTGGACCACTGATGTGTTCCCCAACTGGGAGGGAACCCTCCTGTCTGTTGATTGTTGTGTGGTGCCCATTCATCCGTTGTCGTAGCCTTTGCTCAGTTTCCCCAATGTACCATGCCTCCGGGTCATAGACATCAGGTCATAGACAGAGAACACAGGGGGCTAACACCTTCAACATATTGTCTAGCTATCACCATTGTTAACAGCTAACCCAAGAATGCAATTATAAAAAAAAGGGTTTTGTGATTTACACATGAAAGAAGTGAAACTATCACTGTATTCTAACAGATGAAAGGCTTAACAAACAATCAATTTTTCAATGTATAATTTCAGTTACATCACACTGCAAATTTTTGCTATAAATTCTGTGTTACGATCGAGCCCTCCACAATCACCTGATGAAGGAGCGTCGCTCCGAAAGCTAGTGTGCTTCCAATTAAACCTGTTGGACTAGAACCTGGTGTTGTGTGATTTTTAACTTTGTACACCCCAGTCCAACACCGGCATCTCCAAATCATAGATAACCTCACTATGCTACACTTCTCTGGCTTCCACCCTAAATATATTAAAACAGCCACCGTTACAGACAAGCCCTATGTATATACAGGATCTCTTCAGATGAAAAGGAACGTGACGGGTACTGAAGGTGCTCAAGGATGCCTTCATAAGAACAGGGTACGATGCTCAACTCATCGATCGCCAGTTCTGATGTCTATGACCCGGAGGCATGGTACATTGGGGAAACTGAGCAAAGGCTACGACAATGGATGAATGGGCACCACACAACAATCAACAGACAGGAGGGTTCCCTCCCAGTTGGGGAACACATCAGTGGTCCAGGACATTCAGCCTCGGACCTTCGGGTGACCATCCTCCAAGGTGGACTTCGGGACAGGCAGCAGAGGAAAGTGCTGAAAATGTGTTGCTGGAAAAGCGCAGCAGGTCAGGCAGCATCCAGGGAACAGGAGAATCGACGTTTCGGGCATAAGCCCTTCTTCAGGGCTTATGCCCGAAAGTGGAAAGTGGCCGAGCAGAGGCTGATAGCTAAGTTCGGTACCCATAGGGAGGGCCTCAACCGGGACCTTGGGTTCATTACACATTACAGGTGATCACCATTGCACTACACACACACACACAGCGAGGAACCGTAGTGACCTCCTCAGGAGACAGACACCAGTTGCAACCAAATAGGGTATCCTTTGTTGTCCAGTGAGGACTCCCCAGGAGCTGAGAAACTGCACCATGTTCTTCGCAGGCAGCAACACATTCATCCTGAGGATGAGCATCTCACCGAAACCTTTTATACACCTCCACTTCTTGCCTTTAAACAACCACCAAACCTCAAACAGACCATTGTTTTCAGCAAACTGCCCACGCTTCAAAAACCATTGACTACAACACCTTACAACCTTGTCAGGGCAACCACTGCAAGATGTGTTTGTGTGAACACGGATACCACCATTACATGTGGAGACATCGTCCACCATGGATGCAGCAGGTACTCATGTGATTTGACAAATGTTGTCTATCTGATACACCGCGCGAGGATGCCCTGAGGCATGGTACATTTAGTGAGACCAAGGAGATGCTGCGAAATTGGATGAATGGACCCTGCACAACAATCAACAGACAGCGATGTTCCCTCCCAGTCGGGGAACACTTCAACAGTCCAGGACATTCGGCCTCGGATGACCATTCTCCAAGGCGGACTCTGGGATACGCAACAGTGCACAGTGGTTGAGCAAAGGCTGACAGCCAAGTTCAGTACTCATAAGGATGGCCTTAATCAGGATCTTGGGTTCATGTCACATTACAAATAGCCCAATTACATTATATGCTCTCTCTTTTGCACACGCACATGCACGTGCATAAGCACACGCACACACACACTCTTACATACTCTCTCAAACTCACACAGACCCTCTCTCATACACTCTCTCTCTCTCTCAAACACACACACACACACATATGCACTCACACACTCTGCCACGTGCAAACCCTCTCACAGGCTCATACTCCACACTCACGCACGTAATTTACCAAACCTTCATGCATGCAAAGACACTCTCTCATGCACACTCACGCTCACGCTCATGCTCTCGCTCTCGCTCTCTGTCTCTCTCTCTGTGTCTGTCTCTCGCTCGCTCTGCTCTCTTTGTCTCTCTCTTTGTGTCTCTCTCTCTGTCTGTCTCTCGCTCTCGCTCTCTGTGTCTGTCTCTGTGTCTGTCTGTTTCTCTCTTTCTCTCTGTCATGCACCCACAGACACATACAAATCTAGGGGTGAATATGTATTTGCAGAATTATATTTGCAGATACATTCTATTTTGCTTAAGGTGCAAAATCTGCAGGCAGTCAATGCATGGAATTTATAAAGAATTACACTTTGGAAATAGAATCAGTCTGACTCAAGGTTGGGATACATTCAGCCTCTAACCTTACACTTCTAATATATTGTCTGAGCTGAGAGATGTACAGCACAGAAACAGACCCTTCAGTCCAACTTGTCTTTGCCGACCAGATATCCCAACCCAATCTAGTCCTACTTGCCAGCACCCGGCCCATATCCCTCCAAACCCTTGCTATTCATATACCCATCCAGATGCCTTTTAAATGTCGCAATTGTATCAGCCTCCACCACTTCCTCTGGCAGCTCATTCCATACACGTACCACCCTCTGTGTGAAAAAGTTGCCTCTTAGGTCTCTTTTATATCTTTCCCCTCTCACCCTGAACCAATGGCCTCTAGTTCTGGACTCCCCCACTCCAGGAAAGCGACTTTGTCTATTTATCCTATCCATGCCCATCATGATTTTGAAAACCTCTATAAGGTCACCCCTCAGCCTCCGATGCTCCAGGGAAAACAGCCCTAGCCTATTCAACCTCTCCCTATAGCTCAAATCCTCAAACCCTGGCAACATCCTTGTAAATCTTTTCTGAACCCTTTCAAATTTCACAACATCTTTCCAATAGGAAGACCAGAATTGTATGCAATATTCCAACAGTGGCCTAATCAATGTGCTGTACAGCCGCAACATGACCTCCCAACTCCTGTACTCAATGCTCTGACCAATAAAGGAAAGCATACCAAACGCCTTCTTCACTATCCTATCTACCTGCGACTCCACTTTCAAGAAGCTATGAACGTGCACTCCAAGGTCTCTTTGTTCAGCAACGCTTCCTAGGACCTTACCATTAAGTGTATAAGTCCTGCGTGTTATCTATTTTTATAAAACCTTAAGTTCTCGAGAGAAGGTGACATAAAAAAAATTCTGGTGTTTACATATTAATGAACCGAAACCTGCAACCCATTCTAAAAGGTGAAAGACTTAACAATCCAGGTTTGTTCAATGTATCACTGTATGACACTAATCTTTTGCTCTAAATTCTGTATCTTATGATCTTATACTCCACAACCACCTGATGAAGGAGCAGTGTTCAGAAAGCTAGTGCTTCCAAAAAAGCCTGTTGGACTATAATCTGGTGTGGTGTGATGTTTAACTTTATCTACCCCAGTCCAATACTGGCTCCTCCACATCCTTTTATCCTAAGAATTTATTTCTGAGCATTCTTAAAAATCCTATTTAAAAACCTGTCATTGTCTTGATTGGTATATAACCGAGCATAATGTGCCAGTTCACATCAGATAGCTCAGGTTTCTTATTAACATAATTGCCCTTGTTTTGGGCTCACCTCTTAACTAACCTCAGTTTAGTTTCTGACAAAGCCACTCAGCTCCTGACCTCATTACAACTTTGATTAAAATATGGACAAAAGATCTGAAACTTCAAAGATTAGAACATGTGGTGCTGGAAAAGCACAGCAGGTCAGACAGCATCCAAGGAGCAGGAGGATCAATGTTTCCAGCATGAAGGTTGTGGGCAAGAGGACTGAGAGATAAATGGGAGGAGGTTGGGGTTGGGACCTATCGCATTCTTAGCCACCTTTCCTGCCTCCCCACTCCCATTTATCTCATAGCCCCCCGCCCCCCCCAGCCCAAAAGCCTCATTCCTGACGAAGGGCTTATGCCTGAAACGTTGAATCTCCTGCTCCTCGGATGCTGCCTGACCGGCTGTGCTTTTCCAGCATCACGCTATTTTTAAAAAGTAGCAAGTAAGATTTGTGCAACAAATGCCAGGCAATGACTATCTTCAACTCCAGAAAATCTAACTATTTATTTAACTATTAATCTAACCACAGTTTATTTTTGACTCTGATCTCCATTATCTGCAGTCCTCACTTTCTCCCACACAAAGATGGGTGCCACTGAACTCAGGCGGTTGTTGCTGCAATGTTTGTAGCCTCAGTTTGTGTAGGAAACAATGAGAGGAATTCTGAGGCTTTTTCAGAAGAAGAGATAGATGAGTGTTTCGGTTATCCTGCTGGACACAAAGGGTTTTGTCATAAAGGCTGAGGATGAGCTGGGTTGCTTCTGTCTCTCAGCAGCTGTACTCCATCTGAACTGCATAGAAAATTCAAAACAAAAATTGGACTCCTGATAGGTGTTCTTCCTAAATCTTTTCAATTTCAGCAGACGTTAGGGGAAATGAAGTTAATTTTTTTCCCTAAAATTGGGAATCATGAGGTGATATGGGGGAGAGGGCCAGGGAATGGTGGAGAATGCATTCTTGAGGAAAGAATCCATTAAACTTTGGACGGAGTGGGCCTGAGATGCTCCGTGGTACTTCATTAATTTGGATTTTCTTTCATTCTGGATTCACAGGTTCTGGGGGAACTTTCAATACATATACTGGATGTGATTTATAATGTTCTATTTCTTCCACCCATCTAAAGGTGTGAGCAGGATGAAAAGCAGTTCAGTGCAGGCTCCAGTATTTTGTCCACAATACGTAATCGCCTGGGACGGAGTACAGATTACAGTGTTCTGTCAGCATCCCGTATCATGCAGGCATCTTCACGAAAGACAGGTTCACAACGTAAGCTGCCATCCCTCGGTTCAGAGCTGTTAAAGACAAAGGCTGCAAACGTCTACAGTGATGAGATTCTTCGAGGAACTAAACTGTAAGGGGCTTTTTAAAAAAAAATTAAGTGTTAATTCAGGTTTGCAAAGTAACTTGTGTAGTTGCAGACAGAATGGCTAGAAGTGAATTGAAAATCATGATTTGAAGGCAGTGAATAAAAACAGTGAATCCTGAGCAATTTAAACTTAAAATTGTTGACTAAAATGTTGGTAAGAATGCTTCAATCTGATTGGCTGATCAGTCTACTTCCATCCTGCTCTGTTGCTGGATGCCATAGATCTTGTCCTGATAGTACAAAATTTGACCTGACGTCTGCCTAAGCTCTACTGCCTGCAAAATCTCTGTGGGAAGATTTTTTTCGATGCCAACACTGAGTTCCCTTTGGCACCAGCCACAAAAATTCATTTTCACTGTGCAATGTCAGTCAGGTCAGAGCTTGAGTGACACCTTTTTGCATTTATAAAAATATTGAAGTGGGGCAATGAATGCACATGATTTGTTTCTATAAGTAATTAAAAAATTGAAGCAATGTTTTTTGTCATTGACTCTATTTTTGTTAAAAACAGTGAATTCATCAAGCAATACCCTAACATTTTTGACAAAAACAGAAATTGCTGGAAAAACAATTCAGAGGCAAGGTCACTCGACCAGAAACGTTAACTCTGATTTCTCTCTATAAGTGCTGCCAGACCTGCTGAGCTTTTCCAGCTATTTCTATTTTAGTCTCTGATTTACAACATCTATAGTTCTTTTGGATTTTACAAATTTTGATCATATTTCATTTTTGCACCTGTCCTGATGTTTCCCCATAATGGTAAATTTGGCATGGAAGATGCAAGAGTCAAGGGGTGAGGTGTCATGGGCTGACATGGACAGTGCATGGGAAGAGTTTGATAAAGAATGAATTTTGGATATTTTGCACATTCAGTTTAATTCAAAGCATTACACTTTATTGAAGGTTATTGGTATAAACTAACTATGGGATCACAGAAATGGCTAAAATCGCTACCAGAAAGAAAAGCTTCATTTAAACACTCTCGCAAAATGCACTTGTATTTCCACAACCGAAATCCTTTTGAGAATCCGAATCAAGTTGCTACCAGTAGAATTGAAAAATCTGTTGAAGAAGGAAAGTTTCTCAAGCAGTCATAACATCACTGCTCTTAATAAATATATTTGGGTAGAGATAAAAACACTGCAGATGCTGGAATCCAAGGTAGACAAGCAGGAGGCTGGAAGAACACAGCAAGCCAGGCAGCATCAGGAGGTGGAGAAGTCAACACTTTGGGTGTAACCTGTAGTCCTGAAGAAGGGTTCCAACCAAAATGTTGACTTCTCCACCACCAGATGCTGCCTGGCTTGCTGTGTTCTTCCAGCCTCCTGTTTGTCTACCTCAATAAATATATATCGTTAGAAATCAATTGCATTTGACAAAGTATTTTTTCTTGTTTATCCAATAGTGCAAACTCTTCTGCAACTTACAAGAGTAGTCAATATGTTGAAAGTAATGCTAAAACCTACAGTGGAGCAAGACAGCAATTATATCAACACTTCACATTTAAGAGGTAAGCTTAACTGTTAGGCAAATTGCACCAGCACTGTGTCCTGATGTGAGAACAGACTGGTATAAGTTATTACTTAAAGTATCATGTGAAGTAGAAGGAAAATTATCTAGAAGAGTCCTGTATAAATTGCACTATATTCTCAGTTTTCCATACAAAATTTTTTTTCGATTCCTTGATTTTTTTTTAAAATAAACACTCTCATAAGCAGCCAATGAAAAGAAGGACCACAGCAACAGTGCTGCATATACCAGAGAACTACCTCATGCCACCTGTATCTTGGTGACTAGAGTGCTGTGTACAGGATAAAGTCTGATCACCGCACTGGACACCTCCACAGGTGAGCCTGAGACACACACTTGACTGGTTTGTCTATATAGCTGATAGGGCTCATTAAAAACATGTTGAGATTAAATAAAGCCCTAGTGAGGCTAATTAAAGAAGGCCAATTTGGATTTTCCAGTTACCGTCCAGGCTCTTGAGACAAAGTGATGGTGTCTTACCCTGGGTCAGAAAATCCAGGTTCAAATCCCACCTTTCCTGGAGATTGATTAAAAAATAATTAAACGGCTTCACTCTAAACCTTTTACTCCAGAGCTAAAATCCTGCAAATGGTTGGCACTGGTTCAGAGTGATCACCACTTAAATGATCTCAAATATACACTGCACAAGGATCCTTAGTACATTGCAAACCCATGACAATGGCCGTCGAGAAGGACAAGGGAATAAGATGTGCCCGCAAGTTCCCCTCCAAGCCACTCACCATCCTGACTTGGAAATGTATCACCATTCCTTTACCGTCTCGAGGCCAAAGTCTTGGAATTCCCTCTCTTACAGACGTGTGTGTCTACTCACAGCACACAGACTGCAGTGTTTCAGGAAGGTGGCTTACACGACCTTCTCCAGGGCAACAAGGGATACTCAATCGATGCTTGACCAGCCAGTGACACCCACAGCCCATGAGTGAACAAAAATACCCACTAAGATTTAAAAAAAAATGTTTGGCTGCTAAATCTATGTTCATTAGTGTTGTCTTTGTCCATTTGAACAAATATTATACATCAGTGACTGTCAGTAAAAACGGCGGTGCCAATTACAGCTGAGAATGGAACAAATTGGTGCAGTATAAACATCCTCTGTTTGTACTTGAACAGTTGGAAATATTTTTAAATAATGAAGCCCAGATAGTTTGGTTCATAGGCATTCTATGATAGAAGTAAATTGTTCAAGCTTTGCTTATCATTTAGACCATTAATTGAAAGCCTCTGCATATTACTTTACATTTCATCAAGTACAATTCCATATGTGACATAAAATCGGACATTAATATTCCAACATTACATCATTAATCGATTATTGGAAATGATGTTTGTTTTGGTTGACAATTTTTCTATGGTGCAGTTTGTGATTATTCATTAATTCAAGTCTTAAACAATGCCCTAAGAACATCCGGTTGAGAGCAGTCGTATTATTTTTTATTATGCTAAAGAGGCTTTTAATTCTCATCTATTCAGGCACATTGGCACTGCTCGTAATAACCAATTACCACCTATTCATACAGAAACAACAGAAGCACAATTTCCCTCATTTGGATCAAGATATCAACTGGTAAGATGGATGGAGACCTTAATAGATTCATGCTTTGAGAGTTAAATCTGTATTTGTTACCTGAATTTATATGTGTTGGTGCTGTTAGAATTTTGAAGCCAAATTCTTGGGAGCATATAATTAACTGCAACAACCTTAGGCAGAATTCCCACTTCTGGTCACCATCCATGATCTCTTACATTTAATCTTTATATTAATGTGGCCACATATTCAGCATTCATCAGCACTTTGTCTAAGTATACACATGGACAATGACCAATCAATATGTGCTTGTATTAATGAAAAAGAAAGAGAAATTTGAAAAAAGAAACTCGCAGGATTTTTATGCAATTCATATCTAAATGCCTGTGGGAAAAGTTGATTAACGTTGTCCATTTTCACAATAAATTTCCCAAACGTTCCATAGGGGCACATCTTCTACTTACAAACATTAGATTATCATTAGTAATCATTCAGTTTAAAAATGATACAAAAACTGTCTTTCGCAGAGAGGAAGATTCTCACATAGCAGAGTGTCAAGTGCCATTGGGGAAGGAACAGGTCGACAGACTCTCAGGGAGCGACCAATCACAATCGACACTTCTTCACGGCCGAATACAACACATACATTTCGGGTAAGACCTTTGATTTATTTTCATTAAATTCCTGAATATAAAGTTACTACACATGAAAATATTAGTAATGTTGGGGAGATGAATGCATGTTTTCTTATCGTGTTCTGCAGAAGCTTAAATAGTTCTTGTTACATCATTGCTTTTTGTATTAACTATCTGCTAAATGCTGAATCTATTGTTAATCAAGTTATAGGAAGGCACTTAGAAAATATTAATGGAACCAGCAGATCTGACAAACCTTGGGTAATGACCAGATGATCAGTTTTTAACAGGAGGAGAAGAATTGCGAGGATTCTAAAGAGAAGTCCTCTGCTCCTCCTCAGAATGGTGCCGGTGTGGGGTTGGGTGGAATTTTATGGATCTCTCAAGAGTGGGCAGTGTGACATGTTATGAACCATGCCAGACCCCTCAAAATAATTTAAGAAGGTAGCCTAGACCTTAACCATTTTTTCTTATTTTAAAGATAGGATGTGAAGTGGGTGTTCCTGGTGTGATACAACTGGTCAAATCATAGAACATAGAACATTACAGCGCAGTACAGACCCTTCGGCCCTCGATGTTGCGCTGCCCTGTCATACTAATCTGAAGCCCATCCCACCTATACTATTCCATTTATGTCCATATGCATGTCCAATGACGACTTAAATGCACTTAAACTTGGCGAATCTAGTACCGTTGCAGGCAAAGCATTCCATACCCTTATTACTCTTACCACGTGGACTTAAGCAAAACAGAATTTATTTAAACACCGTTGAACCACAAACAAAATAAAGCGAAATTTAGAATAACTTAACTATTGAAAAACTTAACCGACCCTGTACAACAACTTAACTAATTTACTGTTCCAATATATTAACATCCCATAAACACCCCCCTCGGTGAAAAGGTAAATTCAAACACAGCTTCTTACATGCAGGAGGAAACAACGTCCAGAGAGATTTCAGAGAAAGTCAGTTAGGAATCATTTACTGAAGCTTGCAACCCATCTGGACTCCAACGTCTTGTAACTGCTACAGCTTAAATAAAACTAGGAAAACCTGAACTGGGAGAACTGGCCACCCTCTCCTTCCATTGCTGAATTGTTTTTAAAAAAAAAATTCCAGCTCTCTAGACTCTTCATTATCTCTGCCTCTACAACCTCTCTTCAAAAAAAAACCCAGGATAAAATAATCTTTTTGAAGTTACAGCATTGTCACAGACATGAGAGGTGATTTCCTGATGGCAGATTGAGATAGCATGGTAAAATGACAAAAACTATAAAGGCCTGTGATGTGCAATGTATTTGCATGTTACAATTACTCATTTATATGAAACAGTTTATAATAAAGTCCATCCCGGCCAGAAAAATGTTAGTGGTGCATGAGAATGTTGTAACACCTGATTCATTCAAAGGTAGTGTGCACCTGTCTGCTTTGTGCAGGTGTGTGTAAGACCATTAGAGGAGACACAGAGCAATTTTGTAAATTGGATCCAAAATTGACTTAGTGTCTCAAAGCAAATGATAATAGTTGAAGGTTGTTTTCAATGGGATACCATATGATTTGATGCTGGGTTCTTTGCTGTTTGTAATGTACATGAATGATCCGGATATGAAAGTAGGAGGTATTGTCAGTAAGTTTGCAGATGACATGAAAATTAGAATCAAATAGAATCCTGATAGTGCAAGTAGAGGCCTTTTGGCCCTTTAGGTCTGCACCCACCCTCTGAAGAGTGTCCCATCCTTTCCCCAAAACCCTGCATTTGCTATGGCTAATCCACCTAGCCTGCGCAACCCTGGACACTGTGGTCAATTTAGCATGGCCAATCAACCTAACCACATCTTTGGACTGATAGGAACCCAGAACACCCAGAGGAAACCCATGCAGATAGGGGGATAATGTGCAAGTTCCATCCAGACAGTCACCTGAGGCTGGAATCAAATCTAGGTCCCTGACGTTGTGTGGCAGCAGCATTAACCACTGAACCACTGTGCTGCCCATTTTGGTGGGGTGATCAATAGTGCTGGCGCTGTGATACAGCAGTGCTAACCACTGTGCCACCCCAAAATGGCTGGGTGGTAAATAGCAAGGAGGAAAACTTTGGACTACAGGATGATATAAGCATTATGCTCATTTACACAGAACAATTGCAAATAGATTTACTTTTGAAAAGTGTAAAGTGATGCATTTTGGGAGAATTAACAAGGTAAATGTGTACACAATGAATGGTCAGTTCCTCGGAAATATAGACGATCAGAGGGACCTTGTGCGTATCCTCAAATACTTGAAGGCAGCAGGTCATGTTATTCAGGTGGTTAAGAGGGCATATAGGAATCTTATCTTTATTTATTGAGGCATTGCAAGGGCAGGGAGATCATGATGGAACTGCATTTAACTGAACACTTGAAGTGTCATTAAATATAAAGCTACATGTCAAGTACCAGAAATGGGATTAGAATAGATAGATGCTTGATCACTGATGCTGACATGAGGGGCTGAGGGCAGAAACAGTATATTCAGGTAAGACGCAAAGCTCGCACTCTTCTGTGCCTCAGAAATATACCTTAAATCTATTTTGGTACAATTCTATTGCACAAGAGTAAATTGTTCTAGTTTCTGCTGTAGTCTCATTCTAGTTTCCGCTGTAGTCTCATTCTAGTTTCCTTGAGTAAAAATGTTAGTCTGGTTCCTTCAAGTGCATAAGTTTCTAACTGTTTAAAATTTCAGTTAGTACAGGATATTCACTGACATTAAAGAGAAGAATTTGAGTCTGGATGCATTCAATTTCAGATTTCACAGTAAAAGGTCATGTACCAACTAGTCAAACCGATTGTTCACGGTAATAAAGAAAGATCAATTTGCCGAACTTTCCGTATTTTTTAGTTAACAGTGATGAGAATGTGTTGCAGAAAATAATGGACAATCAGTGTATGACGTGAAAGATACATTTTTACTTTTTGAAGAAGAAAAGGACTGTTCTGGTCTATTGGCCAACATTCATTCATCAAACAACACCACAACAAAACACAATGATCTGGTGATTTATCTCTAAGTCCTCACTGTGCACAAGTTCTGTTGTTTTTCTTGATAAAAGCTGGATGACTACACTTTAGAAGTACTTTATTACCTGGGAGAGGATTGGGGATGTCATGTGGTTGCGAATGATGCTATAAATATTTTTTACACTGATACTAACATGATATTGTTCTTCCCATTAAAGAGGGACTAATTAATGCAATAGTTCAGTCTACCCTAAATTGCTACCTTTAAAATAGTTCCAAGTAGCATCATAGATCTGTGAATATTTTGTTGATAGCACGATTTTACATGGCTCCAGTCAACAATTACTGTTTAAAGTCTGTGAAAAAAAACTTCATGAAAAGATAGGAATAGCCCCATGGTCCATAATTGTATTTAGTAACTTCTGCATTGGCATGGAATGACTTTAATGCAATGACATGCAAAATATGTTACATTTCAGTCCGATACACCATTCAAACGGTCTTTCACACCAATGGACTATAACAGTCATGCTCGAACACGGAGGGCTTCCTTCACAGGTAAGCAAGCAGCACTCTGCTTCGCATATTCTACCAGAAACTCGGGAGGATTTCTCTGAGCTTGAGAGCATTCTCACTGCAAACCTTTGGAATAAAATATCTTCTGGTTGCTAACTAATAACCCCAGCTAGAAAATGCACCAGTGAACTTTGGATTTGACAAAATGAATCTCCATTATAATGGTCACCACTGTTTAATATCATTCCAATATTTAGTTTTGAGGCTTGGAAATGAAGAGTGGGCACTTGGTTGTGGTCTTTTGGTACTCATTGAACAGAATTCAGTGAGAAGGGGAGGAAATATGCCTTTGTATTAATAATGTGCAGATACCAAACATTTTGGTTGTTTCAAAATTGGTTCTTAGTAGAGTGAGTAGGGTCTTTCTTAAAAAAAAAAATCAGCATCCTAAGTAAATGGAAAAGTCACCGATGTGGAACTGAAAGTGTCTCCGGAGATGGCTTAGCTGTCTTCAGCTGCTTCATCAATGACCTTCCCTCCATCATAAGGCCAGAAGCAGGGATATTCACTAATGATTGCACAACGTTCAGCACCATTCATGACTCCTCCGAATCTGAAGCTGTGTTCAAATGCAACAAAATCTGGACAGTGTCCAGGCTTGGGCTGACAAGTGGCAAACAACATTCATGTTGCACAATGCCAGGCAATGACCATCTCCAATAAGAGAGAATCTAACCACTGCCTCTTGACATTCATTGGTGTCACCATTATGAATCTCCCACTATCAACATTTCAGGGGAGGGGGTAACCATCGATCAGAAACTCAACTAGACTCACCATATAAACACAGTGGCTACAACAGCAGGTTAGACATGAGGAATACTGTGATGAGTAACTCACTTCCTGACTTCCTATAGTCCATCCACCATCTAAAATGCATAAGTCAAGAATGTGATGGAATACTCCCCACTTGCCTGGATGAGTGCAGCTCCAACGGTACCCAAGAAGCCTGAACAAAAGAACTGTTTGATTAGCACTGTGTGCACAAAGCAGTGTATACCAGGTACTAGATGCACTGAAGAAATTTAGCAAGCCTCCTTAAACAGCACCTTTCAAATCCTGCCCACCACCATCTAGTGCATACAGGCAGCAGATGCTTGTGAACACCACCACCTGCAAGTTCCCCTCCAAGCCACTCACCATCCTGACTTAGAAATATATCACTGTTCCTTCAGTATCACTGGATAAAAAAAATTGAGACTCCCTTCCTAACAGCACTCTGTTTATCTACACTACCCCAACCCAAGTGAACTGCAAGCAGTTCAAGAAGGCAGGTCATCACTGCCTGCTCAGGTAGTTAGGGATGGGCAATATAGGAAAATAGATTAATGAACAGAAAATTACAGCTAATAGATGCTGAGATATTCTTTTTGGGCCAGCAGCCAGGCTTTATAAGAGTGATGTCTAACAGGCCAAAACAGGACATTTGATAAGTACCACAAGTTGATTTTGTTTATGGAATTAGATAACTTTGGTGCATTTAAAATGTATTATCTGCAGGTTTAACTTTCCAGCTCGAGAGTTATATAGCTATTCTACTTGAAAAAGTATTAACGTCATAGGAAAGGCTTTTATTTAATCTGATGAATAAAAGATTAATTTTCCAATTATTTTAGAAAATAAAATGGAAGATGAATAGCATTTAGCTTCTGCAATTTCCATTTGATTGGAACCTGTAAAAAAAAATCATTGGAAGGAGACTATGCTAATAGAATCTCTCTGTAACAGTGATGCTTTCATATATCTCAAGCACCTAAAGTAAAATTCAACAAACATAGTGAATATTTCATTTATCGAGCTGCAGAGTGTGCAAAGCTTAAAAAATCAAAACCTCAAGGATTGGTCCTGCTGTATTGAGATCCTATTAGCATGCTCACAATATCTTGTTATTTTGAGACAGGGATGATGTATAAACATCCAAAATATCTAACTGTGACAGATTCAGGCAAGTTCAGCTGGTAGTTGCTGTCTTCTCACTGTTGACGGACCAATTTTGATTTCCATTGGGAGTCCTAGCTGGCCATCCTCTGATGGATCGTGGATTCTTATGAAGGACTTTCCAGTTCATCAGTCCACAGGTTTAATAAGAAGATGTACATAGATGGAAATATAATGATGTTCAAAGTTTGGGAGAAGATTTGTAGCTTGGGTGCTTGTTGTTGTGGTTCTGTTCGCCGAGCTGGGAATTTGTGTTGCAGATGTTTCGCTGCACAAAACACTACATAGGACAAACAAGAAGACAGCTAACGATCCGCATCCAAGAACACCAACTAGCCACGAAACGACATGACCAGCTATCCTTAGTAGCCATACACTCAGATGACAAGCAATTTGAGTTCGACTGGGACAACACTACTATTATAGGACAAGCCAAACAGAGAACAGCCAGGGAATTCCTAGAGGCATGGCACTCATCCACAGATTCAATCAATAAGCATATCGACCTGGACCCAATATACCGGCCACTGCAGCGGACAGCTGGAACGGACAACCGGAAGTGGCAGATACAAATCACTGTAAATGCCGGAGGAAACATCACAAAAGCACTTCACAGGAGGCTCCCAAGCACTGAGGATGTCACCTAGACAGGGGACGAAACGTCTGCAACACAAATTCCCAGCTCGGCGAACAGAACCACAACATATAATGATGTGTATTTTGAAGATATGAATGTACTTAGAATTTAAAAGGAATCAATTTGTAGGGGACATGTCAGTTGTAAGGTCATTAATTGAGACATGTTTTAAAATTAGTTCCTTCAATATTAATGCAGTTTATTCTTCACATCTATCTATTTTCTTCATATTAAGAGTAATAAAATTAAGACAGTACCATTTATATGAAAGGATTAATTAGAATAGGAGAAATACAAGATAATTTTTTTGGACACTGCTATTCTGTGAAACTGCATTCCCTCTGGTCTCTGTGTACCTTGGTGAACTAGGTATTGGCCATAGGAAAGAGACAAATTCACTGAAATACTACTTGGTGCAGAAAAATATAAACATATAAAAAAACCTGAAAGACTGGGGCTCTTCATGAGAAGAGAGATTCTGGGCAGTTTCTGGAGGTGTTTGAAATTATGAAATGATGGGGCAATCAATAGAAAGATATTGCTTTCAGTGAGTGAAGGATGTAGAATCAGGGTGAGGTGATGGTATAGAGTAATGTCACCAGAATACTAATGCAGAGCCCCAGGAGAATGCTGTGGGGAATTAAATAAGTTCAAATTCCACAATGACAGATGGTGAAATTTAAATTTGATAAAATCTGGAATTAAAATCATGTCAGTTAAAGTCTGTCTAATGCCCTTTAGGGGAAAAAAATTGTCATCTTTTCCTGGTCTGGCCTTCATGTGACTCGACTCTCAAAAATATGGTTGCACTTAAGTATCTTCTGAAATGATCTAACAAGCCATTCATTTGCTACAAAGCCTAAATAAAGAGATGACGGACCCCCTGACATTGAACTATATACAACAGCAAACAGTCCTGTCAGCCTGCAAAGTCTTCCTTACCATTATCTGGAGGCTTCTGCCAACTTTGATAGAGAGAGCTGTCCCACAAAATAATCAAGCAACAGCTACAGTTGTACTCCTACTTTACAACTATGTCCCTGACACCACCATCACTATCTCTGAGTATGTCCTGCCCCATCGGAGTTGGCAGCATACTAAAGGAGTTGCCCTGGGATTCCTTAATACTGATGCCGGAGACAATGAAGTGGTTATATGTGAGCATGGAAATCTCCTGCTGATTGCCCCTTACTGATGAATCAGTACTCTTCCATTTTGAACAGCACTTGGAGGAATCACTGAGGGAGACAAGGGCACAAAATACACTCTGGATACATCTTATGCCCAGACTGAAACACCCATCACCATGAATATTTTGGTAGCCCCATTGCTGGCTGAGTCTGAAAGTACATAGACTGGGTTTGCTGCAAGCTATGAAGGAATCAACAAGTTGGAAAAATGTACTTGCCCTCATCACCAGTCTTCCTATTGCAAATTACAGTATTGATAGAAGTGATAACTAAGTCCTTGTGAAGACAAAGAAACATTGAGGGTAAGTTTTATTGTGTGGCATAATCACCCTGCTAAATGGGACAAAATTGGAGCAGATGTAGCATAACAACTCAACTGGTTATTCACATGGAGCTGTGGGCTATCAGCAACAGCAAAAGTTTCACTGCACAATAATCTACACCTCATGCCCAGCAGTTCTCCCACACTACCATTACAATCAAGCTAAGGGATTGACTGTGACCAATGAAGAGTAGAGGAGAGCATGGCAGGGGCAGCACCAGACGTATTTAAAAATGCGGTGAAGCAAAAATACAGTATGCAGCATGTGGTAGACAGAGCTACATTCTTGTACTTGCTGCCCTCAATGTTTCCTCCGTATGTTGGTGGGAAAGGACATACCCAGCGATGGTGGTGTCTGGGACATTGTTTGCAAACATAGGTATTCTCACAGGATTATGCCATGTCAACCTGTTGCTTAACTTATCTATGACATAGCTCTCCCAATTTTGTATTAAGTCCCCAGATGTTGGTAAGGATAAGTTTGCAGTATTGACAATACTTGTGCTACTGTCGTCGTCAGTTGACAATTGGTTGGTACCAGATAATTTGTCTGGTTTCACTCCTTTCATTAGACTTTGGAGTGGTTAGATACAACTGAGTGGCTAGACTGGAGATGACCACTGGAATTGGAGTCACATGTAGACAGATTCTCCTTTCCAAAAGAACATTTATAAACCAGATTTTTTAAAAAATGTTAAATGAAAATCAACAATGATTTTATGGTTTCCATTAGATTAGCTTTCAATTACAACTTTATGAATTAGACAATTGACAATAGACAATAGGTGCAGGAGTAGGCCATTCTGCCCTTTGAGCCTGCACCACCATTCAATATGATCATGGCTGATCATCCTTAATCAGTATCCTGTTCCTGCCTTATCTCCATAACCCTTGATTCCACTATCCAACTCTTTCTTAAATGAATCCAGAGACTGGGCCTTCACTGCCCTCTGGGGCAGAGCATTCCACACAGCCACCACTCTCTGGGTGAAGAAGTTTCTTCTCATCTCTGTCCTAAATGGTCTACCCCGTATTTTTAAACTGTGTCCTCTGGTTCGGCACTCACCCATCAGCGGAAACATGTTTCCTGCCTCCAGAGTGTCCAATCCTTTAATAATCTTATATGTCTCAATCAGATCCCCTCTCAGTCTTCTAAACTCAAGGGTATACAAGGCCAGTCGCTCCAGTCTTTCAGCGTAAGGTAGTCCCGCCATACCAGGAATTGACCTCGTGAACCTACGCTGCACTCCCTCAATAGCCAGAATGTCTTTCCTCAAATTTGGAGACCAGAACTGCACACAATACTCCAGGTGTGGTCTCACAGGGCCCTGTACAGCTGCAGAAGAACCTCTTTGCTTCTGTACTCAATCCCTCTTGTTATGAAGGCCAGCATGCTATTAGCCTTCTTCACTACCTGCTGTACCTGCATGCTTATCTTCATTGACTGGTGTACAAAAACACCCAGATCTCTTTGTACTGCTTCTTTACCTAAATTGATTCCATTTAGGTAGTAATCTGCCTTCCTGTTCTTGCCACCAAAGTGGATAATCATACATTTATCCACATTAAACTGCATCTGCCATGCATCTGACCACTCACCTAACTTGTCCAGGTCACCCTGTAATCTCCTAACATCCTCCTCACATTTCACCCTGCCACCTAGCTTAGTGTCATCAGCAAATTTGCTAATGTTATTACTAATACCATCTTCTATATCATTATATTGTAAAAAGCTGCGGTCCCAGCACTGATCCCTGCGGTACCCCACTGGTCACTGCCTGCCAATCCGAAATGGAGCCGTTTATCACTACTCTTTATTTCCTGTCAGCCAACCAACTTTCAATCCAAGTTAGTACTTTGCCCCCAATACCATGCACCCTGATTTTGCTCATTAACCCCCTATGTGGGACTTTATCAAAAGCTTTCTGAAAGTCCAGGTACACTACATCTACTGGATCTCCCTCGTCCATCTTCAGAGTTACATCCTCAAAAAATTCCAGAAGATTAGTCAAGCATGATTTCCCCTTCATAAATCCATGCTGACTCTGACCTATCCTGTTACTACTATCCAGATGTGTTGTAATTTCATCCTTTATAATAGACTCCAGCATTTTCCCCACCACTGAGGTCAAACTAACTGGTCTATAATTTCCTGTTTCTCTCTCCCACTTTCTTAAACAGTGGTACAACATTAGCCACCCTCCAATCTGCAGGAACTGATCCCGAATCTATCGAACTCTGGAAAATAATCACCAACGCATCCACAATTTCTCGAGCCACCTCCTTCAGTACCCTGGGATGTAGACCATCAGGCCCTGGGGACTTATCAACCTTCAGACCTAACAGTTTCTCCAACACCAATTCCTGGCAAATATAAATTCCCTTCAGTTCAGGTCCTTCAGCCACTGTTACCTCAGGGAGATTGCTTGTGTCTTCCCCAGTGAACACCGATCTGAAGTACCAATTCAATTCTTCTGCCATTTCTTTGTTCCCTGTAATATATTCCCCTGTTGCTGTCTTCAAGTGCTCAATTTTAGTCTTAACCATTTTTTTGCCTTTCACATACCTAAGAAAGCTTTTACTATCCTCCTTTATATTTTTGGCCAGTTTACCTTCATACCTCATTTTTTCTCTGTGTATTTCCTTCTTAGTAATCCTCTGTTCTTTAAAAACTTCCCATTCCTCCGTTTTCCCACTTATCTTTACTATGTTATACTTTTTCTCTTTTAATTTTATATGTTTCTTAACTTCCCTCGTCAGCCATGGCCACCCCTGCCTCCTCTTAGGATCTTTCTTCCTTTTTGGAATGAACTGATCCTGCAACTTCTGCATTATACACAGAAATATCTGCCATTGTTCCTCCACGGTCATCCCTGCTAAGGTATTGCACCATTGAACTTTGGCCAGCTCCTCCCTCATAGCTCCATAGTTCCCTTTACTCAACTTAAATATTGTCACTTCCGATTGTACCCTTTCCCTCTCAAATTGCAGATTGAAGCTTATTGTATTATGGTCACTACTTCCCAATGGCTCTTTCACTTTGAGGTCCCTGATCAATTCTGGTTCATTGCACAATACCAGATCCAGAATTGCCTTCTCCCTGGTCGGCTTCAGCACCAGCTGTTCTAAGAATCCATCTCGGAGGCACTCCACAAAGTCTCTTTCTTGAGGTCCAATACCATCCTGATTCTCCCAGTCTACCTGCATGTTGAAATCCCCCATAACAACTGTAGTAACATCTTTGCGACAGGCCAATTTCAGCTCCTGATTTAACTTACATCAGACTACTGTTTGGGGGCCTGTAGATAACTCTCAAGAAGGTCTATTTACCCTTAGAATTTCTCAGCTCTATCCACACTGACTCTACATCCCCTGATTCTAGGTCCTCCCGCGCAAGGGACCGAACATCCCTTACCAACAAGGCCACCCCACCCCCTCCGCCCGTCAGTCTGTCCTTAAGATAGCACTTGTAGCCTTGAATATTCATTTCCCAGGCCCTGTCCACTTGAAGCCACGTCTCAGTTATCCCCACAATATCGTATCTGCCAATTTCCAAAAGAGCCTCAAGCTCATCCATCTTATTTCTAATGCTTCGTGCATTCATATATAGTATTTTTAATTTGTTACTGCCCTCACCCTTCCCATCAACTCCTATTTCACTCACCCTTACAGCATGATCCCTTTCTGAGTTTTCTGCTTCATTGATACAGTTGTCTTTCTTGACTTCCTTTGTTCTAACTTTCCCTTCAATTTCCTTCTTAAACATCCAGTTTGTCCCCTCCCCCCCCGCTACTTAGTTTAAACGCAGCTGTGTTGCCGTAGCAAACCTGCCTGCCAGAATGCTGGTCCCCAACCTATTAAGGTGCAAACCGTCTCTCTTGTATAATTTATGCTTACCACAAAACATATAGATTTCAGCATTCAAATCCATGCCCACCAGAGAATTGGCCCGAGTCTCTGGATTACTTGTCCAGTGACAATACCACTATGTCATCATGTCTGCTTTGCTCAAATATTAAGCGTGAACAGAACTGGGATTGACAAATGGGAGATTTGGAATTAGAGCAGGGGAGGTCACAACAGCCAGAATCTTATTGAATGGAGAGCAGGTGCAAAGGATTACATGACCTAGTCCTGTTCTTATTTCTTATGCCCTTATGTAACAACAAATATGAATGGATTAAAACATTTTTTTTTACCAAAGGAAGCTAATACCATTTAATGTTACCGATACTTTAGAATTTTCTTTACAGATCATGCTGGAATTGGTGTGACTGGCGTCAGCCTCGGAATTTCTGCCTCCAGCTCTAATTATCCCACAGATTTTGCACATCACCATCATCACCTGTTAAACCAGCCACCCATTGAAGGCGATGAGGACGAGTATCGAATAACATGGGGTACGGACATTTTTATTGTTCGTGTAAAGAGGAAAAAGCTGCAAACTGGGATATTTGGGCTATTTTGTTGCAGTCTAGTGGGATACTGGCTTGTTTAATGAAAAAGCTAGTTTGATCAGGAGAAACTAGAACATGTGGTAATCCTTCAGGGTCTGTCTGGGCCTAACCAACTACAAGTGAGCATGTATTTTTGTAATATGCCTGAGAAGTAAACTCATGTGGGCAGCTTTTGAGGTGGGTCGGGGGTTGGGCCTTCCTCAATCAAAGATATGACTGGATGTAGTGCAGAAGGGAGCCTGCTAAAAGCCACTCCCCTTTCCTTGCTTCTGAACTTGTGACTTCTGCACCCAGAAATGTACCTCCTCCGCATCACAAAAGACTTGCTCTATGCCTTGATTCTCTGTCACTCTAGGTGTCCTGAAGGCAACCACAGTCTCATCTATGATACTGAAGTGTGCAAGAACCTTTGCTTCTGAGTAGTTGACAGATCTAAAACAAATGGTAGCATAGTGGCTCAATGCTTAACATTGCTGTCTTTCAGCGCAAGGGACCTCGGTTTGATTCCATCCTTGGGTGATTCTGTGTGGAGTTTGCAAATTCTCCCCATGGCTGTATGGGTTTCCTCTGGGTGCTCCAGGTTTCTCCTATAGTCCAATAATGTGCAGGCTAGGTGGATTAGCCATGGGAAATGTAGGGTTACATGGATAGGGTAGGGACTTGGGTATGGTTGAGATGCTCTTCAGAGAGTTGGTATGGACTTGATGAGTCAAATGGCCTGCTTCCACACTGTGTAGGGATTTTATGATTCTAAAAACAAACAAAAAACCTCTTCAGTTCTGAACAAGTTAACTCTGCCTTCTCTCCACAGATGAGTTTCTCCAGCTATTTCTGTTTTGTTTGTGGTCTAAACTATGTCTGATTGACCAAGGAGTCAATGCACCTTGCTTGGAAAAGGCAGCACAGGTCTCTAGGCGACTGAGAAGACTCCCCCCACTGCCTCAATTGTATTGCTCTTTACCACTCTCATCGATATTTCAATCTAAATTAGCAAAAAAAGGCTACTTTTTTTTCTTAAACTAAGCTGTTTTTATTTGGTTGTCTGTGTCCGTTCTAGGTCCACAAGCACATTTTCAGTCCAAACCTTTTAATCGTCTTCCTACAAGTTCCAGAAAACGATCCCAAGTGGTTTCATAGGTAAAGTCAGTTGAAGCACTGGAGAGTGGAAAGCTCGAGAATTAATGAAGATGGTTTGCTTACATCAGGTCACAAACAGGACTAGCTTCATTAGAAGAAAACATATGAAGTGTTGAAAGGCTCACCATGAAGCACTTAATTTTGTGCAGTGACTGACGGTGTACAGTGTTGTTAGCTGTCTTCCTATTAATTAATACCTATTAAACAAACTATACAAAAATTGTACCAATTTTATAGGTACATACAAGACTATTTGTCAAGGTAGCTTGCAGTGGAAAGCAACATTTTCTTGTATTGTAACTACCAACCTGACACTTGTATTCTATTGTTCTTAATTGTTCATTACTCCAACATGCTACTTATACCTCAATAACCTACTGACAGGCAGCTACTGCAAGTACATGTTTTGCTAATTAAGAAGCTAGACAGCTTTAACAAGTCCAGTCTGTATTGTTGAGAGAGTGTTTGTTGAATTCACTGTGAGCAAGATAAAGTGAAATATTCAGTTTGCAAGTATGCCATGGAAATGCAATTATTTCTTTCTAGGTATGTGTGCTTCTTTGTAGATTGTCAGTATTTGTAAGACAAATATCTGTGGCATATTCTTGTCATCTCTTTCCACATTCATAAAGGTGTGACAAACTTTTGTTTTATTTTCCTATTTGTTATTTATAATGCAAAGTTGCATGTAGCAATCATGTTGCACATACCAGTTCAAATACAATATGCTGTATTCAAGTAATCTATGCAGTGACCAGAAAAGAGCTTGGAACCACTAGATGCCAGAAATGTTCCCTCTAACGTATTCAGGTATTATATCATGCATTTAATATTCCAAACCTAATTCACTATGTCAAATCTTGCTGCTGTGGGCATCTTCTGATATGTTGTTAGAAATTTTTTGCACCATTTAATTTACACCGTAACTTTCTGGACATGTGAGCTGATAACTTTCTGGTGAGGGTAATGATGCACTGGATCTAAATGAATGGCAAGGCTGAAAGTATAATCCCTTTACCAATGAGATTCCGAGATTGAAAGCTAAGAAAGAGAAAGGAGAAAGTTAATATCGTCTAATCAGATACAGAAAGATTGCATTGAGAGAGAGGAAATAAAAGACGGAAAGGATAAGTATGATTTTTATCTTTCATCTAACATTGCTGGCAGTAATGAGGCTGAACAATATATATTGGTTCTTTTCGGAGTTGGATAGATTAATCGACATTGCATTAACAATATAGTAAATGCATAACTTAAAATGTACTGATCCTGTTGAGTAGGAATCCTTGTTCTGTGTTGAGTTTATGTACAAAGCCAGAAAGTTCTTAACCATAATCAGGGAAGCTAAGGACAAGATACCATTTATGCAAACCAATAGCTGGATAGCACGTTTTGAAAAAAATTCAGGAAAATCATAATTCTCGCTATATCTCTTTGTTTCTTGAACTTGCTGGCTGATTTGTACATCAATAACAGCATGCATTATGAACACATTGTTCTTTTAACAGAAAGATTTGGTCCATTATTTAGTAAAGTATGTGTTTTTACATATGTAAAGGTATTTTTTGATTGTATTTTAATGCGTGAATTTGCCAAATCTTTTATATGTTGCTCGGAAGTGTGTGTATTAAATACTATTTGTGAAATAGGTGGATTAATACTTAATGTATATGATTTTTTTTCTGCATGCCATTTTAATTGAGGTATTTACTTCTAAATAAATGGATTCATGCCTGTCTAAAAAGAGGAATCTCATACACACAAATTCAGTGTTCGCCTATTTTCACAGTAGATTCCAAACTAAAAAAAAGTTTTATTTATAAATTCAGATACTTTTGGTATTTCTAGCACTTTATCTTTAATTTTATTTTGTAAATAAACAACTTATCATGATGCAACACAAACTATCTTTGCCTTATTTTCTTCTCTTTTGAAAAGTAGGTATACTTACAAAATAATATTTATCCATTTATCAAAGCAAACCTATTTAATTTGGATAAGGTGACTTGTTGCTTCAAAATTTGAGAGTTATATTTCTCCTTCGAAAAAAAGCTTAGTAAGTAATCTAAACTCCATTACAATGCAATGTGGAGGAATTGCTGTGTTGTTTGAAATGCCCCTCTAATGAGACATTAAACCTTTTCTCTATTTCAATGAATGTTAGATGTTAAAAATCTCATGATACCATTCAGTGAAAATCCGAATCTTCTAATACCCTGGTCCCGCTCAAAATTATTTTGCTTCAGCAATCCAGCCAACAGCTATTTGTTAAGTGTTTTTTTTAGAAAACAATGACAAGAACATCCTTTTTTATAGTTTATTTGCAAGATCCCTTACAGTTTGGCGGACTATCTCCTTTACAGACCATGTTTAGTTACAACAAAAATGTCAAGCGTGGCATCTCAAAATAGGGCAAAATATTATTCCCAATTGTTATTTCACTACATCATATTCTACAATTTGTGGAAAATGACCTTAATCATTATTCTAGATGATACCACCAAATTATGTGATGATATATCCAGGGAGCAGTCACTTTGTTATTACTTAAAGTAAATAAAGTTTGAGATCCTGAGTATCTATTAGGGGAATAAAGCCACAGTTTTAAATTTAAAAAACATTTCCTATACAAGGTTAGAAAACTGAATCACACATACACATGCATTCAGAATTATCCTGAGGTAGAAGTGAGTAAACATGCAAATTGTGGTTGAACAAGAAATAACAGATGTGGATTAAAATAAATACCACAGTTTTCTCAGTAACCCACCCAGACGTTAGTGATAGTGTGTCACCAAATTTTACTAAAATGTTATTCCTTCACAAGATACTTTCAAAGATCTGGCACTGAAACTCTCTCAAACACTCTGCCAGTGCTAATTCAATCTCTTACATTCTGCATTCCCCTGGATTCCTGAGAATGCACCATCTACCAACGGGTACTATTCCAGCTCTTGCACAGACAGTGGGCTTCACTAAGATGACACTGCCCGGGGTTTGAGCTCTGATTTTCGAAGTTGACACCATGCAGATAATGCTTGCGGGCTTCCTACACACACAGACACACATACTCTTAAACATGTGCCAAATTAATGTAGGCTAATATAATTTACAATTAGTGTTAGTATCATAGTGAAATCTGAAGTTAAGATTTTGTAGTTGTAAGATTTGAGCAGGTTTATTCTGATGGGTTCCATTGGTGGTGCCGTCCAATTAAGAACAGCTTAAACTGGATCCTTAAGAACTGAGTGAGAGAGGCGGTTTGTTTCGGTGCATATAAATTCAACTCCAGAATTCAGTTAAGCCTTGGACTGATTTTAATTTGTTGGGTAAGAAAGTAAGAAATCTTTAATATTTCTGAACCTGATTTACATCAATATTGAGTTCAACAATTTTTAGGCAATTTCTGTTTTGGCAATTGGTAAATAGAATTGGTGAGTATTTCTAGACGAAGTTAAAAGGTTTGTGTCCTTGTCTCTAGTTCTTTTTCCCTTTTCTTACAAATTGCCTGGTAGGTACAAGGTTGATATTGAGGTGGATAAAAAATAGTGTTAAGAGTGGTGGTATCGAAGTGATTGATTAATAACTTAAAAGAAAAACAATAGAGATTACAGATTGGCAATGTTCTTGCTGTAGCTTGTGGGAGCAGTTGGATGCCGAGGTTAACCACAGTGCAGCAAGTGACAGAGGTAATGATTCACTTTTTAGTAAAGCTAGAGTTAGATGTCCCCTTGAATTCAGTGGATATAATATGGGGCATATGATTCCACAAAATAAGGAGAGGCTTGAGTTTAGAATGTACAGCTTCAATTAAAAATGTCAATACTCTTAAAGAGAGTCCAGGTGAGAACACGCAACTACTCTCTAACAATATTGAATCAAGGGAATCACTATTTGAGATTCTGTAAATTCCACAAGTAGTACTGTATTTTTTAATATCTTTTTAAAAGAAGATTAACCACCATTAACATTTATATTTTAATGAGTTGAGAAATTTGACAGCATTCTTGTCTGAGCATAACTGGCATAAGATCACCTGACTGTCCCCTGCCCCAGACTCCATCTTTGATCATGATAAATTGTTTCATGTGCCATTCTATAAATTCATGCACATATTCTGAGAGTGGCATGTTAGATATTGAGGAGAACAGAAGGAAAAAGATAACAAGACAACTAATGAAATGCAAAAATAGTTTTGGGAGAGAAACATTGGGAGAGAACTGGAAGATGTAATATGATCATTGCCAAATGAGGGGTGTGCTAGATGAAATTACAAAGATAGTGAGAAGATTCAAGGTATTTCTGTCTGATGTTTTAATAAGGTGACTGGATTCCTTCTTATAGTGTGAAATGGCAGAATTGAAATAGCTAACATGATAAAACAATGTATTTTGGAATTCCTAGTTGTATCTACATAAATATTAATTAGATAATAATACTGTCTCTTAAATAGAGGGGCGATCGCTAGATTGGGGATTCAGTGACTGTGTTGGGGTGAGAGCAGGAGGAAAGATCGGGAATAAGAATTGGAGGATGGTCAATATTTGAGATTGAGGAGAGCTCGTGGTGATAGAAGGAAATTTGAGAATTAAGATAGGAATTGGGGGGCTGTCAAGGGTTAGAGGCCTGTTGAGCAATCAAAGTCTGGGATAGGGAAGAAAAACATGAGTGCAGCATACTTCGTGGTGAGTAGTGGGTGCAGGTTCAGAGGAAAAGGGGCACACAGATGGGAAATGGGGAGAGAGGCAGACTGGGGAAATAGAGACCAGAAATAAAGAGACATTGGGAATGGTTAGAGATTGGATGGTTGGGGGATGAATGTCTGGAGATTTGCACTTAAAATAAAGTGGGAAGTGACGGTGAGGGAGATTTGGAGAATGTAAGTCAAAGGACTGTGGATTGGATAGGGAAAGTGAGGAAGATTGAGGCTTGAGTGTGAGGGAAGAACAGGAAAGAACAATCAAATTATCATGTGGGGCCCAGTAGTTTCTGCAGGTGGCAAGAACATCAGTAGGCTGTTTAATGGGAATAGGCCATGAGAGGTGCAGCCTGTCAAAGGTCAAATGAATTGTTGAATTGTTAAATTGTTACAATGGATAACCAATAAAGCACTCACCCACCAGTGGAATGTATGTGGAGCAGGTAGACAGATGCTGAAGACCAAGGAAGAAGGGAGGTCGTTGGGTCCCTCAATTGACAGTGGGTGTGTCAGGAAGTTGAAATTTAGATTTTGAAATGCTTCTTCATAAATGGATGTTGTGGTAGAGAATAGAATATCATTTAAATTGGGGAAATATACAAAGTTTTGAAGCTGGATTTACATTGGAATAGAGAAGGCACTGGATATACAGAGACTGAAACTGGTCAGAATGCAATGGAGAAGGGATCTCTGATTTCCCATTCCTACTAAGAGTTTATTTACCTTAAAACATTCAAAGATCATCTAGATAGGAATGTGGAATTCAAAATGTTAAGAAATCAGAATGATCCTTGGGCCAAAGGGCCTACTTCTGCTTCTGCTTCTACATTTGTAGTTTTGTATGAATATTGAAATTTCTTTCATTTTACGTCAACTCACCTTTGTTTGGTCCAAGGTGAGGGAGCAGTTTAGAAATATCAGAATACAGTGAGGCAAGGATGATGCTCCCCTTGAGAAGTGGACCAAATACTGAGTCAACTCGCCTTTTGTATGACCTCTCCATTTTGTTCCAGGGGTCAGTCTGCCTTGAATTGTTGAAAGTTGTGGGAGAAAGTGAGGACTGCAGATGCTGGAGATCAGAGCTGAAAATGTGTTGCTGGACAAGCGCAGCAGGTCAGGCAGCATCCAAGGAGCAGGAGAATCGACGTTTCCGGCATGAGCCCTTCTTCAGGAATGAGGAAAGTGTGTCCAGCAGGCTAAGATAAAAGGTAGGGAGGAGGGACTTGGGGGAGGGGCGTTGGAAATGCGATAGGTGGAAGGAGGTTAAGGTGAGGGTGATAGGCCGGAGTGGGGGTGGGGCGGAGAGGTCAGGAAGAAGATTGCAGGTTAGGAAGGTGGTGCTGAGTTCGAGGGTTGGGACTGAGACAAGGTGGGGGGAGGGGAAATGAGGAAACTGGAGAAATCTGAGTTCATCCCTTGTGGTTGAAGGGTTCCTAGGTGGAAGATGAGGCGCTTTTCCTCCAGCCGTTGTGTTGCTATGGTCTGGCGATGTAGGAGTCCAAGGACCTGCATGTCTTTGGTGGAGTGGGAGGGGGAGTTGAAGTGTTGAGCCACGTGGTGGTTGGGTTGGTTGGTCCAGGTGTCCCAGATGCAGTGGAGAGCATCGTCGATCACATCTGGGGGAAAATTGCGGTCTTTGAAGAAGGAGGCCATCTGGGTTGTTCGGTATTGGAACTGGTCCTCCTGGGAGCAGATTTTCGGTATTGGAACTGGTCCTCCTGGGAGCATCTGCTCCCAGGAGGACCACTTCCAATACCGAACAACTCAGATGGCCTCCTTCTTCAAAGACCGCAATTTCCCTCCAGATGTGATTGACGTTGCTCTCCACCACATCTTCTCCACTTCCCGCTCCTCCACCCTTGAGCCCCACCCCTCCAATCGCCACCAGGACAGAACCTCACTGGTCCTCACCTACCACCCCACCAACCTCCATATACATCATATCATCCGTGTCATTTCCGCCACCTCCAAACGGACCCCACCACCAGGGATATATTTCCCTCCCCTCCCCTATCAGCATTCCGAAAAGACCACACCCTCCATGACTCCCTTGACAGGTCCACACCCCACACCAACCGAACCTCCACTCCCGGCACCTTCCCCTGCAACCGCAAGAAATGCAAATCTTGCACCCACACCTCCCCCCTTACTTCCCCCCAAGGCCCCAAGGGATCCTTCCATATCCGCCACAAATTCACCTGCACCTCCACACACATCATTTATTGCATCCGCTGCACCCGATGTGGCCTCCTCTATACTGGGGAGACAGACCGCCTACTTGCAGAATGTTTCAGAGAACACCTCTTGGACACCCGGACCAATCAACCCAACCACCCCATGGCTCAACACTTCAACTCCCCCTCCCACTCCACCAAGGACATGCAGGTCCTTGGACTCCTTCATCGCAACACAACGGCTGGAGGAAGAGCACCTCATCTTCCGCCTAGAAACCCTCCAACCACAAGGGATGAACTCCGATTTCTCCAGTTTCCTCATTTCCCCTCCCCCACCTTGTCTCAATCCCATCCCTCGAACTCAGCACCACCTTCCTAACCTGCAATCTTCTTCCTGACCTCTCCGCCCCCACCCCCACTCCGGCCTATCACCCTCACCTTAACCTCCTTCCATCTATCGCATTTCCAACGCCCCTCCCCCAAGTCCCTCCTCCCTACCTTTTATCTTAGCCTGCTTGGCACACTTTCCTCATTCCTGAAGAAGGGCTCATGCCCGAAACGTCGATTCTCCTGGTCCTTGGATGCTGCCTGACCTGCTGCGCTTTTCCAGAAAGTTTTGGGAGCCCCGTTATAGGAAAAATATGAATGCATTGAAAAGAATTCAGGAGCGATTTACCAGAATGGTTCTGGGAATGTGAAACTTCAGTTATGAGGCTAGCTTGGATAGGTTGGGACTGTTCCCAGAGAAGAAGGCTGAGAGGAAATATGATAGATGTTTCTAAAATCTAATAGATGATGGTTGTCATTGAGGTCAGTCATCTCAGCCCCAGAACATCTCAGCAGGTGTTGTTCGGGTAGTATCCTATCCAGCCCTATCCAGCCACTAAATCAATTACCTTCCCTCCATCATAAGGTGAAAAATAGGAATGATGACTGCACATGTTCAGCAGTATTTGCAACTCCTCCGATATGGAAGAAGTCTATGCCCAACTGCAGCAAGACCTGGACAATACCCAGGTGTGGGCTGAAAAGTGGCAAGAAACTTTCAAACCATTTTCCAATAAGAGAGAATCTGCTCATCATCCTTTAACATTCAATAGTGTTTCTGTTATTGAATCCCTGCTCTCAATGTCCTGATCACTACCATTGATCTGAAACAACTGGATTCACCATCTGTATACAATGGCTCCAACAGCAGGTCAGAGTCTAGGAATCCTGCAGCACATAACTCAGTTCCAGACTCAACAAAGCCAGTCTGCCATCTACAAGGCACAAGTCAGGAGTGTGGTGGAATATTTCCCACTTGCCTGGATGGGTACAGCTCCAACAACACTCAAAAAGCTTGACACTATCCAGGACAAAACAGCCCATTTGATTGGCACACATCCACAAACATTCACTCTCTCCCTCCACCACTCATGCACAGTAACAGCAGTGTGTACCATCGACAAGATGTACTGCAAACAATTCATGTAAGATCCTTAGATAGCACCTTCCAAATCCAGGACCACTCTCACCTGAAAGGACAACGGCAGCAGATACATGGAAATACCCCCACCTGCAAGTTCCCCTCCAAGTCACTCACCATCCTGGTGAATGGACAGCTAGGTATTTCCATTATTGGGTCAGAACACTCTCCCTAATGCTGACCAGACATCCCAGTCTGACCTTGTCCTATTTGACAGCATTTGGACCATATCCCTCTTAAACCCTTCCTTTTCATAAACCATCCAGATACTTTATAAATGTTGTAATTGTATCCACCTCCACCACTTCCTCTGACAGCTTGTTCCATACATGCACCACCCTCTGTGTGAAAAAGTTACCCTTCAGATCCCTTTAAATTTTCCCCCTCACCTTAAACACATATGTCCTCTAGTTTTGGACTCCCCTACCCTTGGAAAAAGACCCTGGCTATCCACCCTGTCCATGCTCCTCTTGATTTTATAAACCATTATAAAGTCATCCCTCAACCTTCAGGGAAAAGAGTGTCCAGCCTATTCAGCCTCTTCTTATAACTCAAACTCTCCAGTCCTCGCAACATCATTGGAAATCTTTTATGCACCTTCTCAAGTTTAACATCATCTTTCCTATATTGTATGCAGTATTCTAATGTCCTGTAGAGCTACAGCATGACATCCAAATTCCTATACTCAGTGTTTGACCAATGATGGAAATGTATCAAATGCTGCCTTCATCACCTTGTGTATCTGGAACTCCACTTTCAAAGAAGTGTGCACCCCCAGGTCGCTCTGTTCAGCAATCTGGAACGTAGCATGAACAGCCAAGTTTCTGGTATTGAGTATGGCTCTAATGCAATGAGGGGTACGTCGGCTTCCAAGAGATCAATTGTGTTAGGGGATTCTGTAGTCTGAGGTACAGACAGACGTTTCTGTGGCCAGCAGAGAAAAAGCAGAATGGTGTGTTGTTTCCCTGGTGTCAGGATCAAGGATGTCTCAGAGGGGGTGCAGAATGTTCTCACGGGGGAGAGGGGCCAGCAGGAGGTCATTGTCCACATTGGAATCAACGATATAGGAAGAGAAAAGGTTGAGATTCTGAAGGGAGATTACAGAGAGTTAGGCAGAAATTTAAAAAGGAGGTCCTCAAGGGTAGTAATATCTGAATTACTCCCAGTGCTACGAGCTAGTGAAGGCAGGAATAGGAGGATAGAGCAGATGAATGCATGGCTGAGGAGCTGGTGTATGGGAAAAGGATTCACATTTTTGGATCATTGGAATCTCTTTTGGGGTAGAAGTGACCTGTACAAGAAGGACAGATTGCACCTAAATTGGAAGGGAACTAATATATTGGCAGGGAAATTTGCTAGAACTGCTTGGGAGGATTTAAGCTAGTAAGGTGGGACCCAGGTAGATAGTGAGGAAAGAGATCAATCTGAGACTGGTTCAGTTGAGAACAGAAGTGAATCAAACAGTCAGGGCAGGCAGGGACAAGGTAGGATTAATAAATTAAACTGCATTTATTTCAATGCAAGGGGCCTAACAGGGAAGGCAGATGAACTCAGGGCATGGTTAGGAACATGGGACTGGGATATCATAGCAATTACTAGAGCATGGCTCAGGGATGGGGAGGACTGGCAGCTTAAAGTTCCAGGATACAAATGCTACAGGAAGGATAGAAAGGGAGGCAAGAGAGGAGAGAGAGTGGTATTTTTGATAAGGGATAGCATTACAGCTGTGCTGAGGGAGGATACTCCCAGAAGTACATCGAGGGAAGTTATTTGGGTGGAACTGAGAAATAAGAAAGGGATGATCATCTTATTGGGATTGTATTATAGACCCCCTAATAGTTAGAGGGAAATTGAGAAACAAACTTGTAAGGAGATCTCAGCTATCTGTAAGAACAATAGGGTAGTTATGGTAGGGGATTTTTACTTTCCAAACATCGACTGGGACTGCCATAGTGTTAAAGGTTTAGATGGAGAGGAATTTCTTAAGTGCGTACAAGACAATTTTCTGATTCAGTATGTGGATGTACCTACTAGAGAAGGTACAAAACTTGACCTACTCTTGGGAAATAAGGCGGGGCAGGTGACTGAGGTATCAGTGGGGGAGCACTTTGGGGCCAGTGACCATAATTCTATTCGTTTTGAAATTGCCATGGAAAAGGATAGACCAGATCTAAAAGTTGAAGTTCTAAATTGGAGAAAGGCCAATTTTGACGGTATTAGGCAAGAACTTTCGAAAGCTGATTGGAGGCAGGTGTTCGCAGGTAAAGGGACGGCTGGAAAATGGGAAGCCTTCAGAAATGAGATAACAAGAATCCAGAGAAAGTATATTCCTGTCAGAGTGAAAGGGAAGGCTGGTAGGTATAGGAAATGCTGGATGACTAAAGAAATTGAGGTGAAAATGTGTTGCTAGAAAAGCGCAGCAGGTCAGGCAGCATCCAGGGAACAGGAGAATCGACGTTTCGGGCATAAGCCCTTCTTCAAGAATGAGGAAAGTTTGTCCAGCAAGCTAAGATAAAAGGTAGGGAGGAGGGACTTGGGGGAGGGGCGTCGGAAATGCGATAGGTGGAAAGAGGTCAAGGTGAGGGTGATAGGTCAAACTGGGGTGGGGGCGGAGAGGTCAGGAAGAAGATTGCAGGTTAGGAAGGCGGTGCTGAGTTCGATGGATTTGACTGAGACAAGGTGGGGGGAGGGGAAATGAGGAAACTGGTGAAATCCGAGTTCATCCCTTGTGGTTGGAGGGTTCCTAGACGGAAGATGAGGCGCTCTTCCTCCAACCGTCGTGTTGTTGTGGTCTGGCGATGGAGGAGTCCAAAGACCTGCATATCCTTGGTGGAGTGGGAGGGGGAGTTGAAGTGTTGAGCCACATGGTGGTTGGGTTGGTTGGTCCGGGTGTCCCAGAAGTGTCCTCTGAAACGCTCCGCAAGTAGGCGGCCTGTCTCCCCAATATAGAGGAGGCCACATCGGGTGCAGAGGATGCAATAGATGATGTGTGTGGAGGTGCAGGTGAATTTGTGGCAGATATGGAAGTTTCCTTTGGGGCCTTGGAGGGAGGTGAGGAGGGAGGTGTGGGCGCAAGTCTTGCACCTCCTGCGGTTGCAGGGGAAGGTGCTGGGAGTGGAGGTTCGGTTGGGGGGTGTGGATCTGACGAGGGAGTCACGGAGGGAGTGGTCTTTACGGAATGCTGATAGGGGAGGGGAGGGAAATATGTCCCTGGTGGTGGGGTCCGTTTGGAGGTGGCGGAAATGACGGCGGATGATACGCTGTACATGGAGATTGGTGGGGTGGTAGGTGAGGACCAGTGGGGTTCTGTCCTGGTGGCGGTTGGAGGGGCGGGGTTCAAGGGCGGAGGAGCGGGAAGTGGAAGAGATGCGGTGGAGGGCATCGTCGACCACGTCGGGGGGGAAATTGCGGTCCTTGAAGAAGGAGACCATCTGGGTTTTACGTTTTACGTTTTTGGAACTAGTCCTCCTGGGAGCAGATGCGGCGGAGACGAAGGAATTGGGAGAATGGGATGGCGTTTTTACAGGGGGCAGGGTGGGAGGAGGTGTAGTCCAGGTAGCTGTGGGAGTCGGTCGGTTTGTAGTAGATGTCTGTGTTGATTCGGTCGCCTGAGATAGAAATAGAAAGATCGAGGAAGAGGAGGGAGGAATCTGAGACTGTCCAGGTGAATTTGAGGTCGGGGTGGAAGGTGTTGGTGAAGTGGATGAACTGTTCAACCTCCTCGTGGGAGTATGAGGTGGCGCCGATAGAGTCATCGATGTAGCAGAGGAAAAGGTGGGGATTGGGGCCAGTGTAGTTGCAGAAGATGGACTGTTCCACATATCCTACAAAGAGGCAGGCATAGCTGGGCCCATGCGGGTGCCCATGGCTACTCCTTTCGTTTGGACGAAGTGGGAGGATTGGAAAGAGAAGTTGTTCAGGGTGAGGACCAGTTCAGTCAGTCGAAGGAGAGTGTCAGTGGAAGGGTACTGGTTGGTACGGCGGGAAAGGAAGAAGCAGAGGGCTTTGAGTCCTTCGTGATGGGGGATGGAGATGAGGGTTTGGTTAAGAAAAAGAAGGAAGCATATGTCAGGTATAGGCTGGATAGATCGAGTGAAACCTTAGAAGAGTATAAAGGAAATAGGAGTATACTTAAGAGGGAAATGAGGAGGGCAAAAAGGGGACATGAGATAGCGTTGGCATATAGAATTAAGGAGAATCCAAAGGGTTTTTACAAATATATTAAGGACAAAAGGGTAACTAGGGAGAGAATAGGGCCCCTCAAAGATCAGCCTGACGGCCTTTGTGTGGAGCCACAGAAAATGGGGGAGATACTAAATTAATATTTTGCACCAGTATTTACTGTGGAAAAGGATATGGAAGATATAGACTGTAGGGAATCCTGAGGGACAGGATGTACATGTATTTGGAAAGGCAAGGACTGATTAGGGATAGTCAACATGGCTTTGTGCATGGGAAATCATGTCTCACAAACTTGATTGAGTTTTTTGAAGAAGTAACAAAGAAGATTGATGAGGGCAGAGAAGTAGATGTGATCTATATGGACTTCAATAAGGCGTTCGACAAGGTTCCCCATGGGAGACTGATTACCCAGGTTAGATCTCATGGAATAAAGAGAGAACTAGCCATTTGGATACAGAGCTAGCTCAAAGGTAGAAGACAGAGGGTGGTGGTGGAGGGTTGTTTTTCAGACTGGAGGCCTGTGACCAGTGGAGAGCCACAAGGATTGGTGCTGGGTCCTCTACTTTTTGTCATTTACATAAATGATTTGGATGTGAGCATAAGAGGTACATAAGAGGTAAGTTTGCAGATGGCACCAAAATTGGAGGTATAATGGACAGCGAAGAGGGTTACCTCAGATTACAACAGGATCTGGACCAGATGGGCCAATGGGCTGAGAAGTGGCAGATGGAGTTTAATTCAGATAAATGCGAGGTGCTGCACTTTGGGAAAGCAAATCTTAGCAGGACTTATACACTTAATGGTAAGGTCCTAGGGTGTGTTGCTGAACAAAGAGACCTTGGAGTACAGGTTCATAGCTCCTTGAAAGTAGAGTCACAGATAGATAGGATAGTGAAGGCGGCGTTTGAAATGCTTTCCTTTATTGGTCAGGGTATTGAGTACAGGAGTTGGGAGGTCATGTTGCGGCTGTACAGGACATTGGTTCGGCCACTGTTGGAATATTGCGTGCAATTCTAGTCCCCTTCCTATCGGAAAGATGTTGTGAAACTCGAAAGGGTTCAGAAAAAATTTACAAGGATGTTGCCAGGGTTGGAGGATTTGAGCTACAGGGAGAGGCTAAACAGGCTGTGGCTGTATTCCCTGGAGCGTTGGAGGCTGAGGGGTGACCTTTATAGAGGTTTACAAAATTATGATGGGCATGGATAAGATAAATAGACAAAGTCTTTTCCCTGGAGTGGGGGAGTCCAGAACTAGAGGGCATAGGTTTAGGGTGAGAGGGGAAAGATATAAAAGAGACCTAAGGGGAAACTTTTTCACGCAGAGTGTGGTACGTGTATGGAATGAGCTGCCAGAGGATGTGGTGGAGGCTAGTACAATTGCAACATTTCAGAGGCATTTGGATGGGTATATGAATAGGAAGGGTTTGGAGGGATATGGGCTGGATGTTGGCAGGTGGGACGAGATTGGGTTGGGATATCTGGTCATCATAGACAGATTGGACCGAAGGGTCTGTTTCCGTGCTGAACCCTTTCAAGTTTCACAACATCTTTCCGATAGGAAGGAGACCAGAATTGTACACAATATTCCAACAGTGGCCTAACCAACGTCCTGTACAGCTGCAACATGACCTCTCAACCCCTGTACTCAATACTCTGACCAATAAAGGAAAGCATACCAAACGCTGCCTTCACTATCCTATCTACCTGTGCCTCCACTTTCAAGGAGCTATGAACCTGCACTCCAAGGTCTCTTTGTTCAGCAACACTCCCTCGGGCCTTACCATTAAGTGTATAAGTCCTAGTGTTTTATATAAAATTTTACTATCTTTCTTTTGCTTATATTCAATCCTATTTATAAAACCAGGGATAATACATGCCTTTTTAGCAGCTCTGCCCTGCCATCTTCAAGCCTCTCTGTTCCTACACCAGCTTTAACATTTAATGATGGAGGAGAAGACCCGGTCAACATCAAGCAGCAGTGACTGGAGGAACAACAGAGTCCGATCAAAATGTAGGAGAAGCCACCTGAGAAGAAAATGCAAAAGATGAACTGCTGAACAAAAATACCAAAACTATTGAAGTAAGAACATGCAAAACAATCAGTGATCCAAGGTGCTGCTGGAGAGTGCTACCAATTTGCGAATAACATGCAAAACAATACTTTTCACTGTATTTATGTATGTGACAAATCTAAGTGGAACGATTTAGTTTGTTACCTCTCATCATTCATATGAATAAAATGTAGCACTTTATACTTCAATTAGATTTCATTGGCCATGTGTTTCCATACATTTGTGTTCCTGTAACGCAAACAAGAAATGCTGGAAATATTAAGCAAGTTAGGCAGCTCCAATGGTGAAAGAGAGTCAATGGGTTGTGCGTAACAGCCTTTTTCAGTTGGAAACACTAGTATAATTGTGCAGGAATTGTGTATAATTTTGGGTGGTTGTTCATTTTTGTCCTGTTGCCTTGCAATTTTGTTAGTATAAAGAAAGAGAGATGTTGTCCCAACTCCTTGCAAAAGAGCCACTTCAGTAGCCAATCAGAGGCCTCTCTCCATCTCTGTAGACAGTGGCTTTGGTGGTGGCCTTTATCAGGGGGCAAGACCATGCAGAGAAATCTAATGGTATCCCAGCAGGCTTTGAGGATGTCATTTTTTTTTAGTTATTATGGGCCATGAAGGGGCTCCTTTGTCACAACAGCTCTTTGTCCACTGAGAACCTCCTTCCTCAACCCCCAGCTTGTGGAGCCTTCTGAGTTCCAGTTATTCCTGACCCCTCTTTGAGGGGACTGGCCATTGCTGCTCTCCTTATGCAACTACAGGGGAAGGGAAGCTCTGTGATGGAATGGGAGACAGAAGAAATTAAATGACAAAAGATTAGATTCCCTACAGTATGGAATCAGGCCCTTTTGTCCAACAAGTTCTCCCAGACCCATTCCCCTACCCTATTTTTAGCTCTGACTAATGCACCTAACACAATGGGCAATTTAGCGTTGCCAATTCACCTGACCTGCACATCTTTGGATTGTGGAAGGAAACCCACACAGACATGGGAAGAATGTGCAAACTCCACACAGTTAGTTGCCCAGGTTTTGGGTCCCTGACGCTGTGAGGCAGCAGTGCTAACTACTGAGCTACCATGCTGCCCCAAAAGGGACATTATACAAGGCAAAGAAAATGGAATGGGACAAGAAACTAAAATCTAGAGAAGATGTAACTAGGAAAACATTTTATGATCTGAAATTATTGAAAGGCTGTAAAATCTCTCCTGCAGTCTGTTATTTTCTTTACTACTTACAGCATTTCTAACATGAAGGAGACAGTGAGGTCAGCAGATGCTGGAGATCAGAGTCGAGAGTATATTGCTGGAAAAGCACAGCAGGTCAGGCAATAGCCGAGGGGCAGGAAAATAGACGTTTCGGGCTGGAGCTCTTCATCAGGAATTCCTGCTCCTCGGCTGCTGCCTGACCTACTGTGCTTTCCCAGCAACACACTCTCATTTCTAACATTGGATCCAACTGCAGGTCAATCAGAAGCAGCAGAACACTCAACGCTTCACTCTTGTCTGTAACACAGCCGTTCACCATCAATCTCTGCTGTTTCTTCTGGACAATATATAATGTGAGTGGGGATTTCGCAAACCTGTCAGGAAGCGAGATCAGCAACACGAGAGAGTCACGTGACGAGGCAATCACATGACCATGTTTCCCGGAAAGTAGCGAGCGATCGCTGGCACTCCCCAGGCTGGACAATGTCTCAGTTATAACAGGGAGAGTACACTGACAGGGCAGTGTGTTGGAGCGGTTCCCCGGACACTACAGCCCCGGCGGGATGGAGGCGCTGCCTCCCGGTGCTGTGCTGTGTGCTGTCTTCCTCACTGTGTTGGCGGGGCTCGCTGTCCACTTGTTCGCTGACTATGTCCGTAAGTGGAACCAGATGAGGCGGATCCCTGGGCTCAGCCCGACCTACCCGATCCTGGGGAATGCGCTGCTCTTCAAACCAGGCGGAGAAGGTAGATACACACTGCTATCGAGTCAGGCTCTAAGGTCCTACTCACCGACCCAGCGTCTTTAAATTCAGTAACATCAGAGTTAACTTGCTACAGCGAGGGCATGCTGTAAATATTGTATTATCACCCTCGTCAGAAATGTTATAATATGAACCGGGCCTCCTATCTTGGAGGTAGGGACACTCCTGTTGCGCTCCAAGAACCCTCTGGATACTATCTACAAAATGATTCACAATTTACTGAATCTGGAATGACTGTAATTCGTTTGCAGTTAATTTTGAAGTACTGGGCTCCTAAATTTTAGTAGGTAAAAACAATGACTGCAGATGCTGGAAACCAGATTCTGGATCAGTGGTGCTGGAAGAGCGCAGCAGTTTAGGCAGCATCCGAGGAGCAGTAAAATCGACGTTTCAGGCAAAAGTCCTTCATCAGGAATTTTTGCCCGAAACGTTGATTTTGCTGCTCCTCGGATGCTGCCTGAACTGCTGTGCTCTTCCAGCACCACTAATCCAGATCCCAAATTTCAGTGTTAGTGAAGACTCACTAATACTAGAAAAGAAATCACTGTGATCCTTGTTAAATAAACTTTAGTAAAGAGCTTTGCTTCGCTTGAGCACCCATCTACAATGGCACACATTTGTTTGTTATCTATATCAATGACTTGGATGAGAATGTACAAGCATAATTAGTAAGTTTGCAGATGACACTATATAGATGGTATCGCGGACGGTAAGGAAGGTTCTCAGAAATTGCAGCAGAACCTTGATCAGTTGGGGAAGTGGGTCAAGAAATGGCAAAGGGAGTTTAATATAGGCAAGTGTAAGGTTTTGCATTTTGAAGGAATAAATCAAGGCAGGAGTTTCATGGTGAATGGTAGGGCCTTAAGGAATGTTGTGGAACAGAGGGACCTTGGAGTTCAGGTGCATGGTTCTCTGAAAGTGGAGTGGCAGTGAAGAAGGCTTTTGGTACATTGGCCCTCATCAGTCAGAGCATTGAGTATAGAAGTTGGGAAGTTATGTTGCAGTTGTACAGGACGTTGGTGAGGCTGCACTTGGAGTATTGTGTTCAGTTTTAGTCACCTTGCTATAGGAAGAATGTTATTGAATTGGAAAGAGTGCAGAAGAAATTTACAAGGATGTTGCCAGTATTCAATGGTGTGAGAGTTATAGGGAGAGGTTGGACAAGCCAGGACATTGTTCTGTAGAGCATAGGAAACTGAGGTGGGATCTTAAAGAAATGTACAAGATTATGTGAGGTATGGGTAGGGTGAATATACTGTCTTTTTCCCAGGAGTGGGGAATCGAGGACTAAAGGGCATTGGTTTAGGCTAACAAGAGAAATAACGAGGAAACCCGAGGGGCAACTTTTTTTTTTACACAAGGTGGTACATGTATGAAATGAGCTGCCAGTGGGCGGCACGGTGGCACAGTGGTTAGCACTGCTGCCTCACAGCGCCTGAGACCCGGGTTCAATTCCCGCCTCAGGCGACTGACTGTGTGGAGTTTGCACGTTCTCCCCGTGTCTGCGTGGGTTTCCTCCGGGTGCTCCGGTTTCCTCCCACAGTCCAAAAGATGTGCAGGGTCAGGTGACTTGGCCATGCTAAATTGCCCGTAGTGTTAGGTAAGGGGTAAATGTAGGGGTATGGGTGGGTTTCACTTCGGCGGGTCGGTGTGGACTTGTTGGGCCGAAGGGCCTGTTTCCACACTGTAATGTAATCTAATCTAATGGAAGTGGTTGAGGTGGGTACATTGACAACATTTAAAAGAATTTTGGACAAATACATGGATAGGAAAGGAATAGAAGGATATGGGCCAAGTGCAGGGAAATGGGATTAGCCTGGATGGGCATTTTGGTTGGCTTGGACTAGTTGGGCCAAAGAGTAGGACTCCATGACTATCACTTGATCAAACTGGTTTGTTTTAAAAATAAGTAGAAACTAACCTGTGATTTAATTGTGGAATCAAAATAGGTTAAGTACATTTTACTTTGTTTACAAACAACACATGATGATTCGAATATTTTAAAAAGCAGTTTTGAACTTTTGCCTGCTGTAGAATCTCAGTTTGAGGAAACTAAAATTCTGTGACTTGAAGACCATAAAGCTTTGGGAGTGATGAGAGAGAATCAGTGCGATTTAATATGGTGATACACACCATGATTAAGAATTGAGAATTAAAACTCTGGTTTAGAATTAAAATTCTAAATCCGTGGTTAAAACAACTCTGCATTAATATATTTCACATTTATGTAGTAGCACTTTGGAGGAGTATTGCTGAAAAAAGAAACATTTTGCTAATTTTCATCTCAGGGCAATTCACCAGAAATACAGCAGGAGAAGAGAGTGCTGATTGGTAGATGCTTTGTCTTGGTTATATGACTGGCAGCTAACTGCCAGTTTTGGTTTGAATTTAAAATAGACATGTTGACAATCTAGACAATAACTTGAAAAGTGAAACAGAGAATGGCTGTCAGTTATTTTGTTGAGTTTAATCAATTACAATGTGTATACATGTTCTTTCTATCTGTAAAGAACAGGATCATGTATTTGTAATATATACTTTACTAGCATAAATGTGTCATACTGCAAACGTGACTGATAATCTTAAATTGATTGTCAGCATAATTCTTAGCACACTTGATTATGTAATACTTGCTGAACAACAATCATCTTACATCTAGACATTATTTTGCATGTTGTTGGCCTGGTTATAGAATCATAGAGATGTACAGCATGGAAACAGACCCTTCGGTCCAACTTGTCCATGCTGACCAGATATCCCAACCCAATCTAGTCCCACCTGCCAGCACCTGGCCCATATCCTTCCAAACCCTTCCTATTCATATACCCATCCAGATGCCTTTTAAATGTTGCAATTGTACTAGCCTCCACCACTTTCTCTGGCACCTCATTCCATATACATACTACCCTCTGCGTGTAAACGTTGCTCCAAAGGACTCTTTTATATCTTTCCCCTCTCACTCTAAATCTATGCCCTCTAGTTTTGGACGCCCCCACTCCAGGAAAAAGACTTTGTCTATTTATCCTATCCACGTCCCTCATAATTTTATAAACCTCTATAAGGTCACCCCTCGGCCTCTGACACTCCAGGGAAAACAGCCCCAGCCTATTCAACTTCTTAGCTATAACTCAAATTCTCCAACCCTGGCAACACCCTTGTAAAACTTTTCTGAACCCTTTCAAATTTCATAACATCCTTCCTATTGGAAGGAGACCAGAAATGCATGCAAAATTCCAACAGTGGCCTAACCAATGTCCTGTATAGCCGCAACATGACCTCCCAAATCCTGTACTCAATAGTCTGACCAATAAAGGAAAGCATACCAAACGCTGCCTTCACTATCCTATCTATCTACAACTCTACTTTCAAGGAGCTATGAACCTGCACTCCAAAGTATCTTTGTTCAGCAACACTCCCTCGGACCTTACCATTAAGTGTATAAGTCCTGCTAAGATATGCTTTCCCAACATGCAGCATCTTGCATTTATCTAAGTTAAATTCCATCTGCCACTCAGCCCATTGGCCCAACTGATCAAGATCCTGTTGTAATCTGAGGTAATCTTCTTTGCTGTCCACTACACCTCCAATTTTGGTGTCATCTGCAAACTTACTAACTATATACTTATGTTTGCATCCAAATCATTTATATAAATGACAAAAATTAGTGGACCTGGCACCGATCCTTGTGGCACTCCACTGGACACAGGCCTTCTGTCTGAAAAGCAATCTGCTACCACCACCCTCTGTCTTCTACCTTAAAGCCAGTTCTGTATTCAAATGGCTAGTTCTCCCTATATTCCATGAGATCTAACCTTGCTCATCAGTCTCCCATAGGAAACCTTATCGGACACCTGTTTTAAAAAATTCTCAAGGTCAGGTTCGTAGGAGAGTAGTCTGACACAGAACAAACGACCAAGAGGCGAGTCTGCTAGAATATGGGCATTTTATTCCCCGCAGCGTCGCCACAACCAACGGGTCTGGCTTATACTCACTCTACATGTTACCGGAACTGGGAGCCGTCAGTTCTCGTAGAGCGGTTGCCAACAACCCACGCTCGGCGGTTAAACGTAACCCCGGAGCAGACTCACCGAACTGGAGACTTTTCCAGCTGATATACTCTTTTCCAGATGTAAACATTCATGTGAACAGCAGAGCAAGGCTAAAAAACACATTCCATTCTGGTTACATACAGATAAGAAGATTCACACGGGGAGGTGTGTAATAAGATTCACACGGGACTAAGCAACACCTCCATTCCGGTTAGATTCACACATGTATTGGGACATAATTTTTAACCGTTTCACCACAACACCTTACTGAAGTCAATATAGATCACATCTAACACTCTGCCCTCATCAATCCTCTTTGTTACTTCTTCAAAAAACTCAGTCAAGTTTGTGAGACATGATTTCCCACGCACAAACCCATGTTAACTATCTGTAATCAGTCTTTGCCTTTCCAAATACTTGTAAATCCTGTCCCTCAGGATTCCCTTCAACAACTTGCCCAGCTCCGACATCAGGCTCACCGGTCTATAGTTCTCTGGCTTGTCCTTACCACCCTTCTTAAACCGTGGCACCCTATTAACCAATGTCCAGTCTTCTGGCACCTCACCTGTGACTATCAGTGACACAAATATCTCAGCAAGAGGCCCAGCAATCACTTCCCTAGCTTCCCACCGAGTTCTAGGATACACCTGATCAGGTCCTGGGAACTTATCCATCTTTGTGTTTCAAGACATCCAGCACTGCCTCCTCTGTAATATGGGCATTTTGCAAGATGTCACCATCTATTTCCCTACATTCTATATACTCCATGTCTTTTTCCACAGTAAATACTGATGCAAAATACTCTTAGTATCACCCCATCTCCTGCAGCTCCCCACAAAGGCCGCCTTGCTGATCTTTGAGGGGCCCTATTCTCTCCCTAGTTACCCTTTTGTCCTTTAATGTATTTGTACAAATCCTTTGGATTCTCCTTTAACTCTATTTGCCAAAGCTATCTCATTCCTGTTTTGCTCTCCTGATTTCCCTCTGAAGTATACTCTTGCTGCCTTTATACTCTTCTAAGGATTCACTCGATCTATCCTGTCTGTACCTGACATATGCTTCCTTCTTTTTCTTAACCAAACCCTCAATTTCTTTAGTCATCCAGCATTCCCTATACCTACCAGCCTTCCCTTTTACCCTGACAGGAATATACTGTCTCTGGTCTCTTGTTATCTCATTTCTGAAGACTTTCCATTTTCCAGCCATCCCTTTATATGCCCCCAATGAACTTAGGAAAGTTCTTGCCTAGTTCTGTCAAAATTGGTCTTTCTCCAATTTAGAACTTCACCTGTTAGATCTGGTCTATCCTTTTACATCACTATTTTTAAAACTATTAGAATTATGGTTGCTGGCCCCGAAGTGCTCCCCCACTGACACCTCAGTCACCTGCCCTGCCTTATTTCCCACGAGTAGGTCAAGTTTTGCACCTTCTTTAGTAGGTACATCCACATACCTAATCAGAAAATTGTCTTGTACACACTTAACAAATTTTGCTCCATCTAAACCCTTAACATTGTGGCAGTCCCAGTCTATGTTTGAAAAGTTAAAATCCCCCTCCCATAACCGCCCTATTATTCTTACAGTTAACTGAAATCTCCTTACAAACTTGTTGTTCAATTTCCAGCTGAATATTAGGATGTCAATAATATAGTCCCAATAAGGTGATCATCCCTTTCTTATTTCTCAGTTCCACCCAAATAACTTCCCTGGATGTATTTCTGGGAATATATTCCATCAGTACAGCTGTAATGCTATCCCTTATTAAAAAGGCTGCTCCCCCTCCTCTCTTGCCCTCATTTCTATCCTTCCTATAGTATTTGTATCCTGGAACATTAAGCTACCAGTCCTATCCATCCCTGAACCACATTTCCTAAATTGCTATAATATCCCAGTCCCACATTCTTAACCATGCCCCGAGTTCATCTGCCTTCCCTATTAGGCCTCTTGCATTGAAATAAATGCAGTTTAACTTCGCAGTCCTACCTTGTTCTCTGCTTTGTCCCTGCCTGCCCTGACTGTTTGATTCACTTCTTTTCTCAACACTCAGTCTCAGATTGATCTCTTTCCTCGCTATCTCCCTGTTGTTTGATTTGATTTATTATTGTCACACATATCGAGATATCGTGAAAAGTGCAGTTTGTTCTATTACCCTGATGCACTTTGTACTGTATAAAGTGTAGAATACAGTGTTACTGCTGTGCACACAGAGAGAGATTTCAAAATTTTCCATCTTCTACCTGATGTCAAAGGGTGGGAGATTCCCACCTGGAGTGGGAGGGGTCTTTGATTGTGTTGGTTGCTTTCCTGAGGCAGCAGGAAGTGTAGACGGAGTTAATGAAAGGGAGGCTGGTTTGTGATGTGCTAGGCTGTGTTCACAATTCTCTATAGTTCCTTGTGAAGAGCCATTGCTGTAATGCATCCAGATATGATGCTTTCTGTGGTGAATGTATAAAAATACATCTGGGTCTTTATGGACATGCTGAATTTCCTTAGCCCCCTGAGGAAATAGAGGCGTTGTGCTTTCTTGACTGTCGAGCCACTGTGGGTAGACCAAGTCAGATTTTGGTGATTGTTATTCCTAGGAACGTAATGCTCTTGACTTCAGCACCATTGATGTAGACAGGGGCATGCTCTCCACTCCGCTTCTTGAAGTCAGTGATCAGCTCCTTCCCTTTTGCTGACATTGAGGGAGAGATTGTTGTCTTTCCACCATGCCGCTTAGCATTCAATCTCTTTCCTGTACTCTGTCTCGTTGTTTGAGATTTCGCTTACGCCGTTGGTGTAGTCAGCAAGCTTGTAAGTGGTGTTGGGTTGGAATTTGGCCAAATAATCATATGTATAAGGAGTGTAGTAGGGGGCTGAGTATGCTGCCTTGCAGGGCGCTGGTGTTGAGAATCATGGTAGAGGAGGCGTTGTTGCCTATTTTTATCAAATACAGTGTATAGGTCAGGAAATTGAGGATCCAGTACAGTGTGGGGAGCACAGACCTTGGTCTTTTGAGTTTGGAGATATGTTTATTTGGAATTATGGTGTTGAAGGTGGAGCTGTACTCAGTAAATAGGAGCTGGATATAGGTTTCCTTGTTACCCAGATGTACCAGGGATGAGTATACAGTCAGGAAGATATCTGCTGTGGACCTGTTGTGTCGAATTGCAAAGGATCAAGGCAGTTGATGTGAGCCATGGCTAACCTTTTGAAGATGTGATAATTATGGAGGTCGGAGCCACTGAGTGGTTGGCATTGAGGCATGCTGCGTGACTTTTCTTTGATACCAGGATGATGGTGGTCTTTTTGAATCGGGTGGGGACTTCGGATTGCTGTAAGGAGAGGTTAAAGGTGTTAGTAAATACTCCCGCCAACTGGTCCGCACGGGATCTGAGTGCATGGCCGGGACTCCATCCAGGCCAGTCGCTTTCTTGAGGGTACGTTCTCAAGAAAGCTGATCTGACATCTGCAGCAGATGTGCTCCCTATGCCCTGAGAAACCAGAGCCAACCTTCCTGGTTTAAATTAAAACAAAACCTGTCTGTTAACTATCAGTCATAATCTAACTGGTGTATTCTTCATGGCAACATTACCAACAAACAACACTTTCATCTCGGTATATAAATATTGTTTTCCCTTTTGCTTGGTAATCCTTGTTAATTGTCCACTATTGGAATACTGCATGCAATTCTGGTCTCCCTGTTATAGGAAGAATAGAACAAAGAAAATAACAGTACATGAACTGGCCCTTTGGCCCTGCAAGCTTGCGTCGATCCAGATCCTCTATCTAAACCTGTTGCCTATTTTCTAAGGATCTGTATCCCTCTGCTCCCTGCTCATTCATGTATCTGTCTAGATACACCTTGACTGTCGCTTTTGTGCCCACCTCTGCTGGCAAGGTGTTCCAGGCATCCTCCGCCCTCTGTGTGTAAATAACTTTCCACATGTGTCTCCCTTGAACTTTTCCCCGCTCACTTTGAACTCGTGACCCCTAGTAATTGAGTCCCCCACTCTCGGTGGGGGGGGGGGGGGAGAAAGCTTCTTGCTATCCACCCTGTCTATACCTCTCATGGTTTTGTAGACCTCAATCAGGTCCATCTTTCTAATGGAAATAATCTTAATCTACTCAACCTGTTTTCATAGTTAGCATCCTCCACACGAGGCATCATTCTGGTGAAACTCCTGTGCACCCTCTCCAAAGCATCCACATCCTTTTGGTAATGTGGAGACCAGAACTGTATGCAGTATTCCTAATGTGGTCAAACGACAGTCTGATACAACTGTAACATGACCTGCCAACCCTTGTACCCAATATTCCATTCGATGAAGGAAAGCATGCCATGCTTTCTTGACTGCTCTTTTGACCTGCGTTGCAACCTTCAGATTACAATGGACCTGAACACTCAGATCTCTCTATATCACTTTTAGGATATTTTTATATACCATATAGTTCGTTCTTGAATTGGATCTTCCAAAATGCATCACCTCAAATTTGCCTGGATTGAACTCTATCTGCCATTGCTCTGCCCAACTCTACAATCTATCTATATTCTGCTGCATTCTCTGACAGTCCACTTCACTATCTGCTGCTCCACCAATCTTGGTCTGATTAGCAAGTTTGCAGATGACACCATCTGTACCTTCTTCCAGATCATTTATGTATGTCAAAACAACAGTGGTCCCAACATTGATCCCTGTGGAACACGACTAGTCACAGTTCTCCATTTTAAGAAACTCCCTTCCACTACTACTCTCTGCCTCCTGTTGCCCAGCAGTTCTCTTTACATCTAGCTAGTACACCCTGGACCCCATGTGACTTCACTTTCACCATCAGTCTACCATGGGGAACCTTATCAAATACCTTACTGAAGTCCATGAATGTGACATCTACATCTTCCCTCATCGATCATCTTTGTCACTTCCTCAAAGAATTCTATTAAGTTGGTAAGATATGACCTTCCTTGCACAAAACCATGTTGTCTATCACTGATGGCCCATTTTCTTCCAATAGGAATAGATCCTATCCCTCCGTATCTTCTCCAGCATCTTTCCTACCACCAACGTTAGGCTCGCCAGTCTATAATTAGCTGGATTACCCCTGCTACCCTTCTTAAACAATGTGACAACATTAGCAATTTTCCAGTCCTCCGGGACCTCACCTGTGTTCAAGGATACTGCAAAGATATCTGATAAAGCCCCAACTGTTTCCCCTCTTACTTCCCTCAGTAACCTGGGATAGATTCCATCCGGGCCTGGGAACATGTCCACCCTAATGCCTTTTAGAATACCCAACACTTCCTCCGTCCCTATGCCGACTTGACCTAGAGTAATCAAACCTGATTACATTCCTGATGAAGGGCTTTTGCCCAAAACGTTTATTTTCCTGCACCTCGGATGCTGCCTGACCTGTTGTACTTTTCCAGCACCACTCTAATCTCCGGCATCTGCAGTACCCACTTCCATCTAGAGTAATCAAACATCAATTCCTAACCTCAACATCCATCATGTCTGTCTCCTCGGTGAATACCGATGCAATGTACTCATTACAAATCTCACCCATTTTCTCTGACTCCACGCATAACTTTCCTCCTTTGTTTTTGAGTGGGCCAACCCTTTCTGTTGTGAAACTTGAAAGGGTTCAGAAAAGATTTACAAGGATGTTGCCAGGGTTGGAGGGTTTGATCTATAGGGAGAGACTGAATAGGCTGGGGCTGTTTTCCCTGGAGTGTTGGAGGTTGATGGGTGACCTTTATAGAGGTTTATAAAATCATGAGGGGCATGGATAGAGTAAATAGACAAAGTCTTTTCCCTGGGATGGGGAGTCCAGAATTAGAGGGCATAGGTTTAGAGTGAGAGGGGAAAGATATAAAAGGGATGTAAGGGCAACGTTATCACGTAGTGAGTGGTGTGTGTATGGAATAAACTGCCAGAGGAAGTGGTGGAGGCTGGTACAATTACATCATGTAAAAGGCATCAGGATGGGTATATGAATAGAAAATGTTTAGAGGGGTATGTGCCAAGTGCTGGCAAATGGGACTAGATTAATTTAGGATATCTAATGGAATGGACAAGTTGAACTGACGTCTCTGTTTCTGTGCTGTATATCTCTGACTGAGAGTGTGACGTCAAAAAGCTTTGCCAAAGTCTCCTCTTTTTTTTTCAGCAATACTCCAGTTCTGTATTTTGAAACAATGACTTAAATCACAATTATTTTTGGGTTCTTTAGACTTTTTCCTTCAACTGATTGAATTTACCACCAAGTGCAAAGACGAACCACTCATGAAATTATGGTTGGGACCACTACCCTTCGTTGTGTTGTTTCATGCAGAGACTGTAGAAGTAAGTGTTTTTTTGTATATGGTCTTTTGGGTTTGTGCTTGGAATACTGTATATTTTAAATGTAATCATTCATGGGTTGGTACTGGCAAGTCAACCTTTATTTCCCATCCCTAGTTGCCCTTCAGAAGATGATGGTGAACGGCTTTCTTGGACAGCTGAAGCTAATATAGTGAAATATTCCAACATTGCTGTTAGGGACACCATTCTAGGACTCTAACCAGCAATGATGAAGGACTCGTGATATACTTCCAAACCAGGAATAGCGAATAGGTGTAGTTCTGTTGACTCTGACTCTGACTCTGCTGTCCTTTTCGTTATGGTTTGAGTGATGCTGTAGTGCATCTTGCAGACAATGCTCGTTGCAGATAGATAATGCTTTTGGAGCTCTATCTATCTAGGAACATTGATATCTCATCAAACTGACTTGTGAGTTATGGTGACCTGGATTCACTAGAAGTTTTAAATCTGACTAAGTTATATTCGGTTAATTAACAGATTGGTCTTTGGTTTTTGGTAGGTGGTGAGGGAACTAATAAGAGGGTTAAACATATCTGACCTCATCCTTACCAATCTGCCTGCTGCACATGCATCTGTACATGACCATGTCAGTGACCACTGCACAGTCTTTGTGGAGGCTAATACTTTGAGCATATCCTACATGTGTGTGGCACTATCAGTATGTTAAATTGAACAGCCCTTTGAGCATCTCAAGACTGCCATCCAAGAGGTGCTGTGGGCTATTGTCAGTTGGAGAAGTGTACTCCAATACTATTTCTTGACATCTTACCTCAAAACTCGGCATAACCCCCACTCTACCATTGCTATAAATCATAGGGGATCAATCTGGTTTAACGAGGAGTGCAGGAGGGGAAGTCAGGATAGCACCAGGCATACCCAAAGTGAGGTTAAATGAGCTACAAGACAGAACTACAAACCAATAAATAGCAGTGATAACAATTCCAATGAATCCAGTCTAATCTCTGCATCTGAGAGTGTGTTGCTAGAAAAGCACAGCAGGCCAGGTAGCATCCGAGGAGCGGGAAAGTCAATGTTTTGGCCGGAGCCCTTCATCAGTAATGAGGCTGGGAGCCTCAGGATGGAGAGATAAAGTGACCTCCATCCACCTATTGTAAAAACCCCAGTTCCAACCTTCCAGCTCAGCACCGCCCTCATGACCTGTCCCACCTGTCAATTTTCCTTCCCACCTATCCTCTCTGACCTATCACCTTTACCCCCACCTCCATCCACTTTTGCAAAACTTATCTCACCATCCCCGAGGCTCCCAGCTCATCCCTGATGAAGGGCTTCAGCCCAAAACGTCAATTTTCCTGCTCCTTGGATGCTGCCTGACCTGCTGTGCTTTTCTAGCACCACACTCTCAACTCTGATCTCCAGCATCTGCAGATCTCACTGTCATCTAATCTCTGCAGTCCTGCCATATCCAGCCATCAATACTTGTGGATAATTAAAGAGCTCACTGGAGAGAGAGAGGATCCATAAACTTTCTCATCCCCAATGATGGAGAACCTGTGACATCAGTGCACAAAATAGCCTAAAGTGCCAAATAGGTGATTAATTTGTTTCTCCTTCAGAGATCCCTAATATCACAGATGCCAGTTTTCAGCAAATTCAATTCACTCCACGTGAAATCAAAAAATGGCAGAATGCACTGGATTCTGAAAACATTACACATCCAGAAAATGACCTTCTCCAACAAAAGAATCTGGCTGTCAGAATACCCTTGATATTCAGTGGTACAACCGTTGGTAAATCCCCGCTATCAACATCCAGGGAATTACAATAGATGAGAAATTAAACTGGACTAGCCATATAAATACTGTTGCAGTAAGTAACTTATTTGTCTACTGTTGAACTTCATCCATCATTTACAAAGCACCAGTCAGGCTTGTGATGGAATACTCTCCACTTGCCTGGATGAGTGCAGCTGCAACAACATGCCAAGCTTGACACCATCCAGGACAAGGAAGCCCACTTGATTGGCAGTGTATCCACAGGCATTCACTCCCTCCACTACTGACACTCAGCAGTGTCTCCCATCAACAAGATGCATTGCAGAAATTCACCAGAGATCCTCAGTTAATACCTTCTAAACCCGCATCCATCTTGAAGGACAATGGTAGCATACACGTGGGAATACCACTGTCTGCAAATTTCCTTCTAAGATACCACCTGATTTGGAAATACACTGCTGAGCTAAAATTCTGGAACTCCCTCCCTAAGGGCATTGTGGATCTACTACAACATATGGACTATAACGGTTCAAAAAGGCAGTCCACCTGCACGTTCACAATGGCAATTTGGGATAAATATTGCATGAATAAGAGCAACAGCCTGACATAGTATACTCCCTGATAAATAGTTTACAACAAATGTTCTAGTCTATTCCATTATCATCCTTGCGACAGGGCTACCAGAGTTGGTGGCGTCATGGTATATAGAGTGTGGACTGGAATCTTCAACATTTGACTCTGGACATCATGGTATCTCATGGTCTCGGGTCTAACGTGTGCAAGGAGTCCTCACACAGATTGCCCCCTTAACTGATGAAATGAGGAGTATGTGTTGGAAACCACTTTGAAGTACCACTGAGGGAGGCAAGATTGTTGAATGTACTCTGGGTGGGAGACACCAATGCCCCAGACACTATTGCCTGCTCTGAATGAAGGAAACATCTTCCAGCATGGACCTGCTTTGAAGTGGTATGGGAAATCAGCAAAATTGTACTTCACTGTAAGCTCCAAAGAGATGGTCTGGCATTTCTCTGACTCCATGATTGCCATGTAGCGAAGGTTTGGTCTGGACTATGTGAACTTGCTAGGAGCAGTGCCAGAATTACCTAAAAATGAGAACACCCTGGTGAAGCTGTAGTGTGTGTTTGCTAGACCATGGAAGCAATGCACAACTGACAGAACTAAGTTATCGGACAAGCATCTTGATTAAGTCAAGATCCTGTAGTTATGCATCTAATTGTAAACCGTGTTGGGCAATTAAACACTGAGCCAGAAGAGGATAGCCCATGAACATTTTCAACCTCAATTATGGAAGAGCCTAGCAGATATGGGAGCATTTGCATCTATCTACTGCCAAAAATGCTGAATGGATTATCCAACTCTACCACATCCTGATGTGGTAAAGTGACACATGACAGCTTTCAGCCATGATGTGGAGATGCTGGTGATGGACTGGGATGGACAAAGTCAGAAGTCACATCACACCAGATTATAGTCCAACAGGTTTATCTGAAATGACTTTATTGATTGGACTATAACCTGGTGTTGTGTAACTACTATTTTTCAGCCAGTTCAGTTCACTTCATGTATGGACATACAAAATCAAAGCAGAAATAGACTATTCGACCCATTGAGCCTGCTCTGCCATTTAATAAGGTCATAGCTGATTTGTTTTGGGTTTTGAATTTCACATTCCCGTCTCTCCTCACTCACCTTTTGAATTTTTAAGAAAAAGGTGGACAGAGTTTTGTTAGGCAGAGGAATCAATAACTCTGCCTTCATCACCTTCTTGATGTAATATGTTCCAAAGTGTCTCAGTCCCCAGGGGGAAAAAAATCTCCTCATCTCTGTCCACAAATGTGACCTCTAACTTAATGTTCCTGAGTTTTGGACTGACCCACAAGAGGAAACATCCATGTCTGTCTTGTTGAGACTATTAAGTCACCTCTCACTCTTCTTAGCTGCAGTGGAAACAAGCCAGTCTCTCTGACTAATCCTGCATAAGACAACCCAGTTATCAGTTTAGTAAACCACCTCTGGTACACTTCCTTTTAAGTAAGGATATCAAATTTGCACACAGTAATCAGATGTGGTCTTACTAATGTCCTGCATAACTGGGATATAACAAGCTTTTATATTCAATTTTACTTGGCGATTAAGCGATAGCATCTTATTAGCCTTCTTGGTTACTTGCATTTTAACCTTTTGTAACTAATGGTTTGCAACAACACTCTCTAAGCTCAATGCCATCTTGGGCAACACAGCCCCCTTGATCAGCAATTCATCCACTGTCATGATCGTTCTCTCCATCAGAGCATGCTATGGCATCAGTGTGCAGCATCTATAAGATACATTGCAATACACTTGCAACAGCTCTTCGAAACTTAAAAATGTAAGACCAAGGATAATTGAAAAATGCACAAGTCACTAGAACATAGAACAGCACAGTACAGGCCCTTCAGCCCATGATGTTGTGCCGAGCATTAATCTTAATCTACACACCCCTCAATTTACTGCCATCCATGTGTTTATCCAGCATTCACTTAAATGTCCCTAATGACTCTGACTCTACTACCATTGCCGGCAGTAAATTCCAAGCACCCACCACACTGTGTAAAGAATCTACCTCTGATATCTTCCCCTACACCTTCCTTCAATCACCTTTTAAAATTATGACCCCTCGCCATTTCTGCCCTGGGGAAAGGTCGCTGACTATCGACTCTATCTATGCCTCTCATTACCTTTGTACACCTCTATCAAGTCACCTTTCTTCCTCCTTCTCTCCAGTGTAAAAAGCCCTAGCTCACTCCACCTCTCTTCGTAAGATAAGCCCTCTAATCCAGGCAGCATCCTGGTAAATTTCTTCTGCACTCTTTCTAAAGCATCTACATCCTTCCCATAATGAGGCAACCAGAACTGGACACAATATTCCAAGAGTGGCCTAACCAGGATTTATAGAGCTCCGGCAAAACCTCATGTCTCTTAAGCTCAATCCCCCATTAACGAAAGCTAGAACACTGTATGCCACCTTAACAACCCTATCAATGTGGGGGCAACTTAGAGAGATTTATGTACATGGACCCCAAGATCCCATTGTTCCTCCACACGGCCAAGAATCTTGTTTTTTAACCCTGTATTCAGCATTCAAATTCGACCTTTCAAAATGAATCTCTTCATATTTAACCAGGTTGAACTCCATCTGCCACTTTTCAGCCCAGCTCTGCACCCTGTCAATGTCATGTTGTAGTTTCAAAGACTGTTGCAGGCTATCTATAACACCACGGACCTTCGTGTCATCGTCAAACTTACTAACCCACCCTTCCACTACTTCTTCCAAGTCATTTATATAAACTATAAAGAGCAGAGGCCCAGGAATAGATCCCTGTAGGACACCACTGGTCACCGACCTCCAGGCGGAATATCTCCCATCCACTGTCGTCTTTCGGCCAGCCAGTTCTGTGTCCCGACAGCCAAATTTTCCTGTATCCCGTACCTCCTAACTTTGTGAATGAGCCTGCCATGGGGAACCTTATTAAATGCCTTACTGAAATCCATATACACCACATCCACTGATTGACCTTTGTCAACTTATCTCGTCACGTCCTCAAGAACTCAATGAACCTGCCCCTCATAAAGCCATGCTGACTATCTTTAATCAAACTATGTTTTTCCAAATAGGCACAAATCCTATCTCTCAGAATCCTTTCCAGTTACCTTGCTTACCACAGATGTAACGCTGACTGATCTGTAATTCCCGGGGATTTCCCCATTCTCTTCCTTGAAAAGAGGAACAACATTCACCTCCCTCCAATCATCTGGTACTACTCTCGTGGGGAGTGAGGATGCAAAGATCATTGCCAGGGTGCAGCAATCTCATTCCTCACTTCCCTTAGTAACCTTGGACATATCTGATCCAGCCCTGGGGACGTATCTATCTTGATGCTTCCCAGAATTTCCAGCACATCCACTTCCTTAATATTAATCTGTTCAAGCCTATTAACCTGGTCCACGGTATTCTCACTGTCAACAAGGACCTTCTCTCTTGAATACTGAAGCAAACAACTCATGTAGAGCCTCCCCTATCTCTTCAGACTCCAAGCACCAGTTCCCTCACTATCCCTGATTGGGCCTACTTGCAAGTTTCCCTCCAAATGTCACACTGTTCTGTCAACTGTCATGAAAACCCATCTCTTTCACTAATGTGCCTTAGAGTGAAACCATTATGCATTGCAACATTTTTTTTTAAACAAAGGCCTCATGTTATGCCTAGTTTTTTACTGCTTACCTTAAATCTGTGTTCATTGGTTATTGGCCTCAGCAATTCATTCTAGTCACTTAAAATCCACACGTGATTGAATATCACTCAATCATTTTACTCTCAGAAGGATGATCTTTTGGACAGGGCAAACCTTGGCAATTTTCCACCATGTCCATCACAGCTATACAGGAACAGCTTGGCATGGGGCCAGGATCTTGTCTTCTGACAAGACTCTCTTTAACATACTCTTGTCAAGGCCTGTGCTTTAGCTAATACTTGATATTATGTGGTGCGTATTGAGTTGGTTGAAGACTGCCTTTTGTGATGGTTGAAGGAGATTGAGATAGATCTTCTGGCTGATGGATACAAATGGCTCAAATTTGCTGCTTCTGTTTGTTGGATTCTGTTGTAATTGAGGCTGTGGATGTTCTAGGAATCTGGGCCCTCCTCAACCAATCAATCGTCCAGTTAGTTCTACCCACTTCCTTAACAGGAAGTGAGAGGGCTGCATAGCTTTGAATTGGTCTGTCACTTGAAGAATGACTTAGCTCTGTTTATGGCATGTTACTAGATTTGTTTGAACGTATCCTGTTTAATGCAGTGATAATGCTAGAAAACACGAGGAGAGAATGTTATCAGAGTGGCAAATGGATTAGATGGCAGCATTTTCCTGTCAATATTGTCCTGGACTGATGCATCAACAACAGGTAGGTCAGTGAGATTGTGTATCCTCAGCTCCTGTTGAGATTCATTCTGGAAACTGTCTTTCAGGCTTTGGCCAGCTCAGTCAGCATTTGTGAGGTTGAGCCAGTTTTGGTGACTGAGCATTACTGCCTCCCATCCAGAAAACATTCTGTGGTTTTATTACTCTCACTGGGTCTTCCCAATGACGTTCAACACTGTTGAGAACGTCTTCGTCAATTAGAGTCATATAGCATAGAAACACACCCTTTGGGACAAGTCATCTATTCTGTCCAGATTTCCTAAATTGAACTAGTCCCATTTGCCTGCCTTTAGCCCATATCCCTCTACAATTTTTTTTCCTATCCCTTTAACTGTCCAAAAGTCTTTTAAATGTTGTGTTTGTACCAGCCTCTAGAAGCTCATTCCATATACACAGTTCTCTGTGAGAAAATGTTGCCCTCAGGTCCCTTGTGAATCTTTTCCCCCTCACCTTAAACCTATGCCCTCTAGTTTCCTATACCTGGGGAAGAGACCTTGGATATTCACCTTACCTGTGACCCTCATGACCTTAAACCTCTATAAGGTGACCCCTCAGTCTCAGCTCCAAGGGAAACCAGTCCCAGACTACCAACCTCTGCTTATAACTAAAACCTTCTAGTTTTGGATCATCCTTGTAAATCTTTTTTTCATGTCCTTTCCGTTTAGTAACATCCTCTGTACAGCAGGGTGACCAGTATTATATGCCATTCTCCAAATGTGGCCTTATCAATGTCTTGTACAGCCATAATGTGATGTCCCAACTCCTGTATTCATTGGACTGCATGCCAAACATTGCCTTACCATCCTGTTTACCTGTGATGCTACTTTCAAGGAACTATGTACCTGCATCCCCAGGTCTCTTTGTTCAACAAAACACCCCAGGGCCCGACCATTAACTGTATAAGTCCTGCTAAAACTCAAAACCTCACATTTATCTGAATTAAACTCCATCTGTCATTCCTCAGTCCATTGGCCTAGTTGATCAAGATACCATTGGACTCTTTGATAATCACCTTTGCTGTCCACTATACCAGCAATGTCGGTATCATCTGCAAACTTACTGACCATGCCTCCTACATTCTTATCAAAATCGTTTCTATAACTTCTGAACAACAGTGGACCCAGCACCAATTCTTGAGATACACTGCTGGTCACAGGCCTCCAGTCTGAACAACAACCCTCTACCACCACCCTCTCTCTTACTATCCAGCCAATTTTGAGTCTAGTTGGCTAGTTCTCCTTGGATTCCACACGATCTAACTTAACTAGTGTACCATGCGGAGCCTTGTTGGAAACCTCACTAAAGTTTGAGTGATGATGCTGTGCAATAGTCTTTTTGATCATGTTTGATCTGGGTTTCATTCTGAGTTACCCAAAGTGTAATGTTGATAAGAACTGTTTTTTTTTTTACCTATTTTGAACTGCTGTATTAGAATATGGCAGTAGCTTATGATTTCTGTTTTATAAGCACATAGATATTTATTGAAATTCTGTTACAAATACTCTCACACTGTTCACAATTTGTGTCATCTTGTAATCCTATAGGTCATATTGAGCAGTTCCAAGCACCTTGATAAGTCCTATGCATACAAGTTTCTTCACCCTTGGCTTGGTACAGGACTATTGACAAGGTATTATTTGTTCATTCACGTGTAAACTTGTATCGAAGATTATATTATCTGAATAGTTCTCTGCAGTGTTGATGTAGGTAACAAAGAGACCCTTATTCATAACATCAAAATTATTATACAAGAAGCAGCTTTTTCATATTAACAACTCAACAACTGTCATCTTCTATGTAGCTATGTCCTGTGACACAATAGTATAGTACTGTAGCAAGAGGGCAGCATATTACTGAAGTAAGTTTAAATTTTATTAACTGGGTAATCAGTGTTTTTTGTTACGTCTCTTCTCTTTCGGTCCCTCTGTTAATCTTGATATTATTCAGTAGAAGTAAAACCGGGATCTTGTTGCCTAACATTCTGTTTTGTTCTCAATGTCTCCTCCTGAAGAACCACTAAGTTTTGTTGACCAGGCTATGATGATATTTGTGAGGTGGGGAATTGTCCCTCAATTACTGCTCTGATAATTCATTGAAAAAAGGTTCTGCAGCTGCCTGCATTTATTCTGGCATGTCTGGCATCCTTAATAAATGTCATTAGTTTCAGTCAGACCCCATTAAATCTGACCATTTGTAGTTAAAGCTAGGTATCAGTTGTTATTTGGCAAAACGTTACTATGTTTGGGATCTAACATTCAAAGAACTATTTTTCACCACAACAAGGAAGTAGATTCATCCATCCCATTGAACATGCCAATTAAATTATTGCACTCCAAACTAAATAATTCCAAGATTCAATGGCTCCTTTTAATCAGACTACTTAGAGCAAGCATTTTTAAAGTGATCTCAGTTTGAATACAATACAATATTTTGCTCACAAAATAACTATTTAAGTGGCACATATGTAAATTTGGAAGCAAGTGTACCGTAGTTGTGCTTGTATCTAGAAATATGTTCTATTCCTTTTCACCTCGTGTAGGAACATGGCAATATAGCAGATGAGAATTTAAGTTGGAGTTTTCCGAAGGGTTGAAATGGACTCTGTGACAGCTGAGTATGCGTTGGAGAAAGTGAATTTAAATCTGATTTCTCACATTATGGAAACATTTTAGCAACTTATCATTTTGATTCCCTGGGAATTAATACAATTAATAATTATGCAATCAGAAGAGTTTGGTGTGCCTGCCTTCTCACTGAATACAGATACAGTCTGAAGTTTGAATTTGTAAAACGGCTGCGATCAATTCAGTTGCCTGTTCCTAATCTCTGCTGGTTTGTTTTTGAAGTTAATGAAACTCGGAAGAAAGTAATATCCATTAATTAAATGTGTATCACCTTACACAAAGTTTCTTGCCATGAAGTAAATGTAGTTTGGAACTGAGATTGATTATTAGGGCCATTCTTCAAACAACCGTGGAGTTCATTGATCGACGTGCTTTTCTTATATTAAAAATTAAATATTTACTTCCTTAACACACTCACATCTGTTTGCACAAGTACAAAGTGTCAGCAAAACTGGATTAATTTTATTGGTTTGATTCTTTTAGATTATATATGGTATAATGTCGTAAATTGCTGTATTGTATAATTACGAGCTAAATTGAGCTGAAAGTTCACCTTTTTTTTATTAATTAACAAACATACCAAAGATAATGCAATGTGTGTGTCTCTGTTAATTGCCGTGTTTAATAACCGCTTTCTCCATCTGAAGGCCTTCCTTTTATGCTATAGTATGGGAATCTTTCCCATTCAGGTTAAATTATCCATGTTGCTTTTTATTCATTTTATGGCATGTGGGTGACACTAACAAGGCCAGATTTTATAACTCATTTCCAATTGCTGTTAAGGAGGTGGTGTAAGTTACTGTCTTAAATACAACTGAGGAGCTTCAGACACAAGTTATAGGTCAGCCATGTTGTTGCTCTAGAGTCAGGTGTTGTGGAAGGATGATGGACTATCTTCCTTTAAATGAATTAACCTTATGGTCAGCATTACTGATACTTTTTTTTTCCTATATATATATACTTAATTTTATTTAAATTCCATGATTAGAACTTATCTTTACTTCAGACCTTTCTCGATGTCTGGATCAGCAGCTGTACACCACTAAACCTCTATTTTAATTTGGTGTAATTATAGAAATGAGGCAGGTTTGACAGCACAGTATCCGGGATTGAAGGCTAAGGAGGTTGCAAATAAGTTGAGAATCCATCTGCACGTGCTTCCAACATGTGCCAATGGCAGCCAATAAGAGCCAGAGAGATTCTAATTGGCCATTTGTTTGAGAGGAAGTTGCAGCCTCTACAATGTGCATGCCACATCAGAGTCTTCCTGAATAGTCTTTATCACGCCACGCTAAAAAAATGGTTACTTAAGTTTTTGATACCAATATCAAACTTATATCTGAGCATGCACGAAATAGTAAATTAATGTGGTGAGACAACATATTGTAATACCATTTCTCTGATAAGACCTAAGGAAAGTATCAAATTCCAACTGCGTTGTTCAATTCAATTGCTTTTGTTCTTGAAAAGAAATTAATTGAAAAAGATTGAGATAGTTCAATTGAGATTATATTTCCTTGAAAGGAGAAGTAATAGAAGGATTGCTGGGAAAGAATAGGAGATAGAGGTGAAACTTAACTGGATTAACCAGGCAAATACTATAACTGAAGGAGTTGGTCAAAGGCTGGGTATTTAGTGGTGAGTTAAGTAATTGCTGACTTCCTAGAACCTTTTCACCATCTCTGGGGCACAAATTCAGGTGATTTGTCTGAATAAGTGCACCACACTCTAAGCTCAAGAGCTTGATTGCTATTTATCCACCATTTTACACATTCCGGTCCTCCACCACCACTGTGTTGTGGCAACAGTGTATCCCAATGACAGACTCACTAGGCCTTCTTTGACAATACCTTTTTAAAGCTATAATCTTTATTACCTAGATGATGAGGGCAGGAGAATTCCAAACTACCAAATTCCTCACTGAGTCTCACTCTATCTATTCTAATTTGTAACTATATTGCTGTTCCATCATCATTTCTATATTTACATCATGGAGCTCTGCCTCCCTAGCAACAAGAAGGATACTTGAGAACTAGGAACAGGCCATTGAGCCCCTCAAACCTGCTCTGCCATTCAATAAGATCAAGGCTGATCTAAGCACATAAGGGGAAGTAATGCCTCTCGGTATAATCACTAGGCTATTAATTCAGGTCACATCCTGAGGATTCAAATCATGATTCAAATCCTGCCCTGCCAGAAAGTAGAATGTGACTTCAACAAAAACTTAGCATGAAAGTTAAGGAAAAAATCCACCTGGCTAACTATTTTCCTTTAGGAAAGGAAATCAGTACTTAGTCTGGCCTATGTGTGATGCAGACCCACAGCAATATGACTGACTCTTCTTCGAGTTTGACTTAGAGTTGCTGCTAGAACAGTGTCTATTAATAATTGTTCTTTTATTACACTGGAATTTGCATGTTTTGCTCTTCTCATGCACTTTATGTTGCTCTTTGTATGATCATGTAGTTTGTGCTGTCCATGAGCACCTCTGTCCTGGAGGAACACTGTCTCATTTTTACTGTCTCAGTTGCATATGGTAGAAATGACAAATAAGCTACTCTCTACTCTAACTGCCTTCTGGCCAATTGGGGATGGGCAGTAAATTCTGGCCGAGCCAGCAATATCCACATCTCTGCACAGAGGAACCTCAATTATCTGAACGATATGGGCAGGCATTGTTTCCTTCGGATAATCAGTTTTACCTTAAACAAGGGGAACCATACTGTTCTAACGCTGTGCACTACTGGAGAATTTGTTTAAATCTTTAATTTTAATGTATTGAGTGCAAGAGGGCATATCTCACACGATAAACAAAATTAATCTATTATAACACGAGAAAAAATGTTTTAAAAGTGCAGCAGTAGTTAGCATACAAGGAGTGGTGAAGACAACATTAAACAAGGTCCCAAACAGCTTCTATGATCGCAAGAGCATTTGTCAGTTTTCAACGACTCCGTCTCGCGATAGAAAGACAAAAGCACCACCTCACACATGCGTTTATGTTCTTGGCCATTTTTGTTCATGAACTGCCCGCTAAAGTGACGGGAATACTGTAAAACACTTACTTTTGCAAAGGGCTCTGTAACAACCCTTCTATAAAAAATTCCAGTCGCTGGTGCTTGAGCTGCTTGTGGTTATTTGTCTTTGCCAGCATTTTCGCATGTTCTTCAGTACAGGTAAATCGATTACACTTAGCTATTTGACGCAATGTTTTTGTGGGACGCAACGTTTTTGTGGGACCATGAAATCTTTGGATAATCCGAAATTCGGATAATCGAGGTTTCTCTGTAAATGAATTTAAAAAACATTTAAATTCTTGATTAACCTTCAATATTCTGCTTTAAATAATCACCCTGGCCAATACGCAAGTTTGAGGAGCAGCAGATACTTGGAATTAATATTTTTTATCACAGTTTATGATCGGAGATTGGTATTGACCCTTTATGGGTGCTTTATTAAAATGCACTGAAGTAATGTCTTCAAAAATGTAGAACTAACACTTTCTCCGCTTTGCTTTGCTTTGCAGCACAGGAAATAAATGGCGTGCAAGGAGGAAGTTAATAACCCCAACATTTCATTTCACAATTCTGATGGAATTTCTGGAGGTTATGAATGAACAGGCCAGTATATTACTGGAAAAATGGGAGAAGAAAGTGGGAAAGGGACCTTTTAACTGCTTCAGTGATGTCACTCTTTGTGCTTTGGACATCATTTGTGGTGAGTTTGCACAGATTGTTAAAATGGGAGCAGATATAAAAAGGGTCAGAGTTAACAGCTCAGCAGAAGAGTATTTAGTCTATTGTCAATGCTGCTCCTTTACTAGGGCAATTTAAAATGTTGCCTTTTCCCTCCATATCAATGTATCTTGTTTCACATATCCATTTTTTTTCTTTTAAAAAGATGATGCAGTGGTCTCTGCTTCAAGCATTCACAGTTGAGTTGAATTGAATTGAATTTATTGTCACGTGTACTGAAGCACAATGAAAAGCTTTGCAACTGCTGTATGAAATATTTTTTTCCCAGTATACTTTTCTAGTGCTTTAGCAATAACTTTTAAATTGATGGCTACTGATGAATCATATTCAAGGATTTTTTTTTTGCCTATTCTTTCAAAGTCCTTAAGGATTTTACAATTCCATGTCCTTATCATCTTCTCTGTTTGAGTAGGAATATATTGTTTTATATACCTAAAACTTCCTTTCCTTGACATCTTAAAAAGGTAGCATCAGACAGAATATACCCTTTTGACCCATCATGTCAGTACCACCAAAAATATATTGCTACCTGTACCAATCCCACTTTCCAGCAGTAACTTGGAATGTTTTGACGCTTCAAGTGCTAATTCAAGTACCTGTTTAAAGGTTGTGAGGTTTCCTTCCTTCTCTTCCTAGGCAGTGCATTCCAGGATTGGATGACTGCTAATGTAGCACAGCAAAGATTTTATTAACTGTCACCTATAGGAATGTGCCAGTTGACCAAATATCCTGGTTGATCGAGAGATCCACGTAATCAATGTTAAAACACATGCTAAGTAATAGAAGTGCAATACAGGTTGTACTTTATTTCCAGCATAAATCACTTAAATAGTAATGTAACTTTGCCTTAAATAAAACTTACCATCAGAGAGCCTTCTCAGTCATGCTCTCAACTGACTATTGTCTTTGTGATCTCTGAGCAAACCTCTGATATTTCAAATATATAATATTTGCTGGTTTATAGAGATCACGGGTTCATAAGGTGCTGGTTAAAACAAAGTTTTGCTGTATCTTTATTTAAAACCAGCAGAAAAAAAGGATAACTCTAGACATGTTAGCTTAATATCTGTTATTGAGGAAAATGTTTGAGTCTTTTAATAGACCTAGTAGCAGAGCATTTAGAAATACATAACTTAATTAATCAGAGTCCATATGACTTCACAAAGGGGAAATTATGCTTAACAAATTTATTGGAATTCTTTGAGAAAATCATAAACTGGGTAGCTAAAGAGAATGCTGTGGATATCATTTATTTGGATTTTCATTTGATAAAGTACCACGCAATAGACTAAAGAGTCCATGGTTTTAGAGGTAGTATATTATCATAGATGGAATATTGGCTAACAGAACACAGTTGGGATTGAGGGGGGGGGGGGGTGGTCAGTTTCAAGATGGCAACCTGTAACTAGAGGAGTGCCACGGGTATCCGTGCTGGAGCTACAGTTATTTACCTTGTATATTATTGACTTGAATTCGGAAAATGGATTTACTATAACTAGTTTGCAGGTGACACGAAAACAAGTTGGAAGGCAATTAATGAAGGTGATCAAGTTTCGAGGGGGATCTAGACTAGTTACATGAATGGGCATAAACTTGGCACGGGGATTATAATGTTGGAAAATGTGTGGCTATGCACTTTAGCAGGAGGAATAGAGGAACTGAGCATTATTTAAATGGAGAGAGACTGAAAAAACTACATCACAGAAGGATTTGGAAGTCCACATGCGTGAATCACAGTACGAGTTCTGAAGGTAATATGGAAGCAAAGGGAATAGAGTTTAGAAGTAGAGAAGTCTTGCTAAAACTATACAGTTTTGGGTCCTTTGTCTATGAAAAAATATACTGGCAATGGGGGCAGTCCAGAGGAGGTTCACTAGACGGTGTCTGGGCATGGAAGGATTTTCTTGAGAGATTGAGTTAGTTGGATTTGTGCTCATTGAAACTTAGAAAGAGAGACGACCTTCTTGAAACATACAAGATTCTCAGGGGATGTGATAAGTTGGATGTGGAAATGTTGTTTCCCCTTTATTGGAGAGTTTAGGACCAAAGAGCATAATTACTTTCACATTCTTAAGTCCAACATGAGAAGGAGTTTCTTCTGGTATTGAATCTGTGGAATTCTTTACTGCAGTGGGCTTTAGTGGCTGACTCATTTAAGTATATTCAAGGCTGAGATAAACCTCATTGATTAGTGGAGCAAATCATTAAATGAGCTTTCTCTGCTCCCACATCTTATTGTCTTGCTAGAACAGCTCTGGACGTACTTTTAAATGCTATATACTACATTAACAAAGTTTTATAGATAATCACACTGACAATGTACTTTGAGGAATAATGTAACTTACTCACTGTTACTTGTAGCTACACCTCAACCTCATGACTGTGTCATATAGTTCATATTTTTGCAGATGCTCCTCCATGTATGCTCAGAGTAATGTGTGAATTATTGAGTCAGTGCATTGAACACTAAATTTTGCCAAAACCACAATTTGTGGGGGATTTGGGGGCAGATCTTCAGGGCAACAGACTCTCTGCTCCCACCAGAGAGGGAGCTCCCCAAATAAAGTTCCTATCAACCGCTTGAAAAGCTCGTCAGCAAATTAGAAGTCTTCATACTGAAGTCTTGTAGTGCCAGTAGCTGTTGGCCAATCTGAGGGTGGTAGCTATGAGCTCCGAGAAGACCTCACTTGAGTATCGGGGTTTGGATACTTAAATGGTGAGAAGATAAATGGTTTTCTTTCTGGTCTTGAGGTGGGTTTGCAGGGAGGAAGGAATTGGGTGGCTGCAGATTGAAACAAATGGAAGATGCCCCTCCCTACTAGGCTGCCCTGCCAAACAACCGACCACTTTTCTTGCATGCTCAGAATACAGGACATTGACCAGCGGAAAGATGAGGCCATTAACTGGTTGTTGATGGACAACTCCAGGCCCTGATTTTGGGGCCGAGTTCAAGGTTACTGAAGGGCCTTGTTTTCCAGCATTTAATTGCTTCGGTGTCTAAAAGGAATACAGTATTCTGCCAGGGCAACTTGACCAATAACTGACCTTTCTCACCACCTCTAGAGAAGGGGTAAGCCTATCCATTGTGATGATATATTTGCTTTGCTTTTGATGCTATTTGTTTTCAGTGCTCATAAAGGTAAGCTCATTTGTAAATTCCTAATGTTAAGGTTAATTGATTTGATCAGCACAAATATCCAACTTACCTTTTGGACTTTCCATTCTAGAAACTGCTATGGATAAGGGAGTCTCTGCTCAGAATAACAGTGACTCGGAATATATTCGTGCAATTTATAAGTGAGTTCCTTGTGTTTCCTGAATAGTTTTTCTGCATTTTCTTGTAATGTTTCTAATATGAAGTAGAAGGTATTCCTTTGTGACACCAGTCAATTCTCCCAAATGGATTGTGACAGGATAAACCATAAATTCCTGTCATTCGTGTTAGTTAATAAAATTTTAAAATCACTTTTAACTTAAGCTTTTGAAGTTTCCAACGTAAGTGACAGTTTGAGACCAAAATTCCTCATCCCAGGTTAAGAAGAAAATGAAGAATAAGGTGTCAGGCATTGGTGATTAGTACAGTGTCGATGGCGAAATTTGTTGCTACTTTTCCTTTCTATCCTCCACAGCTATTAGCTGTTAATACACCAGACTCTTTCAGGAAACACCAATTTTTAACTCCCTACTGCCATACCAAAAGCAGTTAAATTGTTTGGTGACTTTCCCATCAAATTGTTTGCCTTACCTCTGAGTTTGCAAACTGGAATGCAGTGTATGAGGAAAAAAAAATGAACCTTGCACAATGCTGAAGGAGAAGTCTGTATCACCAAACATGACGTACATTGAGGAGAACAGGGTCCGGTGACATCAGGCCAAGTGAGTGCAATGCAAAGCCAATGCCTCCATCCTTCACTCCGACAGTGACTTTTTAATGTGGTGTTCTCAATCAATTATGCAAACCTGAGACCTGGCCTAATGTCATATATGAGACAATGTCGAACTAGGTTATGAGATGTCTTGCATGTAGTTATTGCAATTATTCTCCATTCCTGTTAGGTGGCAGGCTGCCTTCTTGACCACTTGCTGTCTGTGATATTCAAACAATGGTGTTAAGTAGGTAACATTGGGATTTTCACCCAGTATCTATTAAAGAAAATGCAGTGTGTTGTACTATCTGACTTGAAGAAGAAATGATAGAGTTCTCACGACTTTGCTAGTTGTGATGGAGGTTTTTGAAGATCTAAGCAAGCAGGGTGAGTTATAGTGCATACTGTAGCCAAAGTAATGAAGAGTGTGGCAATAATCTTCCTTGCGATTTGGAGGCGGGCAGAAGGAGGTTATTAAGCAAGCTGGCTGTTCTGTCTTGGATGCATTTTGATTTTTTTTTTTGTTAACTGTGACCACTGCAGCCATTCGGGTGGATTTTCCAAGAGAGAACTTTACCCTTTAAAGGGCAACAAAGCCTGGAAAAGATGGGTGAGACGAACACTGAACCCTTACCCTGCAGCTGTAGCCACCGTGTTAGTGATTTGGAGAGGCTTTTGCTCTGCACTAATGTTGCTCAATTGAAGCTGTGTTTGTGTCAAAGATGAGCATTGCCCAGTGCCCAACTGCTTCTCAGCTGAGCTTGAATGTTGTTTAAATTGTTTGTAAAACAAAATGTCTCATTTCACATTGTGAAGAGAGGATCTTGAATAAACTGTAGTAAGGAAGATGATAATTTCTCTTTGCTTAGGTTGAGTGATTTGATCCACCGCAGACAGAAAATGCCTTGGTTTTGGCCTGACTTCCTGTTCAACATGTTCGGTGAAGGAAAGGAACATGACAAAGCCCTCAAAATTCTGCATGCCTTCACTGAAAAGGTAGACTGATGGTCAAACTGTTTTGCTTTAAAAGAAATTATGCAAAATGTTGAAAACCAGCAAGTGAGAGAGTATCTGTGGAAAGGGCAAAGGTTGTAACATATTGAGTCTAAAGGCTGAAGTATATTACGGGTAAGGACAAGTTAGATAATTGCTGGTCTATAATATATTTCAGTTTTAATAATGGGTTTGCTCTGCTCAAGTCCTAAAGGACATTGCTACTAGACTGGTGTACAGCAGGTGGTGAAGGAACCAACGTGAGAGAAAAGCACACAAGCAGACCTCGCTAACTGCTGACTTTGCTACCTGGGGATCCATGTACCGACTCCATCTTTCTTTTATTTTCCCCCATTGTCCTCAGTAAACCAGTTGTACAGTCCTTTACAGCAGATTTTGTTGCTTGTGGGAAGTCTGTGTGTATTAGACACTCCCAACAGCATGATGGCTCAGAGGTTAGCATGCTGCCTCAAGCTGCCAGGGATCCGGGTTCAATTCCAGCCTTGGGCATCTGTGCAAACTCCACACAGACGTTCTCCCCGTGTCTGCGTGGCTTTCCTCCAGGTGCTCCGGTTTCCTCCCACGGTCCAAAGATGTGCAGGTTAGGGGAATTGGCCGTGCCAAATTACCTGTAGTGTTCGGGAACGTGTACACTAGGTGCATTAGTTAGGGGAAATAAATATAGAGTAATCGGTATAGAGGAATGGTTCTGGGTGGGATATTCTTCAGAGGGTCAGTGTGGACTTGTAGCCAAATGGCCTGTTTTCACACTGCAGGGATTCTAATTAAATTAAACCCACCATCCCCAATCTGCTGATGGATCTGTCCATGACAGTAATACTAGGAGCAACCACTTCACATTCTGGGATGCCTATTGTCGTCTTCTGTGGCACTACCACTGCCCTGAATGAAATAGATTTCAGTCAGATCCCTGACTGCAAGACTCGACACTGCTGCTTGGACAAGCATTTAATGCCCATCTCTAATTTCTTCTGAAGCTAACAGAGCCAGCAATGTTTGAGTTAAATGTTGCATGAAATAAGTGTGATATCTGTAAGAAGTGCACACTGTAACAAGACAGCATTGTGTGAATTGCTCACATTGCTATCCTGAGCTGTTGCTGTCGATAACTCTAACTCTAAAGTTTGTCAAGAATGAAGTGTTTGTGTTTTCAATGAGTGGATTGCTCTGACAGCAGTAGAGAATGGGCTCTGGATCTGTCAGTGTGTGGATTGTCTGGTCCTGTATTTTCAAGTGTGTATGTGGGGCCTAGTAGAACAGGGAGACAGTCAAAATGGCCAAGTGCCTCCTGTGAGGGATCTGACATTGCTGGGTGAAGAATGCTGGGATCTGTAGACTTAGTCAATAAATTACCTGGGTGTCTAATAGCTGCTGGCAGAGCAACAGAAAAACAGTTCAAGTCCAGGGTTGAGACAACTACAGTTCTAATCTATTCTAATCACTTGGTAAAGGGCGAGAGTGAGGATTGCAGATGCTGGAGATTAGAGTCAAGATTAGATTGGTGCTGAAAAACCACAGCAGGTCAGGCAGCATCCAAGGAACAGGAAAATCGATGTTTCGGGCAAAGGCCCTTCATCAGGAAGGGCTTTTGCCTGAAACATCGATTTTTCTTTTTTTATTTATTTTTTTTTTCTTTTCCTGTTCCTTGAATGCTGCCTGACCTGCTGTGCTTTTCCAGCACCACTCTAATCTAATCACTAGGTAAGTCTAATTTTGAAAGAATTCATTTGCTTTTATTAGGTGATTATGGAGCGGTCTCGTAAAATGGAAACCTCTGAAGAATGTAGTCATTCTGATTCAGATTCTGAATCGCGGAGGAAGAAGAAGCGTAAAGCATTTCTTGACCTGATTCTCAGCGCAAAAGATGAAGATGGAAAGAGACTGAGTCAGCAGGACATTCGGGAAGAAGTGGACACATTCATGTTTGAGGTGAAATAATATTCAGAGTAGTACACAGAAGTTTTCTATTTCCGCTGAATCATAGGATCAAATAATCATTGTAAAAGGTTGAAATTATTGTTAGCTCATGAGCCATTAAAATATATGGATGGTATTCTTAAACTGCGGTATAAAACTAATTATGACAGGATGGTTTGTGCCTCTGTTGAATTAGTGAATGATGTCATTTAATTTATCTGGCTTGCTTGGCGACTTCAGAGTTAAGAGTTGGGCACATTGCTGTGTTTCACGTGCCGGGCCATTCTAGGTAAGGATGGCAAATTTCCTTCCCTAAAATTAGCCAGTTGTGTATTTATGACCACCAACAAGAGTTACGTTGTCAGCATTAGACTAGCTTGTGATTCTAGATCTTACTGAATTCGCATTTCGCTGGCTACTGTGGTGGGATTTTTAATCCATGCCCCAGAGCATTCGTGTGGAATTCTGCATTACTAATATACCATTGCTTTCCATGCTTTTCTGTGACCTTGATTCTTTCAGACAGTGTCTGAAACTGACTGATTACGCAACTTTGCCAAAATTCATTCTATAAATAGTGGATCAGTCCTAGTTAGTTCATCTGATTATTCTGAGCAGAAGAAGCACATTACTCTGGTAAATGTGGGCTCAGGTGGAGGTTGGGTGTTGAAGGAGACCCCTAACCTGGCAGCTCTGATTTGTATTAATGTCTTTATTTCATCTTTAGTTTGTGTGTATGTGTCTCTCCCTCATTCTCAGATAACTACAAATCTGTTGCTTTTTATTAACACAAAATACGGATGAAACCAGGTGGAGGCTTTTAGCTTCTTGTCAGAATTCAACACACTTGGTTTTTCTCAAAAGAATTCTATTCAGGAAGAGGAAAGCCATGCTGTCTTTCTGTTTGTTTCCCTATCTCTAATTGTGCATATTTTTTCATTTCTACATTATATCCCCCTAAATGCAAGCAATTAGACTGTTTGCAATTACTAGTAATTTTAAAACTTTAGCTAATAATTAGCAGCTTTCAATGTTGAACTTTTTAAAAATAGATCTCCAAATTAGAATGAAGACAAAAAAAAAGTCAAGATATAATTGAGATTCAGGGGTGCAAAAGAGGCAGCAGCTGATTGGATATCCTTTAAGTGTTCCGAAATGTTTTCTTTCCAAAGTACTTCAGCATCAATTGGTCACATGACAAGCAGTAGAACAAACTTGAATATTTGTTCTGAATTAAAACAATTGCATGTTCTTCTCTTATTGATGGTCTAAAGGTCATCTGTTAAAGCATTTAATAATTACAACAGAGTGCTATTGTAGACATGTTCTAAATTAAATTAGAATGGTTACAGTTGGATTAAAGAAAATGGACTAGAAGTAATCCATTTTGCCATTATTTTACAACAGCGGTTGCAAAGTTACTATAGAGTGGCCTAGTGTTGGAAATATGCAGAAGATCAAATGACCTCTTTTAGACAGAGAATTTTCAAGTTGATCACTTTTCATCATAATCCAAAAATTATAATTAAGAAAACCTTGGTTTAAATTCTAATTCAAAACAAGCCATATTGCAGTTTCACAAGAACTTGTATAGTTTTGTGTTTGGTTATGTGGCAGCATTGATTAACACTATGATATAGTGACCAGGAGAAAGTGAGGACTGCAAATGCTGGAGATCAGAATCGAGAAGTGTGGTCCTGGAAAAGCACAGCAGGTCAGACAGCATCCAAGGGGCAGGAGAGCCCACCTTTTGGGCATAAGCCTTTCATCATACCTGATGAAGGGCTTATGCCCAAAACGTCAACTTTCCTGGCTTCTTGAATGTTGCCTGACCTGCTGTGCTTTTCCAACATCACACTTTTTTGACATTGTGGTATAGTGATAATGTCACCGGACTAGTCCTGAAATTCAGGCTAATGTCCAAGGGACATGGACTGATGGATTTAAAATTCAGTTAATAAAGTTGGACTTAAAAGCTAGTGTTGGCAATATGACCACAAAGCTAGCATTGTTGTGAAAGCCCATCTGATTCTTTAATCTTTTTAGGGAAGGAAATCTGCCATCCTTACCTGATCTGGCCTGCAACTGACCCCAGACCCACAGTAATGATGTTGATTCTTAACTAATTAATTAAATGGCCTAGTAAGTCACCTAAGTCTAGGTCAATTGGGGATGTGCAATAAGTGTTGACTTTGCCATTTATGCCCACATCCTATGAAAGAATAAAGGAAAAATAATTCTGTAGCGTATTACTGTATATAGTTAGGTGTACGTACCACATCTGGATTCTTCAAATAGACGTAGATTTAGATCATGAGAGATTTGGTTAGTTCTGAGTTAATTGCAAGTCTACTTATACGAGAAAACTCTTGTAAAAGAGTAGAAAGGACTGATTCACCATAGTAAACCCATGTTCAGTATGACTGTACAAAAGCAAAAAACTGATAATGGTGAAAATCTGAAGAAGAATTCTATCAGATTGGTTGTCGGACCTGCTGAGTTTCTCCAGCATCCTGTTTTTATTTCAGTATTACCGAGTATTAAGAGAGAGTTCCATCTAGTGGTTATTTATTGTGTGCTAACTTTGATAAGTGGTTTCTTTTTTTTCCTTTTGTGAATGTTGTTAGTTTTCAAACCATGATTTTATTATTTGCTGTTTCAAAGTATAACATAGTGATCTCTACTTTTGCAGTCTTGATATTGTAGCTTAGCAGCAAGATCCATTCATTACATAAATAAGAATCCGCCAGCTGTACTAAAAGGCTTGCTATCTCCTTCTGCTTCAAACTAATTGGAGATGAAGAAAACCTTGGAGTTAAAAAGACCCATAGATAAGTGTTCGCCCTCCTATTATGTGCATTTCTGACATTCATTCTCTTTTTTTTTCCCCCTCGCTTCCTTTGTTCCTTTCCTTACTTTAACACTTTTCTCTAACTTTATCTTTTCTGTTTTTTTTGTGTGCTGTCCTGGTTCTGATGCTGGTTCAGGAAGGTGGATGAAATTAAATTAGATTAGACTAGATTCCCCACAGTGTGGAAACAGGCCCTTCGGCCCAACCAGTCCACACCGACCCTCCGAAGAGTTACCCACCCAGAACCATTTCCCTCCAACTGATGCACCTAACACTATGGGCAATTTAGCGTGGCCAATTCGCCAGACCTGCACACCTTTGGACTGTGGGAGGAAACCGGAGCACCCGGAGGAAACCCATGCAGACACTGGGAGAATGTGCAAACTCCACACAGCCAGTCACCTGAGGCTGGAATTGAACCTGGGACCCTGGTGCTGTGAGGCATCAATGCTAACGACTGAGCCACCGTGCCGCCCCAATTTTGTTTTAATGAAGATTTTTCCATTGTCTTTTATAAACCATAATCTATCTGTCTATAACATTTTATAAGCAGTTTCTTTTAAAACTTCAATTTATCCTATATTAGATTAGATTCCCTACAGTATGGAAACAGGCCCTTTGGCCCAACAAGTCCACACTGACCCTCCAAAGAGTAAGCCACCCATTGGGTATAGGACTTTCCTCGGTCCTATACTTGCCTCTGACTAATGTATCTAACACTGTGGGCAATTTAGAATGGCCATTTTAGAATGACCTGCACATCTTTTGGATTGTGGGAGGAAACCGGAGCACCTGGAGGAAACTCACGCAGACACGGGGAGACTGTGCAAACTTCACACAGGCAATCGCCCAAGGTGGGAATTGAACCCAGGTCCTTGGTACTGTGAGGCAGCAGTGCTAACCATTGAGCCAGCATGCTGCCTGTAAATATATACGTTCTTGAATAATTGTGTTTCCGTTTAACTGTAGGGGACAAAATAGGGAAGAGTATTTTTAGGTTTGCTAATAAGGATAGAATCCCTATAGGGACAAGTTGTTATTTAAGGGCTTAAAGGTTTTGGTTATATTTGTAAAGTAAAATCAATTAATATAAGAGTCCAAAGTTAAAAATCACAACACCAGGTTGTAGTCCAACAGGTTTATTTGAAAGCACTAGCTTTTGGAGCACTGCTCCAACAACCTGACGAAGGAGCAGTGCTCCGAAAGCTAGTGCTTTCAAATAAACCTGTTGGACTGTAACCTGGTGTTGTGATTTTTTTTTTAAATGTTGTACACCCCAGTCCAGTACCAGCATCTCCAAATTATAAGAGGTCAGTTTAAGTATTGGCTCCAGTGTTTCATCTCAACAATGTTGAGTTTGTTTGAATTATGGTGATAACACATTGGATCCAGCCAACTGAAAAATCAGAAAGTATAAAGGTGTATAGATTTTGAAAAACCATTGCTTTTGACTTTTCCAACAGGGGCATGATACCACAGCATCTGCAATAAACTGGACACTTTACCTCTTGGGAACCCATCCCAACATACAGAAGAAAGTTCACGAAGAGCTGGATGATGTTTTTGGTAAGGTTATGAGCACTTCAGTCCCAACATGTACTTCCCCAAAGTACTGAAAGATTCTATGCATCTTGGCATTGTAAACATTTAAAACTTTGATGCATTTGTAGTTGATTCCACATGATGGCAAGTAATGAACGAAGGTACTAGGTCTAGTGATATTGAATCATCGAGATGTACAGCATGGAACCAGTCTAACTATCCATGATGACCAGGTATCCAAAATTAATCTAGTCCCATTTGCCAGCATTTGGCCTGAATTCCTCCTAAATCCTTCCTATTCACATACCCATCCAAGTGCCTTTTTAAATGTTGTAATTGTACCAGCTTCCATCACTTCTGCTGGCAGCTCATGCCATACATTCACCACCTGCTGCGTATCAAAGCTGCCCTTTAGGTCCCTGTTAAATGTTTCCCTTTTGGACTCCCCTACCCTGGAGAAAAGACCTTGACTATTCACCTATCCATGCCCCTCATGATTTTATAAACCTCCTATAAGGTCACCCCTCAGCCACTGATGCTCCAGGGAAAATACCCCTAGCCTATTCAGCCTCTCCCTATATCCCAAACCTCCAAACTGGCAACATCTTTTGTGAATCTTTTCTAAACCCTTTCAGTATCCCACCTGTAATACCAAAGACTTGTGGTCCAGAACTAGTTGTGCTGCTATGCAGCTTGCTCCATTACAATCACAACACTGTCATTAGGTGAACAACTTGGAAGATTGCTCAGGTATGTCTTGTTTACAAGGAGTAGGACAATCTGAGCCCCATCAGTTTATTTTCAATCCTCAGAAAAGTGATGTGTAAAGAGTGTTGTCAGGCTGAACTTAGGGAAAAAAAAAACTCAAGATGGGTTTTTGCTGCTTGTCTCATTTCATGTAGGTTCCAAAAATGTATGAAAGAGATGAATTCTTGATTTCCAGAAAGCCCCTGTGGAAGGGTAGGTATGAGGGTATTCAGTTGCTCATGAACAGTTGAGGCCCTTAAATAACAAACCACCTTTTTGGTCTACTGTTCTTTGAAGGCTACAGCCACCTCCCGCAATAGTGTCTACAAGTCTGGCCTTGTCATGACTTGGACTTGCCTGCTTGGGGCTGTATGTCTGCTCCTGCTTCAAGTAGTAGTCATCACTCCCTGTGGCACTTTGGCTTGATTAAGTAGCATCTTTTGTGAGGTAGGACATCACAGCTGAAACCAGTTCAAGGCCCAATGGCCATTGAGAGACTGCAGGCTCAGGTGGTCAAGTGTGGGCAGGCTCAATCAGGAATTTTACATCAGGAACCCTACCATCTGTGTAAAAGAGAGAAAACAAACTACAATGTGTTACCGATGTTTCTGCTTGTTGTATCTAAGCATACTCCAAGGTGCTCACTTTTACCCTGTCCTATTCCTCATATTGTTTGTTGACCACTTCATATTCAGATGTGGCTCAGCTCGCTGAGGCTAAGAATGGGCAGCTGACCTGATGTCCGTTTTCCACCAACTGGATTACTTTTAAAATTATCACATGCTTGGGGGAAAACCTGTGTTAGTAGAAACATTGACCCCTAAGGTATTTCAAGGTAAAGCTAGTGAGAGAGGATTCAGTCATCCTTAATGATTTCTTTCTGCAGAGGGTTTGAAGCTTATCTTTCCCATGCAGGTTTGGACACAGGAGTTGCCCACTAACAACTGAGAGATTACTGGCATTGGATGAAACAATAACAACTTATTTATATTCGACCTTTTAACATAATGGAATGTATTTTGTGGGACTGTTCTGAAACCTAGTTTGGGACTCGGCTTCATAAGGAGATATTAGGTCAGTTTACCAAAAGCTTGGACAAAGAGATTATCAGGACTGTCTCAGAAAGGTGGAAGATGAGTAGGAGAGTTGTAGAGAGTCTGCTCCAGAGGTTTGGGTTGAGACCATAAGACATAGGAGCAGAAATTAGGCCAATCAGCCCATCTAATTTGCTCTACCATTCAATCGTGGCTGATAAGATTCTCATCCCCATTCTCTTACTTTCTCCCTTTAACCCTTTATACTCAAGAACTTATCTATCTCTGTCTAAAAGGTACTTAATGACCTGGTCTCCACAGCCTTCTGTGGCAATGAATTCCATAGATTCACCACTCTCTGGCTGGAGAAGTTTCTCCTCATCTCTGTTCTAAAAGGTCTACTTTTTATTTGTGGGACCGTTCTCAAGAATCTCCTCTGAACACACTCCAGGGCTGGTACATCCTCCCTGAGATATGGGGCCCAAAACTGTGCACAATACTCCAAATGTGGTCTGACCAGAGCCTTATAGAGTCTCGGAAGTACAGCCCTGCTTTTATATCCGAGTCCTCGAAATAAATACCATCATTGTATTTGCCTTCCTAACTGCTGACTCAACCTGCAAGTTTACCTTGAGGGAATCCTGGACTAGAACTCCCAAGTCTCTTTGCACTTCAGACTTCTGAATTTTCTCCCCATTTAGAAAATTGTCTTCCTACCAAAGTGCATGACCTCACACTTTCCCACATTGTACTCCATCTGCCACTTCTTTGCCCACATTCCTAACCTGTCCAAATCCTATTGCAGCCTTTCCGCCTCCTCAATGCTACCTGTCACTCTACCTATATTTGTATCATCTGCAAACATAGTCAGAATGCCCTCAGTTCCTTCATCTGGATCGTTAATGTATAAAGTGAAAAGTTGTGATCGCAACATTGAACCTTGTGGAACACCACTTGTCACTGGCTGCCATCCTGAGAAGGACCCTTTTTATCCCACTCTCTGCTTTTTGCCAGGCAGCCAAGCTTCTATCCCAGTTAGCACCTTGCCTCTGACACCATGGGCCCTTATCTTACTCAGCAGCCTCCACTGTGGCACCTTGTCAAGGGCCGCCTTGAAGTCCAGGTAGATTACATCCATTGGCTGTCCTTGGTTTAACATGCTAGTAACTTCCTCAAAGAATTCTAGCAGATTTCAGGCATGATCTCCCCTTGATGAAACCATGCTGACTACTGAAGGCACAGCCACCAATGGTAGAGCAGTTACAGTTGGGCATGCACAAAAGGTCAGAGTTGAGGAGCACTGATATCTTGTAGGGTATGGGTGTGACAGCGAATACAGAGAGGAAGGGGTGCAGTCATGTTCGATTTCAAAATGCAGACATGAATTTGAAAGTCAAGCCCTTGCTTTCTGTCAGAACTAATCGAGGTTACAGCCTGACACACATTTCAAGAGAAGTTGCAAATGGAAAAATGAAGTGAAATAATGTCAAGGATGATCCAAGTAATGAAAGAGCTGTAAAGTCCCATCAGGAATGGCTAGAATAGGAAGCATTATGAAAGAGTGGAGCAACTTCAGGAAGAATGTAAGAAAAGAAGGCAGGACGGTTTTTACAATCTTGAAACATCTTGTACAAAATCAATACAATTACTTTAGGGTAATTATAATGGACTCATGATTAAAAATAAATGTGGAATAGTCGAAGGACAATAATAACTTGCTAAACTATGATAGAAAGTGAGGATCTGAGCTGACCAATTTGCATGACCTTTTGAGAATGTCATCTCCCACTTCCTCCTGCCTCTTCCCCTTCCTTCTCTCCCCATGCAAACCTTTCTCTCCTTCCCAAAAGCCAGATTCTGCTGAAAATATTTCCTTAAATTGTATTTTCTGCAAATGCGGATTTTGATTTTAATATCCTTTTTCATCAGGTAGGTCCGATCGTCATGTTACAATGGAAGATCTGAAGCAGCTCCAGTTTCTGCAGTGTGTTATTAAGGAATCTCTGCGCTTATTCCCTCCTGTTCCGATTTTTGGACGCACTCTGCTTGAGGACTGCTATATTGGTAGGTGCAGCAGTTTATTTTCCTTTACTTTTTGAGTCTTGGAAAACACATGCAATTTACATGTTTTTCATACCATTCAACAACTCCAGAAATTCAGAAGTGGCCTTCCTTTCTTTGCAATGTGGCAAGAGTGTTACATTGAATTAATTCGAATATGCAGCAGAGAAAAAAGGCTCTGAACCCAAACAAGCAATGATGTTACTGCGCTTATGTTCCACTGTGACCCTCTTCCCATCTTTCCTTGTGTATCTTTATCAGCTGAACTGCCTATCCCCTTCTCCCTTATAATAAACCAGCTCCTCTTCGGTTCATTCACTCCTTGCAATAGCAAGTTCTTCATTCTGCCATTGTCTACATTAAGATGTTTCTTTTGAGTGCCTTACTTGATTTCTTGGTAGCTAGATTGATGGCTTGCTTCTGCTGTTCTTCATAACAGGAAATACCTTTTCTCTAAAACTGCTTTATCAAAACTTTCCGTAAATTTAACAACTCTTATTAGGATACTTCATAAGGGATCCAGTAGTTAATACTTGGTTAACTCAGCCTAATTTCATGCTTGGAAATAATTTTTGCAGTTATTGTAATGCCTTGATATTATTTCTCTGATATACCATACAGAATTATATCATTATCCAGCGGCTGGGATGGTTAAAATTCAATATGTCAACTACATAAGTTCTCTGCAGTACTATTCCTTAAGAAAAGAATCTCAACAAGTGTAACCCCACTGCTTTATTGCATTTGTTTCAGATTTATTAATGTGTGTCTCATGTTCTAGTTTTTACAGTACATGATCCATTAGCTCCCCTATAACCCATCTTGAAAATTTGGAAATTAAGAATTTTTTTATTCCCTTGTGGGCCACGGGCTGTGCTGGCTGGCCAGCATTGATTACCCATCCCTAATTGTCGTTGAGGATGGTGATGACCTGCCGCCTTGTACTACGGCTGTCCGTGTATTGTGGGTAGTCCCACAGTGCTATTGGAGAAGGGGGAAATTCTAGTAATTGTTGATTTTAGGGGTGGGAGGGGTATGTTTGTGATCACAGTTACCTAATATAGGCAGTTGACAATTTGTCACAGCTCTATGCATTCTTTAACTATCAGACAATTATTACAATTTGTGATGGTTCACTGATACCAGAGGACAAGCAGGTTGTTTGCATGGAATGCATTGTCCTTGTTAGAATTGTGAAGATGGCATCTTACTGTCCAGCTGAAATGTTAGGGAACTCTTCCCTGCATCTTCCACCTGGAGAAGACAGCTGTCTGAGCACTATACTCCGGGTTGCCAAAGAGAACTCCCTCTGCCCCTGAGCACTTGTTGTATCCTGTTTCTAGCAGAGGTAGCTTATCCTAATTCCTTTTGACCAGCGGCCATGGGACAGCTACTTCTGACATTGGATGATTGTTGTCTCCCTTCCCATCTCCATTTGAAGGTTAGCTTATGTTCCTTCAAAGAACAAAGCCAACTTGCTTTTGAAACTGATACACTGATAACAGGGCGAAAGTGAGGACTGCAAATGCTGGAGATTCCTGATGAAGGGCTTTTGCCCGAAATGTCATCTCTCCTGCTCCTCTGGTGCTGCTTGACCTGCTGTGCTTTTCCAGCACTACACTGATAACAGGGTACATTTAGCACCAGATGAATTGTTGGTGCTGGTTCAATACACATTTTGCGACCTCCATGTTTCTCGCAATTTATCCTTTTTTCCCATGTTTGAATTTTGGAAAGTTGCTAAATGAAATCATTGAAATCGCATATTACACAGTAAAGGTTAGATTAGATTAGATTCCCTACAGTGTGGAAACAGGCCCTTCAGCCCAACCAGTCCACACCAACCCTTTTCAAGAAGGGTAATCTTTTCAAGAAGGATAATAGGGAAATCCCTGGCAATTACAGACCAGTCAGTCTCACGTCTGTGGTCAGCAAAGTTTTGGAAAGAATTCTAAGGGAAAGGATTTATGACTATTTGGCAAAGCATAGTGTGATTAAAGTCAGTCAGCATGGCTTTGAGAGGGGCAGGTCATGCCTCACAGATCTTATTGAGTTCTTTGAGGAGGTGTCAAGACAGGTTGACGACGATCGAGCCGTGGATGTGGTGTATATGGACATCAGCAAGGCATTTGATAAGGTTCCCCATAGTAGGCTGTTTTAAAAAATTCTCAAGGTCAGGTTCGTAGGAGAGTAGTCTGACACAGAACAAACGACCAAGAGGCGAGTCTGCTAGAATATGAGCATTTTATTCCCCGCAGCGTCGCCACAACCAGGTCTCATACTTACAACGGGTCTGGCTTATACTCACTCTACATGTTACCGGAACTGGGAGCCGTCAGTTCTCGTAGAGCGGTTGCCAACAACCCACGCTCGGCGGTTAAACGTAACCCCGGAGCAGACTCACCGAACTGGAGACTTTTCCAGCTGATATACTCTTTTCCAGATGTAAACATTCATGTGAACAGCAGAGCAAGGCTAAAAAACACATTCCATTCTGGTTACATACAGATAAGAAGATTCACACGGGGAGGTGTGTAATAAGATTCACACGGGACTAAGCAACACCTCCATTCCGGTTAGATTCACACATGTATTGGGACATAATTTTTAACCGTTTCACCACATTCCACTGCTTGGAATTTTACACCACATAGGCTCATTCATAAAAATCAGTAAGTATGGGATACAGGGAGATGTGGCTATCTGGATTCAGAATTAGCTGGCTGACAGAAGGCAGAGAGTGGTTGTAGATGGAAAGTAGTCTGCCTGGAAGACAGTGTTGAGTGGTGTCCCACAGGGCTCTGTTCTTGGGCCTCTGCTCTTTGTAGTTTTTATAAATGACTTGGATGAGGAGGTTGAGGTGTGGGTTAGTAAATTTGCAGATGACACAAAGGTTGGAGGTGTCGTCGATAGTATAGAGGGCTAATGCAGGCTGCAGTGCGACATAGACAGGATGCAGAGCTGGGCTGAGAAATGCAGATGGAGTTCAACCTGGATAAATGCGAAGTGATGCATTTTGGAAGGTTGAACTCGAATGCTGAATATAGGATTAAAGACAAGATTCTTGGCAGTGTGGACGAACAGAGGGATCTGGGTGTGCAAGTGCATAGATCCTTCAAAGTTGCCACCCAAGTGGATAGGGTTGTTAAGAAAGCATATGGTGTTTTGGCTTTCATTAACAGAGGTATCAAATTTAAGAACTGCAAGGTTTTGCTGCAGCTCTACAAGACCCTGGTGAGACCACACTTGGAATATTGTGTCCAGTTCTGGTCGCCCTACTACAGGAAAGATACAGAGGCTTTGGAGAGGGTGCAAAGAAGGTTTACCAGAATGCTGCCTGGACTGGAGGGCTTGCCTTATGAAGAAAGGTTGAATAAGCTCAGACTTTTCTCTCTCTGGAGAGAAGGAGGAAGTGAGGAGACCTGATCGAGGCATACAAAATAATGAGAGGAATAGATAGAGTCAATAGCCAGAGACACTTCCCCAGGGCAGTATTGACTGGTACGAGAAGCCATAGTTTGAATATATTAGGAGGAAGGTATAAAGGAGACATCAGAGGTAGGTTCTTTACGCAGAGAGTTGTGGAATGCGTTGCCAGCTGTGGTGGTGGAAGCAGTGTCATTGGGGACATTAATGCGACTGCTGAACATGCACAAGGATAGCAATGAGCTGAGGAGTGCGTAGGTTAAGTTACTATAATTTACATTAGGATCAAGTCTCGGCACAACATCATGGGCCTAAGGGCCTGTTCTGTGCTGTACTTTTCTATGTTCTATGTACCCTCCGAAGAATAACCCACCCAGACCCATTTCTCTGAGTAATGCACCTAATGGTATGGGCAATTTAGCATGGCCAATTCACCTGCATATAGTCATAGAGATGGAAACAGACCCTTCAGTCCAACCCATCCATGCTGACCAGATAACCCAACCCAATCTAGCCCCATCTGCCAGCACCCGGCCCATATCCCTCCAAACCCTTCCAATTCATATACCCATCCAAATGCCTCTTAAATGTTGCAATTGTACTAGCCTCCACCACTTTCTCTGGCAGCTCATTCCATACATGTACCACCCTGTGTGTGAAAATGTTGCCCCTTAAGTCTCTCTCATATCTTTCCCTGCTCACCCTAAACCTATGCCCTCTAGTTCTGGACTCCCCCACCCCAGGTAAAAGACTTTACCTATTTACCCTATCCATGCCCCTCATAATTTTGTAAACCTCTAAGGTCACCCCTCAGCCCCTGATACTCCATGGAAAACAGCCCCAGCCTATTCAGCCTCTCCCTATGGCTCAAATCCTCCAACCCTGGCAACATCCTTGTAAATATTTTCTGAACCCTTCCAAGTTTCACAACAGATTGTGGGAGGAAACCCACACAGACACTGGGAAAATATGGAAACTCGACACAGACAGTCGCCCGAGGCTGGATTTGAACCTGGGACCCTGGTACTGTGAGACAGCAGTGCTGACCACTGAGCCACTGTGCCACACAAGGAAGTTTATAAAGGCCTTCAATTTCCAACATAATAGACGGAATTCGTATTGGTCTTACCAAATACTTTACACTTGCTCAGTCTCATTTTATCAAATTAATATTATCAATTTTTTGCCAATACTGCAAGTTTGTTTTATTGTCATCCTGTAGCCCTCTTTGTTGTACTGAAATGCATGCAGTATACAAAACAAGGTAAATGAGTTTGTAGTGCAGATTGATATTGGCAGATGCGATGTTGTGGATCTCACGGAGACATAGCTACAGAGGATGAAGGTTAGGAACCAAATATACAAGGATACACATCCTATCAAAAGGGTAGGGAGATGGGGGTTGGGTTTGACTTGTTTGGTAGAAATGAAATTAAATCGATTGCAAGAACTGATACAGTTGGAAGATGTAGAATCTGTGTGGGCAGAGTTGAGGAACTTCAAAGGAAAAAAATACCCTGATGGGATTTATACACAGAACTCCTAGCAGTCGTCAGGATATGGCGAAGAAAATATATTAGGAGGTAGAAAAGGCATGTAGGAAATGCAGTATGACAATAACCTTGGGGTGGGGGATTCAATATACAGATGGACTGGGAAAATCAGATTGGTAACCGATCTCAAGAAAATGCATTTATGGAATGTCTGTGAGATTGTTTTTGGACCAGCTTGTGGTAGACCCCAATAGAGAACAGGAAATTCTGGATTTGGTGATGAGTAATGAGACCGACTTGATAAGGGAGCTTAGGGGGGCAGTGACCATAATATGATAGAATTCACCCTGCAGTTGGAGAGGGAGAAGCTGGAATCAGATGTAACTGTTTTACAATTGAGTAAAGGTAATTATAAAGACATGAGGGAGGAGCTGGTCAGAGTTGATTGGAAGGGTAGCCTAGCAGGGAAGATGGTGGAGCAGTAATGGCAGGAATTTCCAACGTTAATTCAGGAGACACAGCAGAAATTAATTCCAAGAAAGAAGATACATAAGAGGAGGATGAGGTAACAATGGATGCCAAAAGATAAGTCAGGGACAGTGTAAAAGCAAAATATAAGGGTAAGCTAGCTAGTAATATAAAAGAAGATTGCAAGAATTCGCTGGAGAAATAGAAATGGGGAATGAAGAAATGTCAAAGGAACTGAATAGATACTTTGTATCAGTTTGCACAGTGGAAGATACCACCAGTGGACTGAACTTCAAGCGGGTTTGGGGACAGAGGTGAGTGTAATAGCCATCAATAAGAAGGTGGTACTGGGGAAGCTGAAAACTCAAAGTGTATAAATCACCCAGGCAAGATGGACTACATCCTAGAATTGTAAAAAAGATAGCTGAGGAGATTATAGAGGCATTGGTGGTGATCTTTCAGGAATCACTGGAGTCAGGGAGAGTCCCAAAGGACTGTAAAATGGCTAATGTAACACGCCTGTTTTAGGAAAGAGAGAGGCAGAAGACAGGAAGCGAGAGACAGGTTAGCCTGACCTTCAATGTTGGTAAAGTTTTAGAGTCCATTATTAAAGATCAAATTGCAGAGCACTTGGTTTAAACAAAAGGCTGAGTCAACACTCTTTCATCATGGGGAGATTGTGCCTGTCGAATTTATTAGAATTCATTTGAGGAGGTAACAAGCAAGATAAAGAAGGGAGAGCCAGTGGAAGTGATCTATTTAAATTCCAGAACGTGTTTGACAAGGTGCTGCGCAGGAGGCTGCTAAATAAGAGCCCATGGTATTAGGAGTAAGGTATTGGCATGGATAGAGGATTGGTTGACTGGCAGAAGAGGGATAAAACGGTATTTTTCAGGATAGTAGCCAGTGACTAGTGGGGTTCTGCAAGGGTCTGTATTGGGACCATAACTACTCTCAGTATACATTAGCGATCTGAATGAAGGAACTGAGGGCATTGTTGCTAAATTTGCAGATGACACGCAGATAGGTTGAGGAACAGGTACTGTTGAGGAAGCAGGGTGACTGTAGAAGGACTTAGACAGGTTGGCAGAGTGGGCAAAGAAGTGGCAGTTCGAATAAAGAAGCATGACATAATGCACTTTGGTAGTAGGAATAGAGGCACAGACTATTTTCTAAATGGAAAAACTATTCAGAAATCTGAGGCACAAAGGGACTTGGGAGTCCAAAATCAGGGTCTCTTAAAGTTAACTTGTGGGTTCAGTTGGCAGTTAGGAAGGTAATTCAATGTTAGCATTCATTTCAAGAGGGCTAGAATACAAGAGCAGGAGCGTACTTCTGAAGCTGCATAAGGCTCTGATCTGACTGCATTTGGAATCTTGTGAGCAGTTTTGGGCCCCATGTCAAAGGAAGGATGTGCTGGCATTGGAGGCTGTTTAGAGGAAGTTTATAAGAGCGATCCCAGGAATGGAGGATATTGTCACGTGCGGAGCAGTTGAGAACTCTGGGTCTGTACTCAGTGGAGTTTAGAAGAATGAGGGAGGATGTAATTGAAACTTACAGAATGCTGACAGGGCTGAATGGAGTGGACGTGGAGAATGTATTTTCACAAGTAGGAGAGACTAGCACCGGAAGGTACACCCTCAGAATTAAGGGAGGACACTTCAGAACTGAGATGAGAAATTTGTTAAAGGGGGTTAACCTGTGGAACTCATTGTTGCAGAAGGCTGTGGAGGCCAGGTCATTGGCTGTATTTAAGACAGGTTATTGATTGATAAGGGGATCAGGAGTTATGGGGAGGAGGCAGGATTTATGGGGAGGAGGCAGGAGAATGGGTTGAGAAACATGATCAAATGGTAGAGCAGGCTCTTGCTAAATGGGCTAATTCATGGTCTTAACTTCATGTTAATTTAGACTGATTCACAGGTTTATAAATATGGTTGATTCTAAAATCGAAATCAATAATGTAAATTCTGCATCATAGTGGTCACACTCTTGAACTGTGTGACTGCACTTTCCACCTTCTGCCTCTCTGAATAATCACCCTTAAATTTCTACTCTCTACTTCCTGCCAGCAATCCATTTTGCTATTTGTCCGACTCTATATGTTCTGACCTGTATTCGTTAGACTATTTAGTGGTACCTTAGAAAAGGTGAAGAAGAATTTCTTCCAAGGATGGTTTATCCGTGATATTCTTTGCTGTTGAGAGCAGGATGAATTTCTTCCGGTTGCATCCCGCTGTGCCCCCTTTAACTTTAGGAAGTTAGTGAAAAGGCCATTTACGTCATTTGTCAAAGATTTGGTGATGAAGTTGGAGAAGTCAGCAGTGGGATAGTGGCAGTGGCGATTGGGGCCAACGCCTCGCGAGTGGTGGCGAAGCCTGGCGTGCCTGGGTGGGTCTTAGACCAGTGGAGGTGAAAACATGCCCACTGTGAGGGAGAGTGAACCTCTTGGGGAAGGGTCAGCTTGGAGCATCTGCAAGCCCATGGCTGAAGAAAGGACTGCAGTGTTTGGCCATTTTAATTTAAATCCTTCACTACTTTTTTTTTCTACTTTTATATTCAGCAGACTGTGTAGCGCTGAACCTTTTAGCTTATTTCTTTGTTTTTCTATTTCTGTAGCTAAGATTTTGTACTTTTTATACCTAAGATGGCGCTGTGTATGGCGACATGTACACTTCTCACTGTACTCTTGTACCTTGTACTTGAGAACAAATGACAATACAACTTAAACCTAAATGTAAATTCAGTTCCCCATTTAAATGTTTATAAATATGAACTGAAAGCCTGTAATTAGAAATGTATATTTCCATCCCTAAAACAAATCTTATCCTGAATCGATTAAATTATTCCTATGACAATAAGGCGATGAAGAATAGTGAAGAAGGCGTTTGGTATGTTTTCCTTTTATTGGTCAGAGTATTGAGTACAGGAGTTGGGAGGTTATGTTACGGCTGTACACGACATTGGTTAGACCACTTTTAGAATGTTGTGTGAATTCTGGCCTCCTTCCTATCAGTAGGATGTTGTGAATCTTGAAAGGGTTCAGAAAAGATTTGCAAAGATGTTGCCAGGGTTGGAGGATTTGAGCTATAGGGAGAGGTTGGATAGGCTGGGGCTGTTTTCCCTGGAGTGTCAGAGGCTGAGGGGTGACGTTAGAGACGTGTATAAAATCATGAGGGCCATGGATAGGGTAAATAGACAAGGTCTTTCCCTGGGGTGGTGGAGTCCAGAACGAGAGGGCATAGGTTTCAGCTGAGAGGAGAAAGATGTAAAAGAGATCTAAGGGGCAACGATTTCACTCAGAGGGTGGTGAGTGTGTGGATTTTGCTGCCAGAGGAAGTGGTGTAGGCTAGTACAATTGCAACATTTAAAAGGCATCTGGATGAGTTTATAAATGGGAAGTGTTCAGAGGGATATGGGCTGGGTGCTGGCAGGTGGGACTAGGTTGGGTTGGGTTATCTGCTCGGCATGGACGAGTTGGACCGACGGGTCTGTTTCTGTGAATATTTTAACTTAAATGCTTCAAGGAGTCTTATCTGTTTTCATTGCATAAAAGTTTGCAATGTTACACTGCTAGTCAGCTGACTAATTAATTTGTAGAAATGTACTAAGGATGACTGATGTAACTGATCACTGTGGAGCAGGAGCAGGCATCAAAACTGCAAGTTCTACCAAAACATGAAAAATTGAATAGAAAATAGTTAGAGTTTTGAGAAGATTTGTAGCTCCGGTTGAGGTTCTGGATGTAGGTTTGTTACATGAAATGAAAACAAACCTTCCAGCTCAGTGAGCAAACCTACGTCCAAGAGAATAGTTGAATATTTCACATATTAAACCTTCAACACATCACCTCTCTGATTCTGTTTCATCCGGCTGCATCTGAAATTCTGATCAATACATGTTTCTGACTCTTTCTCTCACCTTTTCCTACCTAGCCTACCCATTCCTTACTTTAACTCATCCAAATTTCTGCTGCGTACATTTAACCAAACTTCATCCACCGATAACTCCTGTCCTCTCTGAACTTAGTTAGCTCTCTGTTCTTTCAGTAGAACAGCTGTAAAACTTGTGTTCAAGTCTGCACATCTCTGCATGATGAGGAAGAAATGTATTGCAAAGGCTGAGCAGCAGTAAGTTTACTCAGGTGGAGTAGAATTACACTATTGACGGAGTTCAGTACGAGTACAAAGCTTTTGAAGTTGAATTTGTTCGTGCACAGGAACCAGTAGGCTATTACAAGGACAAAGGGGTGGCTCAGTGGTTAGCACTGCTGCCTCTCAGCGCCAGGGTTTTTGGTTGGAATCTAGCCTAGGGAAACTGTGTGACATTTACACATTCACCTCAATTCTGCATATGTTTCCACCAGGTGCTCTGGTTTCCTCCCACAGTTCAAAGGTGTGCAGGTTCGGTGGTTTGACCATACTAAATCACCCATAATATCCAGAGATATGTCAGTTAGCTGGAGTAGCCATGGGAAACACAGGGTTACAGGGATAGGGTGGGTCTCTGGGGATGATCTTCAGAGGATCAGTGTTGGCTCGATGGGCTGGAAGGCCTACATCCATGCTGTAGAGATTGTGATTTTACGCATGTTGATTAGTGGGTCGGATTTGTGGACTGTATATAAAATAGTGAAAAAGAATGGGGTTGTACCTCAAGATCACTTTTTATAAGTGTTCCCCATGTTCTGAGAAGGACGTGCACATTGTTTCATTTTTTCCATGTCATCTCTTAGCCTAAGCAAATGCTGACTTTAATGGTGAAATAGCAAATGTTTGTCTTAGAAACCTAATCTTCCCCCAAGGCCAATGTTTGTTTTATTGTGCAATGCAAATGAACTGTTTTGAAGTTGTGAACCGTACTAGATCAGTACTGATAAAACTTTTTATTTTGATTCCCTTAGCTGTATTTTGTTTTAAATTGTACTTTAATTTGTTTTCTAATGTGAAGTGTTTATCATCAAACACCAGTGAACTGAAGCTGGTCTAGGTCTGAGGGCTATCTAAACTTGGAGGATATACCGTTCATTAGTTTGGCAGGGATAGGCATAAGGATTATGCTGACCTGCATAATTTTTCAATTTCATCTTGTGAATGTCAGACATTTCTCCCATAATGCACAGTTTGAATTAAATGAGGCAATAATGACATATAATCTCACATCCTACAAAACACATGGCACCAAACATTCCAGTAGACTCAGTTATACAGCATGGAAACAGGCCCATTGGTCCAGCTCATCCATGCTGACCAGATATCCTAAATTAATCTAGTCTTAGTTGACAGCATTTGGCCCATCCCTCTCAACTCTTTCTATTCATACACCCATCCAGATGCCTTTTAAATGTTGTAATTGTACCAGCCTCCACCACTACACGTACCACCCTCTGCGTGAAAAAAGTTGCTCCTTGGGTCCCTTTTTAATCTTTCCCCTCTCATCTTAAACCTATGCTGTCTAGTTTTGGACTCCCTCCTCCCCCCCCCCCCCCCCCCTCCACTCCAAGAAAAAACATCCATCCTTCCAATAGCAGGGTGACCAGATGTGCAAGCAGTAATTCAAAAGTGGCCCAATCAATGTCCTGTACAGCTGTAAATTGACCTACTACTTCCTATACTCAGTACTCTGACCAATAAAGAAAAGCATACCAAATGCCGCCTTCACTATCCTAACTACCTATGACTCCACTTTTAAGGGACTATGAACTTGTACTCCAAGAGGTTTTTGTTCAGCAACACTGCCCTTACGATTAAGTGTATAAGTCCTGCCCTGATTTGTTTTTCCAAAAAGCAACACCTCTCATTTATCTAAACTCCATTTGCCACTCTTTGGCCCATTGGCCCATCTGATCAAGTTCCTGTGAGGTAGCCTCCTTTGCTGTCCACACCTCCAATACTGGTAATCTAAGATGGCTGATGGGAGGTGGTGGGCAGGGAATTGTAGCTATAAGAACTGTTCTTTCTTTTTGAGGTATTTTCTGTGTTGGAGCTGATTTCCTCCAGTAGCAGTAATTAATGTTTTATAAGTTGCTGCATTGTTTTGGAACTTCAGGGAAAGAAAAGATCAAAACCAAAGCACTTCAGAAAGTAGGAAGAGCAACAGCGGTAGTGACTGCAAGTAAATCGAACAGAGCAGTAAACCTGCACAGAAGTCTGACTCAGTAGTGACCTGCACAACTAACTGCCTCTGCTTTTGCTTCAGCCTCCAGAGATAATTGAAATCATAGTCTTTCCAAACCCTGATAAGAATGGTGTCAAAAAATTACAATTATTATGGACCAGCCAAACCCCCTCATAAATATATCAAGGCGATAGATAGTCTAGACTCTAATGTTTTATCTTATTTAAAGTGTAAGGCACTGAGTTCCGATTTGATTAGTGGTCTACCACTAGGCTTTTAAGCAAAACACTCTCTCTTTTTATTCCTATGACACAGTCAGAGAGTCATAGTGATGTACAGCATAGAAACAGACCCTTTTGGTCCAACTCATCTATGCTGACTAGATATCCTAGCCTAATCTAGTCCCATTTGCCAGCACTTGGCCCATCTCCCTTTTAAACCCTTCCTATTCATATAACCATCTGGATGCCATTGAAATGTTGTAATTGTACCAGTCTCCTCCACTTCTTCTGGCAGCTCATTCCATACACCTACCACCCTTTGTGTGAAAAAGTTGCCCCTTAGGTGTCTTTTATATCTTTCCCCTCTTACCCTAAACCTATGCCCTCTAGTTCTGGACTCCCCACCCCTGGCCTTGTCTATTTAATCTGTCCATGCTCCTTATGATTTTATAAACCTATAAGGTCATCCCTCAACCTCTGTTGCTCCAGGGAAAACAGCCCCAGCCTGTTCAGCCTCTCCCTATAGCTCAAATCCTCCAACCCTGGCAACGCATCCTTGTAAATATTTTCTGAACCCTTTCAAGTTTCACAACATCATTCCTATAGGAGGGAGACCAAAATTGTGTGCAATATTCCAACAGTGGCCTAACACTTGATGAGTGATTAAATATTATTTTGTTTTAAGTATTTCAAGAGATTTAAAGTTGTGCCAATTCTCTTTTTATACTTGAACTGAACTATAGACCAATGAGTCTTTGTTCAGCAACACTGCCCAGGACCTTATCATTAAGTGTATAAGTCCTGCTAAGGTTTGCTTTTCCAAAATGCTGTACCTCCCATTTATCTAAATTAAACTCCATCTGCCACTCCTTAGTCCATTGGCCCATCTGATCAAATTCCTGTTGTACTCTGTGGTAACCTTCTTCGCTGTCCACTACATCTCCAATTTTGGTGTCATCTGCAAACTTACTAACTATACCTCCTATGTTCACATCCAAAGCATTCATATAAATGATGAAAAGCAGTGGACCCAGCACCAATTCTCGTGACATACTACTGGTCACAGGTTTCCACTCTGAAAGACAATTCTCCACCACCACCCTCTGATTTCTACCTTTGAGCCAGTTCTGTATCCAAGTAGCTAGTTCTCCCTGTGTTCATGAGATCTAACCTTGCTGATCAGTCTACCTTGTCTAGTGCCTTACTGAAGTCCATATAGATTGCGTCCATCGCTCTGCCCTCAACAATCCTCTTTCTTACTACTTCAAAAAACACAATCAAATTCATGAGACATGATTTCCCACGCACAAAGCAGTGTTGACTATCCCTAATCAGTCCTTGCCTTTCCAAGTGTATGTGAATCTTATCCCTCCAGATTCCCTCCAACAAATTGCCCATCACCAATGTCAGGCTCACTGGTCTATAGTTCAGTTCAAGTATAAACAAAAACAAAGAATTGGCATAAATTTAAATCTCTTGAAATACTGAACAAAATAAATTAATATTTAGTTACTAACCATCAACTGTTCCAATTTAGCAGTCCCATAAACACACCCTTGGCAAAGACAAATTCAGCAAAACAGATTTTCCTCATGTGCTCTCTCTGTTCCAGTCCAGGTGAAAGGAACATTGAAAGAAACAATCGTGCAACAAAGAGAGGACTTCAACTTTTTGCTGCAGCAGAGAGCGAGCTGTATCTGGTCGCTTTAACAACCAACTCCAAACTACAGCTAAAAGCAAAACTAAACCCTGACTCGAACCACTTAACGCTTCTTATGTCTAATTTTTTTTTAAATTCAGAGCACAAAGCTGTTTACCCACTGTTTGTGAAACAGATCTTGTAGCAAAATATCTCTCTACAGAAACAGACCAGAACAAATCTCTGTTATAGGCACAGTACCACAAGGTAATGGGAATGAAATTAGCCAGATCCAGGACCAGCTATCAGGCTGACAGTCAGTTGGCTCTCTGTTTTACAGTATACCAGATTTCATTTCCACTGGAGGACCAAGATGGATTGGAGTGCTGACCTGTCGTTGGAAGCTGTGCACACCACCAAGTTAATGGGCAGGAGTCCTTTCTAATTTGGCAACATTTGTTAAATTAAGATAGTCCAACTGAATTATTGGAGAATATTTGAGTTGAACTGATGATATGGCTCAAAGTTATGAATTTAAACTTTAAGAGCTACGATAGTGTCTTATCTATGTATTTTTGAAATCCTGGTTTGATGCTTATACTACACATCATCTTACAAAGAATGGTTGACTGTGTGATGCAAAGCTGTTAAATATTGGCAAGTTTCGTTGACAGGACATGGATTTATACAGTGCCAGAATTGTCATAATTTGGGTGGAGTGAACATGTTTGAATGTACCTATTGTTCCTGCTGTTCTGACAGTCTACAGATGTTAATTAAATTGTTATATTGTCTTTCAGGAGGCTTTAAGGTACCAAAGGGAGTCAACGCTATGATCATTCCTTATGCTCTGCATAGAGATCCCAAACATTTCCCAGAACCTGAGGAATTTAGGCCAGAGCGATTTTTACAAAATTCAAGAAAAATTAATCCCTATGCATTTATTCCATTTTCTGCTGGAGTTCGAAACTGCATTGGTAAGTCTGCTTTGCTGTGAGAAACCTCCTGCTTGGAGGCAGGAAATTAAAACTAAGTTTTAACATCATATTGCTTGTATTAATCTTTTAAAGCCAAATAATTAGAGTTCCTGCTTTGGATGTGATTGGGAATCTGGACAGAAATTGCTTTTCAAATTATACTCTATTTCCAAAGTAACATTCTGGTTTAGGGTTCCAGCAACTTTGGTTTGCATAACTGCCGGTCTTAAATTTCCCACGAACCAATGCAACAATCAACTAGTATACAATTTCTTCACTTTTTTTACATTTGAAATGTTAGTTGAATTAAGGAATGCTAACCTGATAAGTGTATTGATACAATCAAAAATGAGTTAGAGGTAAGGTGAGTGTGACTGCCCTTGACTTCAATACTCCGCATGACTGAGTATGGCATCAACGCTCTGACAAGAGTGGAGTTAGAGTCTGGGAAATCTCTCCGCTGGTTGGAGTCATACCTGGCACAAAAGAAGATAGTGCTAGTTGTTGGAAGTCATCTCAGGGTTGTAGTAGACAACATTTGTGACTCCTCAGATACTGAAGCAGTTCATGCCCAAATGCAGCAAGATGTGGCAGCCCAAGCCTAGATATTGTCCAAGTGTCAAGCAACATTTGTGCCACACGAGTGCCAGGAAATAACCATCTCCAACAAGACCGAATCTAACTGTTGTCTCTTGACACATAATGGTGTTATCACCATTGAATCCCCCACTATCAACATCCTGGGAGTTTCTATTAACCAGAAATTGAAAGGGTCTAGTTATATGCAGTGGCTACACGTGCAGGTCAGAGTCTAGGAATAGTGCAGTGAATAATTCATCCCCTTGACTCCCTAAAGCCTGTTCACTGTCTTCAACCACAAGTCAATACTTTCCACTTGCCTGGATGGATGCAGTTCCAACGATGTTTGAGAAGCTTGATACTGTGTCGGAAAGGCAGATAATTTGATAGTACACACTGCTGCTACTGAGCATCAGTGGTGCCTATTTACAAGATGCACTGCAGAAATTCCCCAACTTCCCTAGACAGCACCTTCCAAACCCAAGACCACCTCCATCTAGAAGGACAAGGGCAGCAGATATATGGGAACATCACCACCTGCAAGCTCACCTCCAAGTCTCTCACCATTCTGACTTGGAAATATTTCGCTGTTCCTTTAGTGGGTTGCTGGGTCAAAATCCTAAAGGCATTGTGGGTCAGGCTACACCAAATAGACTGCAGCTGTTCAAGAAGGTAACTCACTACCACCTCAAGGGCAGTTGGAATGGTCAATAAATGCTGGCCAGCCGGAAAGACCCACATTCTGTGAATAAATCGATTAAAATATACAAAAAAGGGTTCATCTGAAGTCTAAATTCCCAACAGTGATACTTTGGTTTTAGATCAGTGAAAAAGACCAATCGGAATAATTTATTTAATTCCATTAGTTTACACTAGTCGGTTTCTTTGTAAGTAAAATATCTTTTATATGTGGAATTTGTGGCCGTGATCTTATTGAATGGCAGAGCAGGCTTGAAGGGCCAGATGGTCTACTCCTGCTCCTACTTATGTTCTTAATTTTATTTTCTTTAAACCTGCTGATTAATGTAGGAAAAGGAAAAGTTACATCAACTTTGTACATCTCATTGAACAGTTGCATAAAACGGCTCACCAGAGAGTTTCAAATGAGCATAACACGCAGAAATAAATTCTCATCCCTGCCTCAAGGAAAACCTCTTTTCAACAGGTTGCATGCTGCAAGAATGTTTTCTCTTATGTCCCCTAGTTACAGGCTCTCCCATAACATACCGGAAGGCAGTAGCATAATGGTAACGTCATTGGGCTAGTAATCCAGAACTCCAGGTTAATGTTCTAGGGACATGAGCTTGAATCCAACAACACTAGATGGTGATATTTGAATTTTAAAAAAATCTGAAGTTGGAATAAACTAGCCTCATTGTAACCATTGTTGATGGTCATAAAAACCCATCTGCTTTACTATTGTCCTTTTAAGGAAGGAAATCTGCTGTCCTTGACATGTCTGACCTATATGGACAATACTGGCAGCACCTGTGAAGAGAAAGCTGAGTTAATGTTTCAAGTCCAATGACTCATAAGTTCTCCAGCAGTTTCTGTTTTTGTCTTTTTTTTTGTTTTCTTGAGAGTTGTTAATTCACGTGGTTTTCTTATTTTGAAACATTTGAGATTTCTAAATACTTCCTAATTCTTTGCAGGGGGTCAGTTTAAAATCAATCTTTCACAGGTTGTAGGCTTTCTGACTTGCATTTATTCTCATCTCTAACTGCCCTCTGGGGTGATGGTGAAACAACTTCTTAAACTGTGGCAGTCCTTGGCATACGTAGACACTGACAATGTTGTTAGGAAATGACTCTCTTGAACTTTAATGCTGTGACATTGAGGGAGCAGCATTTAGCTCCAGGTCAGGATTTTGTGTAGCTTACATGTGGTGGTGGTGATGGTGGTGTTTGAATGGATCTGTTGTCCCTCTCTTTTTCAGAGGGAAGAGGTATTGCCTTGCTATCGCCTGCCTGCAAATCTGTTGTGGAATAGAGGAGATCCAACTGCAGGCCATTTATCTCCCCCATCCTAGGGTGCCAGTGTACTAAGCAGCAGGCCAAACTATGTCATCAGGAAATCTCCCAAATCTTGCTCCTGTCTCAAAGGCTGAAAGTCTAGCCAATGTAATAATGTAGTTCATATTGATATTTTGTAATTTTGTATCTAATGGTTTTTTTTAAATTCAGGCCAAAAATTTGCACTAATGGAGGAGAAGGTGATTTTGTCATCAATTCTTCGGCGATTCCACGTAGAAGCGCAACAAAGCCGTGAGGAACTTCATATGGTGGGTGAATTGATTCTGCGCCCACAAAGTGGCATCTGGATAGAGCTTCACCACAGGGCAGAATAAATGGCATCAGGAGCAGCATGACCAATGAGAACACCAGTAAAAATTCATTTTGTAATTCTCCTTTGCAAACTGATGGATAATCATTTTATGAATTGATAATGTTCTTTACTTTTGTATGTGTATTGTCTTTAGATTATTCTCAAGCTGCTATGTGCTAGTAGCCTTAAAACGTATAATACTGTTTATCTATATTGTTGTCGGACTGGATTCTAATGTGCTTTTAATTTGCACTTTCTACTGTACACAAAACAGAATCTTTACAAGGATATTGCTGTTAATTTTCTGGTAAATCATTCTGCTGTAAAGCATTGTTACCGTCCAGCATACTTCAAAGATGGAAAGAGAACTTTAATTGGCAAAGGAACTGGGTAACTACAATGTCATATCTGTTCGGATGATGCTACCTTCCAAGGCAGTGTTGCTGAAATGGCTTCTGTCTTCTGTAACGGTGGTTTCTTGCCCGCTGTGGTTTTTAGGTCAGATGTAGTTGAGGGGCCTATCACCCATGCCTCCACCCCTGCACCTTCCCATCACTCAGCAGTGGGATCGGGTCCCCCTTGTTCTCTCTTTTTTCATCCCACCAGCCTCTGCATTCAAAGGATCATCCTTTGCCATTTCAGAGAACTCCAGCAGAATGCCACCACCAAACACATCATCTCCTCGTTTCCACTGTCTGCATTTCGCAGGGGCGTTCCCTCTGGAATACCCTAGTCCATTCTTGAATAATGGCCAACACTTCTCTCCCTTCCCATGGCACCTTCCCATGTCACCACAGAAAGTGCAACATTTGTCCCTTCACCTCTTCCTTGCAGATGAAGCAGCATTTCACCTGTTCCTCCTCCGATCTGATCTATTGCATTCGCTGCAGCCAATGTGGCCTACTCTACTTTGGAGAAACCAAACACAGAATGGGTGATCGCTTTGCAGAACAGCTCTGCAAGCAGGACCCTGACCTTGCCATAGCCAGTCACTTCAACACATTCTCCAGCTTGCATGGCCACATGTCTGCCCTCTGCATGCTGTAATACTTGAGCGAATCACAGCGCAAACTGGAAGAACAACATCTCATCTTCAGACTGGCACTTTGCAACCTTCTGGATTTAATCTGAAGGCGCTAAACTCAAAATTGTGAACTAACTCCCATTTGTTCCCTTTTGCTTTAATTATTACATTCTCTGTCACCATGTCCTCTTTCCTCTTCCTCCACTCCAGTGGGATTGTCTGTTCTTTCCAGTTTGACAGTTAGACACATCACTTTGCTGTTCTCACATTCTGATCACATAATCTGAACTATCAACCCCCCTTTCTCCCCCGGTGGTCCACCCCACTGTTGCATAAATGCTGCCCCCTCCAAACTTCATGTCAACTCTAATGAGGAGGCATTGAGAATCAAAAATTCAGTATGCCCCCTCTCCATGGATGATGCCAGACCCGATGTGATTTTTTTTTTATTTTCAATATTCTCAATATTACAGTTTGACTTTTTGTTTCCCCCAACACTTAGTTTTCTTTATGCATTTGCTGCTTTGCCATATAATCACTCCGGGGGTCCCTGAAACAAACAAATTAGTACATTTCTTTTAAAAACGTTATTAAATTACCTTGAGTGATACTGAATATTCCAGCCCATCAATTATCTTTTCTGTTGAAATGAATGGCAATTAAAATTGGATAAAGTGTAATAAAAATAGAACTTACTTGAGAGTGTCCATTTTCCCCACTTAGAACTGCAGCTATATAAACATCCAAGTTAAAATCAACCATCAGGCACAAGAATATCATTCACCTTGGGTGCTCATAAGTTGGCTGACCAACTTACACTGTACCCAATAAAAACTGAAAGAACTGCAGAAGCTGTGAAGAGAAATCAGTTCTGAAGAAGGGTCACTGGACCCGCAACATTAACTTTGATTCCTCTTCACGGCTGCTGGCAGACCTGCTGAGCTTTTCCAGCAACTTCTGTTTTTCTTTCTGATTTACAGCATTTACAGCAAATACGGACACTCAAGTAGAGCATACAAATTGTTCAATTTAAACTGCTGGTGTCTCAGAGCTGATATATTGAAAAGAAATGAGTATTCTTCCTGTCATTGGAGTTCATGGGTTGTCTGAACGAATCAGAATAAGCGCAAATTATGAAAAAATGCAGAGATATCAAATTCAATGTACTAATTTTTAATATTGAATATTTTCAGCTGTATCAACTTGTGTTTAGATTGAAAACACATCCGTGAACAATATTGTGACCAACCCCAGCTTTCTTGCGAGCTGGCTATTTTTAAATAAAGATACTAAATGATGAAACGGCTTAGTTGCATTTCTTTGCCAATATATTCTGCCAACTGAAAGTACGTCAGGAACAGTTAGGGGTTGCCAGGATGGATTTTCCGTTATCTGAATTTATAAATTACTTTACTTAGTGTGGAAACAGGCCCTTCGGCCCAACAAGTCCACACCGACCCGCCGAAGCGCAACCCAACCAGACCCATTTCCCCTACATTTACCCCTTCACCTAACACTACGGGCAATTTAGCATGACCAATTTACCTAACCTGCACATTTTTGGACTGGGAGGAAACCGGAGCACCGAGGAAACCCACGCAGACACTGGGAGAACGTGCAAACTCCACACAGTCACCTGAGGTGGGAAATGAACCCGGGTCTCTGGCGCTGTGAGGCAGCAGTGCTAACCACTGTGCCACCGTGCCGCTCAGGTTTTATGAATTTGTCTAATTGCATCATGATCAAATGATGGTCAGTGCTGTGGGTTACACTTGGATTTTCTTACATTTTTTTTTTTAAAAAGAGGGCTCCATCTATAAGAGAATCAAACCTGTCAGATACAACACCAATTGGGCTTAAATTAAAAAATCAGCATGTTCAAGTACTATTTATCCTTTGAGCTGAGGCTTTGTGCAAGGAGCCCCCACAGCCAAGGTATATTGGTTGGATAATAATTGGTCTACTGTATATTCCCAGGAACATTGATTCAAATCATACCCAGGATGTTACATTTTCTTCTGGGCCCTGTTCATTTCAGACACAAAGAACACTTATTTGGATCGAACTTGACACAGTGCATGTAACAGGAAGAGGAGCTCCACAAATATCCCCATCCTCAATGAAGAGTGAACCAACACATTGGAGTAAAAAATATGAAGTGCTGTTCAGCCTCCTAATCAAGCACTCCCATTACAGCTACAACACTGGAATCTACGTGGCAATGTGGCAAATTGCGCAAGTATGTCCTGTCCAGAAGAAGCAAGACAAATTCAATAACCCAATAATCTACTATTGATTGTCAACAAAGTGATGGAAGAGTAGTGACAGTATAAGATGCTGGCTTAACAATAAACTGCTAGCGAACTCATCACAGCTTTTGCCCAACCTCTTTCAAAAGAGCTGATCTACAGAAATGAGTTGAGAATGCCTGCTCTTAATATCATGGCAGCATTTGACTGAGTGTGGAATCAAGAAGATCTAACAAAATAGGAATTGAGGAGAAAACCCCACTGTTTTAGACATACCTGGCACAAAAGATAATGGTTGTGGTTGTTGGAGGTCAGTCATCTCAGTCCCAGAAAATTTCTGCACGAGATTTCCCCCAGATGTTGTCCGAGGCCCAACCATACCTGCAGATAAAACTGTCAGATCGGTGGGAAGAGCAAACGGCAAATATGTTCTGATAAAGACATAAGGTGGGACCCTGACTGGAGAACTCTTGATATCTAGGGATATAAAGATTAGGATTTTGAAAAAATTAAGTTTATAGCTAATACCAAGGTCTTAATATGGAGAGGAAATTTAAAATGGAAACTAGGAAAACTAAAAAAAAGTATCCAAAAGCATTGCCATGTTTAAGGAAAACTCAAAAGGTTTCTGTAATTAACTAGGAAAATCAAAAGGGCCTATTCCAGGTAATCTGTTTGTGGACCTAGAAGATGTGAGGTCAGTTCTCAATGAATCCTGTAATTTCCTCCCTCAGGGTCTACTGTACAGAACGTGGACTGCAGCGGTTTAAGAAGGTAGCTCATCACCACCACCTTCTCAAGGGCAACTAGGGACAGGCAATAAATGCAGTGGCATCCAGGTTCCATGAGAAAAATTTAAAAAAAACTTTCTATTGGCTTTTTACAGGAGCTCAGGTGTGTGATGGATGGCAGTTGCAGGAAGGGAGATAAACTGAAGGTACAGTCAGATAGCTGGGTGACCTCTATGAAAGGTAGGAGAGGGAGGCAGGTGGTGTAGGAGTCTCCTGTGGCTATTCACATCTTAAACTAGTATGCTGTTTTAGATAATTTTAGAGGGTGATGGACTCTCTGTGGAATGTAGTACTGACAGGTCAGGCAGCATCCAAGGAACAGGAGAATTGACGTTTCGGGCAGGAATTTAAAAAGGAGGTCCTCAAGGGTAGTAATATCTGGATTACTCCTGGTGCTACAAGCTAGTGAGGGTAGGAATAGGAGGATAGAGCAGATGAATGCGTGGTTGAGAGCTGGTGCAGGGGAGAAGGGTTCACATATTTGGATCATTGGATTCTCTTCTGGGGTAGAAATGACCTGCATAAGAAGGACGGACTGCACCTAATTTGGAAGGGGTCTAATATATGGCTAGAACTGTTTAGGAGGATTTAAACAAGGCGTGGTGGGGGGCGGGGGAAGTACCCAAGGAAATTGTGAGGAAAGAGAGCAGTCTGAGACTGATGCAGTTGGGAAAAGGAGTAAATCAAACAGTCAGGGTAGACAGGAATGAAGTAGAAAACTAGGTAGGACTGATAAATTAAACTGCATTTATTTCAATGCAAGAGGCCTAAATAGGTAAAGCAGATGAACTCAGGGCATAATTAGGAACACGAGACTGGGATATCACAACAATTATAGAGACCTGGCTCAGGAATGGACAGGACTGGCAACTTAATGTTCTAGGGTATAGATGCTATAGGAAGGATTGTAAGGATGGCGAGAAAGGCAGGGAAGTGGTGCTTTTGATTAAGCATAACATTACGGCTGTACTTAGGGAGGATTCTCCAAGGAATACATTCAGGGAAGTTATTTGGCTAGAACTGAGAAATAAGAAGAGGATGATCACCTTATTGGAACTATACTATAGACGCGCCCAGTAGTAGGAAACTGAGAAACAAATTTATAAGGAGATCCCACAGTCCAAAGATGTGCAAGTCAGGTGAATTGGCCATGCTAAATTGCCCATAGTGTTAGGTGAAGGGGTAAATGTAGGGGTATGGGTGGGTTGTGCTACGGCGGGTTGGTGTGGACTTGTTGGGCCGAAGGGCCTGTTTCCACACTGTAAGTAATCTAATCTCAGTTATCTGTGAGAATAATAGGGAGGTTGTGGGCGAGGATTTAAATTTTCCAAACAGACTGAGACTGCCATAGTGTTAAGGGCTTGGAATTTGTCAAATATGCACAAGAAAATTTTCTGATTCAGTAAATGGACGTACTTATGAGAGAAGGTGCAAGAGTTGACCTACTCTTGAGAAATAAGGCAAGGCAAGTGACTGAGGTGTCAGTGGGGGAGCACTTTGGGGCCAGTGACCATAATTCTATGAGGTTTAAAATAGTGATGGAAAAGGATAGACCAGATCTAAAAGTTAAAGTTCTAAATTGGAGGAAGGCTAATTTTGACGGTATTAGGCAAGAACTTTCAAAAGCTGACTGGGGGCAGGTGTTTGCAGATAAAGGGATGCCTTGAAAATGGGAAGCCTTCAGAAATGAGATAATGAGAGGCCAGAGACAATATGTTCCCATTAGGGTGAAGGGCAAGGGTGGTAGGTGTAGGGAATGCTGGATGACTAGAGAAATTGAAGTTTAGGTCAAGAAAGAGAAGTAAGCATATGTCAGATATAGACAGCAACGTTCGAGCGAATCCTTAGAAGATTTTAAAGACTGTAAGCGTATACTTAAGAGGGAAATCAGGAGGGAAAAATGGGGGAGATAAGAACTTTGACAAATAGGCTTAGGCAAAATCCAAAGGGATTCTACAAATGCATTAGGGTCAAAAGGGTAACTAAGGAGAGAATAGATGCCCTTTAAGATCAGCAAGGCTGCCTATGTGTGGAAACACAAGAGATGAATGAGATACTAAATAAGTATTTTGCTTCAGTGTTTACTGTAGAGAAAGATATAGAAAGGATAGAATGTGGGGAAATAAATAGCGACATTCTGAAAAATGTCCATTTTACAGAGGAGATGGTGCTAGAGGTCTTAAAATGCATCAGGGTAGATAAGTACCCAGGACTCAGTGGGAAACTGGGGGGGTGAGTGCTGGGCCTCTTGCTAAGATACATGTAACATTGATAGCCAGGTAAGGTGTCAGAAGTTGTCTAATATGATGGGAATATTTAAGAAAGGTGGTAAGGAAAAGCCAGGGAACTAAAAATCAGTGAACCTGACATTGGTGGTAGGCAAGTTGTTGGAGGATATCCTGAGGGACAGGATTTACACATATTTGGAAAGGCAAGGACTGATTAGGGATAGTCAATATGGCTTTGTGCATGGGAAATCGTGGCTCAGTAACTTGATTGAGTTTTTTGAGGAAGTAACAAAGAGGATTGATGAGGGCAGAGCAGTAGACATGATCTATATGGACTTCAGTAAAGCATTCAATAAGGTTCCTCAAGAAAGATTAGTCAGCAAGGTTAGATCGCATGGAATACAGGAAGAACTATTTGGGCACAAAACTGGCTCAAAGGTAGAAGACAGAGGTTGATGGTGGAGAGTTGCTTTTCAGACTGGAGGCCTGGGACCAGTGGTGTGCCACAAAGGATTTGTGCTGGGTTCACTGCTTTTCATCATTTGTATAAATGATTTGAGTATGAACATAAGAGGTATAGTTAATAGGTTTGCAGATGACACTGTAATTGGAGGTGTGGTGGACAGCTAAGAAGGTTACCTCAGAGTATAATGGGATCTTGATCAGATGGGCCAATGGGCCAAGAAGTGGCAGATGAAGTTAAATTTAGGGCAGCATGGTAACTCAGTGGTTAGCCCTGCTGCCTCACAATGCCAGGGACCTGGGCTTGATTCCCGCTTTGGGCGACTGTCTGTGTGGAGTTTGCACATTCTCTTTGTGTCTACATGGGTTTCCTCCAGGTGCTCTGGTTTCCTCCCACATTCCAAAAAAGATGTGCAGGTCAGGTGAATTGGCCATGCTACTAAATGTAGGGAAATGAATCTGGGTGGGTTGCGCTTCGGAGGGTCGATGTGGTTAGGCCGAAGGGCCTGTTTCCAAACTGTAGGGAATTTAATCTAATCTACTCAATTTAAATAAATGTGAGATACTGCATTTTGGAAAGGCAAACCAGGGCACGACTTCTACATTTAATGCAAGGTCCTGGGGAGTGTTGCTGAACAAAGAGACCTTGGAGTGCAGGTTCATAGTTCCTTGAAAGTGGAGTCACAGATAGACAAGATAGTGAGGAAGGCGTTTGATATGCTTTCCTTTATTGGAAAGTGCATTGCGTATAGGAGTTGAGAGGTCATTTTCCAGTTGAACAGGACATTAATTTGACCACTTTTGGAATATTGCATGCAATTCTGATCTCCCTCTTACAGGAAGGATGTACTGAAACTTGAAAGGGTTCAGAAAGGATTTATGAGGATGTTGCCAGAGTTGGGGGATTTGAGCTATAGGGAGAGGTTGAATAGGCCAGGCCTGCTTTCTCCGGAGTGTTGGAGGCTGAGGGGTGACCTTATAGAGGTGTTTAAAATCATGAGGGACATGGATAGGATAAATAGGCAAAGTCGTTTCCTCAGGCTGGGGGAGTCCAAAACTAGAAGGCACAGGTTTAAGGTGAGAAGGGAAAATATAAAAGAGACTTAAGTGGCAATTTTTTCACGCAGAGGTTGGTTTGAATGCGGAATGAGCTGCCAGAGGAAGTGGTGGAGTCTGGTATGATTACAACATGTAAAAAGCATCTGGATGGGTATATAAAATGGAGGAGATACTAAATGAATATTTTGCATCAGTATTTACCGAGGAAAAGGATATGGAAGGTATAGACTGTAGGGAAATAGATGGTGACATCTTGCAAAATGTCCAGATTACAGAGGAGGAAGTGCTGGATGTCTTGAAACGGTTAAAGGTGGATAAATCCCCAGGACCTGATCAGGTGTTACTGAGAACTCTGTGGGAAGCTAGAGAAGTGATTGCTGGGCCTCTTGCTGAGATATTTGTATCATCGATAGTCATAGGTGAGGTGCCGGAAGACTGGAGGTTGGCAAATGTGGTGCCACTGTTTAAGAAGGGCAGTAAAGACAAGCCAGGGAACTATAGACCGGTGAGCCTGACCGCAGTGGTGGGCAAGTTGTTGGAGGGAATCCTGAGGGACAGGATGTACTGTATTTGGAAAGGCAAGGACTGATTATGGATAGGAGAAAGTGAGGACTGCAGATGCTGGAGATCAGAGCTGAAAATGTGTTGTTTGAAAAGCGCAGCAGGTCAGGCAGCATCCAAGGAGCAGGGGAATCGACATTTTGGGCATGAGCCCATCTTCAGGAATAAGGAAAGAGTGCCAAGCAGGCTAAGATAAAAGGTAGGGAGGAGGAACTTGGGGGAGGGGCGTTGGAAAAGCGATAGGTGGAAGGAGGTTAAGGTGAGGGTGATAAGGTGAAGGTGATAAGCCGGAGTGGGGGTGGGGGCGGAGAAGTCAGAAAGAAGATTGCAGGTTAGGAAGGTGGTCCTGAGTTCGAGGGACTGAGACAAGGTGGGGGGAGGTGAAATGAGGAAACTGGAGAAATCTGAGTTCATCCCTTGTGGTTGGAGGGTTCCTAGGTGGAAGATGTGGCGCACTTCCTCCAGCCGTCGTGTTGCTATGGTCTGGCGATGGAGGAGTCCAAGGACCTGCATGTCCTTGGTGGAGTGGGAGGGGGAGTTGAAGTGTTGAGCCACAGGGTGGTTGGGTTGGTTGGTCCGGGTGTCCCAGAGGTGTTCTCTGAAACGTTCCGCAAATAGGTGGCCTGGCTCCCCAATATAGAGGAGGCCACATCGGGTGCAGCGGATGCAGTAAATGATGTGTGTGGAAGTGCAGGTGAATTTGTGGCGGATATGGAAGGATCCCTTGGGGCCTTGGAGGGAAGTAAGGGGGGAGGTGTGTGCGCAAGTTTTGCATTTCTTGCGGTTGCAGGGGAAGGTGCCGGGAGTGGAGGTTGGGTTGGTGAGGGGTGTGGATCTGACGAGGGAGTCTTGGAGTGAGTGGTCTTTTCGGAACGCTGATAGGGGAGGGGAGGGAAATATATCCCTGGTGGTGGGGTCCATTTGGAGGTGGCAGAAATGACGACGGATGATACGATGTATATGGAGGTTGGTGGGGTGGTAGGTGAGGACCAGTGGGGTTCTGTCCTGGTGGCGATTGGAGGGGTGGGCCTCAAGGGCAGAGGAGTGGGAAGTGGAATAGATGCGGTGGAGGGCATCGTCGACCACGTCTGGGGGGAAATTGCGGTCTTTGAAGAAAGAGGCCATCTGAGTTGTTTGGTATTAGAACTGGTCCTCCTGGGAGCAGATGCAGCGGAGACGAAAAATTGGGAATATGGGATGGCGTTTTTACAGAGGGCAGGGTGGGAGGAGGTGTAGTCTAGGTAGCTGTGGGAGTCGTTCGGTTTATAGTAAATGTCCGTGTTGATTCGGTCGCCCGAGATAGAAATGGAGAGGTCTAGGAAGGGGAGGGAGGAGTCTGAGACGGTCCAGGTAAATTTGAGGTCGGGGTAGAAGGTGTTAGTAAAGTGGATGAACTGTTCAACCTCCTTGTGGGAGCACGAGGCAGCGCCGATACAGTCATCGATGTAGCGGAGGAAAAGGTGAGGGGTGGTGCCAGTGTAGCTGCGGAAGATGGACTGTTCCACATATCCTATGAAGAGGCAGGCATAGCTGGGGCCCATGCGGGTGCCCATGGCTGCTCCTTTGGTTTGGAGGAAGTGGGAGTATTGGAAAGAGAAGTTGTTCAGGGTGAGGACCAGTTCAGTCAGTTGAAGGAGGGTGTCAGTGGAAGGTACTGGTTGGTACGGCGGGAAAGGAAGAAGCAGAGGGCTTTGAGTCCTTCGTGATGGGGGATGGATGTATACAGGGACTGGATGTCCATGGTGAAGATAAGGTGTTGGGGACCAGGGAAGCGAAAATCATGGAGGAGTTGGAGGGCGTGGGTGGTGTTCCGAACGTAGGTGGGGAGTTCTTGGACTAAGGGGGACAGGACCGTGTCGAGGTCTGCAGAGATGAGTTCGGTGGGGCAGGAGCAGGCAGAGACAATAGGTCAGCCGGGGCAGTCAGGTTTGTGGATTTTGGGCAGGAGGTAGAAATGGGCGGTGTGGGCTTGTGGGACTATGAGGTTGGAGGTGGTGGATGGGAGATCCCCTGAGGTGATGAGGTTATGGATGGTCTGGGAGATGATGGTTTGGTGGTGGGAGGTGGGGTCACAGTCAAGGGGGCAGTAGGAGGAGGTGTCCGTGAGCTGGCGTTTAGCCTCAGCGGTGTAAAGGTCGGTGCGCCAAACTACCACTGCGCCTCCCTTGTCTGCCAGTTTGATAGTGAGGTTGGGGTTGGAACGGAGGGAGTGGAGGGCTGCACGTTCCGAGGGTGAGAGGTTGGAGTGGGTGAGAGGGGTAGAGAGGTTGAGGCGGTTAATGTCGCGCCGGCAGTTGGCTCTGAAGAGATTGAGGGCGGGTAAGAGGCCAGCACGGGGTGTCCAGGTGGATGGGATGTGTTGGAGGCGGGAGAAGGGGTCGTCAGAGGGTGGGCGAGAATCCTGGTTGAAGAAGTAGGCGCGGAGGCGAAGGCGGCGGAAGAATTGTTCGATGTCTCGCCGCGTGTTGAACTCGTTGATCCGAGAGCGTAGGGGAATGAAGGTGAAGCCTCTGCTGAGGACTGATCTTTCATCCTCAGAGAGGGGTTGTTCTGGAGGGATGGTGAAAATATGGCAGTGCTGGGAGCTAGGACCTGGTGTGGGGCTGGAGCTGTGAGTTGGGGCGGGATTAGGCGTGGGGGCGGGAATCGGGGTGGAGACGGAGATCGGAGCGGGGATGGGGTTCGACGTGGGGATGGAGATCGGCGTGGGGGCGGGGTTAGGCGTGCAAACGGAGATCGGTGTGGGGGCAGGATTAGGCGTGGTGACGGAGATCGGCGTGGGGGCGGAGACGCATGTGGCATGGTTGTTGTGCAAGTGAGTGATGTCACTAGGGGTGGAAGTGGCTGCGGCGACAGCAACCCCGGGGGCAGAAGTGTCTATGGTACGGCAGAAATGATGTTGTCCCGAATGCCATGGACCCCGCGGAGGCCGCGAATCTGTCGGCTATGGTCATCCTGGCAATCGTGGAGGCGGTTGTCTGGGCGGCGATCGCGGAGGCTGAATGGTCGGTGGGGGCGGAATGGACATCATGGTTCACGGCGGCGGTTGCTGCATCGGCCGCGTGGTTAATGGCGCCTGAGTGATTTCGGAGGCCAATGGATGATTCTGGAACAGTTGAGGAATCCGGAGTGGGGGGTAAGTACATGAATGTTTTTGGTACTTACTGTCTTTAATTTCCGATATGGCTAGGAAGAACTGTTTGTTTAGTGTAAGGATTCTTCTGTGGATGAAGAACAGTAGAGGTCCTTTGCAAGTCTGTGAGAGTGTTGGCCTGAGCTGGGATAGGGCTAATTGCAGGGAATGTAGGTAGCGGCGCATGGCTGCAAGTGTGGAGCGGAGGATCCGGAGGGAGGTCTGTTGCTGGACGCTTCGGATTTGTTGTAGGTACTGGTTGTCCTGGTTGACCTCTACTGTTCTTCATCCACAGAAGAATCCATACACTAAACAAACAGTTCTTCCTAGCCATATCAGAAATTAAAGACAGTAAGTACCAAAAACATTCATGTACTTACCCCCACACTCTGGGTTCCTCAACTGTTCTAGAATCTTCCATCGGCATCCGGAATCATTTAGGCGCCATTAACCACGCGGCCGCTGCAGCAACTGCCGCCGTGAACCACGACGTCACTTCCGCCCCCACTGACCATGCAGCCTCCGCAATTGCCGCCCAGACAACCGCCTCCACGATCACCAGGAAGACCATCGCCGACAAATTCGCGGCCTCCGCGGGGTCCACGGCTATCGGGAACAACACTGTTTCTGCCGTCGCCACAGCCACTTCTGCCCCCAGTGACATCACTCACCTGCACAACGACCACGCCGTATGCGTCTCCGCCCCCACGCCGATCTCTGTCCGCGCGCCTAACCCCGCTCCCACGCCGATCTCTGTCCGCGCGCCTAACCCCGCCCCACGCCGATCTCTGTCCGCACGCCTAACCCCGCCCCCACACCGATCTCTGTCCGCATGCCTAACCCCGCCCCCACACCGATCTCTGTCCACACGCCTAACCCCGCCCCACGCCGATCTCTGTCCGCGCGCCTAACCCCGCCCCCACACCGATCTCTGTCCGCACGCCTAACCCCGCCCCCATGCCGATCTCTGTCCGCACGCCTAACCCCGCCCCCATGCCGATCTCTGTCCGCACGCCTAACCCCGCCCCCACACTGATCTCCATTCGCACGCCTAACCCCGCCCCATGCCAATCTCCATCTCCACGCCGAACCCCACACCCGTTCCGATCTCCGTTTCTGCCGCAATTCCCGCCCCCACGCCGATCTCCATCCCCACGCTGAACCCCACCCCCACTCCGATCTCCATCCCGGTCCGATTCCCGCCCCCACGCCGAACCCCACCCCCGTTCCGATCTCCGTCCCCGTTGCAATTCCCGCCCCACGCCGATCTCCGTTCGCATGCCTAACCCCGCCCCTATGCTGATCTCCATCCCCACGCCGAGCCCTACCCCCGCTCTGATCTCCGTCCCCGCCCCGATTCCCACCCCCATGCCTAACCCCGCCCCCACTCCCAACTCCAGCCCCACTCGAGGTCCTAGCTCCCAGCCCTGCCGTATTTTCACCATGCCACCAGAACTCCCCCTCTCTGAGGATGAAAGATGCCTCACCTTCATTCCCCTACGCTCTCGGATTAACGAGTTCAACACGCGGCGAGACATCGAACAATTCTTCCGCCGCCTTCGCCTACTTCTTCAACCAGGATTCTCGCCCACCCTCTGACGACCCCTTCTCCCGCCTCCAACACATCCCATCCACCTGGACACCCCGTGCTGGCCTCTTACCCGCCATCAATCTCTTCAGAGCCAACTGCCGCCGCGACATTAACCGCCTCAACCTCTCCACCCCTCTCACCCACTCCAACCTCTCACCCTCGGAACGTGCAGCCCTCCACTCCCTCTGCTCCAACCCCAACCTAACTAACAAACCGGCAGACAAGGGAGGCGCGGTAGTAGTTTGGTGCACCGACCTTTACACCGCTGAGGCTAAACGCCAGCTCGCAGACACCTCCTCCTACTGCCCCCTTGACCATTACCCCACCTCCCATCACTAAACCATCATCTCCCAGACCATCCATAACCTCATCACCTCAGGGGATCTCCCATCCACCGCCTCCAACCTCATAGTCCCACAACCCCCGCACCACCCGTTTCTACCTCCTGCCCAAAATCCACAAACCTGACATGCCCCGGCCGACCCAATGTCTCAGCCTGCTCCTGCCCCACCGAACTCATCTCTGCATACCTCGACATGGTCCTGTCCCCCTGAGTCCAAAAACTCCCCACCTACGTTCGGGACACCACCCACGCCCTCCACCTCCTCCATGATTTTCGCTTCCCAGGTACCCATTGCCTTATCTTCACCATGGACATCCAGTCCCTGTACACCTCCATCCCCCATCACGAAGGACTCAAAGCCCTCCGCTTCTTCCTTTCCTGCCGTGCCAACCAGTACCCTTCCACTGACACCCTCCTTCAACTGACTGAACTGGTCCTCACCCTGAACAACTTCTCTTTCCAATCCTCCCACTTCCTCCAAACCAAAGGAGCAGCCATGGGCGCCCGCATGGACCCTAGCTATGCCTGCCTCTTCATAGGATATGTGGAACAGTCCATCTTCCGCAGCTACACTGGCACCAAAACCCCACCTTTTCCTCCGCTACATCGATGACTGTATCGGCGCTGCCTCGTGCTCCCACGAGGAGGTTGAACAGTTCATCCACTTTACTAACACCTTCCACCCCGACCTCAAATTTACCTGGACCGTCTCAGACTCCTCCCTCCCCTTCCTAGACCTCTCCATTTCTATCTCGGGCGACCGAATCAACATGGACATTTACTATAAACCGACCGACATGCACAGCTACCTAGACTATACCTCCTCCCACCCTGCCCTGTGTAAAAATGCCAAGCCATATTCCCAATTCCTTCGTCTCCTCTGCATCTGCTCCCAGGAGGACCAGTTCTAATACCGAACAACCCAGATGGCCTCTTTCTTCAAAGAGCACAATTTCCCCCCAGACATGGTCGATGATGCTCTCCACCGCATGTCCTCCACTGCCTGCTCCTCCGCCCTTAAGTCCCGCCCCTCCAATCGCCACCAGGACAGAACCCCGCTGGTCCTCACCTACCACCCCATCAACCTCCATATACATCGTATCATCCGTCGTCATTTCCGCCACCTCCAAACGGTCCCCACCACCAGGGATATATTTCCCTCCCCTTCCCATCAGTGTTCCGAAAAGACCACTCCCTCCATGACTCCCTCGTCAGGTCCACACCCCCCACCAACCCAACCTCCACTCCCGGCACCTTCCCCTGCAACTGCAAGAAATGCAAAACTTGTGCCCACACCTCCCCCCTTATTTCCCTCCAAGGCCCCAAGGGATCCTTCCATATCTGCCACAAATTCACCTGCACCTCCACACACATCATTTACTGCATCCGGTGCACCCGATGTGGCCTCCTCTATATTGGGGAACAGGCCGCCTACTTGCAAAACGTTTCAGAGAACACCCCTGGGACACTCGGACCAACTAACCCAACCACCCCATGGCTCAACACTTCAACTCCCCCTCCCACTCCACCAAGGACATGCAGGTCCTTGGACTACTCCATCGCCAGACCATAGCAATACAACGACTGGAGGAAGAGCACCTCATCTTCCGCCTAGGAACCGTCCAACCACAAGGGATGAACTCAGATTTCTCCAGTTTCCTCATTTCACCTCCCCCTACCTTGTCTCAGTCTCAACCCTCGAACTCAGCACCACCTTCCTAACCTGCAATCTTCTTTCTGACCTCTCCGCCCCCACCCCCACTCCGGCCTATCACCCTCACCTTATCACCCTCACGTTAACTTCCTTCCACCTATCGCATTTCCAACGCCCCTCCCCCAACTCCCTCCTCCCTAACTTTTATCTTAGCCTGCTTGGCACACTTTCCTCATTCCTGAAGTAGGGCTCATGCCCGAAACGTCGATTCTCCTGCTCCTTGGATGCTGCCTGACCTGCTGCACTTTTCCAGCAATACATTTTTAACATTTAAAAGGCATTTGGATAAATACATGGATAGGAAAGGATTAGGATAGGATTAGGATATGGGCCAAGTACAGGGAAATGGGGTTAGTGTGGATGGACATTTTGGTCGGCATGGACCAGTTTGGGCCAAAATGCCTGTTTCTGTGCTGTAGGACACTATGACTCTATGGTGGTATAGTGGTCAGTGAAGAATTTTATCTAAGATTACAAAGATATCTTGATCAATTTGGTCAATGGGCTGAGGAGTGGCAAATGGAGTTTCATTTGGATAAGTACGAGGTGTTGCATTTTGGTAAAACAAACAAGGGCAGGAGGTGTGCAATTAATGGTGGGGCTTTGGGTGATGCTGCAGAGTGAGAGACCCTGTGGTTCAGGTACATAATTCTTTGAAAGTTGTGTCACAGGTAGACAGGGTGGTTGAGAAGACATTTAGCATGCTTGTATTCATTCCTCAAATCTTTGAGTCTAGGAGTTGGGACATCATGTTGAGGTTGGACAAGACATTGGTGGGGCCCATTCTGCAGTGCTGTGTGCAGTTCTGGTCACCCTGCTATACGAAGTATATGATTAAAATGGAGAGGGTTAGAACATAGAACATAGAACATAGCGCAGAACAAGCCTTTTGTCCCTCGATGTTGCACTGACCTGTGAACTATTTTTAGCTTGTCCCCCTACACTATCCCATCATCATCCATGTGCTTATCCAAGGATTGTTTAAATATCCCTAATGTGGCTGAGTTAACTACATTGGCAGGGAGGGCATTCCACACCCTTACCACTCTCTGCATAAATAACTTGCCTCTGACATCTGTCTTAAATCTATCACCCCTCAATTTGTAGTTATGCCCCCTCGTACAAGCTGATGTCATCATCCTAGGAAAAAGACTTTCACTGTCTACCCTATCTAATCATCTGATCATCTTGTATGTCTCTATCAAATCCCCTCTTAGCCTGCTTCTTTCCAATGAGAACATATTAAGTCTCTCAGCCTTTCCTCATAAGATCTTCCATCCAGACCAGGCAACATCCTGGTAAATCTCCTCTACACCTTTTCCAATGCTTCCACATCCTTCCTGAAATATGGCGACCAGAACTGTACACAATATTCCAAGTGTGGCCACACTAGCGTTTTGTATAGTTGCAGCATAATAGATGTACATAGATCCATCTACCAATGAAACCTAACACACTGTATGCCTTCTTAACAGCACTATCCACCTGGGTGCCAATTTTCAGGGATCTATGTACATGGACTCCAAGATCCCTCTGCACATCCACACTACCAAGAATCTTTCCGTTGACCCAGTACTCTGCCTTCCTGTTATTCTTCCCAAAGTGCATCATCTCACATTTAGCTGCATTGAACTCCATTTGCCACCTCTCAGCCCAATTCTGCAGTTTATCCAAGTCCCCCTGCAACCTGTAACATTCTTCCAAACTGACCACTACTCCACCAACTTTAGTGTCATCTGCAAATTTGCCAATCCATCCACTTATGCCGGATGCTGCCTGAATTGCTGTGCTCTTCCAGCACCACTGATCCAGAATCTGGTTTCCAGCATCTGCAGTCATTGTTTTTACCTCGTTGATTTTAACCCTACTGCGAATCCTCTTGCAAGGATGCCTGCCTTGAAAAAGTTTTCCTCCTCTCTCTACAAGAATCTCAGGGAGTCCCTCTCTACTTTCTCCCCACCCTCCTCTAGCTTATCTCTCCATGCTTCAGGCTCTCTGCCTTTATTCCTGATGAAGGGCTTTTGCTGCTCGTCGGATGCTGCCTGAATTGCTGTGCTCTTCCAGCACCACTGATCCAGAATCCACTTATGCCTATGTCTAAGTCATTTATAAAAATGACAAACAGCAGTGGTCCCAAAACAGATCCTTGTGGCACACCATTAGTAACTGGACTCCAGGCTGAATATTTTCTATCAACTACCACTCGCTGCCTTCTTTCAGAAAACCAGTTTCTACTTCAAACTGCTAAATCACCCTCAATTCCAGGCCTCTGCATTTTCTCCAACAGCCTACCATTCAGAAGAAATTTACCAGTATATTGTCAGGAATGGATGGTTTGAGTTTGAAGGATAGGTTATAAAGGGTAGGACTATTTTCATTGGAGCGTAAAATCATAAGGGGCATAGATAAGGGGAATAGCAAGGGTCTTTTACCTTGTGTGAGGGTGTTCAAACCTAGGGGGCATATTTTTAAGGTGGGAAGAGCAAGTTTTAAAAAGGATACAAGAGGCAACTTCTTTACATAGAGAATGATTTGTGTGTGGAATAAATTGCCAGAAGAACCAATGGATGCATGTACAGTTCCAACACTTAAAAGATATTTGGATAAGTACATGAATAGGAAAAGTTTGGAGGGATACGGACCAAATGCAGGCAAGTGGGTCTAGTTAAGTTTGGGAACATGGTCGGCATGGACTAGTTGGACCGAAGGATCTGTTTCCATGCTGTATGACTCTATGACTCAATGGCTGTGTAACTCTATGAGTGCTGATGAGGGTAATAGCTTCCCTGTGGTATACTTTAGGAAGGCTTTTGATAAGGTCCGTCATAGCTGACTGGTCAAGAAAGTAAGAGTTCATGGGATCCAAGACAAAGTGACATGTTGATCCAAAATTATCTGAGAGGTATGAAGCAAAGATTGATGGTTGAGAAATATTTCTGTGGCTGGATGTCTGCTTCCAGTGGGGTACTGCAGGGCTCGGTGCCGGGACCCATGCTGTTTGTGATATATATTAATGATTGGACATGAAAGTAGGGGGAATAATTAAGAAGTTTGAGAATGACATGAAAATTGGTTGGGTGTTATATAGTGAGCAGAATAGCCATAAATTGCAGGAGGATTAGTCACATGGACAGAGCAGTGGTAATGGAATTCAACTTGGAAAGTGTGAGTTAATGCACTTGGAGACGGTGACAAGACAAATGATTACACTATGGATGGTAGGACTCTGGAAACCTCTGAGGATTAGAGGGACTTCGGCATATCCACGGATTCCTGAACATAGCAGAATAGCTAGATAAGGTGGTTTAGAAGGTGTACAGAATATTGTCCTTTATTACTGAAGCAGAGACTACAAGAACAAGGACACTACGCTGAAACTGTATAAAACACTAGTTGGACCACAGCTGGAGTATTGTGTGCAGTTCTGGTCGCCATATTGTAAGAAGGATGTAATTGCACTTGAGAGACTGTAAGTGAGATTTCTTACTATGCTGCCTAGGCTCGAATTCCGTAGAGTCGTTGATAATAAGGCGGTATAGGTTGAAGGTAAGAGGTAAAAGGCTAAGAGGGGATTTGAGGAGAAATGTTTTCACCCAGAGTTTGGGGGTATCTGGAACTCACTAACTGAAATGGTAGCTGAGCCTGAAACTCTTGAACTATTCATGTAGTGTTTCGGTATTGAGTTACATTGTTATTGTTTCCAAGGCTATGGGCCAGAACTGGAAAATGGGACTTTGGTGATTAGTGTGCACACTTTGAACCAAATGACCTCCTTCTGTGCAGTAAATATCTATCAGTCTATAGGCTAGTATTCCTCTTATTACAGCAGAGGATGTTACATTGAGACTTAATTGTAACTTTAAATATTACATGAAAGGTTTTGACAGAATAAGAAGAAGCTGTCTCCTGCGACAGAAGGACTGCGTACCCACATGATATAGATTGAAGAAAATTGGCAAATAAACTACTGATGTGACAAGCAAATGTTTTTCACACAAAATATTGTTGCCTGGAATTCATTGCCTGAAAAACAGTGATGAAGCCATTTTTATACTAAACTACAGAGGTGAATTAAACATATATTTGGGAAGAGAAATAAAAATTACAGGGCAATGGAAAAGAGCGAGAAAAAAAACTAATTTGCAGATGCTAGAAGTCTGAAACAAGAAACTCAGCAGATTTGGCAGAACCTGAGAGAAACAGAGTTAATGTTTTTGAGTTATATATGACTCTTCTGTTCAGAGCAGACTAAATTATAATACCTTACAGGCAGACACAGGCAGAATAAGTTGATTGGTCACATTTTGTGTCGTAAGATTCCATGCTGCCAGATTGATTAAAATCCCCTCACAATTTGTTTGGTCTAGTCAGCTGAGGTTTCTGTTTTCAAAGAAGAATGGACAAATTAGTCAAATTTTAGATCATAGTCACCTTTTCTGTTACTTACAAAAGCCTGAGCTCTTCTTTAGTGTCTGATTTGCACTGAAATTTGTTTTCTCTAATCTTATACCTTTGCCCTGAATGCTTCCCCCTCCTTCTGTGAAAGCCTAGGCTCAAGTTGGGAAAGGATTTTGACAATTTGCCTTTCATCCACACATTTTTTAAAAATGGTTATTGATCATGTCAGAATGTAGATTATAAGTGGTATCAAGGTTCTTAATTGTAGAGAGCATCAAAGTTTATCTGTTCATGTTCTCACCTGATATCCACAAATACATTTCCAAGCAATATCTCTGGATGTTGCAATCAGTTTGAATGTCCTGCCAGTTTTGAAGTCGAAGGCTTGTACTGTACACTTAAGAGACAGTAAATGTTGTTTTGCACTGAGAGCTTACAAGCACCTGTGATGACTAACTAGGTCTCAGAGTGTATTGGAAAATTGAAAATATGCAACATTTGGCTGTGAAACAGATTGCTGAGTTGGTTTTTCTTTTGACAACAATTTAAATTTAGCCAATCAGTTTAAATCATGCCCCAGGATATTAAAACCCAATTAATTTTAATATGGGTTTCTATTAGAGTAGTCTATTGTTATAGAGTTGGAAGCAGATAACAATCAGTTAAGAGAAAGGAGGGTTTAGAGTTTTAATAGTTATTGTTTAATGTTCGCTTTTAGAGTTAAAGAGTAAAGTGATATCATTTTCTTTAAATAGTTGTATTTGAGAGTTCTCTATCACTCATACTTTAACAGATTAAGGAGTGCGGGGTGAGCTTTTCTGGGTGTTTGATTTAATTAACAGAAAGGTTCACCGCCGTTTCATAACACTGCCACCAACCAGTTATGAAATAATTCAGATTTAATCCACGTCCATCTAATTTTTTTACAATTTTAGGTAACCATACAGTGGAATTAATTTCAAGGATTCAGGACTTTTCAAAATGTAAATATTTCATAAGAAGTGCTGGTTAAAATTTAATACTGTTGCATGCATCTCACTGGCTGGGCATTTATTAACATTTTGCACAAAGATTCTGTTTGCCAAATTCCAAAGATTATCACTCTGTAAATGTGTTCTGAAAGTATTGCTGGAAGAAATAAGCTTTCCACTAACATCTGAAAAGAATTGGCATGAGGCAAATTCAGGTAATTGCATTCTACATAATGACATTTAATATAGTTAGCATGCAATTCTTGATGACTTATTTCCAGAAATGTTCTGAAATTTTTATTTGGGAACACTGTAAACTATTTTATCATACAGCCCTGACCAAAGCTAGGCTTGTGTTGAGTTCTGATTGCACTCTTAGCCAACTTCTCCCCAGCCCCACCCTCCTTCCATTTATCTCTCCACTCTGGAGGCTCCCAGCCTGATGTATCCTGATGAAGGGCTTTTGCCGGAAACATCAATTTTCCTGCTCTTCAGATGCTGCCTGACCTGTTATGCTTTTCCAGCACCACTCTAATCTTGACTCTGATTTCCAGCATCTGTAGTCCTCACTTTCGCCTTGTGTGTGTCCTGACTATATAGAGCCCAGATATCTGTGCAGTAAGGACAGAATTGATTGTATTAACACAGAGGATTGCAGAATTGAATATGTAATTAAGTTAAACTGATATATACTTGCATTCTGGTTTCTATGATATTTTATGTTGGTTCAGAATTAATGCATTCAACTCCTTTTCCTGTAGAAGTTTATCTTTTACTGATTCTTGATTAAGAATGTACATTGCAAATAAACTTTTGTGCTTCTCTGTACGTTCCATATGTTCATCATTTGCCATGTGTTATATCATATAACTAAGGACTTCATTGGAATGTTTCATTTAAAGGCTAATCTTCACATGTTGCTTAGCACAGACTGAATATCTAAGTGTGAATTTGTTGATGGTTTCTGAACACAATGAAATTGTGATATGTTTAGATCATATTAAGTAATAAGTCAGAAAATATTGCAACATTATTCCTTATAAACCCTGTAATTAACAAAAAAATGTATTTATTTTCATTGTAATTGAACAGTGATTAAATAGAATCGAACAACGACAGGATGAAGACAATTTTGTATCTTATTTACTTTGTGGTCCACTTACCTAAATCTTTTTCACAAAGTAATGAAGGTAAGTCTTTTTGCTCTCTTTTTATCTTGTACTTGAAGATTGAATGTACGGAACATATGAGTTGATTTAATTAAATATTGATCATAGAGTCATAGAGATGTACAGCATGGAAACAGACCCTTCGGTCCAACCCGTCCATGCCAACCAGATATCCCAACCCAATCTAGTCCCACCTGCCAGCACCCGGACCATATCCCTCCAAACCCTTCCTCTTCATATACCCATCCAGATGCCTTTTAAATGTTGCAATCGTACTAGTCTCCACCACTTACTCTGGCAGCTCATTCCATACACATACCATCCTCGGCATGAAAAAGTTGCCCGTTAAGTCTCTTTTATATCTTTCCTCTCTCATCCTAAACCTATGCCCTCTAGTTCTAGACTCCCCAAACCCAGGGAAGAGACTTTCTCCATTTATCCTATCCATGACTCTCATGATTTTATAAACATCTATGAGGTCACCCCTCAGCCTCCGATGCTCCAGGGAAAACAGCCCTAGCCTATTCAACCTCTCCCTATAGCTCAAATCCTCCAACCCTGGCAACATCCTTGTAAAGTTTTTCTGAACCATTTCAAGTTTCACAACATCCTTCTGATAGGAAGGAGACCAGAATTGCACACAACATTCTAAAAGTGGCCTAGCCAATGTACTGCACAGCCACAACATGACCTCCCAACTCCTGTACTCAATACAGTGAATATCCTGTAGCCAAATTTGCAGATGTTACAAAAGTAAATGGGAAGTCAAATGATGACAATGACGCAAGGAGTCTGCAGCAGTGTAGAATCATTGAATCCCTACAGTATGGAAATAGGACGGTTGGCCCAACAAGTCCACACTGACCGTCCGAAGAATATCCAACCCTGACCTATTCCCCTATCCTATTACTCTACATTTGCCCCTGACTAATGCACCTAACTTACATATCCCTGAACACTATGGGCAATTTAGCACAGCCAGTTCACCCCATTGGACTGTGGGAGGAAACCAGAGCACCAGGAGGAAACCAACGCGGACACGGGGAGAATGTGCAAACTCCACACAGACAGTCACCTGAGACTAGAATCAAACCCGCATCCCTGGCGCTGTGAGGCAGCAGTGCTAACCACTGAGTCACTGTGCTGCAATAAATTTAATTTCACCCTCTACCATGGTGAGAATCGAATCTATAATCCCAGATTATTATAATCTTGTACACTGGATTACTAGTCAGGTGACATTATCATTTTGCCACAACTTCTCCTTAAGAGACAGGCTAACCAAATGGTGAAAAACTGGGCAGATGGAAATAATGTGGAAGATATGAGGTTATGTATTTTTGCAGGGTAGAGGAGTGGAATATTATTTAAGTGGAGAAAGACTGCAGAAAATTATGTAACAGAGGGACTTGAGAGTCCTCATCAATGAATCATAGAAATCTAGCATCCAAGTTCAGTGCGCAATGACAAAGGCAAATGGGATGTTGGGCATTATTTCAAGGGAATGGAGTAGGGAGGTTTTGCTAAAAATATGGAAGACACTAGTAAGACAGTGCTGAAATGCTGCAAACAGTTTTGAGCCCCTTATATGTGGAAAGATATACTGACATTGGAGACAATCCAGAGAAAGTTCACTCGATTGATTTTGCATATGAATGGATTTTAATATGAGGAGAGGGTGAGCGTATTGGGCTGGTACTTATTGGAGCTTAGATGAGTAAGAAGCAAACTTATAAGATTCTTAGGGTACTTGATACATTAGATGTGGAAATGTTGTTTACCATCTAGCACCAGGGGGGCATAATCTCAGAATAGGAGGTTGTCCTTTTAAGACAGCGATGACAAGGAATTTCTTTTCTCAGAAGGTTGTGAATCTCTAGACTGACAGATTTGTAATCATTAAGGGTATCAAGGGTTATATATGTAAGGAAGAGACAAGGAGTTGAGGATTATCACATGCCCCATGATATAATTGAATGCAGAGCAGATTCGATGAGTTGGATAGCTTACCTGTGCTTCTGTATCTTATGGTCTTATGAATTTTTTTGGCATAAATAGAAGATTGGTGAGCTTAAAGGGACCAGTGTATAAGCACAATTGCATCATTTTCCAATTGGAAAGATATAATGCTACAGGGGTCAATGTGACCACAAATATTTCATAATTTGCATGAATGAATTGATTATGGTAACTAAAGTTGCTGAATACAGAAAGATAGGTAGATTAATTTGTGAAGGGAATGTAAGGAGAGTACAAAAGGAGAAAGGACAGGTTAAGTGAGTGGTTGAGATTTGGCAAGTGGAGTTCCATATGAGAAAGTGTGCAAATGTCAATTTTGGGCAGGGATAATAGTAAAGAAACATGGTACATAAATTATGAGAGATTGTAGTGCACAAAGATAAGGAGAGATATGGCTGTCTTAGACAATTGAATGCATTATCTGAGATGACATAGCACCTATTGTTGAAATTCACTTGAGAATGAAACTTTAAAACGACGTTCTGGGATTTACATATGAAAGAACTGAAACAACATGGTCATTCTAAAAGATGAGAGACTTAATAAACAATCCAGGTCTTTTTCAATATATCATTTCAGTTGCATCACATTGTAAACTTTTGCTATAAATTCTGTGTATTAAGATCTTATACTCCACACCTACCTGATGAAGGAGCAGCGCTCTGAAAACTAGTGCTTCCAAATACTGTTGGACTATAACCTGGTGTTGTGTGATTTTTAATTTTGTACACCCCAGTCCAACACTAGCACCTCCAAATTAGGAAAACAATGGTGTCATCTATTGCAAGGTGCATTTAATACAAAGGTAGGGAGGTTATTCTTCAATTACGCAGGGATTGGCAAGACACCATCTGCAATACAGTGCTTTTGTGTGTAGGGTATTGATTTCCCTATTTAAGGAAGGATATAAATGCGTTGGAAACAGTTCAAAGATTAACTCAGCTAAAATTCAGAATGTGTGGGCTTTCTTAGTGTGAAGATTGGTCAAGCTAGGCTTGTATGCAGTGGAATTTGGAAGAGTAAGAGGTCATTTGTTTAAAAACCTAAGTGGTCTTGACAGGGTGCACGTGGAAAGGATGTTATCTCTTATGAGATAAACTGGAACTAAGTAGGGGTCACCATTAAAGATAGTGTTGAGAAAATATTTATTATAGAAGTTTGGGAGTTTTTGAAACTCAATTCCTGAAAAGGGGATAGAAAGGGAGTCATTGAGTCACAGAGACGTACAGCACGGAAACAGACCCTTCGGTCCAACTCATCCAGCATTTTGGAAATCCTTTAACAATTTAAAGACAATGTAAAGACAATCAGAAACAGACTGAATGGTTATTGGGCCAAGGTAGGTGTGTGGATTAATTAGATCAACCATGATTTTATTGAATGGTGAGGAGGCTTGAAGAACCAAAGACCCTAATCCTGCTCCCATTCATAATTTTGATGTTCGTTTGTTCATAATTTGCAAAGGGAAAAGAGGAGAGCCAATTGAATCCACCCCACCTGTTTGCAGCAGTGTATGCATTGGTCATTCCTAATTTCATCTATGGTTTATTTCCTGCAAGCATGTGGGGAGGGAGTTGATGCTGATATATCCAGAGTCAGAATGGTCAGTAATCAGAGGAATCAGATTTGAGGTAATTGACAAAAGAAGCAATGAGGTAAAGGAAACACAAAGTGAGCTGTTGTGACCTGGACTCTACTGCCTGGGACAGTGATGGAAACAGATCAAAGAATAACCTGCGAAAAAGGAACTGGGTAAATACACAAAAAGGAATGAAATTGCTGTGCACTAGAGTATGAAAATAGATCTGGATCTTTTTGAAAACTTTCCCAATTTAATGCGAATTTATGATGAGCACATTGCTAACACTAAACAATTTTTTTGTAGGATGTGTACGTGATCTGCTTAACAATGTAGATTTTCCTGGAAATGACATTGAATCAGTCTATGCACCAGACGTCAACTACTGTCAGAAAGTGTGCACCGAGGACAGCAGGTGTCAGTTTTTCACCTTTTTAACAAGAGATTGGAACACAGACACCCGAAGGTAAATCTGTCAACATTTCATTGAGATGTTTGTGTGGAATATGGAATAGTTGTGACAAGGTTACATTAGAGCTAAGCTTACCACACAGGGTAATACTGACTGGGATTGGAGCAGCTCCTTATAGTCTTCTAGTAATTTAGAACTCACACATTTCCTCAGTAGTATTTGTCATTGCACACTTAAAACCTAAACACATTGATTGAGGTCATTAAAGCACATTTATTTGGAATTAGGTTTTTAGAAGAAGAATATTAGGAACAAAGAAATAAAAACAGAAATAGGCCATTTGGCCCTTCGAAACAGCTACACCATTCAGTAAGATCATAATTGCTTTTCTGCCTTTATTATTTTGCTGTAATATTCTCATACATTTAATATCTAAAAGCTTTCATATTCTACTTACCTAATGACTGAGCCTCCACATCCTCTGTGCTGGATCATTCTGAAGATGTGTCATCGTCTGAGTGAAGAACTTCCACTCAACTCAATCTAAATGGTCCACCTCTGATCCTGAAACTATCTTCCCTGCATCTACAGCCCGAGCCACTTGAAAGATTCTTTCCACAATATTTGAGATCTCCTAAGTTAACTTAAGTGCCCAGATAACAAGTCAATGAGAACCATGCTAAAAATTTGTGTTTGAATTCAGTTTCTTCAACATTTTAAAGTCTGCCATTATTAACTTTGGATAATCATAATAAAGCAGGTGAATACAGCATCACTTTTCTTATATGGCATATACATGATTGAAAATTAATAAATGATGCTTAGTCATTAATGAATGAATCAATGGCTTTGAAGTCATTATGCTGACCAGCAGGAATATATTCTGTCAGGGCATCAACGATCTCCAGAGAATTAGTGATCAAATCCCATCCTTTAACTGAAAGAATCCTGATTGTATGAAAAAAAATCATCGAGCCCATCAATCTATACCAACCCTCCAAAACTCAGGATTCCCCCCCCATTCCACATTTAACATGACTAATTCACCTAGCCTGTACATCTTTTGACAGTAGGGAGCAACTTGGCACAGCCAATCCACCTAACCTGCATATCATTGGACTCTGGGAAGGAACCAGAGCACCTAGAGGAAACTCATGCAACCACAGAGGAAAATGTGCATGAGAGTGGAATCAAACCCGGGTCCCTGGGTGATGTGAGGCAGCAGTGCTAACCACTGATCTACCGTTCAATTTGACTGCGCGAATCAAAACACATGGATTCAATTAAGTGGAATTGGAAGAGGGATAGAATTATTGACTCTTCGGGTGGTGTCCCTACCTTAGAACCAGGAGGTCTATGTTCAAGTCCCACTTGCTCCAGAGGTGTGTACTAACATTCTCTGCTGAGGGGAAAAAGATGAAGAAGAATCTCCTGATCTCATCCTCCCACCAAACCCACCTACTGTATTTCCAAAGCAGCAGCATAGATTTACCTGTACATCATGAAAAATGCATTTCAGAACTTCATCACCCACCTTCTATTCTCATTATCTTTCAGGTTTTATTGTTATTTGAAGAGGACGACAACAGGACAACCAACTGTGAAATCTAATTTACAAAACGTTGTCTCAGGATATTCTCTGAAACACTGTGGGACACAATCTCGTAAGTAACAAAGATGACATGTCGATGCAGAGAGCTTTTAAGCAGAATTTTCTCCTCCCTTGAAGTGACATGGAATTGGCAGAACCATAAATATTGAGGCAGGTTGGCTGCGGAGAGATACCCACTCCCTTACCTCAGCGATTACGTTCTGGGCAGGAAGGTCAATGAGTGATCTTCCTGATCTGTCACCAATTAAGGCCATTATCTGTTTATTACCAACTACTTAAGGGCCTCAGCCCTCAGTGCCTCAATAACCTGCTTTTTCTGATGGTGACGAAAAATGACTGCCATCACTATTGGGAAAACAGGATGGCCTGTCTGCTATTTTGGAGATTCCTCCATTTGGTCCTAATCTGATGGCAGTAGAATGCCTGGATAGCTGTTGGAAGTTATCCCTGGCCTCCCCTCCCACCTCTGAGATCCTTCAGGCCATGATTCCAACTTCTGGATCATGCTCAAAATGTCACTGACCATACTGTTGTGCCTGTCTTCATGGTTTCTGTTTAGGCAGTAGCCTGGGTCTTGAATGTGTCACTGCTGGCAGCTTCAGGTGGGACTGGACCTCTCAACTGTGAGACTTGATTGGTTGGGAACCTGGCTGGCGTTTTTGCACCTGATTTGGGCTTGTTCGGGCAGCTTCCTCATTGGTGGGCACAGACGGATAGGGGCCCTTGTCCTTAAAAAAGGCCACACCCATACTTTGTGTAAAAAAGGGAAATTCTGGCCTCAATACTAATTTGATTTATCATAGCATTGGCTGATTAATATTGCATTTGATTTGTATGCAAACTTAAATCTCTACAGTGAGCTGAATACTAAATGGTCCAGAACATTTAGCAAGGATGGAAAGTGAAGAAGAGGTAGAAGTGTGGCTCTATTAGTCAATGACAAACGGACAACAGTTAGGGATCATGCTAAGTTCATAAAACCAAGATGTGCAAATGATTTGGGTAGAGATGGGAAATGAAAAAGGCAAAGAGTCACTTGTGTGTATGATGTTGAAACTCTGTAATGGTTACCACATAGTAGTATGGTGCATTAAGAAAGAAATAATTGGTATTTGTCAGAAATGCGTGGTGAGAATCCTGGAAGATTTTAATCTACTTATAGACTGGAAAAGTCAGATGGACAAATGACAAGTTAGAGTAGAATGGAATCGACTGAAGGTGAAGAAATAGTAGACCTGGAATTGTGCAATGAAATTGGATGAATCAATGATCTTGTAGAGGTATGCCCAGGCAGCCTTTTTAATTCTCTTCCTGAAAGGATGGTTTGAGTGAAATTCTTGAAAATAATTTGAATCAAATTGATGACCACTCCAACAGCTACAGGGCTACCTTGTCGAGTCTAAAATCATTCAAAAAGTTTTTTAAAAATTCATTCACTGGCTAGACCAGTATTTATTGGTCATCCATAGCTGTCCTTGGGAGGATAGTGTGGAGCTGCCTTCTGAAAATATGGTACTTAATTTAGAGCGAGCACGCCCATAATGCCATTAGGGAGGGAATTCCAGGATTTTGACCCCGTGACACTGAAGCAAAGACAATATATTTCTAAGGATGGTAAGTGTCCTGGAGGGGAATTGCAGGTCGTGGTATTCCCATGCATCTGCACCCTTGTCATTCTAGATGCTAGTAGTTGAGGGTTTAGAATATGCTATTTTAGGAGACTTGCCATATTTCTAGAGTGCATCTTGTAAATGGTACACACTGCTGCTTTAACCATTGATGGTGGAGTTTATACACTTCATGGTGTGGTCCGAGGGAGTGTTGCTGAACAAAGAGACCTTGGAGTGCAGGTTCACAGCTCCTTGAAAGTGGAGTCGCAGGTAGATAGGATAGTGACGTAGGCGTTTGGTATGCTTTCCTTTATTGGTCAGAGTATTGAGTACAGGAGTTGGGAGGTCATGTTGCGGCTGTCTAGGACATTTGTTAGGCCACTGTTGGAATATTGCATGCAATCCTGGTCTCCTTCCTATCGGAGAGATGTTGTGAAAAGTGAAAGCGTTCAGAACAAATTTACAAGGACATTGCCAGGGTTGGAGGATTTGAGCGATAGAGAGAGGTTGAATAAAGGCAAGTGGGGGGCATTCAATCACACTTATTCCTCCACTGTAGATGTGGGACAGAATTTGGTGAGACAGGGAATGAGTAACTCACGCCAAGATTTCTTGCCTCTGATTTGATCTTGTAACCACAGTAAATATCTTCCAGTCTAGTTTCATTTCTGGTCAATATAACTCCTTTGATGTCCGTAGTTGGCTATTGTAGCGATGGTAATATGAGTGAATGTCAGAGGAGCTATGGGTAATTCTCTCTTGTTGGAAATGCCTTATTGCCTAGCATTTGTGTGGCACAAATGTTACTTAACATTGGTCAGCTTAAGCTGGGATATTGTCCAGGTCTTGTTGCATTTGTGCATGAACTGCTTTATCATCTGAGGAATCACTAATGGTGCTGGATATTGGACAATTACAGGTGAAAGTCTCCATTTCTGACCTTACCAGGAAGGGAAAATAAAACTGAAAATGAAATGAATTCATGTTCATGAATGAAGAAGATGAGATCTGTCAGATGCTGATGGTATACAGCACTCTAAGATAGATTCATCTCATCCACCTCATTCAACTGCATAAAATAATCCATTGGTTTAGAGAATGTGAGAAACAATGCGCACTGTTCAATAATTTCAGTCTGAGTCAAATTCTGAAGCAGTCTTTATTCATACATTCTTGCAAGCCGGGTGAACATAAAGTAGGCACATTGATCAGGAGGTTACATTACAATTTATACAGTTCAGTTGAATCTCTTGGTACTCCCCTTTTACTTCATATCTGATAGTTGTATTGCTCTGTGCAGCTGCTAATCTATAAGAAAGAGTTGCCTTTCAGCTCCTAATGAGCATATGCTAAATCAAACACAATTTCCAGATTTGTTTTACTGGATTTGTAAATGCTTCAACCAGAAAGGCAGATTGAACATAAGGAAAAGTTAGAGCATTGAACAAGGTTATTTAGCCTCTGGAACTATGTCTGTTTGTTGTGTTACCTAAAACAAATTGTGAAGATGCAAACATGGTTATCTGTTCTCCTGCAACACTGGTATCCTAATGTTAGTTTCGATTTTTTCTGCCCTGTTGCCTCTTAACATTGGGTCACATCTCACTTTTCTGCTTTATACCTTGTTTACTATTTTGCATCATATTTGATGAATTCTTTAGTCTCGTAAACCTTGGTGAAAGGGAAACTTTGTGAGCCTCGCAATCTCTGAGGATTCTGCTTTGCTGACCCCTCCCCTCCCAGTTCGACATGAGGTCAAGCCGTACAGACGGGGAGGGAGCACAGAATAATCAGCAAGTGCAGATTCTGTTTCAGTGCCACTTGAGAAAGCATCATCTCATCATTTAATGAGCATAATCAAAAATAGCTTGTTAACAGGAGGAATACAGAAAGGATATATGAGTGTCAGGAATGGTTACATCATGACCAGTAATGTTTATGATTTTCCTTCATTGTTCCTTTTTACATTCCAGCATATATTGATGTTCTTGACACCATTTATTTACTAAATTTGCCCCTTGATACAATCTAGTAGTTGGAGCAAGGGGTCCAGATTCTGATTTTTGATCCCTCATTCATGTTATTTATTTCCTTTCCAAATGTTCAATGAAAAGCAGTGAATTTAGAATGTAAAATGTGTAACTCCTGCCTGCAATTCCAAGTGTACATCTGGTGAATAACTCAACATTTTGCGAAATGTGGTTCAGGCGCTTTTAAGATAATGATGTCTGTGGATCTGAATTTTGATTAGGAACAGTGAGGTTATATTAAGAGTACATGTCTCACTTTAAAATAAGCTCCCAACTGTTCTCCTTGTTGATATTTGTTGCCGTTTTGCAGTAACTCATCAACTCCCTCTCCCATCTTTTGCAGCCTGTTTTGAAACTGTTTATGATGGTTTGGACTTTCCAGGAAATGACATTCGTCAGTCTGTCGTTGAGAATGAAGAGAGTTGTCAAAGAAAATGTACAGCGGAAGCTGATTGTCAGTTTTTCACCTTTGTAAAAGGAGAATTTCACAATGATCGACAGCGGTTAGTCAGTTATTGAAATGTACTTGTTTCTCTGAGGAAATAGAAATCCTTGATAAGATTTCATCCTT